>NC_091815.1:21705011-22317511 GCF_041296235.1 Equus asinus
TTGGCAGCAGATGTTAGCTCAGTGCTGATCTTCCTCAAAAAAGAAAACAAAAAACCTTAATAGCCCTCAGAGCCCTAAATGAAGGGCAACACTTCCTGGCAGCCATGGTTGCAGATAATCGTCTTGCATTAGGCTGTCTACTGGCCAGCCAGATAGACATTTGTTCCCTTAAAGGTACTGCTTGCTGCATGGGGATAAACAAACAGGCCTCCCCATCCAGGAAGAAGTGACACAGGCTACTCTGGCGGGGGAGAGAAGAGATGTTAGATCCCCACTCTCTCCCTCCCCTGTACCTGGGCTTCTGGGTCCAAAGGGGCTCATGTCCTAACAGGGGAACTTTTCCCCATTGACTGGGATGTGGGCAGTCTGTCCTGTACCACGAGCAAGCATAGCACCTTTCATCCATCCTCCAGGATAATGAACCCAAATCTTTTGGCCCCCACACTTTTTTCTCCTGAAGTTTCAACAGCCTGTTGCACCAAGTGTGTTTACTGGTGCCAGGGACCTGCTTAGAGTTACTCAGCTTGTGAGAGCCCACTGACGGTCTCTGGTCCCATTGTTGGAAGACCACGAACAGTGGCTAGGGAATAGCTTCCTTAGCTTTCTCTGAACACTTTTGTTGCATCTCTAACCTGACCCATCGGCCAAGCTCATCAGGGAAGTTAGGGGCTAAAGAGAAGGACCTGAGAATAGAAAAGCTTACATAAACAGTCTGCTAGCATCTTTCAAGAATGCCCCATGGTTTCCACTAGCACTGCCCCAGACCCACCGGCATGGCTGGTGAAGTGTCCCAGGGGCTCTGCCAGCACTTCCCAAGACCCATTAGTGACCCTCAGACTCCTGCAAACAATCTTCTAGCATTCCTCTAGAATGTTCCCCATGGACTCTGTTAGCACCTCCCAAAGGTACCCTGCAGGATTCTTAAGGCTTTTTGCTCTTCCAGAATGGCACTGTGCCTAACTGAGTAGCCTGCTTGCTGCACCAATCTGTCAGGGCTCACCTGAGCTAGAAGAGAGAGCTCTGAGCTGCCAGATGTCAGAGGAGCCAATTAAAGCAACAAACCAAAAAGGAAAGAGTTAAGCCTTTAATCACATTGCAATAGTATAAGCAAGAGATTAGAAATGGAGGAGACACCGACTCCGCCATTTCATTGCCCTTATGAAATGTACCAGTCGAGGGTCAGGTGGATCACTGCCAATGTGGGGGTCCTCTCACTGTTGAAGGAGCCCTGAACAAAAGGCTCTGACACGTCTATGGACCCTGGGATCAGAGGGAGGACAAGGAGAAAGGGTTAGGAGTGGAAAAGGTACTGGGTACTGAGTCAGAGTGGAGAAAAGTGTCTTCGAAGTTTCCCTGTCTCTGAGAAGGTTTCAGCAGAGACACCTGAAGAAGACCTCTGCTCAAGGTCTCAGATAAGGAGACTTAGGAAAGCAGGCGCCAGGGCTGGGAATGCAAATATGTGAAGAACATGACTGTCCAGGGGGCCTGAGTCCTTGACTGCAACTCCTTTCAGAAACTGCAGTGCTCTGGCGACGCACCAAGTCTGGTGTCCGGGGGACAGCTTTCCCTCAGGCCTGACACACAAAGCCTTTTAACTGCCTGTAGTTAGGCCTAAAAAATCACACAAGCTTTTAACCAGGAGCTACACTCCTCAGGTATGGCTCCTCCTCGAATTGATTGATAGGAGCTTTTAATATATTCCGGATACTAATTTTTTGTTGGTTATATGACATATGTTGTAATTATTTTTCTAGTTTATGACTGGTTTTAAAATTTTTGGTGAAGTCTTTTGATAAATAAAATTTCTTGATTTTGATCTAGTGGCATTTTCAATTATTTGTTTTATGTTTTGTGCTTTTAATGTCTTGTTTATGAAAATTTTCCCTACCACAAGTTATTCATAGCATTTACTTACTTTTTGTTTTTCCTCATGATTTTATTTGACCCAATAGGTCTGTCTTTTCTTTATGGAGTTTGGCACTTTATCACCATGTCACACACTGCCGTTGCTGTTTCTTACTTCCGGCATCTTCAAGCTGCAATCTGGGAGCATTTTCCTTCTATCTATTGAAGAACATCCTTTAGTGTTGGTGCACTGGTGACAAATTCTTTCACTATTTTTATATGAAAATACTATCGTTTCACCTTAATTTCTGAAGGATTCTTAATTTCACTGGATATTGAATCCCAGGTAGGCAGTTTTTTTTTTTTTTTTTTTTAGCATTTTTCAGATATTATCCCCTTATCCTCTCTGACTCCCACTATGTTGAAGAGTCTGCAGTCAGTTATGTTTGCCTCCTTGAAGGCAATATATTCTTTCTTCTCTGAGTGTTTTTAAGATTTTGTTTCATTTTTTGGCATAGATGTGATTTTATATTTCCTGTTCGAGATTTGTAGTGCTTCTTGAATCTGTGGCTTGATGTTTTTTAATCAGTTTTGGAAAATTAACAGCTACTTTCCTTTCAGATATTACACCTGCCTATTGTCCCAGTCCTCTTTCTGGGACTTCAAATGTGTAAGTAATAGACAGTCTCATCAAATCTCATTTGTTTCTTTATGGTCTTTTCTATACTGTCCATCCTTTTGTCTCTTTGTGGCTCGTGTAGATATTTTTTCCAAACTATATTCCTGTTAATTAATTCTCTATTCAATTGTATCTAATATGCTATAAAGTAATCCATTAAATTCTTAATTTCAATTACTTCTAAGCTTTGTATTCCATTTGGTTCATTTTTATAATTTCACTTTATTTGAAAGTATTCTAAATATTTTAAATTTTATGTTCTTGAAAATAATAGGCACAGTTAATTTTAAATCCTTGTCTGGTAACTTCCATTATCATGTGAGCTTGTTTTATTAAGTGTTCTTTCTCTTGGTTTGTCAACATGTTGTGTTATCTCTCATATGCCCAGTTATTTTTAATTGCATGATAGGCATTATATATTAAAAATTGCAGGGATCATTTTGAAGCTCTTGATGATGTTAACTCCCTCCAGGGGATTTATATTTGCTCTAGTAGGTAGCTATGCTAGTGCACTGACAATTGCAAATTATCTTAATCTAAACAGCAATTGAGATGATTTGAAGCTGGGCTTCATTCATTCTATGAGCTGATCTATGCCTGGTTTTCCATTACTTATACAATATAGACCTTTAGGTTTCAACCAAAGCCTATAGGATTTAACAGATATCTCTCCTTCTTTATAGGTCTTAAAATACAATTTTTGTCCCATAAAGGCCATGAATCTGTTGAAAACTATGCTCACTTTTATATCCTCTCTGTTGTACATTCTGATTTGGTATCTGCAGCTAGAGGAAAAGAAGCTCAATATCAACTCATCATTCTGGATTTGCTTCATCTCCCAGATCTTGGCAATGCAATTCTTCACTACTTTGTTAACGCTCCAATGTCTTCAAACAGATTTTTCAAAATATTCAGCATTTTAGTCATTTTCAATGGAATTATTCTTTTGAATTACTTAGTCCACCAGTATAAGAAATTGCATATAACATTAATGTCTCCTTATCAAAATCTATTTATTATAATAGTTTTATTTCCAACATAACCTGATAATCACTCAGTTGCTACCATAATCTAGTGGTGAGCCAACCATAACTGTAGGGATCTTTAACCATTTTGGTAATTTAAAGCATAAGGAAAACCATTATTTTCCTAGTTACTGTAGACATTTCATTAATGATAAGTGATGCATAAGCTAGAGGAGGATGTGGTTTAAGAAACAATTATAGGATGGGGAGGGATGTATTCATTCAAAATCTATTTACTGAATCTACTACTGTGATACATTGTTTTAGGCACTAGGGATACTTCAGTGGAAAAAAAAAGAGGAAAAGGAGAATTTTAAACATCAAATAAAAACTTAAAGAAATCTATGCCAGAAAAACTTTACTAAAGGAAATTCTGAAGGAAATACTAAAGTAATTACTTTAGGAATATAAGGAATTCTAAAGAATTTCCTTTAGAAAAAAAGAAAATATCATAGATGACAGTTCTGAGCTGCAGAAAAGAATGACGAGCAAAGAAGGTGTTAATATGTGGGTAATTTAATGACTACTGACTTATGAAACAATGACAGAAGTGTCTTGGGTTAAAAATTGGATAAAATGAAAATATGTGACAGCAATAATGTATAAGTTGGGAAGTGACATAATAAGATGACAGACTAAGAGTTTTCTACCATCATCTCCCACAGAACATCAGTTTTGACAGTTACCCACAGATCAGAATACATTTGTGGGAGTCTGGGAGTCTAGCACATTTTTGGAGCAAAAAAAAAAAAATCTCAGAATAGATTCATTGAAGAGGGTAAAAAGAACAGTTTCACTTTATCTGCATCACCTATCCCCCAAGAAGGCACAGTTCAGTGGCCAGAGAGACTCCCTTGGATGCAGTTTCTCCCAGAGGAGAAAGCGAGAGTGTAGCGAGTGAGCGCCTGGATTCCCCAGCTGTATGGGATGCTGCCAAAGAGGCCCACTTCCTTCTCACCCCACCCCAGAATACTGAGGTGATCTGCATGACTGAGGGGTGAAGAGAAGCTGGGAGCACAGCAGCCAGGGCTCAGAATGCATCAAAGGGACATGGATCATACTAACCACTTTGTGGACTCTATGAGGAGGCTGGCTCATGAGCCAGTGGGGACAGTTCACCTGCAGATTCCCTCAACTGGCCCAGTGGCACCCAAAATACTCCACATACCTCACACACACACACACACACACACACACACACACACACATACGGCCAGCTACCTGCATGCCCCTGCAGACAGCAAGTGTCAGCCTTTCAGATAGCTGGTGAGTATGTGCAGAAAGCTAGCCTGACTCCATGGAATTATAGAAAGCATAGAAACTTGAGAATTTCAGGGCACTGGCCTCAGAAAAGAAAACAGGAGGCTCTCAGCACCTCTCCTGGGTTTTCAGATCAAGAGAAGGTACATAGTCCTAAAAATTTCCCCCCAAGAGGGAACAAGAGGTGTGGAGCAGGCACATCCATAGAAAAGGACCAAGAAAGCTTCAAAATCCCTTGGCAGGCTGACTGGTGAAGGCATTTCTCTCCCCAAGCCAGTCAGTAAACACTGGAGAAGATGAATCTTCTTCAAATGTGAAGACAGCAAGACAAGACTTCAAAGAACACAAAAAATCAAGGAGACGTAACACCACCAAAGGAACACAATAATTTTCCAGCAATAAACCCCAGAGAAATGGAGGTCTACAAATTGTTGACAAAGATTTAAAAATCATTGTTTTAAGGAAGCTCAGTAAGCTACAAGAGAACATAGAAACTGAAAAAAAAATCAAGAAATAAATGAACAAAATCAGAAGTTTAACAGATGGGGCCAGCCCAGTGGCGCAGCAGTTAAGTTCGCACGTTCTGCTTCTCAGTGGCTCAGGGTTCACCGGTTTGAATCCCAGGTGCAGACATGGCACCACTTGACATGCCATGCTGTGGTAGGCATCCCACATATAAAGTAGAGGAAGATGGGCACGGATGTTAGCTCAGGGCCAGGCTTCCTCAGCCAAAAAAGAGGAGGACTGGCAGTAGTTAGCTCAGTGCTAATCTTCCTCAAAAAATAAAGAAGTTTAACCGAGAAATAGAAATCATAAAAAATAACCAAACAATTTCTAAAGCTGAAGAATACAATGAATGAAATGAACAATACAATAGAGAGCAACAACAGTAGGCTTGATTAAGCGGAAGAATCTATGACCTTGAAGACAGGTCATTGGAAATTCTCCAGTTAGAGGAGAAAAAAGAAAAAAATTAAAAGAGTGAAGAAAGCCTATGTAAATTATGGAACACATCAAATGAAACAATTTATGAGTTATGAGAGTCCCAGAAGGAGAAGGGAAAGGGGCAGAAAGCTCATTTAAAGAAATAATGGTTAAAAACTTCCAAAATCCACAGAGATACATGGATATCCAGTTTCATGAACCTCATAGATCCCCAAACAGATTTAACTAAAATGGTCTTCACTGAGACACATTATAATAAAACTGTAAAAAATCAATGGCAATGAGAGAATTTTGAAAGCAGCAAGAGAAAAGAAACTCATCACATATAAGGGGACCCTCATAAAGTTATCAGATTTCTAAGCAGAAACCTTGCATGCCAGGAGAGAGTGGGATGATAGATTCAAAGCGCTGAAAGAAAAAAACTGCCAACCAAGAATCTTTTACATGGTAAAGCTGTCATTCAGAAATGAAGGAGAGAGAAAGACTTTTGCAAATAAAAGCTGAAAGAGTTCTCTACCATCATACCAATCTTACAAAAAATGCTAAAAGGAGTTCTTCAAGCTGAAATAAAAGGACAGTAAATAACAATATGAAAATATATGAAACTATAAAGCTTACTGGTAAAGGTAATTAAATTGTTAAATTCCTAATACTCTAATACTGTAATGGTGGTATGTAAATCACTTAACTCTAGTATGAAGGTTAAAAGGTCTAATTTGTTAAAAGATACACAATATAAAAAGATGTAAATTGTGACATCAAAAACAAAATATGTGGGGGAAATAAAAGTGTAGAGTTTTTGTATGTTCACAGTTAAGTTATCCCAGCTTAAAATAGATTGCTATAAGAAGTTTTATGTAAGCCTCATGGTAACCACAAAGTAAAAAACCTATACACAAAACAGATAGAAAACAACAAAATGGCAATAAGTACATATGTATCAATAATTACTTTAAATGTAAATTGATTAAATTCTTCAATCAGAAAACACAGAGTGGCTGAATGGATTAAAAAAACAAGACCCATCTGTATACTGCCTACAAGAGACTGACTTTGTATGTAAGCACATGCTCACACTGAAAGTGAAGGGATGGGAAAAGATACTCCATGCTAATGGAAACCAAAAGAAAGCTGAGCTGGCTATACTTTGCCAGACAAAATAGACTTTAAGACAAAGATTGTAATAAGAGACAAAGAAGGTCATTATATAATGATAAAGGGGTCAATCCAACAAGAGAATAAACATTTGTAAATATTTATGCACCCTACATAGGAGCACCTAAATATATAAAGCAAATATTAAGAGACCTATAGGGAGAAATAAACAGCAATACAATAGCAGCAGGGGACTATAATATCCCAATTTCATCAATGAATAGATCATCCAGACAGAAAATTGATAAGAAACATTGGCCTTAAACAACATGTTAGGCCAGATGGATTTAACAGACAAATACAGAACATTCCATTCAAAAGCAACAGAATACACATTCTTCTCAAGTACAGAGGTAACATTCTCCAGGATAGATTATATATTGGGCCACAAAAGAAGTCTTAATAAATTTAAGAAGATTGTGATCATATCAAGCATCTTTTCCAACCACAATGGTATGAAACTAGAAATCAATTACAAGAAGAAAACTGGAAAATTTACAAATAGGCGGAGATTAAACAACATGCTACTGAATAACCAATGGGTCAAATCAGAAATCAAAAAACACCTCGAGACAAATGAAAATGGAAATGTAACATACCAAATTTATGGGATGCAGCAAAAGTAGTTCTAAGAGGGATGTTGATAATGATAAATGCCCACCTCAAGAAACAAGAAAAGTCTCAAATAAACAACCTATCTTCATACCTCAAGGAACTAGAAAAGAAGAATAAATGAAGCCCAAAGTTAGTAGAATGAAAAAAATAACAAAGATTAGAGCAGAAATAAACGAAATAGAGATTAAAATGACAACCGAAAAGATCAAACTAAGATGAAACTTAGAAACTTAAGAAACTTAAGGAAAGATGAAACTAAGAGCTGGTTATTTGAAAAGATAAACAAAACTGACACCTTTAGCTGGACTCACTAAGAAAAAGAAGAGGACTCAAATAAAATCAGAAATGAAAGAGGAGATGTTACAGCTGATACAAAGGATCATTAGAGACTACTATGAACAATTATGCACTAACAAAAATGCACAACCTAGAAGAAATGGATAAATTCCTAGAAACATACAATCTACCAAGACTGAATCATGGAAATCTGAACAGACTAATTACTAGTAAGGAGATTGAATCAGTAATCAAAAACTGCTCAACAAACAAAAGTCCAGGACCAGGTGGCTTCACTGGTGAATTCCACCAAACATTCAAAGAAGAATTAATACCAATCCTTCTGAAACTCTTCCAAAAAAGAGAAGATGAGGGAACACTTCCAAACTCATTTTACGAGGCCAGCATTACCCTGATAATGGATGACACATTATCCATTAGGATGCCACAAGATAAAGAAATTACAGGCCAATATCCCTGATAAACATAGATACAAAAATCCTCAATAAAATATTAGAAAACTGAATTCAACAATACATTAAAAGGATCATACACCATGATTAAGTTGGATATATTCCAGGGATGCAAGGATAATTCAACATCCACAAATCAGTGTGATATACTACATTAATAAAATAAAGGATAAAAGTCATATAGATGATCTACATAGATGCAGAAAAAGCATTTGACAAAATTCAATATCCATTTATGATAAAAACTGCCAATGAAGTGGGAACAGAGAGAACATAATAAAAGCCATACATGACAAGCCCAAAGCTAACATCATGCTCACTGGTAAAAAGTTGAAAGGTTTTCCTCTAAGATCAGGAAGAAGACAAGGATGCCCACTCTTGCCACTTTTATTAAACATAGTAGTGGAAATCCTAGCCAGAGTAATTAGGAAAGACAAAGAAATAAAAGGCATCCAAATTGGAAAGGAAGAAGTAAAACTCAGTATTGGCAGATGACATGATATTATATTTAGAAACTCTTAAGCCTCCATAAGAAAACTGTTAGAACTAACAACTGAATTCAGTCAAATTGCAGGATGCAAAATAAATACACAAAAATCTGTTGCATTTCTATACACTAATAATGAACTATCTGAAAGAGTTATTATGAAAACATCCTATTTAAAAAAACCCACCTAGGAATAAATTTAACCAAGTAGGTGAAAGACCTCTACACTGAAAACTAGAAGACACTGATGAAAGAAATTGAAGACACAAATAAATGGGAAGATATTCTGTGCTCATGGACTAGAATTAAGATTGTTAACACTACCCAAAGCAATCTACAGATTCAATGCAATCCTTATCAAAATTCCAATGGCATTTTCACAGAAATAAAACAAACAGTCCTAAAATTTGGATGGAACCACAAAAGATCCCTAATAGCCAAAGCAATCTTGAGAAAAAACAAAGCTTAAGGCATCATGCTTCCTGATTTCAAACTATTTTACAAAGCTGTAGTAATCAAAACAGCATTGTACTGACATAAAAACAGACACATACATCAATGGAACAGAATAGAGAGCTCAGAAATAAACCCACACAAGTCAATTAGTCTACAACAAAGGATCCAAGAACATACAATGGGGGAAAGACAGTCTCTTCAGTAACTGGTACTAGGAGTACTAGACAGACACACAGACACTAGACAGCCAAAGAATGAAACTGGACCACTATCTTACACCATACATGAAAATTAACTCAAAATGGATTAAAGACTTGAATGTAAGACCTGAAACCGTAAAACTTCCAGAAGAAAACATAAGCGGTAAGCTCCTTGACATTGGTCTGGCAATGATTTTTGGTTTTGACACCAAAAGCAAAGGCAACAAAAGCAAAAATAAACAAATGGGACTACATCAAACTAAAAAGCTTTTGCACAGCAAAGGAAACCATCAACAAAATGAAGAGGCATCTTACCAAATGGGAGAAAACATATGCAAATCATATATCTGAAAAGGGGTTGATGTCCAAAATATATAAAGAACTCATACAACTCAATAGCAAAAAACCCCTACAAAATCTGATTTAAAAACAGGCAGAGGGTCTGAATAGACATTTTTCCAAAGAAGATATAAAGATGGCCAACACATAGATGAAAAGGTGGTCAACATAACTGATCATCAGGGAAATGCAAATCAAAACCACAATGAGGGATCACCTCACACTGTTAGGATTGCTATTATCAGAATACCAAAAGATAACAATTGTTATTAGGAATGTAAAATGGTGCATCTGCTATGTAAAACAGTATGGCAGTTCCTGAAAAATTAAAAATAGAATTATTACACGGTCCAGCAATCCTACTTCTGTATATCCTACTTTTGTCTATCTAAAAGATTTGACATAAGGATCTGGAAGAGATATCTGCACTCTCATGTTCAATGCAGCATTATTCATAATAGCCAAGACATGGAAGCAACCCAAATGTCCCTTGACAGATGAATGGATTAAAAAAATGTGGCAGATACACACAAATGAATATTATTCAGCCTCAAAAAAGAAGGAGACCCTGCCATATGTGACAACATGAATGAACCTGGAGGACATTGTGCTAAGTGAAATAAGCCAGTTACAGAAGGACAAATATGCATGATTTCATTTAGATGAGGTATCTAAAATAGTCAAACTAATAGAAACAGAGAGTAGAATGGTGGTTGGCGGGGGCTGAAGACAGAGGGAAATGGGGAGTTGATGTTCAACAGGTATAAATTTTCAGTTATACAAGATGAATAAATTCTAAGGATCTGCTCTACAACACTGTGCCTATAGTTAACAATATGGTATTGTGCACTTATAAATTTGTTAGGATTTAGATCTCATGTTATGTGTTCTTACAACAATAAAATAAATCAAGTAAAGGAAAAATCAATAGTATTTGGTAGAGTAGGCAATATAAGTCCTAAGCATCTGAGAATAAGAAACATTTATGGGCAACACTGTAAAACACATAGTAATAAACAACATTTATGAAAACAATTTTTATTTAAAAGTGAGGAGTCATTTAAGAAATGATTAAAGAGTACCTCAAGAAGCACTAAGAGTTAATGGAATAATGCAATAACAAATAGGAAACTCTATTGACCTGGGCATAAAACAGCATAGTCATTTTATGTAAATAAAGAAAAGATGCATAATCTAATTTTACTTCTTTTGTGCTTTATTCATGTTACATATATACATAATAACATATGCATCACATTTATGTATAATGCCACACACATTATGAGAACTCACATATGGGAAGAGATAGATATATATATACACATACACATATACACAGACACACATATACATACACATAACAAGTTATAAAATAAATTAATTATAGAAAAAAAGAATAGGAAAATATGACCCATTTTCAAGAAAAAAGAAACAAACCACAAGATGATTAAGATTTAGAGTTAGGAGACAAAGATTTTAAGGCATCTATTTTAACATTGTTCATGAAAGTAAGGGAAAATATGCTCACTGTGAATGAAAAGATAGATGTCAGCAGGGAAATAGAAACTATATAAACTATCCAAGTAGAAATTCTAGAATTAAAAAATACAGTATCTAAGCTAAAACTCAATGCATTTATTTAAAGACCAAATATGGATGACATTCGAAAGAGTAAATGTGAAGATACATCAAATAGAAATTATGCAATGTGAAGCTGAGAAACAAATGACTGAAAAGGAAATGAACAGAGCTCCAGGGACTTGTAGTGTGATATCAAAAGATCTAAAGTATATTTAATTAGAGTCCTTGACAGAGAGGAGAGATAGGTGGGGGCAGAAAAACATTTAAAGAAATAATGGCTGAACACTTGCTCACTTTGGCAAAAGATGAAAATGTACTGATTCAGGAAGCACAGCAAATCCCACACAGGATAAACAGGAAGAAACCATGCCTACACATATCACAGTCAAACTGCTGAAAATCGAATATCTAGAGAAACACTTAAAAGCAGCCAGAGAAAAATGATATACCGAACAACATTTCAAACGCCCACTGACTTCTCAGCAGGAACTATGGAGGTCAGAATATAGTGGCCCAATATCTTTAAAGTGCTGAAAGAAAAAATAAGTTAACAAGAATTTTATGTCCAGTGAAAATATTTTTCAAAAATGAAGATAAAATCAACTTATTTCCAGATTTTTAAAAAAATGAAGAGAATTCACACCAGCCAACCTGTTCTACAAGTAAAGTTATAAAAGTCCTTCATGCTGCAGGGAAATTGTAGAAGATGGAAACTCAATAGTTACATAGGAATGAAAAACACTGGAATTAGTAAATATCTGGGTGAATATACATTTTGTCTCTTTATTTAAAATATATCAGACCACTTAAAGAAAAGTTCTAACACTGTCTTGTGTCTTATAATGTATGTAGATATAACACATCTGGCAACTATGGCATTATATAGCAATTAGATAAATTACAATGGAATTCTAAAACATTCAATTATTGTAAAAGATGGGGGGGTTCAGAGGTAGAAAAGTCAGATGTAACAAACAGAAAACAAATAACAAATGGTAGATATAAATCCAACCATATCAATAATTACTTTATGTTAGTAAGTACTCTCAATAAAAGGTAGAAATTGTCAGAAAGAATAAAAAATCAAGATCCTACTCTATGCTGTCTATAAAAGGTTTATCTCAAATATAAAGACACAGGTTGAAAGTATATAGACTACAAAATATATACCATGTAACTAACTATGAGGTAGGTCAAAGTGGCTATATTAATATTAGACAAAATAGACTTCAAGACAAAGAGTATTATGAGAAATAAGGAGGGACATGTCATAGTGATAAAAGGGTCAATTCATCAGGAAGACATAACAATCATAAATATTTATATGCTTAACAGAGCTTCAAAATACATGAAACAAAAACAGACAGAATTAAAAGGAGAAAAACAATTTCACATTTAGAGTTGGAGATTTTAACACCCCTCTCTCAACAACTGATAGAACAACTAAACAACAACAACAAAAAAATCAGAAGAGACATATACAATCTGACCTGAACTAAACTGTCAGCCACTTTGACCTACTGATGCTTACAGCACACTGTACCCTACAATTGCAGGATACACATTTTCAAGTGTCTGTGAAACATTCACGAAAATAGTACATATGCTGGGCCATAAGAGAAGTATCAATCAAGTTAAAATGACTGAAATACAGAATATGTTTTCTGACCACAAGAGAGTTAAATTAGAAATAAGTATAATATATCTAGGAAAACTCTAAATACCCAGAAATAAAATATATACTTTCAAATAACCCATGAGTCAAAGAAGTCACATAGAAAATTAGAAAATATTTTAAACTGAATGAAAATGAAAGTACATCATACCAAAATGCATGGGATGCAGCTAAAGCAGTGCTTAGTCCCTCCTCCCCAAATTGTAGACTGATATCCCCCATGAATGAAGATGCAAAAATCTTTAGCCAAATATTAGCAAATGGAATCCACCAATATATAAAAAGGATAATATATCAATGCCAAGCAGGGTTTATCCAGGAATGAAATACTGGCTTAATATTTGAAAATCAATCAATGTAACCCATCATATTACAGAATGAATGAGAAAACCGATTATGATCATTTAAAAAAGACTGTGACAAAGTTTAATATCCATTTGTATTAAAAACTTTCTTCCGAGAGGTGACATCAGCAGCATGGCAGTGTGAGCTCACCTGGAACTCTCCCCTCCAAATTACAACCAAAAAGAGCAACTGCTTTCCAACTAAAAAAAAAAATCCTAATAACAGAAATCATCAGAGACCCACAGCAGCCAAATGACGGAAGGTGGAGAGGCTGGAACCACCCTCCGAGGAGCTGGAACAGAGTAGGAAAGAACTTCCTCCCGCCCCTAGAGATTGGGATCGCTGCTGTGGGTGCCAGAAGGAGTCAGGGAGGGGCCGCATGTCTGGGAATCGTGCAGGGCTCCCACCGTGAGTGCAGCGGAAACCCTCTAATGGGGGAAAGGTTTTGCGTGGGGGGACTCCATAAAGCCAGGGCCCCGGGAGACCAGAAAGTGAGAGCTGATCCAATCCAGGTCAGGGTGAGTGAAAGTGCCCCTCGTCCCTCAACCCACGCTGGGTGCCCCCATCGGGGCTCAAGGCGGAGGGCTCAGAATGTGTGGCTCTCAACCCCCATCTAGTGGTGACAGGCTGTAACTGCAACCGAATAATAGCATCATCCACAGAAACCGCTCCTCTACCATCCAGCAATTTATAAAAGCTCCAGTCCAAAACGAAAACAATAAAAATACAGAAGTAGGTCCTGAGGGCTTGGAAATGGGTAAACTAAGTGAAGATGAGTTCAAAATAGCTATCATCAAAATATTCAATGAGGTAAAGGGAAATATAGAGAAACAAGTCAACGAGTTCTGGAGTTACTTCATGAAAGAGATTGAAATTATAAAGAAGAATCAATTAGAAATACTAGAGATGAAAAATACAATGGATCAGATAAAACAGAATATAGATTCCCTGAATGCCCGTGTAGACACCATAGAGGAGAAAATTAGCATAATAGAAGATAGACAGGCTGAATGGCTCCAGACAGAGGAAGAAAGAGAACTAAGAATTAAAAAAACTGAAGAAAATCTCAGAGAAATAGCTGACTCCATGAGAAAATGCAACTTAAGAATCATTGGAATTCCTGAGGGCGTTGAAAAGGAAAATGGAGCAGAAAGTGTGCTCAATGAAATAATAGAAGAGAACTTCCCAAATCTAGGGATTGAGAGAGAAATGTGTGTGGAGGCACCTTTCAAATCTCCTAGATTTGTCAATATAAAAAGACCTACTGCAAGGCATATAGTAGTAAAAATGGCAAAAATGAATGACAAAGAAAGAATACTCAGGGCAGCAAGGCAGAAGAAAATAACCTACAAAGGAAACCCCATCAGGCTTTCAGCAGATTTCTCTACAGAAACCTTACAAGCTAGGAGAGATTGGAATGACATATTCAAAACTTTAAAGGATAAAAATCTTCAGCCAAGAATACTCTATCCAACAAACATACCCTTCAGATATGAGGGAGAAATTAAATCTTTTCCAGACAAACAAAAGCTAAGGGACTTTGTAGTCACAAGACCTCCACTACAAGAAATCCTCAAGAAGGCTCTCATACCTGAAAAAAGAAAAAAATGGAGTAAGGGGTCACAAAACACAGAGTAGGGAGACAAATAGAATCTGAATAGGATAGCAAATATTCAACTATAGCATTAGGATAAAGGGAAGGAAATCACCAAAGCAAAGACAATCTTATCACTCTAACCACAAACTCACAAGACAAGTTGGAATAAGAGATGAAAATAGTAATTTAGGAGGGGAGGAGGAAAGGGACTGAAACAGTCTAGGCCAAGGAAGTAAGAGACCACCAGAAAATGGATTATGTTATACACGAGATTCTGAATACAAACTTCAGAGTAGCCACTAAACTAAAAAACAGAACAGAGACACAAAACATAAATAAGGAAAAACCTAAGAAACCCAGCGTAAGAAACTGCAGAAGTCAATTGGTAGGCTAAAACACATGGGATGATAAAAAAAGGAAACAGAGGAAAACGAGCAACAGAATGACAGCATTAAGCCCTCATGCATCAATACTCACCCTCAATGTAAACGGATTGAACTCTCCAATAAAAAGACACAGAGTGGCAAAATGGATTAAAGAACAAGATCCAACAATTTGTTGCCTCCAGGAAACACACCTCAGCTCCAAGGAGAAACACAGGCTCAGAGTGAATGGGTGGAAGACAATACTCCAAGCTAATAGCAAACAAAAGAAAGCAGGTGTCGCAATACTTATATCAGACAAAACAGACTTCAAGATAAGACAGGTAAAGAGAGACATAGAGGACCAATATATAATGATCAAAGGGACACTTCATCAGGAAGAAATAATGCTTATAAATATTTATGCACCCAACACAAGAGCACCAAAGTTCACAAAGCAACTATTAACAAACCTAAAATAAGATATCAAAAATAACACAATAATACTAGGGGACCTCAACACACCACTCACATCAATTGACAGATCATCCAGACAGAAAATCAACAAAGAAACAGTGGAGCTAAACAAAAAGCTAAAACAGTTGGACTTAATAGACATATATAGAACACTCCATCCAAAAACAGCAGAATACACATTCTTCTCAAGCGCACATGGAACATTCTCAAGGATAGACCATATGTTGGGAAACAAGGCAAGCCTCTACAAATTTAAAAAAAATGGAAATAATAACAAGCATCTTCTCCGATCATAATGCTGTAAAGCTAGAAATTAATTACAAGAAAAAAGCTGAGAAAGGCACAAGGATGTGGAGACTAAACAATATGCTATTGAACAAGCAATGGCTCATTGAATAAATTAAAGAAGAAATCAAAAAATACCTGGAGACAAATGAAAATGATAACATGCCATATCAACTCATATGGGATGCAGCAAAAGCAGTATTAAGAGGAAAATTCATCACAATTCAGGCACATCTTAACAAACCAGAAAAATCCCAAATCAGCAATCTTAAACTACACCTAACCGAATTAGAGAAAGAAGAACAAACAAAGCCCAAAGTCAGCAGAAGGAGAGAAATAATAAAAATCAGAGCAGAAATAAATGCTATCGAAACGAAAAAGGCAGTAGAAAGGATCAATGAAACAAAGAGCTTTTTCTTTGAGAAGATAAATAAAATTGACACACCCCTAGCCAGACTTACAAAGAAAAAAAGAGAGAAAGCTCAAATAAACAAAATCAGAAGTGAAAGAAGAGTAATAACAACAGACTCTGCAGAAATACTACAGATTATAAGAGAATACTATGAAAAACTATATGCCAGCAAAATGGATAACCTGGAGGAAATGGATAAATTCTTGGACTCCTACAATCTCCCAAAGCTCACTCGAGAAGCAGCAATTTGAACAGACCAATCACAAGGAGAGAGATTGAAACAGCTATCAAAATCATCCCAAAGAATAAAACCACAGGACCAGATGGCTTTCCTGGGGAATTCTACCAAACTTTCAGAGAGGATTCCTATCCTTTTCAAGCTATTCCAAAAAATTAGGGAGGATGGAACACTTCCTAACACATTCTATGAGGCCAACATCACGCTGATACCAAAGCCTGACACGGACAGCATGAAAAAGAACTACAGGCCAATATTGCTGATGAACATAGATGCAAAAATTCTCAACAAAATTTTGGCAATCCGAATACAGCAATTCATCAAAAGGATCATACATCATGATCAAGTGGGATTCATACCAGGGACACAGGGATGGTTCAACATCTGCAAATCAATCAACGTGATACACCACATCAACAAACTGAGGAATAAAAACAACATGATCATCTCAATAGATGCAGAGAAAGCATTTGACAAGATCCAACAGCCATTTATGATAAAAACTCTGAACAAAACGGGGATAGAAGGGAACTACCTCAACCTAATAAAGGCCATATATGACAAACCCACAGCCAACATCAGACTCAATGGGCAGAAACTGAGCGTCATCCCCCTGAGAACAGGAAGGAGACAAGGATGCCCTCTATCACCACTCTTATTTAACATAGTACTGAAGGTCCTGGCCAGAGCAATCAGGCAAGAAAAAGGAATAAAGGGAATCCAAATAGGGAGGGAAGAAGTGAAACTCTTGCTGTTTGCAGACGACATGATCTTATATATAGAAAACCCCAAAGAATCCATTGGAAAACTTTTAGAAGTAATCAACAACTACAGCAAAGTTGCAGGGTATAAAATCAATTTACATAAATCAATAGCATTTCTATACTCTAATAACGAACTAACAGAAAAAGAACTCAAGAACACAATACCATTCACAATTGCAACAAAAAGAATAAAATACCAAGGGGTGAATTTAACTAAGGAAGTGAAAGACCTATACAATGCAAATTACAAGGCTTTTCTGAAAGAAATGGATGACGACATAAAGAGATGGAAAGACATTCCATGCACATGGATTGGAAGAATAAACCTAGTTAAAATGTCCATTCTACCTAAAGCAATGTACAGATTCAACCCCATCCCAATCAGAATCCCAAGGATATTCTTTACAGAAATAGGACAAAGAATCCTAAAATTCATATGGGGCAACAAAAGACTCTGAATTGCTAAAGCAATCCTGAGAAAAAAGAACACAGCTGGTAGGCATCACAATCCCTGACTTCAAAACATACTACAAAGCTACAGTAATCAAAACAGCATGGTACTGGTACAAAAACTGGTGCACAGATCAATGGAACAGAATTGAAAGCCTAGAAATAAAACCACACATCTATGGACAGGTAATCTTTGACAAAAGAGCTGAGGGCATACAATGGAGAAAAGAAAGTCTTTTCAACAAATGGTGCTGGGAAAACTGGAAAGCCACATGTAAGAGAATGAAAATTGACCATTCCTTTTCACCATTCACCAAAATAAACTCAAAATGGATCAAGGACCTAAAGCTGAGACCTGAAACCATAAGGCTTCTAGAAGAAAATGTACGCAGTACACTCTTTGACATCTGTATTAAAAGGACCTTTTCAGACACCACGTCTTCTCAGACAAGGGAAACAATAGAAAGAATAAACAAATGGGATTTCATCAGACCAAAGAGCTTCTTCAAGGCAAATGAAAACAGGATTGAAACAAAAAAAAATCCACTAACTGGGAAAAAATATTTGCAAGTAATACATCCGACAAAGGCTTAATATCCATAATATATAAAGAACTCACACAACTCAACAACAAAAAATTAAACAACCCGATAAAAAAATGGGCAGGAGACATGAACAGACATTTCTCCAAAGAAGATACATGGATGGCCAATAGGCACATGAAAAGATGTTCATCGTCACTGATCATCAGGGAAATGCAAATCAAACTACACTAAGATATCACCATACACCCATTAGAATGACAAAAATAACTAAAACAAATAGTAACAAATGTTGGAGAGGTTGTGGAGAAAAAGGAACCCTCATACACTGATGGTGAGAGTGCGGACTGGTGCAGCAACTATGGAAAACAGTATGGAGATTCCTCAAAAAATTAAAAATAGAACTACCATACGATCCAGCTATCCCACTACTGGGTATCTATCCAAAGAGCTTGAAGTCAGCAATTCCAAAAGTCCCACGCACCCCAATGTTCATTGCAGCATTATTTACAATAGCCAAGACGTGGAAGCAACCTAAGTGCCCATCAACACAGGATTGGATAAAGAAGATGTCGGATATATATACAATGGAATACTACTCAGCCGTAAAAAAAAGAACAAAATCGTCCCATTTGCAACAACTTGGATGGAACTTGAGGGAATTATGTTAAGTGAAATAAGCCAGTTAGAGAAGGACAATCTTTGTATGACTCCACTCATATGAGGAATGTAAACATGTGGACAAAGAGAACAGATTAGCGGCTACCAGGGGAAAGTGGGGGTGGGGGGTGGGCACAAAGGGTGAAGGGTTGCACCTACAACACGACTGACAAACAATATTGTACATCTGAAATTTCACAAGATTGTAACCTATCATTAACTCAATACATTTTTTTTTTTTTAAAAAAAGGAAAAATCATACAGAACACTTTTCATCTGCCACTTTGAATTTTTGCAGGGACACTTCAAGTAGGGTAACTTTCTGTGGCCAAATATTTGCATATTGTCTTTTCATTGCTCTTTTCCCCTTCAGCCAACCGAGATAAAATATATATGTTAAATTCCAGAGATTTACATGAGGGCTAAATATAGGATTTGGGAAATAATGGAAATACAAAATGTAAAATGTAGGTTTAACATATTTGCCATTTGCCCTAGGATGCCAAAGGAGTCTGGGACTGGCCTACTTGAGTTTAAAAGTTTTCGTTACAATGAATATAGTAACAATGTGACTCTTCTAGCAACACACCATTCCATCGCCTGTAAGTGATATATAGTTTTGTGGCTCTAGCTATTATGATAGGAGAGTGGAAATTGGGGAGATCTTGGTAAATAGCTAAGAGCACAAATAAGGAGAGATGGCCAGTGATTACTATACAAATACTTTTATGACTTGTTTATATAACCTCCTATACTGTGAGTTCTCTTAGGTAAGAAAACAGCCTAACCATCTGTGAGTTCATAATTGGACTTTTAAGTTTAGCCATTTAAAAAACTGTCCTTTAGTACACCATACTTTCTAGTACCTCATACACAAGACCTATAAAACACGATTATGTCCTATTGTATACAACTAAAACAAGCAAATGTGTACAATGTTATACCACAAGCAAATCATGGCTACTTCATAATACAATCAGAAGGCAGGATAGCACATATAGGGATGCCATATGACTTATATTTTTGTGACGGCCATGGAAATGCCTAGGAGAGCAGAAACAAGGGCGAGCAGAATATCCAAGAGAATGACTCTCACAGTCCCAACATGTTTGGTGGGTCAAGATTGGAAGAAACAGATTCAGCTAGGCCACACCTCTCCATGCACTACATACCCAGGAAAAAAGAGGTAGGCTTGCATCCTTGGTCGTGAGTACAATTCTTTTGTTACTCACCTTTGTTTGCATATAATAGTATTTACTCACCTACAAATACAGATTTATTCAAATAAAATAATTCCTAGGTTCTCATAGTTCTGAATATTGATCATGTAATCTTACCTACTGTTGTAGTTATTTTATTCTAATATGCTCATCCTGCCTGCACTCTAAGAAAAAGAAAAAAGAAAAATCTCTAAGCATGGATGTAATTATTAGTTAAGGCTAAATTTCACAAAGTTCTGTCCAGTTAGATAAGGAATTCTTTTACATTATGCCACTTTCAAGTCTCAATTTTTATCATGTCTGACTTTCCTCATCACTCACTGCTCTTTTTTTTGCTCTGAAATTATCTGCAAGACCAGGACTGATGAGCAGGTTTCCATTTACGATCCACTGGTGATTACTGTCCCTTTCCATAGGCCAGAAGGCCTGTTTAACATTTTTAATTGTCAGATACTTGAACCACCAACCATTTTCCTGCTTACTTAGAACCGGTTTACAGCTCTACTCAACTGGTAAAAAACTCAGCTTATTTAAATATGTTTATTACATATGACAACTTCATGTATGTAGTGAATATTTGTTATGAGTTATCCTCCCCAAGAAGGGCCTTCAGTAACTGTTCAACTTGCAGCTGAGCTTACTATTTTCACAGAAAAGATGCTATAGATGTTATTATTCTAGCAGATTTCTAATTCTCAAACATCAAAATATCTCCAGTGACTTTTCATTTGGGATTTTCACAGACCCACATTTCTTATGAATTAAATCAAGTCATAAAAAGCTTATTTTACACATAGGCTTACTTATATATATATATTTCATAATTCTGTCTACTGTGACTCCTATACTCCCAAATTTTCCTTATCTATGTCCCTTCTTAATCTCCCTTTCTTTAGTATGAATTCTCTGATATTGAATAAGGTGTAAGCTATGGCTAGAAGTACCCCTGTAATCATGACAACTATAGGATTCCCTCCAGTATGAATTCTCTGGTTTTGTGTAAGGTTTAAGCCACAGCTAAAGGTCCTTCTACGTTTATTATATTCATGTATTGATGACTAACAGCGTTCTCACATTATAAGGATTATACATTATGAGGATTTTGTTTCAGTAGGAATTCTCCAGCTGAATGACCTAAAGACCTTTCTCTACATTGATTACAATCAGGGCTGTTACTTCCCAAAGTGAATCATCTCATGCTAAGAAAGGTCTGAGAGGTTTGGTGGTTCTACCATAGCTGAAAAAACTTAAATACACCCTTGGACTGAGTATTTCCAGTCTTAGTATAAATTCAACAGAATTACATACACACACACAAAGACACATACAAGAATATTTATAGTAGTATTTTTATTACAACACAAAATTATAAAAAATACAAATATCCATCAAGAGGATAGATAAATAGCATTATATTCTTAAAATGGAATAGTATACAGAATGGAAATGAATACACTACTGCCACATGCAATAATGTCTGAATCTTAAAAATGTTGAGTGAAACAAGACACAAAAGAATTCACGATGTATGATAAAATATATATAAAGTTTAAAGACATGCAAAAACTACTTCATGATGTTTAAGCCAGAGAAGTGGTAATCTTTGGGGAAGTAATAACTACTTTTTATTCTACAGACTGCAATGAGAAATATACTTCCTATTTTCTTTCTCTTATTGAGACTGATGATTATAACCATTTTGTATCTTGCCTCTGGATATATTATAGAAGTATTTTTTTTATAAACTGAGTCAGCAGAACTTGAAAACTTAAAAAATTAGCTTCATTGCTGATAGCATTCAATAACAATGATCATACCCATTTTATATGCTAGTAAACAGCAGATAGTTACATGGTATGGCAATTTAAATAAATAACTCATTACATTTGTGATTAAAGTTACCTTATAAACATGTTTAAGCATGCTTTAAAAAAAAAACTAAAGGGTTATAATAACTTGGAAAGGCTTCACAAAGAAATCACACCATTTATTGCATTTCCATGTTTTCTCCCTTGTGAGTTCTCTGATGGACAATGAGGTTTCTCTTATAACTGAAGGACTTACCACACTCATTACAAATATAGGGTTTCTCCCCTGTGTGAGTTCTCTGATGTACAATGAGATTTGTCTTCTGGCGAAAGCACTTCCCACATTCATTACACTTATATGGTTTCTCTCCTGTATGAGTTCTTTGATGATGAATAAGATATGACTTCCTGCTAAAGGCCTTCCCACACTGAGGACATTCATAGGATTTCTGCCCTGTATGTATTTTCTCATGTACAGTGAGGGTTGCTTTCTGGCGAAAGGACTTCCCACATTCATTACAAATATAGGGTTTCTCCCCTGTATGAATTCTCTGATGTAGATTGAGATTTGTCTTCTGACTGAAGGATTTCCCACATTCATTACATTCATAGGGTTTCTCTCCTGTGTGAGTTCTGTGGTGGTCAATGAGGTATGACTTCATTCTAAAGGCCTTCCCACAGTGAGGACATTCATAAGATTTTTCTCCTGTATGTGTTCTCTGGTGTGCTACGAGGGTTGTCTTCTGGCGGAAGGACTTCCCACATTCATTACAAATGTAGGGTTTCTCTTCATTATGAGTTTTCTCATGAAGAGCAAGGGTTGTCTTCTGGGAGAAGGATTTCCCACATTCATTACAAATATAGGGCTTTTCCCCTGTATGAGTTCTCTGATGTACAGTAAGGTTTGCCTTCTGGTGAAAGGACTTCCCACATTCTTTACAAATATAGGGTTTCTCTCCTGTATGAATTCTCTGATGGAGAGAGAGTGTTGTCTTCTGGCGGAAGGACTTCCCACAGTCATTACACTCATATGGTTTCTCTCCTGTATGAGTTCTCTGATGACGAATCAGGTGTGACTTCAATCTGAAGGCATTCCTACATTGTGGACATTCGTATGATTTCTCCCCTGTATGTGTTCTCTGATGATCAGTGAGGGCTGTCTTTAGGCGGAAGGACTTACCACATTCATTACAAACAAAGGGTTTCTCTCCTGTGTGAGTTCTCTGATGATCAATGAGATATGACTTTCTTCTAAATGAATTTCCACATTGATGACATTGATAGGGTTTTTCTTCTGTGTGAATTCCCTGATGTAGAATCAATACTGACTTCCTGCAGAAGGACTTTCCACATTCAGTGCATGTATGTTTTTTTTCAATATTTGTTGCTCTTCTCCTTTTATTATATTCAGATGGGTTTTCCCTTCTGTAAGCTCTATTAGGTGTAATTAAGTCTCCTTTTTTAAGGAAAGATTTCTCACAGTCATTACACCCAAATGACTGTGCTGGAGTTTCCATCTTATGATACTGCATAAGCACTTCATTATGACTGACAACCCTGCCATGCTGATTATGGGATCTGACTCCAGGGTGAGCTGTCTCTGGCTTACTACTGAGGAGTGATTTCCCATATCCATTATACTCACTAAGTCTCTTTCTTGAAGGACTTAGATTACTGATGATTAATTCTGAAACATTTTTAAAAATCTTCCCATGAGTATCATATTCAGGAGGTAGATTTTTTGAATTAACAGAGTTTTTGCTTATAGTAAATGTCTTCTCATGTGCATTACTGTTTTCCTTAATCAGCTTTTTCTGGTTGATGAATACAACTGATCTAGAATACTTATCTTGATGTTCCTTGAATTTCACTAAAAAGTCTTCAGCTTTCCAATTTTCTTCTAGAAAAGAATATAATTAATAACAATTTGTGAATCTGCACACATTTGCTATGGAAAGTAATTGTACTAGGGTCTAGCATATGAGGCCAAAAAAGACCCAAGACAAATGCCTCCAAGCCTGGGAAAAGACAAAGAACCTAAATAAAAACTATGCTTCAGTGCAGAAAAGGATGAAAAAATAAGCAATGGATGCTAGTAACTTTTGCACTTTGCACCAGAACTTCATGCAGAAAGCAAAATGAAAAAGAAGCAGTGAGAAGACAAAGACTGGTGGCAGAGGGACTGATGCCTGGATAGGTGGATTCAGAGGTGACGAAGTGAACCTATCCAGGGCATTAAGCTTTAAGTAGGAGAGACAAGAAAGATTAGTAAAAAAGCTTGTTCAGGGGAAATATTAGAGGAACGACTACTTTTGGAGCACACAGATCAGTGCCTATACTTATATACACTCATCCCTTGATTGCGAGGTGGAACACTTCCAGTTGTTTCACCACTCCCTACTATGTAGCCATCAATGGCTAATTAATCTTTCTATGATTCAATTAATTTCCTAGTGTTAAGAAAAACGATCCAACAGTCTGGGTTCTAATCCTCCATATGGCTGGGAATCATTTTCTCTTGTGAGGGAAGAACTAGGAAAACATCTCCAACAGGAACTTTAAAACTGACTAGGGGTATATTCACTGGTGTATTCAGATCGCTGTTACTATCAATTCTTTCAGAATTGTTCAATAACAAAACTCTCATGACCATCAACTATAACTGTTCCTTGTTTTAATTGCTGGCTTATTTGTTTAGGTTTAAAGAAAAACTGGTTCAAGTCTTACCCCAATATGATAACATTTCTTAACTCCAGTTTTCTATATGGTGGACTAGAAAGAGCAGACTGTTCATTCTAGTTCTAAATCATCATTAACCTTGACCTTCATTTCTCTTATAAATTTTTAACTATATCTGACTTCTCTTACTTTGTAATCACCCACATCTACTGGAACAATGTTAAATCTAGGCTCAAAAATTGATATTTTTCTTGACTCCATTGCCTCCAATATTAACATACAAGGAATTTCTCTTGTAAACAAAACTTTACATCACCTAGATTCACTTTTTGTCTTCAAACAAGTTTTCAGGGTTGTCCACATATCTGACAAATCTCACCTGTAACAAGTTTGACTGATTGATTGATTGCCCTATAAATACCTCACTTATTCCTAATCACATGCTTTTTGCTCATGTTCTTTTAGTCAGTTGGCTTGTCTTCCAGTCTTATTTCTACTCATATTTAGAGAATCTTCAAGAAAATGCTACCGTTTTATGATCTCAAAAGCCCTTCACATATTTCCCATCACCTTAAGCACTATTTCTTTATAACATGAAAATAACTGTGGTCTAGAAAAATCATTTTGACAAATCTTTTTACAAGCTTACACTGTGTCATAAATATTTTGTGAAAATGCAGACTTTGATAGTAATCCTTTCTCATTGAAAGGAATACTTTATCGGTTATCTCCTTTGAACACTTCTGAGTTTACATTAACACCATGTATCACAGATAGGTAGTATTTGGTAGAATTCACCCATTCCATCACAATGTATAGGGCCATGGCCTGAGCAGGTACATCTGAAAGGAACTTACCAGTATATGCTTTCTGAATGGAGGAAAAAGATATCTCCCTTAGCCCCACAAACAGTTAATGAAGCAACTACTGAATATCTAACATATTATATAATAAGCAAAGAAGATTCAAACAGAGGATCTTGTCTGTTGTCTTTGGAAGAAAGAATCCTTAAGCATAAACCATGCATAATCATGTATCAAATTATATAATCATATCCAAGAATTGTATGTGCTGTAATTAGCAAGCAGCATGGGAATTCAGAAAAAGAAAAGGTGGATATGATGTGGAATAGTCAAAGAATAGTTCATGGAGAAGAAATCTCAAGACTTAACTTAAAAGATATACAGTATATGGCAGTCAGAACACAACACAATGACAAATATAGATATCACGACAAATCCTACATGTATGGAGAACATTAGGAGACTATACAAAGTGGAAATTAGCACGAGTTTTCCAAAGAGAGAGAGAAATAAACTCAAAAAGCCCAGATGAGGGCTTATTATGGTAGTCCTTGAATGAAGAAGAATTTCAATTTCATATATTAGGGAACAAATGATGATATATCATGTCAGGAAAGTAACAATATAAAGAGAAAGAATTAGGACAAATTCTAGCAAAGCCAAATTGTTATTACAGTAGTCAAGATATGAAATAAGATAGCTGTCATTTTGTATGATGTGAGAAATAAAAATATGAGAGGATGTAAAATATGTTTCACAGGCTGATAAACAATACAAATTGTGAAGAGATCCACATGAGATGACGACAGAGACAGAAGAATCAAGCTGATATCACGGCAAGAAAAAATAATTTGGAAATAGATAATGGGAAAGAATTTAAGAGCTAGGAAAGTTAGTAATTTTCATTTTCAACATATTGTCACAAAATAGGTGAGACATTAGAGTGTAGAATTCCTAAAGGATTAAAGGTGGGGAAAATGGGCTGAATATGCCAGTGTCAGAGGCATCTACATAAAACAAAGACCTTACGTGCTGAGAATGGATGAGATTACTATAATTTAAGAGCAGATCCCTTGAGGACAAATCAGAGAAATAAGAGTGAGAGTCCAGTGAAACAATATTCATTAAAAAAAAAATGTGTTGACTATTATGTGCAGGCTTTGTTCCAGGCAATATGGCCACAGTGCTGAAGAAAACAGACCAAGCTGGAAACAGTAATCACTCAGGGAATCAGGAAAAGAGTGAGTTAGTGTTTTACCCAAACCAACAGCTGATTTCAGGAATGATCAGCCATACAAAATGAACCATGAAAGTTTAATGGAAGAAAATGGTAACTGTGGAATTATCAGTCTGGGCCAAGACAAGCAAGTTTTAAAATTAATGACTAGATGTGTAGTTAAGAATGGGAACTTAGACTTAGTACAGAAAACAAATCTGAGGTAACATAAAACAAAGAGAAAGAAAGAAAATAGAAAGCAACTAAGGAGAGAAACATTAACCAAAAATTTTCTCTTTTTTAAAGACAGACTTAAGAATGCCTGAAAGAAATCTATCCAAGGAGATAAAGGACTGAGAATGCTAGAAAAAGACACAAATCAAGAAAAAAGATCTAAAAGAAGGAAGGCTTATAGTACATTTTGATTAAGTTAAGAGTGGGAACTACCTTTGATAACATTAAGAAAACTCAGGAAAAAAATAAGATTTTACTTTATTTTTTTCCTTTTTCTCCCCAAAGCCCCCTGGTACATAGTTGTATATTCTTCGTTGTGGGTCCTTCTAGTTGTGGCATGTGGGACGCTGCCTCAGCGTGGTCTGATGAGCAGTGCCATGTCCGCGCCCAGGATTCGAACCAATGAAACACTGGGCCGCCTGCAGTGGAGTGCACGAACTTAACCACTTGGCCACGGGGCCAGCCCCAGGAAAAAAGCATTACATGGGAAGGGTAATATTTGAAAGTTTGACTTAAGTTTTGCAGGCACGAAGGTCTTTTCAAAGGTTTTAAAAAATACTCCCAAAATATCTCAAAGGTGCCATTCACCACATGACCACTTTAAAAGTTAAAAGTTATTTTCCACTAGATTTCACGTGCCTGAGAGCCAGAAACTCACCTAAGCAGGTATGACCTGTAAATGATGTCCATGGCTCTTCTCCTCGTTCCAACTTGAGGATCACCTCAGGCTTGGTCATGTGACACCCTGATAAGGGAAGATTTGGATTAAGTTGCTTAGGCTTCAGTACATTTGAAAAATTAGTAAGGTGCATGTTCAGTAATACAATTTAAGATACTCCTCCTTTGTGTAACAGTAAACTTAACACCTAGCAGTGGGCAAGTGAAGACATATTCATCCTTCCTGATAACCAAAAAGAATTCATCACCTCTTATCCCTAAAATTCAAGATCACACATTCTTTAGGCACTTTGAAAGGAAATGCATGCTACTAAAGTTTCACAGAGAGTTTTCTCACCCACAGAAACAAGGTGGCAATAGTTTTCCAACATCACATCCATGTATAGAGTCTTCTGAGCAGGATCCAGGTGCTGCCACTCCTCCCGAGAGAAGTCCACAGTCACATCCTTGAATGACACGGATCCCTGAAATGGATTGGACTGTGATCAGAACAAGGTGATGAGATACTGGAGACTAGTTTTAATCCTATTCCTTTGTGGCAGTCATATGAAAAGTTGTAAAGAAAACCTATCATTTTTCTTGTTTTGTGATTTACATTGCAAGGAAAACAAAAATCAAGGTAGATGTACAGAACAACAAATTTACTTAATAACTCATATTCTAAAAGTATTTACTGTGAAGTCACTTTGTACCCAAAACTGTATTCGTTTACTGGGGTGCCAAGACATACAAAACACTGTCCCTGCTCATGAGTAGCTACAGCCTCAAAGCATGTTAATACATACCTTCAAGAAAGTATGTGTAAACACAAACCTGCAAGAAAGTGTTACAGGTACAACACAAGTATTTACAGGATGCAGTGTGTCACAGGGCAGAAAAATTTCTCAGGCTTCACTGAGGAGGCAAATTTTTCCCCTTTGAGATCAATGTGTTTATACAGGAAGACTATAAAATGCATGGGAGAGAGTTTCGGCATCCAGCAAAAATAGAGTGAACTGGTCAGGAAAACAATCCCTCAGATAATCCCTCAGATAATATGAAATCTGAACACAATATATAACAAACAACTAACAGAAGACACTGGAAAGCAATCAAAGCAAGCAGAAACTGGAAGAGAGTTTATCCTTAAGGGACAGAAACTGCAATGGGTAAGAATTGTTAAGTTTGTGGCTTTTTTTGCATGAAGGTACCCAAAACCCCATGGATTACTTCCTCAAAGGTGGTGGTGGACAGAATTTAGGACTGGCAGATGAGCTGGAGATTCAGGGATAAATTCTGGAAGTGAGAGAACTACAGAAAGGATCTGAGTATAAACTCTGCCAGAACTCCAGGTTGATAGTTAAACTAAGCAACTGTTGGTGAGATCACAGAGGGCTTAGCAAAAAGCAGACAGAAAGATACCAGAAGAGTCTTGAAAAACAAAAGTGCACCTAGTGAGATTCTGAGATGTCTGCATTTTTGATTAACAGCATTCCACAACCTTCTCACAGCTCAAGCAGAAGAAAATTGAAGGCTTACTGGATCAACGTGTTAGAAGTTGGGGCTGAAAAAGCAGCAGGAAGTATAAGGGATGAAGTCCTGGATGAAAGAGAACTAAAGAAAATTAGCCCCAAAAATCAAGTATAAACACGCACCAATTCCTTGACTGAGAGTTAAGGTACTTAAAGACAAGGAAAACCCACCTCCCCTTGGGGGCCAGGGCAAAAAGCAGCAGCTGGAAGCTTAAAAAACCAAGCAGATATGTCAGCTGCCTCACACTTGAGGAGGGGGGACAGAGGGCAGAGTGTGAAGTTTGATTCCAAGCAAGTTAATTGCCTACTAGAACAAAAAAAACAATAATCCTCTGAAAAACAGACATAAAAGAATTCAGATTACTATAATATATTATTCATGATGTCTAGGTTTCTAGCAAAAATTACTAGGCCTACAAACAAAACAAAAAAGGAGAGGGAATATGACCCATAATAAGAAAATGTCAATCATGGAAACTAAATCCTAGTGGGTCCTGATGTTGGATTTTGTCAGAAAAGCCTTCAAATATTCTAAATGTGTTCAAAAAAGTAACAGAAAACTTGGCATGGGACCTCAAAATGTAAACTATGCAAATAGCACCAAATGAAAATTCTAGACCTGAAAAGTACAAGAACTGCAATGGAAAATTCACTAAATAGGCTCAACAGCAGACCAGAAATAGAAAAAGGAAGAACCAGTAACTTTGTAAATAGATCTACAGAAATTACGCAATCTGAACAGAAAGAAAAAAGAATAAGAAAAAACTAATAGAATTACGCAGATCTATTCACCCACAGATCTGTGGGTCAATTTCAAAGTAATCCAATACAGATGTAATTGGAATCCCTGAAAGAGAGAAAAAGAAAGGGTCTGAAAAACTTTTAAGGAAATAATGGCCCAACACATTTACAGTTACTAAAAACTTTAAGTTACATACTGAAAAAGCTTAATGAACCCCAAAAGGATAAAAACCAAAGAAACCACACTTAGAAAATCCTAATCAAATAGCTAAAAGCCAAAGATAACGTCAACCAAGAATTGTATATTCAACAAAATTATCTATTACAAACAAAGGCAACATAAAGCTATTTTCAGATAAAATCTGAGAGAATTCACCACTATCAAACTGTACCATCAAAAACAGTAAAGGAATTGCTTCAGGCTGAATGTACAAATGACATCAGATGATAACTAAGGTCTTTAGGAAGGAATGAAGAGGATGAGAAAAGTTACATATAAAAGAACATAAATACTCATTTCCTTCCTTCTTTAAAAGACACCACTGTTTCAGGCAGGGGTTGGTCAACATTTTATGTTGTTTTAGCACGAAAGCAACCACAGTAGTATGCAAAATGAATGACCAAAGTTCTGTTTCTATAAAACTGCATGCATGGACACTAAAATGTGAATTTCATAAAACTTTCATAGGTCAGAAATATTTTGCTTTTGCATTTTTTTCAAACATTTGAACTATAAAAACCATTCCTAACTCATAATCTGTACAAAAGCAGGCAGCAGGTTGGATTTGGCCTGTGAGTTGTAGACTCTTCGCTTAGAATAAGCATTCTAGCACCATTTATTACAAGCATAAATATCACATACATGGCAAACAAAAGAACAGAAGATGGAGAGGTCAGTAATTAGAAATATAATGTTGCAAGATTGAGGTATTTTACCTTAAGTAATTCAGTATCATCTCTAAGTAAATCACAATAAGTTAAAGGTGCATATTGCAATCCCTAAAGCAACCAAAAAAAAAAAAACAATGCAAACAGATATAACTAAAAAGGCAACACAGGAATCAAAGTGAATTATTAAAATATATTTGACTGACATAAAATACAAGAAGATGTAGGAACAGATGAACATAAACAGGTTAGGAGGAACCTTAAATGCATATTTCTAGCTATAAGAAACCAATCTGAAAAGGCTACAGACTGTATGATTTCAACTATACGACATTCTGGAAAAGGCAAAACTATAGAGATAGTAAAAAGATCAGTGGTTGCCACTGCCAAAGATTAGGGGAGAGGGAGGGATGAAAGGTGGAGTAGGGAGGATTTTTAGGGCAGTGCAACTATTCTGTGTAATTCTATAATGGTGGATACATGTCATATTTGTCAAAATCCACAGAATAAACAATATCAAGAGTGAACCCTAATGGAAACTACAGACTTTGGGTGATAATGATGTGTCAATGTAGATTTATTGATTGTAAGAAATGTACCACTCTGAGGCGAGATGTTGGTATGGGAGAGGCTACGAATATGTAGGAGTAGGGGGTAAATGGAAACACTCTGTACTTTCTAGTCAATTTTGCTGTGAACCTAAAATTTCCCTAAAATATAAGTAAAAGGATAAAAATAAACACACAAACACAACAGGTTAGGCAATCAGAAAACAAATAACAAAATGGCTGCCCTAAATCTAACTATACCTTTAACTGTATTAATATAAATGGACTAAACACTCCAGTAAAAAGGCCAAGATTATTAGAATGTATAAAAAAGCAAGACAAATATATTCTATCTACAAGAGACATATTTTAAATACCATAGACACAAATATGCTGAAAGTAAAAGGATGGAAAAAGATATTCAAACACTAAATATGGAACAGCTGATGTGGCTATAGTAAAAGTAGACAAAACAGATTTCAAGTTGATGAGTATTACTACTACAGACAAGAAAGGGACACTTCATAATGATAAAAGAGTAAATACATCAGGAAAATCTAACAATTACAAATGTATATGTACTTAAATAAGAGAGTTTCAAAACACATGAAGCAAAAATTGACAAAAGTTGGAATAAGATTTTAAAGTCCAAAATCACAGTTAATGTTTGTCAGGAACTGAAAGAACTAGACCAAAATGGGAAAAAAATCTGTAAAGATTTAGAAACTCTAGAATACTGACAACCACCTAACTCATTTGATATTTATAGACCAAAATTTTCAATAATTTCATAACACATACATTTTTCAAGAGCAAATGGACTATACACCAAGACAGAACGTAAACAAATCTTGATGGATTAAAGACAAATCATACAAAGTATGTTCTCTGACCACAATTGAACTAAATTAGATATCAATAAAAATAACACATCTAGACAAGCCCCAAACGTTTGGACATTAAACTATCCTTTTCCAAGTAACCAATCTTGGGCCAAAGAATAATTGAAAAGAAAATTTTCATGAACTATTTTCAACTAAATAAAAATAGATCAAAATTTGAAGATGCAATTAAAACAGGCTAAGAGAGAAACTTGTAGGTTTAAATGCTTATATTAGAAAACAAGAAACATCTAACATCAATAATTTAAACTTTTATCTTGAGCTTTAAAAAAGAGTAAATTAAACCTAAAGCAAGTAGAAGGAAATAGTAAAGATAAAAGCAAAAATCAGTGAAATAGGAAATGAATAAGAAAAAGGGAAAAATCAATGAAACCTGAAGCCAAATCCTTGAAAGTATCAATAAAATTTAAAAACCTCTAGTTAGATGGATTAAGAAATTAAGAAGGATGTCATATATGCCCACTCTGAGATCCTACAGATATTAAATAGATAACAAGATTATAAACAAATTAAAGGCAATAAATTATACAATGTAGATGAAACAGACAAATATTCACTTAAAAAACATGTTACACCAGAAGAAAAAAACCTGAAAACTCAACTATTAAAGATATTGAATTTGCAATTTAAAAAGTTCCCACAAAGATTTTCCAGGCTCAAAAGACTTCAAGGTAAATTCTATCAAACATTTAAGAGGTAATGAGAATATTACACTAACTCTTAAAAAAAACAGTGGGGGGGAAAAAACAAACAGTAGACTGGGTAGCACTTTCCAATTCATTTTATGAGGGGAATGTTACACTGTTACCAAAACCAGGAAAAGACATTCAAAGAAAATTATAGACCAGTATCCTTGAAGAATACTGATAAAAAACCATAAAATATTAGCAAATTGAGTAAGGTGATATATAAAAAGCACAACACATTATGACCAACTGGTGCTTATCCCTGGAATGCACAGTTGGTATAACATCTGAAAATCAATAATGTAATCATCATAATATTAGAATAAAGCAGGAGAAAAACTATATAATCATTTCAAATGAAGAAAAAGCATTAGATAAAATTTAACATCTATTTATATCAAAAACTCCCAAAAGTAAAAATGGAAACAGGGCTGGCCCGGTGGTATAGTGGTTAAGTTCGTACGCTCTGCTTTTGCAGCCTGGGGTTTGTGGGTTCAGATCCCAGGCACAGACCTACACAGTGCTCACTGGGCCATGCTGTGGAAGTGTCCCACATACAAAATAGAGGAATACTGGCACAGACGTTAGCTCAGGGACAATCTGCCTCACAAAAATTTTTTTTTAAATATTAAATAAAATAAATTAAAAAAAAAAAAGAATTTCTTCAACCTGATGAAATGCAACTACAAAACACTTACAGCTAACATTGTACTTAATGGTGAACGACTGTTTTCCCCCTAAAATCTGGATCAAGAAAAGGGTGTCTCACCAATTCTATTCAACACTGTAGACAATACATAAAGAATGAAAAAGAAATAGAAGGCTACAGACTGGAAGGGGAGAAGGCAAACTGTACTTACAGATAACATGACCAGATATGTAGAAAGTCCCAAGGAATATACAGCAAAGAGTACTAGAAACAATAAGTGAATTTAGCAAGGTCATAGAATACTTACATCAAAATACAAAAATCAATTTTTTTATATACTAACAATAAACAATTGAAAATGAAATTAAAGAATAAAATTAACGAATATTTGCAAGACCTGTACACTGAAAACTACAAAACACCGCTGAGAAAAATAGAGAAAGACCTAAATAAACATGGAGATACACCAGGTTTACAGACTGGAAGATTTACTACCATTAACACATCAATTATCTCCAACCAATCTATAAAGTCTTTGAAAACCAATCGGAATCCAAGTAGCTTGTTTTACAGAAATCGACAAGTTGATTCTAAAATTTACATGGAAATATAAAACACCTAGCAAATCTAACACCAGTCCAAAAAAGACAGAGTTGGAAGATTCACATTACCGAATATCAGGACTTAATACACTAATCAAAACTGTGTTATACTAGGGAAAGCAAAAATATACAAATCAATGAAACATACTACAGAAATACAACTATGGATATATGGTCAAATGACTGTCAACAAAGGCTCTAGGATAATTCAGTAGAGAAAGGATGTCTTTTCACAAATGACTCTGGAAAAACTGGATATCCATTAAAACAAAAACAAGGAACCTCAACTCTTACCTTATAGTATACAAAAGAATTATGTTGAAATGGATCATTCACCACTTAAAAGGAAACCTAAAACCATAATACTTATATTCTTTTAAGCATTCTTATAAACAAAGATTAAAATATGTCCACCATGGAGTATGCAAAGATTTCTGAGGTAGAACACAAAAAGCATGGATCATAAAATTCAAAAACCTGATGAACTGGATTTTTGTCAAAATTTAAAACTTCAGCTCTGAAAGACACCATTAAGAAAATAAAAAATCAAGTCATAGACTGGGAAAATACATTCACAGTACTTTTATCTGACAAAAGACCTACGTCTAGAAAATATAAAGAACTCTCACAGCACAAGACAACCAATCCAATTAAAAATTGGCAAAAGATCTGAAGAAACTCAGAAGATATATAAATGACAAATAAGCAAAATAAAAAATGCTCACCATTTTAAATCATACCAGGGAAATGAAAATTAAAACAATAATGAAATACCATTACACACCCACTAGAATAAATGAAATTAAAAAATGACCATACCAAATATTGGTGAGGATACAAAGCTGCTGTAACTTTCATACATTGCCAGTGGGAATGTAAAATGGCACAACCACTTTGCATAACAGTTTGGCACTTTCTTGTAAAGTTAAACACACATTTTTTTATACAACCCACTGATTCCACACCTAGGTATTTACCCACAAGAAATGAAAATATAGTCCACCCAAAGATTTCTATGTAAATGCTCACAGTAGTATCATTTAAATAGTCTAAAAGTAGGAAAAAAAATCTATCAAAAAGTGAGTAAAGAAGTTGTGGGATATTCACATACTGGAATACTCCTCAGCAATACAAGGAATGTTTTAATATACACAATAACATAAATGAATTTCAAAAACATTATGTTGAGTTAAATAGGCCAATCCCCCAAAAAGTACATATTCTATTATCCCATTTATATGAACTTTAGAAGAAGAAAGACACATAATTACTGAAGGCTGGGTGTGGCAATGGAGCAACTGGGGGCATGTGGGAACTTTTGGGAGTACTGGAAATTTTGTAATCTTGACCGTTGTGGTGATTACATAGATCTATACACTTTTCAAAGTTCATGAACTCTGCACTTAATGTGGGTGCTTTTTATTGTATGTAAATTATACCTCAATAAAGTTGATTAAAAAATATGGGTGAGTTTGGGGTTCTGCCTCGAGAATGGCAGAGTAGCTCTTACTTGACTGTTACTGCAGATAACACCTATAAACTCCAGATAAAATATAAAAAGCAACAATCTGAAAGCACTGCAAAGTGACCCAAACAGACAGAAACTGGAGAGGAGGGTTTACACTTGGGAGAACAGAAGAGCAACAGGAGAACTGTCAATTCACACCACTTGTAGCCTGAGGGCAGGTCCCAAGGAGACACCCTGTGTGGCAAATAAAATTCAGGTGGAAATCAATCCATGGTCTTACAGGCTTGAAGAACCAAAAGACCGAGTTTAGTGCAACAGGAGCAGCTGGAAAGGAAGTAGGGAAATCCCACAGAAACGGAAGCCAGAGAGGGGGCCCCAAGGACTTTGAATAGACTTTGTTCACACCTTTGGCTGATATCTCAGTTAGGCATGCACGGGCCAGAATCCAAGCACCCTGACTAAACGTGAAAGAAACAGAGCAGGGATTCAAGCTGCTACAAATCTGACAGTCTACAGTTTGAGGTTTGCTTTCAGCCAATTTTACTATCCAATAAAACAAAACAAATCAATACTCACTTCCATTTCTATGGAATTTAACTGCTAAAGAGATTCTCTTTTGCCATAAACAACTAAAGAACTGTATAAAATAGATTAAACATCTGTTTTCAAGTACTGGCCAGCTGACAGCATAGAATGGTGACCCCTGAAAGAAGGGAAACAAAGTAGGTTCTATGACTGCCCCAGCTTCCTGCCTAAAAGTAGTTTCTGGGTCCCAGGCCAGGGAGGGGAACCAGAAACAGAGCCCGGCAGTCACCCTGAGTTAAAGAAACATAAATGAGAATTTGAAGAGTCCAAGATGGCAAGAACTGCCAGGCAAAATACTGAAGAGGAGGAAGCAGCAGAGAGAGACCACTTTAGACAGCTGCAGAGTGATCCCCATGAATCTACGGCTGAAGACTGACCTGCAACGACAGGGAGTGAAACTCCATGAAGCGGGGGAAAGAATCAGAGGAAAGTAATAGGGCGAACAATTCCCAGAGCTCAAACAGGCGTGGGAACAGTTTGTTCTCCCACCAGCCAGAGTAGAGGGACCTGATACTACACAGGCTTTGGCAGAGCAGGGGTTGGCAAACTATTCATGTAAAGGGCCAGATAGCAAATATTCCAGGCTTTGTGGGCCATATCGTCTCTGCTACAACCACTCTGTAACTGTAGGGCAAAAGCAGTCATGAACAATATATAAGCAAGTAAGTGTGACTGTGTTCCAATATAACTTTTATTTAAAAAACAGGCAGCAGGCTGGATCTGGCGCATGGGGTATAGGTTGCTGACCTCAGTAATGGGACTAAATTAGCCTTAGACCAAATGCTGCTCTACACCAACAAAAGCTTAAATGCAAGCCTTAAAAGGGTCAAAACGATATGAGGTAACTGAACTCTTTAAAGGAACACAACAAAATACAGCATGCAGCAATTTAAAATTCAAGTAAAAAATTTCCAGGCAAGCAAAGAAGCAGGAAAATGGGATCTATATTCAGGAGGAAGAAAAAAACAAACAAAAACAAAACCAGAAATAACAGAGGTGATGGATTTAGCAAATAAAGATGTTAAACTGGGTCTTGCTCCATAAGCTCAAGAATGTAGAGGAAAAGATGAACATGACGAGAGAAACTGAAGATATGAAAAAGGATCATATAGAACTTGTAGAGAAGAAAAATATGAGATATGAAAAATCCAATAGATGGGAGCAACAACACATTAGCCATTGAAGAAGGAAAGAGCAGGGTACTTGAAAGAGAGCAACATAAGCTATCCAAAATGCTTTGGCAACTGGCTGCGTCCCAATGAAACTTTAGTTACAAAACCAAGTGGCATGCCTGATTGAGCCCTCAGATGATAGCTTGCCAACCCCTAGGCCTAGGGCAACCACTAAAAAAATAAAACAAAGATATACTTCTAATAAGTGAATAATAGAGAAAAAATGGAATCATAAAAAAGTTTCTCAATCCAAAAGAAAACAAGAAAAGAGAAAAAAGGAACAACAATAAAAAAAATTGGGAAAATAGGAAAGAAACAGAACTTCAAAATACGGTAAGTAAAAACTGATAGATTGAAAAGGAAAAATAAACAAAGCCACGATTATAATTGAAGATTTCAACTTTCCTCTCTCACTCATTGCTATAACAAATAGACTGAAAATCAATAAGGAGATAGAAGACCATCAGAATCAACCAATTTGACCTGATTATTTAGAAAATACTCCACCTAATAATACTAGAATACATTTTTTATAAGTGCACACAGAACATTCAAGTTAAACCATAATCTGTGTTACAAAAGAAGTCTCCACAAATTTAAGAAGATTTATATAGGGTATGTTGTCCGATCGCAACAGAATTAAACTAGAAATCAGTAACAGACAGATATTTGGAAAATCCTCAAATATCTGGAAATTAAATATAACTTCTAAAAAACCAATGGGTCAAGAAAGAAATCATGAGAAATTAGAAGATATTTTCAACTAAAAGAAAATGAAAATACAACATGTCAAAATTTGTTGAAGGCTACTTAAATAGTGCTTAGAGGGAAATTTATAACATTAAATGTTCTATTAGAAAAAAATAAAGATCTTATATCAATGATATAAGCTTCTATTCACAAAACTAGAAAAAGAGTTAATTAAACCCAAAGTGGCGAAAAGGAAAGGAAATAAAAAATGTAACAGCAGGAGGGAAGAAACAGGAAACAGGAACACAATGCAGGGAATCAATGAAACCAAAAGCTGGTACTTTGAAAAGATCAATGAAATTGATAAACCTCTAGCCAACTGACCAATGAAAAAGGTAAGAGACACAAACTGTCAATAACAGGAACGAAAGAGGGGCATTGCTACCTATTTTTACAAACATCAAAAGGGTAAAAAGAATATATTTTGAACAACTTTATGCCAATAAATTTATAACTTAGATGAAATGGACAAATTCTTTGAAAGACACAAATTATAAAAGCTCACTGAATAAAAAAATTGATAACCTGAATAGCCCTAATTCTATTAAGGAAATTGAACTGCTAGTTAAACACCTTCTCACGAAGAAATCTCCAGGCTCAGACGACTTCACTGGTGAATTCTAACAAACATTTAATGAAGAAATAATACCACTTCTGCACAAATTCTTTCAGAAAATAAGATGAGAGAATACTTTCCAACTCATTTTATAAGACAGCATTACGCTGATACCAAAACTAAACAAAGATATTAAAAGAAAAACTACAGACCAAATTCTTTACGAACAACAGACAAAAGAATCCTTAACAACGTACTAACAAATTCCTCAAACAATGTATAAAAAAATAATACTAGGGCTACTAAGTTGGTTTAACACTTCAAAATCAATCAATATAATTCATGTTATTAGAAAAAAGAAAAAAGCCATATATCATGCAGAAAAACCAATACATGTAGAAAAACGTCTGACAAAATTCAGCACCCATTCGTGATAAAAACTATCAGCAAACTAGCACTTCTTTTACCTGATAAAGAGCATCTATGTAAAACCTTTTGCTAATATCATACTTAATAGTGAAAGACTGAATGCTTTTCCCCTAAGTCAGCAACACGGCAAAAACGTCTGTTCTCACACTTCTACTCAACATTGCACTGGTTCTAAACAATGTAGTAAAGCAAGACAGAAATAAAAGGAATATGGATTCAAAAGCAAGAAGGAAAATAGTCATTATTCACATATGACATGATTGTCTATGTAGAAAATCCTAAAGCATCTATAAAAAAATTACTAAAACTATTACGTGAATTTAGAAAGACTGATCAATATACAAAAATCAATTGCATTTTCATATACTAGCAATAAATGATGGAACTTTGAGATAAAAATGAGTAGCATTTGCAATAGCATAAAAAAAACCTTAAAATAACAAAATATTTGCAACACTCTTACAGTGAAACAACAAAATATTACTAAGAGAATTTAAAGATCTAAATAAAAGGAGATGCGAGTTGGAAAACTATTATTTATTTATTTATTTATTCATTTTATTTTTTTCCTTTTTCTCCCCAAAGCCCCCCGGTACATAGTTGTATATTCTTCGTTGTGGGTCCTTCTAGTTGTGGCATGTGGGACGCTGCCTCAGCGTGGTTTGATGAGCAGTGCCATGTCCGCGCCCAGGATTCAAACCAATGAAACACTGGGCCACCTGCAGCAGAGGGCATGAACTTAACCACTCGGCCACGGGGCCAGCCCCTGGAAAACTATTATTAATAATTCCTATTCTTGAATTTAAACTTGAGCATTTTAACATTTTCTTCTCCCGTAATGGATTGTTTTTATACATTCCTTTAATGTGCTTTGGGTCTCATGCTATAAAAACCGTAAGAGTAATTATTTAATGTTATTGGTACAGAGTTTCTGTTTGGGATGCTGAAAAAGTTTGGGAACTAGACAGTGGTGACTGTTACACAACACTGTGACTATACCTAGTAGCAGTGAAGTACACACTTAAAAATGGTTAAAATGGTAAAATTTTGTTATGTATATTTTACCACACACACAAAAGTTAAACAGAAAAGCACAAGAAACACAAAGATCTGTAAGTGAGCACTGGGGTGAGCACGTGGAGGACTGGAAAAGGGGCAAAGGTGTTAAATGAGAAGATGAATGACCACTATGAGCGAGGCACCCAAATAAAGATGGTATCAGTGGGGATGAAGGGACCTGTGGTATAGGAATAAGATCCTCCACTAAATGATTGTGTGGTGAAAGAGGAGACATCTAACTCAAGTTAGCTGTACTAGCAGGTGGGTAGGGGCTGGGGACATAAGCAGGTTGGGAAAAAAACAAAAATAAAATAGGACGGGCAGGACATAATGAGGTAAATCTTGACCATGTGCCTGAAGTACCTGTGGAACATCAGGTGGGGATATTTCGTTGGAAGATGGACATGATTTTGACACTCAGGCCAGAGGTTTAGGATTAAAATTACTTGAGCATCATTAGAATAATAGTGGTAGATTGTGAATAGGAAGACGCGACTGTAAAGAGAAGAGAACCAATACAGAATAAGAACACCAGTATTTAAGAGGTCCAGATATAAAGATAAATTTTCTGAAAGAAAGAACCAGGAGAGAGTATGAACCAAGAGCAGAATATTTCAGGAGTTACACTCCTACTTAAGTATGGTGATTTAAGCATATATATTTACTTCCCATGCATCCAAATAAAAAAATTAGAGGAAATTTAAAAATAGGAATAAATCTTAACACAATTAGCATACTGGGGGAGTGTTACCGGCAGGCCACAGATTTTTAGGAATTGTTGGCAGCTATGAGCAAAACTGAAGGAGCAGACAGGAGAAATACAGAATTCTCAGTTCTTTGTACAATCTGCCAAGCATAGCTCTATTCTCGAAGCCTCAAGATAGGACTTCTCGCCACTGCTTAATAGCAATCTATCAATTCCCTCTCCATCTTGACTGTTTTTATCTAGATAAGGTCATGTGGTAATACATTCTCATTAAATTTGAGGAAATGCACTTTTGTCCCAGCATTGCTTCCGGGAGAAGATTGAGAAAGATGTTGAATGATACACCCACTTAATGTGTGAACGCTGATTAAAATTAGAAGGAGCACTTGTGGAAGGTAAAGGCTTATTTGGCCAATATGGGAAGAAATGGGACCACGTGCCTGAAGGGGAAGATAGGCCAGGAGGATTTCAGAACAAGAAAGGCAAATGCTCAAATGTCCTTTAAAAAAAAAAAAAGAAAAGAGAGAGGAACCATCACCTCACCTGAGCCATGGTTTTGAGATTTGCAAAAGATGACCAGTCTTCCTCTGGGCTCCTCTTTAGAAAAGGGGCAGTTCCTAAGAAGGCAAAGCCAAGATGAAAAGAAGCCACATGCACCCCACATGCCTTATAGCTCTCTTATGATTTACGACTCAATTAAAATTGGCTCCGTTTCCCTTGCTTTGGCCCTCGTCCACTCTGCACATCCCACATAAATACAGTGGGGAGAATGAGCCAGGCAAATCTTATTTTATCCCCAAAGCCAGAGATACAGGCTCTTGGGGCAACAGGTTAGGTTCTGGGCAAGCTCCCCTCCTCTCCAGCACCATCTTTTCTCTCCTAAGCAGACTACTGTTATTAACTACCTCCAACCTGCTCTCCATTAGGGCTCTACCATTTATACCACCATCTGCAATATATCGGAATACCTGTCACTCTATATGCTAATATATACTATGATACAAACTTCTTGATGCCTGCCTATCTACTAGGTATAAATTGTGGTTCTAATTTTTATTTTTTTTATTATGGAAGAAGATAGGCTGCTTTTCATAAGTCACAAAACATCTTTAGTTTCTTATCTGTGAAAGGTCTAATTCTTTCACTTTTCTGTTAGGTTATTTTTATTTTCTGGATTGATCTTATTTAAAAGAAGGAGATTAATCCTGTATTTACTTAATTTTTTATAGTTTCTCATTTGAATTTGCATTCTTCCCATGCAAAAATAACTTAAAAAAAAGATTATTGGGCCATCTGGTTTAGTACCATCCGGTATTCAGTAATCTATATTTCCTCCACTCATCAAAACTGCCATCTTTATCATATACTTTATTTCCTTTATACATTTGAGTAGATCTGGACTTCATATTTAGTTCCACTGATCTGTGCATTTAATTGCCAAGATTACTCTGTAGTTATTACAGTTTTCAAACAATTTTAATATCAACTAGGCCTACTTCTCCCTCCATTATTTTTCTCTCAGAATTTCTGGCTTGTTCACTTTCTCCTAAGAACTTTAGAAAGTTCAAAAATTTTACTGGAACTGCATGAAATGTTAGGGAGTTTTGACATTTTATTATATTGTGTCTTCCTGTTCTTTTATCAAAGTCTTGATTTTTGAGTCCCTTAGGATTAATTAAAACAAATTTTTTTATACATCCTTTGTATCTCATATTTTTGATGGCCACTGGCCACTTGCCATAGTTTTCTGATACATATATATACACATATGCACAAACACATATCTGTGAAGCCTACTGATTTAACTTTTTTTTTTCCAGCAAAACTGAGTTTTCTAATTGCTAGCATCGTTTGTTTTTAACAGAATGGTAACATAGAAATCTTTCGGCCTGTTTCAGCAGATGTCCCAAAGATGGTGAGCAAAACAAGTTTCTAAGTGTTCCTCATTCGAAAATGAAGTCTTGTAGAGCAGCTAACTAAACTATAAAGTTTTGCTACCATTAGTTTCACTCCTACTTCAAGAGGCTGGAGAGGCTGAGAGAAGGGAATATCTCAGTAAAGGAGTAAATGGTTTTTAGAACATAGCTTTACAGAGGGAAGAAAAGTGAGTGCTTCTCCCTTCCTTATAATAAATAAGAGGCCTTTCAGACCCTCATGCCAGTAGGAACCAAAGTGGTGGGAGAATTGTGGGGGAAAAGTACATGCTTCCAGGATTTGGGAGGGCAAAGTGGCTGAGGTGGTGAATTCTCACCTGAGCTCTGGATGGGGAACCCATGGATGAAGCCTGCCTAGGCTGGCTTGGATCCTATCCAAGAGGACTAACTGGAGAGACCAGACCAGCCAGGTGAGCCACTGCATGCCCAGAGGAAGCACTGAAGAGGCAGCTGGAGAAGTGTCTGTGCCCAGGAGAAGGGCAGTGTATCTCCGGAAGTTCCCAGCAGGAGGTTCTTTCAGAAGGTAAAAGACGACTTACACTAAATTATAATAGTACCAGTCATGTTAGCCTCTTCTTGTCCCTGACGTCTCTTCCCTTTTCCAGTTCTCAATCCATTCCAGCTGGAGACTACCCACCTAGAGGAAGTAGAGACAAAATAGAGGTTGAGAAATTAGAGAAGAAACTGGAAGCACTGCAAGCTTCCAGGAGGAGAGAGAGTTTGAAGTACTGATTACTACAGTGAACATTCTGGATAGTCCATATGGGGTTTCCCAATATACTATCCTGCCATCTGAAAATCATTTTAATTTTATCTCATCCCCTCCATTTTTAAAATCTCTATTTATTCTACTTGTCTAATTGCCACAGAGTAAAATTCTGAAGCATATAAAATGGCTCATGTTTAGATAATCTAAACAATACATACTTAACTAGTCACACATCCAATTTCTCAAGCACTTCATCCCACACAAGGAGCCACAATCATAGTCACTTTGGATTGTGCACACAAAATACTTCAAAAATTAGACATATTCAGTTATATCATCCACTACACAATCACAATCCCACAGGCACGCATGTCACGCATAATCTCACACAGCCCATACATACTTCTACACAAAGTAACAAAGTTTTACTTATAAAGCCCTTATCGTCGCTTCTCCAAAGCTGCAGTCTCAAACACAAATCGACTGGCACCTAATTTAAAAATCAGACACAGGCAGAGACCTACGACTTTCATAAACAATCGGTTCCACAACGTTACACGGAGCATCACATGCCCAAACACACACAAGCACAGGCACAAAAAGCTATACGAACTGTGTGTGCTTGTGCGTGCCAGGCCGCCCTCCGAGAGCTGGGATTCCTCACCGGGAAAAATCAGACAATTCCTGCCCGGCGAGCTCCCACCCGCCTCGGACTTCCAGGTCCCTCCTCGGCGCTCCCCAGCCTGGACTCCCGTTCCCTCTCGGGCGCTCCCCGGCCCTGGCTCCCGGTTCCCTGCCCTGCCTGGGTTCTAGCTTCACTCCTCGCTTTCTCTAGGGCCCAGACTCTCGCTTTCCTCCTCGTCCTTCTCCGCCCAGGTTCCCTCTTCCTTCCTCGTCGTTTTCTCCAGCCCACGGTCCCTCCTCAGCATCCCCGCGGGTCCCGCCACCACCCGCCTCCTCAGAGCCCACCCGGCCGACCAGCCTCACCTTGGACCACTGGCCAGCCGCTTGCGCCTGCGTACTCGGCGCTGGCTGCACCTCCCAAGTGTCTCCGCGGCTCCGTCTTCGCGGCCGCGGCCTCGGCGCGCCTTCTCGACATCCGGGTTTTTCCGGCCTTGAACTACATTTCCCACAGCCCCCCGGCCGCTTTTGGAAACAACTTTGCCTGTCTGGTTCTCCTGCGAAACCCTCAAAAGTCGTCGCGCTCCGAGTGGGCAAGGGAGTCTGGGCGCGGCGGGCGCTCAGGTGAGGAATCCCCGAGCCCCCATGACGCAGACGGGCGTGCGGAGCTCAGGCGTATGTATGCGTGTTTAAGTGTGAGCGTTTGTGGCGGGGACGAGACGGCTGTGTGCGCTGTGATGAGGCCATGACAGGTGCGTGATTGTGCTGTGTGTCCCTGCTCGGATGCGGGACCTTTGGGGTGACTGTGGTCGGCTCTGATGCGGGCTATGTGACACTGTGGGGTTTGAGACGACATTGCTGTTGTTACCTAATGTGATGGGAGAGGCTTTTAATTCTGTGACCGCATAGGGTTGTATTACCGAGTAGAGCTTCATTTTTGCAGTTCTGGGTTTAACGTTGGCATGAGGCGCTTTTTAAATATCTCCCCTAAAAGTGTATCTGTGCCTGTAAAGACTACGATGCCTGTGTTGACCAGGGTCGCCCTGCACTGAAGCCTGGCCTGGGCTCCTTGTTAGGGCACCGCCACCTCCAGCGCCCAGCCTGGTGCTTAACACAGAGGGGTATGAGTAGCGTGCTGCCCGCCTAAGGGCCAATTTTAGGGTCTTTCCTTTCTTAGGATCTGTATCCGTGGGCTCCCTGCTGCTGCGTCTTTTCTCCTGCTTTATAGCCGTGGACGCTAGCTGCAGAGAAATGGTCACCAAATCGGGAGTCAGATATTTGAGTGGTAGGATAAAGGGTACTTGCAAGCAAAAAAGCAAAAAGCTGTTTTTGGAATGAATTTCAGGGTTGGTAGTGTCCCTTAGGGCAGAGTCCTAGGAAGACATGGGGAGAGCCCAGGAGTAGGATTCATTCCTCAGAGCATCTCCCTTGGGAGCTGAGGTCAAGTTCCATATTTCAGAACCACATCATTCCCAAAGCTGTCTCCCTAGGAAACTTGCTGTGAACTTAAAGTTTCAGCCCTGGATATCAGTGACCCTGGCCTTTCCCTTTGTTATTAAGAAGGTTAGCAGACCTTCCATCTCCCTTTTATTTCCATCTGAGCATGTATGTGGTAGATAATGGGAGCTTGTGTGGTGTTGAAGAATTTCTTCCAATTTAGCCATTCTGTGCTCCAAGAAAGGTCTGATGTCTCATGATTTCTTACCCTTCCCCCCTCCCTCCCCTTACAGTGCAGTTCTCTGGATGAAGAACCCCGAGGAAAGGAAAACATTACTGAGCATATCTGAAAACTAAGCTCAAGGTCAGGGATTTTGTTGTTGTACTTGTTGTTTTTGTTTTTCAGAACAGGAAGTTTTTGCTCTCCTTCTATTGAAATGGTTAGGTAACTATCAGGCAGGGCCTTGAGATGTACTTTGACTAACAGAATGTGGTGGAAGTGACACTGTGAAACTTCCCAGACAAAGCCTTAGGACGGCTTGCAGCTTTTGTCCTTTCCCTCCTCCTGCCCTGAGAACACCATGTGCTGAAGGCTAAGACTAGCTTGCTTGAAGATGAAACGTCACTTGGAGACAGTGGCCCAGCTGACAGTCATCAACAACTGCCGGCTATTTCAGTGAGACCATCTTGGACCATCCAGCCCCCACCAAGCCACCAGCAGGCTGCTATAACTTAAGGGAGATCAGCAGAAGAACCGTTTAGCCAAGCCAAGTGCAAATTGCCGACCCCCAGAATAATGAGCTAATTACTGTTTTTTGTTTTAAGCCACACACTTTTGGTGTAGTTACATAGTAATAGATAACTGAAACAGGTATAAGACTTTCTAGACTTTTCTGTCACTCTATATTGATGTAATTGTATTGGTCAACTTGTTTTGTAAAGTGATTTCTCTGCTATTATAGCTTGAAAATATTCCATATCCTTAATTATTTTCTGCAATTTTGCATTTGTCTTAGTATTCTATAACATGGATATTTTGTAATTTATTTAACTAATAACTTTCCTGAGCAACTCATCTTTGCTGTCCAACTTCCCATGTCTTCACCAACTTTACATTCCATTCCAGGACCTTATAGGGACATGGGTTCATGTCATTTCAGGAGCATGTAGACTCAGGAATGTGGCATTGACTTCTGCTGAGTGGAGTATAGGTGACTCCCCCCACTCAGAGGAATTTATTCAAGTGTGTGATATAGGACCTATATACATTTACACATTTATTTAATCAACTGGGTCTCCCTGATTACAATATCTCTTTTTCCTTTTCCAATTCAAAATCTGCATTCTGGAGCCATCTTACTTTCTTCACCATGACTCACTGGGGAATGTGACTCTTTAGGGTGCTTAGCTAATTTTCTGAAGGATTGCTTTAAGATTCCTAGAGGTGGAAATGGGCCTCTGTGCTGTGTTATTTCTAAAGTGTCATCATCCTGATCCTTCAGATTACTTTTTACTTCCTTTTCTGCCTGATGATCAAGGGAATGGTCTGGATTTCTGCATAGCCACATCAGGCCTAAGTCCCATTTCTTCTCCTCTGTGTAGGATTTATTATTAATTAATTAATTTCCGAGGCAGATTTGATTTCCTTGTTGGAACAATGGCTGGTGGAGAGGTTGGCAGTGAGAGAGCTGAGCCTAGGTAGGTGAGGGGCAAGCAGTAAGAGGGAATCCTTGTGTATAAAACCTTAGGACTCAATGTAGTATTGGTACTACTTTAAGGTAGTACTCGTGTTACTCATCTGACAGATTTCATGTCTATGAAGAAAGCTGAGGCCTCTTCAGCCAGAATTCAAACCACAACACTGTACATCACGTATCATATACACATCTCCTATTATGTCTTCTGCCTTCAAAGATGGAAGAATTAGCTCTGTTATATTTTCTGATTGTAAAATTAGTAGCTTCTTAATTCAGAAATTTAGTGAATATGGAAAAGCTTAAAGTAAAGCTCACCTAGAAACAGCTTTTTTGAACATGTTATTCCAAATCATTTCACCTGTTTCTCTGTGAATTAGCACATGGATATAGGTAAATAGGATTCTTTCATTCAAAACAAAATCATACTGCCTTGTAATCTGCCTTCTTCATCTAACAAAATATAGGTGCATATAGATTTTCATGTCATCAAATTACAAACTGTTATAATTTTTTAACTACATTGTCTGGATATACTATAATTTATTTAACCATTTCCCTATTGTAGAATATTTAAGTTCTTTCTGGCTTTTCCTCATTATTATGCAGTGTTTTACTGCACACTCCTTTTTGTGTACATGTATAGTTACATCTTTTGGACAAAGTCTCAGAAATATTGTTGAGAATGAGGCTTTCATAGTTAAAACCTGATTGTACATCTTTATCAGTTGCCCTGCTTAAATTTTCACCAATATTCAACATACAATGAAAGTGTCAATTCTACTAATATAGGCTATCATCAGTCTTTTAAATGTAGCAATTTCTAGTGGAAGTTGTGTTTGTTTAAATGAATTATCCATGCTCAGTTTTCACTCAGTGGAATAAAATCTAGGCTTCTGAGGCAAAAACCAGAATTGAAAGAGAATTGGTTTTGTAGTTAGAGAAATGTGGATTCAAAACATAGATCTGCTGGGGCCAGCCCCTTTGTGTAGTGCTTGACTTCAACACCCCTTCAGCAGCCCAGGTTCACAGGTTCAGATCCCGGGCTCGGACCTGCACCACTGTCAGCCATGCTGTGGTGGTGACCCACATACAAAGTGAGGGAAGATTGGCACAGGTGTCAGCTCAGGCCTAATCTTTCTCAGCAAAACAAACAAACAAAACTTAAGATCTGCCATTTACTTTGAGCATGTGTGATTTCTTTTCTTTCATTTTTAATAAGACTTTTGTACAATATAGAGCAAAGATCTTAAAATCATAACTTGATGATTTGTTTTATAAACCCATACAACCACCATTTGATAAACTTTTCAACATCCCAGAAAGCTCCCTCATGTCTCTTCCCAATCATTATACCCAAAAGTTAATCATTATTTTGACCTCTATCACAATAGATTAATTTTGTCTGACTTTGAATCTTCTATAAATGGAATCATACAGTATGTACTTTTGTGTCTGGCTCCTTTTACTCAATGTTGTATCTATGAATCATCCATGTTGTTGTCCATAGCAGTATTTTGTAATTAAACATTGTTGTATAGTATTATATTGTCTGAATGTGCCATAATTTATGTATCCATTCTCCTGTTGATGGAATATTTGGGTGGTTTTTCCAATTTTTGGCTATTATGAGTCAAGCTGTTATGAATATTCTTGTACCAGTCTTTTGGTGTACATATGAAATCAATTCTGTTTGTGTTGTGTACCACAAAATAGAACTGCTGGGTTAGAAATTACACATATATTTAGCTTTAACAAATATTGCAAAATAGTGTTTGAAAGTGGTTGTTCCATTTTACACTCCCACTTGCAATGTTTGAGAATTCTAGTTGCTCCACGTTATTGGGATTATTATTGTCAGCCTTTTGAATTTTAGCCATTCTAGTGAGTATGCAGTGGTACATTTGGATTTAATTTGCATTCCCCTTATGACTAATGATGTTGCAACCATCAGTTCCTATGGACAATGGAAAAATCCTATTATCCACAGAGCTGGGAATGAACAAAATTGAAATAAGTTAAGTTTCACAATAAAAAGTAAGTGCATAGCTTACCATACAACCCAGCAACCGCACCCTTGGCCATTTATCCCAGAAAAATGAAAACTTATATTTACACAAACACCTGTACGTGAATGTTCATAGCAGCTTTATTTGTAGTAACCAAAAACTGGAAATAACCCAAATGTCCTTCAATAGGTAAATGGTTAAACAAACTAGGGTATATCTATACCATGGAAAAACACTCGGCAATAAAAAGGAATGAAACATTGAAACATACAACAACTTGGATGGATCTCAAGGCAATTATGCTGAGTGAAAAAGAGCCAATCTCAAAGTTACAAACTGTGTGATTCCATTTATATAACATTTTTAAAATGACAAAACTAGAGAGATGGAGGACAGATCAGAGGCTGCCAGGGATTGGGGGGTGGAGAGGAGGTGGCGGTGGCCATGAAAGGGAAGCACAAGGGATCCTTTGATAGAACTGTTCTGAATCGTGATGGTGGTGGTGGTCACATGACTCTACATGTGATAAAATTGCACAGAACTAAATATACACAGAGATACATACATAAATGGGTGCATGTAAAACTGGCAAAATGTGAATAAGGTCTGTGGGTTGTAGCAATATTGATGTCCTGGCCATGATATTGTACTGTAGTTTTACAAGAAGTTGCCATTGAGGGAAACTGGGTGAAGGTTATGTGGGATCTCTCTATATTATTTCTTACAACTGCATATAAATTTATAGTGATCTCAAAATAAAAAGTTAAAATATAAGCACATAGCTGGGATAAGCAGTTTGCCATTTGGAAAAAATAAAATTATATCTATACCTCACATCATACCACAAGAATAAACTCCAAATAGATCAGGGATGTAAACATAAAAAATGAAACTCTATGGGCCGGCCTGGTGGTGCAGCGGTTAAGTGCACACGTTCTGCTTCTCAGCGGCCAGGGGTTCACTGGTTCAGATCCCGGGTGCGGACATGGCACCACTTGGCAAAAGCCATGCTGTGGTAGGCATTCCACATATAAAGTAGAAGAAGATGGGCATGGATGTTAGCTCAGGGCCAGTCTTCCTCAGCAAAAAGAGGAGGATTGGCAGTAGTTAGCTCAGGGCTAATCTTCCTCAAAAAAAAAAAAAGAGAAACTATACAGGTCCTAGAAGAAAGCATTGGTAAATTCGTCTTTAATTTCAGTTTAAGAAAGAACTTTCTGGCTATGACTCAGAAAACAGATGCAATAAAATATTGATGAATTTGAAATATTCAAAGATTTGACTACATCAAAAAAACAAATCAAAAGACAACTTACAAATTGGGAAAAAAATATTTGCAAGATGGATCACAGATAAAGGGCTAACATTGCTGTGTTACTCTGCTAGAGCTGCCATAACAAAGTACCACAGACTGGGTGGTTTAAGCAACAGAAATTAATTTTCTCATAATTCCGGAGACTGGAAGGTCAAGCTTGCAGATGGCCTTTTCTCTGTATGCACACATCTTTCTTGTGTTTCTCTCTCTCTATGTCCTTATCTCCTGTTTTAAGGACACTGGTTAGACTGGATGAGGGCCCACCCCAAGAGCTTCATTTTAACTCCATTACCTCTTTAAAGGCCCTGTCTCCAAATACAACCACGTTAGGGCTTCAACATATGAATCTGCAGGAGGAGGACATAAATCAGTCCATAAGACTTACTAACATTGAAAGAGACTCTTGGGACCAGCCTGGTGGTGTAGTGGTTAAGTTCGTGTGCTCCACTTCAGCGGACCAGGGTTTGCGGGTTTGGATCTGGGGTGTGGACCTACACACCACTCATCAAGCCATGCTGTGGCAGCATCCCATATACAAAATAGAGGGAAACTGGCATCAGATGTTAGCTCAGGGCCAGTCTCCCTCACCAAAAAAAACACAAGAACAAAAAACAGAAAAACTCTTTGTTTCACAATATATACAAGTATCGAATCATTATGTTGTACATCTGAAACTACAGTCACATGCCTCAAGTCTTGTTCTTTGCTGTTACACTGTACAGTCATGAACTGCATAATGATGTTTCAGTCAACAATGGACCGCATACATGATGGTGGTCCCATAAGATTAGTACCATATAGCCTAGGTGTGTACTGGCTATACCATCTAGGTTTGTGTAAGTACACTGTATGATGTTTGCACAACGAGGACATTGCCTAACAATGCATTTGTCAGATTGTATCCCCGTCATTAAGCAATGCATGATTCTAATATAATGTTCTATGTCAATTATACCTCAATTTAAAAATACCTCTTAAAATTGAAGGAAAGATGAAAAAACTTGACAGAAAAAAAATGGCCCTGCTGACACCTTGATTTTAGACTACTGGCCCCAGAACTGTGACAGAGAATAAATATCTATTGTTTTAAGCTACACAGTTTGTGATAATTTGTTACATCAGCCACAGAAAACTAATATGCAAGGGATTAAGCAGTCTTTGGGAATTCAGGCTGAGGCGACCTCAGTTGTCTCCTCTGGCCTCTGAGAAAGAAGCTTCTCAAACATCTTAAATGTTCTGACTGTTCACACTAGCTGAGCTTTACCTGCAATGGCTTGCCTCTTCCTGGAGCCCATTTACTCACTGCTCTCTCCACCACTCAGGGCTGTCTCCTTTCCTGCAATGGGGAAATCACATCTGGCTTAGATATAAAATCCTACATATAGGAAAAGAAATGGGACTTAGGTCTGCTGTAGTGATGTAATCAGGGAAGAGGAACAGAAGGGCCAAAGGAAGATAAGGTCACCTTAGGTGTCGAGAAAATGAAGTCTCAGTAATGATAAAATACAGTTGTTTGTTTCCAATTATACAAACGTCAAATCAGTTCTTCAAAGGCTCTCCAGAGATTCATAATGAAGGAAGATACTTCCAGCAAGCAGATTATAAATAACAAGGGAAAATGTTCTTAACTGGCAAGACCAGGCTCCAACATCACATCCTTGTAATTACGTCCCTCTGAGCAGGGTTCAGGCACTCACCCTCCACCTGGGAGAACTTGATGGACATCCTTGGAAATGACAGTCCTGCAAATGACAAAAACACTCCAACTCTACAAAGTCTAGTCCCATATGACCCTGTGGGAAAGGGGAAGGTGGGGCAGACATGGGAGCTAGGCAGCATATAGAAGGAATTTTTCTGGCATGGTTCAGTTTTGTGAATCCAGCAAGAATATACTAGTTTAATAAATTCCAGAACTGCCTCACAATGAGATTTTAAGTGGTCATTAAAAATTAAGTTGTAGAATAACCAAAAAATATATGAAAACTCAAAATATACTGACAGTGGCTAAAGCAGGTTACTACACAATATGTACAACTATTCCGTTTATCAAAATGTACACATACGCCATTACAGATGGAATGTCAGACATCAGCAATAGAAAAACAAATAGCTAGATTTATACTGTAAATGTTAACATTGGTGATTTGTAGGCTGTGATACTGATTTTTTGTTTAAGTATACTTCCATAACTTACATAAATTTAAAGTTAAGTATGCTTCCTATTTTCTTTACAAAAACCACATATTGATTTTAGAATATATGTTTTAAGGAATTTTATTAAATGGAAGTTCTTAAACAAATAGGTAAAAGAAACTGTTATAAGTCTTTAGGTTAGATTTACTGCTCAGAATATTCTAAATACAGTTGGCTATGAATGATTTCTCTTATGTTCCCTTACAGCAAACTGTTAGTTCCAAGCATGCCTGTGACGTGCTTTTCTGACTAGAAAAGAAGAGCTAAGAGGCTCAAACGTTGGTCTTGCCGCTTTGTTTTATGTCTTCTTGACAGAAGGATTTATTTCACTTCTGAAATATTAGCCATCAGGCCCTGCAACCAGTGAGAGAAGCACCTTGCTCCATTAGTTTCTCTTTGGACCCAACATCAAGAGAATCAAAACTGTAGGGCGTAAACTTGCCCAGAGAAAATTCGTTCACACCCACAGTTGCTGTGAATTCGCAATAATTGGACAAGTTGCTGTAGTTAGAATTCTTTCCTATCAACTCCCATGGTTTATCATTGTACTTCTCCAGGTCTTTGTCATGCTCTGCCTTTGACTTACTTTTATACCCCTGTTGAATTATGAACAATTAACGTAGCAATTATATCTTATTAGTCTGTGTTTCTTCCAAGTACATAGGCATAGCTTCTTGCAAATTGTGGACATGTCCAACGTCTTACAGACAAATCACACTTCTAGGACAGTTTGTCTTAGGAAGAAATTATAAAAATGAACAAAAAAGTATCACAAAGATGTTCACCGAAGAGGAATTCCTGATAATCAATAATTAGTTAAAAAAAAAAAAGATAGGAATAAACAATGTGTTAAAAAATAGACCACATTATAATCATGATTTTGGTTCCAAATTAATTGTCAAAGAGAGATACTCATCAGGAATGGCTTAGTGAAGCAGACAGGATGCACAGCAGAAGGTACAGAGTTGGAAAATGATATAATCTAGTAGTTAAGTAAAGACTGAGGGCTTTGGAATTCTGGTTCCATCTCTCAGGACCTCTGTGACATTTCACAAGTTATTTCAGGTCCTGGTGCCTCACTTACCTAATCAGTTTACTGGGAAAACAGAGGGTTTGCATGAGGATTAAATGAGACAATACATAAAATACTTAGAATAGTGTATTAGTGTTCTCCAGAGAAACAGAACCAACAGGACGTGGGTGTGTGCACATGTGTATGTATATGTCTATATCTATCTATAAATCTAGACAGAGAGAGAGGGATTTTAAGGAATCAGCTCATGAGACTTTGGAGACTTGGTGAGTCCAAAATCTGCAGGGCAGGTCAGCAGGTTGAACAGGTGCAGTTCCAGTCCAAAAGTTGTCTGCTAGCAGAGTTCCTTCTTGCTCTGGGAGAGGTCAGTCTTTGTTTTATTAAGGTCTTCAACTGATTGGATGAGGCCCACTAAAATTATGGAGGGTAAACTCTACTTAGAGTCTACTGACTTAATTTCATCCAAAAACACCTTCACAGAAGCATCCAGAATGATGTTTGACCAAATATCTGGACGTTGTGGCCCAGCCAAGTTGACACATAAAATTAATCATCATAGGTCCACTCCTTGTCAACTTGGCACCTATACGCATCTCCTTAAACCTTATTTTATCTCCAAATAAAGACAGTAACAAGGTCATACTTCCATGACCTAACATGATACAACTGTCCTGCATGCAACCAAAAAACACACGAACCCTATCCCCAGAAGAGGATGCAGAGTCCTTGGGTGATGTTTACTCTTCTCCTTGATATCCCATAACTTAAGTATCATGCTGTAAAGTTAACAATACTTAAATACTATGATATAAGGTAAGTACATTTTATGTTACATGATAAATGGATAAAAAGGGAAGAAAACAGAGATATTTGATATATATATATACACACACACAAGAAAATAAGGGAAAAAATTCATGACAGTTACAGTCCTTACTTCTGAAGCTGGTCACATGGTAATAGTTGGCATTTATAGCTACCTTCTTCCACGACCCATTCCGTATTCCCTTTGCCCTCAGCAAGCGCCTCAGCTGGCTGTGCTTCTTACTTGGTGAGATGACCCAAACATTCATTCTTGAAGGATCTGGCCCATCAGTAATCCTGCCTGAATAGAGTTGTAGTTTTCCATTCACTGTTATCAAGGGCACAGTAATACTAAGAGATGCCCAAAGAATCTCCTGTACTCCAGGCATACTCTTCCTTACCTCCCCATGGAGCAGCAGTCCAACTTCCCTTGTTAGTAAGGATCAGTAACTCCAGTCAGCAGAGTAACTCCCTTCTTTGCCTATTGATTCAGAGGGACGAGGAGCCCAGAGTGGCCGGGCAGCAGTCTTAACTTCCAGTTCAATGGAATCATTGTATCTCCTGGGAGAAGCATCTCTCCCTTTGGAACCAACAGCTCTGGGGCAGCAGAGCATAGGCTGTGGGGACAGGTAGCAAAATTTTGCTGCTGGGTCACTAGGGGTAATAATGAGTGCTGTCACTCCCATTTCTACCCCTTGATTCCTGGCCTCATGAATCGTGGCAATGTGAGAAACAGCTCCAGATATTGGACACTGATCCAGAGCATATACAGCTTTCTGGAGAACCTTGCCCCAGCCCTGCAAGGTACTGGCATCTAGCTGGCATTGTAACTGAGTCTTCTAAAGATCATTCCACTCTTCCATCAAGTCAGCGGCTTTAGGATGGTGGGGAACATAGTAAGACTAGTGAATTCCATGAGGATGGGCCCATTGCTGCACTTCATTTTCTGTGACAGGAGTTCCTTGATCAGAAGCAAAGCTGCAGGGAATACCAGGATAATGGATAAGCCATTCTGCAGGTTCACGGATAGTAGTTTGGGCAGAAGCATTATGTGCAGTAAAGACAAATTTGTATCTAGAGTGTCTATTCCAGCAAGAACAAAATGCTGCCCCTTCCATGATGAAGCAGTCCAATGTAATCAACCTGCCACCAGGGAATGATGCCGTATCAGGGACTCAGTGTTGGTCTCTGCTGCTGGCAGACTGGGCATTCAACAGTGGCCGTAGGGATGTCAGCCTTGGTGAATGGAAGCCTATGTTGCTGAACCCATATGTGTCCTCCATTACTGCCACCACAGCCACTTTGTTCATGAGCCCCCTGGGTGATGACGGGTGGCTGAGGAAAGAATTTGAGTGGTATTCACAGAATGGGTCATCCTATCCACTTTATAAAAATCCTCCTTTGGTGAGCATACATGGGACACAAATATCTTCACTTTTTTTTTTTCAAATATCTTCACTTTTACCCAGAGAGGTCCATACCTCTTTCCCAGACTTCCTTGACACCGATTTTCCAATCATGTTCCTTCCAACTCCCTGGCCATCCAGCCAAACCACTGGCCACAGCCCATGAACAGCTATATAATCACAAATTTGGCCATTTCTCCTTCCAAGCAAAATAAACAACCAGGTGCATTCCTTCAAGTTCCGCCCAACAAGAGAACTGCTTGTGCTTTCAGGGCCTTCTCAGCCTGATCACGTTTATACTATTTCCATTTAAGGGTGGAGTGATGCTATGTGCACCCAACTTAATGGCTTCTTGGGTCAGATAACCTCCAGTTCATGATGGGCAGCTCAAGTCACATGGTAACTTGGCGGCGCATGGTTAAGTGTTCAGTCTCTACTAAGGCCCAGTAGCACATCAAAATCTGTTTCTTTTGGCAGGGCTTTGCTTCAAAAGCCTAAGGGCCTGCTCTGTGTGATTCACCTATAGGGGCCTGCCAAAGGCTCCAGACAGCATCCCTATCTGCCACTGATACTTCAAGCACCAATAGATCTGCTGGGCCATATGGCCAAGTGGCAAAGCAGCACGTACAGTAGTCTCGACCTGTTGCAGAGTTGCAGAGCCTTCTCTTGTTCTGGGCCCTACTTAAAACTAGCAGCTTTTCAGGTCACTCAGTAATTAGGCCAGAGTAACACACCCAAATGAGGAATATGTTGCCTCCAAAAGGCCCACGAAACTTTGCGCCTTTTTTTTTTAGTTGTGGGGGGGCGAGATGCAACAACAACTTATCCCTCACCTCAGAAAGGATATCGTGACATACCCTACACCACTGGATCCCTAGAGATTTCAGAGGTAGAAGGCCCGAGTTTTTCTTGGATTTATTTCTCACCCTCTGACACACAAATGTCTTACCAATAAGTCTAGAGTAGTGGCCACTTTTTGCTCACTACACGAGCAAAGGTCCCCTAGGTTTGATAGGTCCAATCAGCATAATGCCATCAGTGTAATGGACCAGTGTGACATCTGGAAGAGAAAGGTAATCAAGATCCCTGTGAACTAATTTGTGACATATAGCTGGAGAGCTGATGTACCCCTGAGGCAGGACATTAAAGGTGTAGTGCTGTACTTCACCTTGCCAGCTGAAAGCAAACTGCTTCTGGTTGTCTTTATTAACAGAGATGGAGGGAAAAAAACATTTCCCAGACCAACAGTTGCATACCAGGTACCAGAGGATGTGTTAATTTGCTCAAGCAATGAAGTCATATGTGTTACAGCAGCTGCAATTGGAGTCACCACCTGGTACGATAATCCATCTTCATTCTCCAAGAGCCATCTGTCTTCTGCACAAGCCAGACAGGCAAGTTGCATGGGGATGTGGTGGGAATCACCTCTCTGCATCTTTTAAGTGCTTAATGGTGGCAGCAATCTCTGCAGTCCCTCCAGGAATGCAGTATTTCTTTTACTTTACTAGTGTTCTAGATAGAGGCAGTTCTAGTAGCTTCCATGTGTCTTTTTCCACCATAACAGCCCTCACTCAACAGGTGAGAGAACTAATGTGGGGATTCTGACAGTTGCCGAGTATGCCTATTCCATTATCCATTCTAGAACTAGGGGGAAAAAACACAGGATGGGTTGGAGCACCATTGGGCCCACCAGTAGATGGACCTGAGCTAAACTTCCATTGATCATCTGACCTCCATAAGCCCCTACTCTGACTGGTAGGCCACAGTGATGTTCTGGGTCTCCTGCAATTAGTGTCAGTTCAGAGCCAGCGTCCTTTCAGTACCTGAAAGTTCAGATTATTTCCTTTTCCTCAATGTACAGTCACCCTGGTAAAGGGGATAGGTTCCTTTGGGAAGGCTTGGGGAAAAATTAAATTAATTTTTGGCAATGTAGCAGGGTCTTTCATTTAAGGGGTTCTGGGTCTGTACACAGGGTCAAGTCTGGGAGCTGACTGAGGGGCCATGACACTCTGTTTTTATTATTCATGTTAGGTTTTTGTTCACTTGACCTAGAACTCTTCTGCTTATACAGATGGAGTAAGAATTTAGTAAATTGCCCATCTATTTCACCTCCACCAAAGAATACCAACCATATTCCCAGTTACCCTATAACAGAGATTTTTTTTTTTGAAACCTTCTTTCATGGTCATTTTGCATTCTTTATCACAATAAATTACTATTTCATATTTTAAAAATCATGTTTTAGTCTTAGATTTTTTAAAATTTCCGCTGAAAATTTAATTTTCAAGTAAAACTGATACTTCAAGAAGCTTAACCCTTATCTTTTTAGAGGTAAGTAAAGTGAGGTTTAGAGTAGGTATCTCCTCATCCTCAACCTCACACATTCATAATATTTCAGTCTCATATAGTTACTACATTCAGATCACAATCACAATCTTCCATCGAGATTTTAACTTGCCTAAGTTGCAAACACACAAAAACACACCAAATCTCTCACATGATCTCCCACTCAATCACACTCAGTTAAACCTCACATATCAACTTCAAAGTCATAACGTTATAATCACCTGCTCTTTCACTGTCATACAGTTCATCCGGAGACTTGGGTACAGTCACAAACCACTGTCACATACTGCACCTGTTTCACTCAACGCCCTCTTCCAGGGACAGTAGTCTCAGGTGCAAACCACCTCACACAGGTGACCAAGACTCACACACACAAACACGACCACTTGTTCTCACAGATACATTTGCTCCCATCGTACTTAGAGGTGCAGTTCCTGGCCTCTCAACGAGGTTAAAAATCTTTCCCATAGACTTGTCCCTTCTGGCAGATAATCTGGACTAGCTTCCACCCCTCTCAGTCAATACTGGTCTCTCTCTCCCCGACACAGGCACACAATGTCACCGCACACCTCTCCCGAGCACACGTGTAAGGCTCAGGACCAGCTGGCCCTTCCCCAGGGATCTGTGATTCATCCACCTGGGCCCCTCCCGGTCCCGAAAGACCAGCTTCCCCCCTTCTCCCATGGAACTTACGGACACACGCCACAGCTAAACCCGTCGGCCAGTCACAGGCAGCGCCAGCGCAGTCTCCCACTGGAGGTTTCAAGGTCGCCGCCGCGTGGCGCCGCCGGCAAGCACGCGTCCTCAGCCCCCCGGCCTCACGGGCTCGTCACGTCACACCACGTCACAGTCACCGAGGCGGCCGAGCCCACCGCCTGAACCCGCCCGGCCATACCGCGCATCCGCTATCCCTAACGGTCTCAAACCCGTTTAACATACGGATTTGCTCACGCTTGCCCACCTGCACAGTCGGTGACACACATCCTCTCCCTCTCGAGCAGACTCACCCTCGGCCACACTTAGAAAACACGTGTGGACTTAGAAAACAAATCTAGGGCAACCGCGCGCCCTGAGCCGGATCCTTCCGCAGCAGACAACTCCGAGCCAGCGCACGCGCGCGTCCCCTTTGAGGTGCTGGGACAGCCATTGTGCCAAGCCTGAAATCTGTCCTCAGAGAGATCCGAGGTCCCCAGGTGAGACGGAAAACCAGGACCTAAGCCGCGGAGACGGGGAGGTCGCGGCGTCACTCCAGACCGGAGTGAAACTGCTGAGGTGCAGTCCGAAGAGCGGCAGAGGACCTACGTCGCTCGCTCCCGCCTCCTTCCCCTGGACTACGTTTCCCAGAGGCCGCAGCTGTGCACCTACTTCCGGTGGGGCCGGCGGCGGAGTGGTCTGCAGAGGCAGGTGCTACCCTGGTCCTGTCTCGTAGGCAGGGCTCGGCCTGCAGCCTCACCTGGAGTCGAATCAGGACTCAGCCCAGAGCCCTTCCTGGGGATGCTGAAGGTGAGGAATCCGGGAGCCCCAGGGCCGGGCAGGAGGAGTGTGGACTATTAGGCCTCTAAGTGCGGGGGCAGCCCGGGGGAGGTGGACTGAGTTGCTGTGAGTGCGTGAGAAACTCGAGTTTGTGCCCGCACTAAGTGTTCGTGTGTTTGTTGTGACAGCGCCTGGATTCGTGATCGTGCTTTTGTGACTATAATTGTGTGCGTGACCGTTTGTGTGAATGGAGTTCGTATGTGATTGTGACCACGACTGCGGGTGGTTATTTGTGTAAGCCCCATTTACTTACATAAAAGAAAAGCGCATTTACACAAACGTTACCCCCAGGCTCACGCAATCAGGCAGTTAGGGAGACATTCCAGTAGCACCTGTAGATTCATACACACGACACAAAGCCAAAATCTCAAAATCCATCCCATGTGTATCATCATCTCACAGCCCCAGACAAAGCCACATATACGGTAAAAAAACTACCCACTTAGTACTCATCCCCAATAGTTACCCGAAGATCTTACACATATCACCAGGAATCATAGAAACATTGTTACCGTGGTCACAGACAACGTCTGCTCGACACCACACTCAAGGTCACACAAAGTTTGAGCTCCTAGAAAGGCCTCGTGTCTCATAATTCTCTAAGTCACTACTTCTGCCGTTCCTCTTAGAAACGCCTAGAACAGGAGTAAAGAATGGCACTGTTGCACATTCAAAAACAGTGTCTAAAATGATCAGGTGCTGCTTATCTGAAATGTTCATATTAAGTTTTAACATTCCTTTGTTACATTATTTAAAGTAGAAGTTATCTATAGTTCTCAACCACTCTGAACATTTTACTGCAAATGCTTTCACCCTCTTTAACATGCATATATATGCTTATGTACATAGGAATTTTTTCCCCAAAGATTAGACTACAATACAAATTGTTTTGTAATTTTTATTAGAAGATATTTAGATCTTTTTGTCTGTGTTCAGGGATTAAACTGCCAAAGATTTTCCAGGATGCTTCCAGGTCTGATTCTTTAATTCTCACTGGTACTTCAAACTAAAAACTCACTATTTATTTTGCTCCGGAAATTTTTGTTCTATTTATTTCTTCTTTTCCTTCTTTGTTGTTTTAGTCTCTATTTTTTAAATTCCTGTTACAGGTATATTAGGTATTTTGGGTCATTTCCTGTTTCCCTGATATTTTCATAATATCCATTTCCTTTTCTTTTTCCTCCTAATTCTGTGAGGATCTGGTCAGGATAGGTCTGAGCAGGTCACTTGGGTCCATTTCATCGTAGTGTGGGGACCCTGGTCTGCCTCTCTAAATCCCTCCTGCTAAAGAGCTTGGGCCCGGTCTTCCCTGAATCCATCCTGCTGTCGCTGGGTTCCCTCCTTGTTTGGAGTAAAGTTGGGATTTGTCCAACTTCTCTCTGATTTATTACATATGTGTGTATAGGGACCAGGAATAGGAGACATGAAGGGGCAAGAAAACTGCCAGTCTAAATTAGCACTTTGGGAACTCAGAGACAAAACCATCTTATGTTTTTTTTTTTAAACTGCTCTCATCCAGCAACACTTTCTTTGGACTCTGATTTTCTTCTAAAGTGGAACCAAGAAGAGAACTAATAAATACATTGAATTCTAAAAAAAGCCATGGACCATGTAAGTTGGTATTTTCTTGTTCCTAACTGAAGTATTCTTTTTTTCTGTAGTTCATATGAATATTTGCATTTTTTATCCTGATGTTGTTACCTAACTGGATCTTCTACAATAACTTACTAGTGAGTGAGTAAGTGATGGTGCCAGAAATTCAGGTTTTTCCTTGTTTTGCTCCTTTCTTCTCTAACCACCGTTCATCTACTTAGTCAATTAATCATTCCTCATTTCTCATATGCTGTCTTCTGCCAGGCACAAGGAGAGAACAGAAATACTTCTTTTGAGGGAAATATTAATGTTTCTCTTGTCAGAACTTTGGTTTGAAATATTAACATATTTATTGAGTACCTACTATGTGATAGGCACTCTTCTGGGTAACTAGGAATAAATCAGTGGGGAAAAAAAATCAGACACATACAAATCATCCCTAGTGGAACTTAACTTGTAGAGAGAGAGTCACAAAATAACTAACTTATATAGTGCAAGACTTAAGACACACTGATATATATATACTTACATAGATAGATATATGTATACTTATAAACACAAAATAATTATATGATAAAACTAAGACCAAAGAGCAAATATATGTCTTATCAATAAATGTATATAAGCTTTAGCTCACCTATTAAAAGAAAAAGGCTTTCAGATTGAGTCATAAAGAAAAACTTAACTCTCTACATCCGACATTTACGTGATTCAGAAAGGATAATAAAAAAATGGACAAATTACATCAGGTAAATGGAAACTAAAAGAAAACAGACTAAAATTCAGGCTCTATCACACCATTAAACATGGCAAAGAAGGGCACTATATAATTCTAAGGTGTAAATTTCAAAATGAAGATGTAATAGTTATGAATACACTTGCATCAAATATTATAGCAGCAACCTTCCTAAAGCAAATAGAAGAGCAGATAGAAGAAGAAATTGACACTTGCCAGCAGTAGGGGACATTAATTTACTCTCTCAGTCAAAGTCAAGCCAAGTGGACAAAATTTAGTAAGGATATAGAAGTACTAAATAATATACTCCATGAAATGTACCTTATTGATAATATAGAAAATTCTGTATCCTAATAATAGTGACTGTGCATTCTTGTCAAGTGTCCATGAATCATTTGGAAAAAAATGACAAAATATTAAGCCACAGTAAAGTAAAAAGTAGAAATGATAAACACTATCCTCTGAACACGGTGAAATACAACTAGAATTTAATAACAAAATCAGAAAAAATAAAGTTACTCTTGCCAACAATTTATAAAATCTGTTTTAATAACTCCTAGATCAAAGAAGAAATAGAATCTAAAAGTAAAGAATTTCTAGTAATCAGTGATAGCAATACATATTGGAAGCCATGGGATTTAGTGAAAGCAAGACTCTAAAGGAAAGTTATAGCTTTAAATTCTTCCAACAAAAAATAATGAAAATATATGTTAAAAGGAAATATGGAAAGGATTTACAAAGATAAAAATTATAGGCTTTAGAGAATAGGAAATAATTATAACTAATAAGATAAATCTATAAGATAAATCACTAACCCTTGAATCAGGAAAGAAATGGGAGAAAGCACAAATATACCATTTTCAATTGCTCTCTCTTTTTGAGATCTGAATTTCTGTTTGTTGTCATTTCTCTTTAGCCTGAAGATATTCCCTTAGCATTCCCTATAGTTTATATCATCTAGTGACAAAGCTTCTCAGCTGTCTTTATGTGAAAATGTCTTTATCCTACCTTAATTTAGAAAGTAAATCTGAAAACGGGCTTTCTTCCTCTATTTTATGAAAGAGTTTTTTGTAGAATTAGTATAATTTCTTCCTTTATTGTCTGATAGAATTCACCAGTAAAGGCATCTGTGGTAGGCAATAATGACCCCCCAAAGATGTCTACATGCTAATCCTGGAACCTGTGAATATGTTACCTTACGTGGCAAAAGAGACTTCACAAATGTGGTTAAGAGTTTTGAGGTAGGGAGATTATCTTGGATTATCTGAAGAGCCAGTGTCAGAGGGAGATGTGAGGATGGAATACGCATACTTCTGTTAGAGAAATGCAACCTTACTGGCTTTGAAGATTGAAGAAGGGGGCCACAAGCCAGGGAATATAAGTGGCCTCTGGAAGGTAGAAAAGGCAAGGAAATGGACTCTCCCAGGAAATGCCAGAAAGGCGCGCGCCTTGATATAGTCCACTGAAACCCTTGTTGCACCTCTAACTTATAGCACCGTAAAGTAATAAATTTGTTGTTTTAAGCTACAACATTTGTAGTGATTTGTTGCAGCAGCAGTAGAAAACTAGTCTACCATCTGAGTTTGGAGTTTTCTTCATGGGGATATTTTAATTTCTTTAATAGATATAGGGTTTTGGGGATTTTTATTTCTTCTTGAATCAGTTTAGTAATTTGTCTTTCAAGGAATTAGTTTACTTCAACTTAGATGTCAAATTTATTGGCATAGAGTTCATAATATTCCTTTATTATCCTTAAAATGCCTGTCATATAATGTAGTGAGGTACTCTTTTTAATTCCTGATATTGATAATTTGTCTTTTTTTCTTGATCAGTATACCAGCACTTTATCAATTTTATTGATCTTCTCAAAGAACTAACTTTTAGTTTTACTGATTTTTCTTTCTAGTTTGCCCTTGCTATTTCATTGATTACTGACCTTATTTATTCTTTCCTTCTGCATACTTTGGGTTAATTTTCCCTTCTCTTTCCAGCTTAAAATTCCCTTTCCTCTTTTCCCCATAGGTTATTTAGAAGAGTGTTCTTTAACTTCCGAATATTTGGGGACTTTATCAGATTTTTCTGATAATTCATTTATAACTTATTTCTTTTGTGGTTAGAAAACATATTGTGTAATTTCAATTCTTCTAAATTTATTGCGACTTGTTTTATGGCCCAAAATGTGGACTATCTTGGTGAATATTCCATGTGCACTTGAAAAAAAAGTTGGTATTATACTGTTATTGGGTAGACTTTTTATCAGTTAGGTCAAGTTGTTTGTAGTGATGAGACACTATTCTGTGTCTTCACTGATTTTTTATCACTTGGCGTATGAATTACTGAGAGAGAACTGTTGAAACATTGTGAATTCGTCTGTTACAGTTCTGTCAGTTTTTGCTTTATGTATTTTGAAGCTCTGTTATTAGGTACATGCATATTTAGGATTGCTGTCTTCTTGATGATTTGACCCCTTTATCATGAAATATTCCTTTTGGTGATATTATTTTTCTTGAATTCTACTCTCTTCATTAGTGTAAGTGCTTCAGCTTCCTTTTACTGTTGTTTCATGGCATATCTTTTTTTTCATCCTGTTATTTTAACCTGCTTTAACTATATCTCAAGTAAGACCATATAGTTTGATTCTACTTTTTTATCCAGTCAGACACTCTCTGCCTTCAAGTATCTAGACCAGGGGCTGGCAAACTATAGCATGCCAGCCACAGCCAGTCCACAGCCTGTTTCTGTACCGCCCTCAAGCTAAAAATGGTTTGGCATTTCTGAAGGGTTATAAATAGATAAACCAACAGAAAAATATGTGATAGGGACTGTATGTGACTCACAGAGCCTAAAATATTTATTGTCTGACTCTTCAGAAAAAGTTTGCTGACCTCTAGATTGACTTTAAATTGAATGTAATTATTAGGTTTTAATCGATCATCTTGTCATCCCTTCTTTCTTCCTTTTTTTTCTATTTTCCTGCTTTCTCTTACATTAGTCTTGTATTTTTTAGTATTTCATTTATCTCCATCATAGCATTATTAGCTGTACTGTTTTTACTGTTTTAGGGCTTGTTCTAAAGTATCCAGTGTGCCTTTAAAGAAACAATCTTACTAGAGTCTTCCAGTAATTTTATACAATTTCACATATAACGCAGAAATCTTACAGCTGAATACTTCTATTTCCCGCTCCCATCTTCTTTGCTATTATTGTTGTATATTGTATTTATAAATATGTTTAAACCACACATGCTTTTTCTCCTTTACATAGTCAGTTATCTTTTAAATAAATCATGAAATGAAAATAATATCTTTATTTACATCCAAATTTACCATTTCTGGCACTCTTCATTCCCTGTGGATGGAAATGTTTACCTAGTATCAATTTTTTTTCCACCCAAAGAACTTCCTTTAACATTTTTTGTAGGACATAGCTTCTGGTGAAGAATCCTCTCAGCTATTTTTTTGGTCTCAAAAACAAACCAAAATACCCCAAACTTTATTTCACTTTCATTTTAAAGGATTTTAGTTGGCTATAGAATTATAGGTTGACAGCTTTTTTTCAGCATTTTATAGATAGTGTTTTGTTGTCTTCTTGCCCCCATTGTTATTAATGAGAATTAATCTTTGATTTGTATTGTTGTTCCCCTCTGTGTGATGTATCTTTTTTGGGGGAGAAGGTCTGGCTGCTTTTAAGATTTTTTTCCTTATCCTTGGTGTTCAGAAGTTTTATTATAATGAGCATAGGTGTAGTTTCTTTGTATTTATGTAACTTGGGTCATAGGTCATTATGGCTCTGTTCACTTCTTTTTTGAATCTTTTTTCTCTGGGCTTCAGTGGGTGATTCCTAGAGACCTGTCCTGAAGTTTAGTGATCTTTTCTTTTACTGTGTTTAATCTGCTATAGATCCCATCAAACTAATTTTTTATTTCAGATAGTTCATTTATCAATTTCAGGATTTGCCTTTGGTTCTTTTTTAAAATACCTAAATTTCACAAGTCTTTGTCTGCTAATTTCAGCGTCTGAATCATTTGTGGATATTTTATATTAAGTGATTTCTTTTCTTTTCTTTTCTTTACTTTTTGCTGAGGAAGATTCACCCTGAGCTAACATGTGGCCACTGACAGATGAGTGGTGTAGGTCTGCACCCAGGAACCGAACCCGTGCTGCCAAAGCAGAGCACTCCAAACTTAACCACTAAGCAACCAGGGCTGGCCCAAGTGATTTTTGCTTGAGTATGGGTCACATTTCCTTTTTTTCATTTCTAGTAATCTTTACTAGTAATCATTTCTATTAATCTTTTATTATATACTAAACATTGTATATTGTTGACTCTGGATTCTGTTAATCTCTTCTGAAGAAAAGAAATTAGCTTTATCAGATAATTACTTATAATTATACATAATGTAAAGCATAATACTTAAAGCATTATGGCACTGGAGCATAAATAGATCAAGGGAACAGAATAGAACATCCAGAAATACGGTAATTTAACCTGTGATAAAAGTGACATTTCAAATCAGTAAGCTAAAGATAGGGATTTTTTTTAACTGAGATATAATTGACACATAACATTATGTTAGTTTCAGGTATGCAACATAATGCTTTAATATATATATTGTCACTTATGAAGTGATCACCACAGTAAGTCTAGTTAACATCCATCACCACACATACTTAAAATTATTTTTTCTTGTGATGAGAACTTTTAAGATCTACTCTTTTAGCAACTTTCGAATATACTGTACAGTATTAATAACTATAGTCACCATGCTGTACATTGTATCCTCAGGGCTTATTAATTTTATAGCTGGAAGTTTATACTTTTTGACCACTTTCATCCATTTCACCCACCCACCTCCTCCCAGTTCTGGCAACCACCAATCTATTCTCTGTATCTATAAGTTTGACTTTTTGTTTTCTGTTTTTAGATTCCCCATATAAGTGAGATCATATGGTATTTGTCTTTTTCTTTCTGAATTATTTCACCTAGCATAGTGGCCTCAAGGTCCATCCATGTTGTTGCAAATGGCAGGATTATACTTAGCTTGTTTCCACGTCTTGGCTGTTGTAAATAATGCTGCAGTGAACATGGAGTGCAGATATCTTTTGAGTTATTGTTTTCATTTTCTTCAGATAAATACTCAGAAGTGGAACTGCTGGATCACATGGTAGTTCTATTTTTAATTTTTTGAAAAACCTCTATTCTGTTTTCCATAGTGGCTGGACCAATTTACATTCCCACCAATGGTGCACAGGGGTTCCCTTTTCTCCACATCCTTACCAACACTTGTTATGTCTTGTCTTTTTGATAACAGCTGTTCTAACAGGCGTGAGGTGATATCTCACTGTGGTTTTGGTTTCCATTTCCCTGGTGATTAGTGACGTTGAGCACCTTTTCGTGTACCTGTGGGTCATCTGTATGGCTTCTTTGGAAAAATGTCTATTTGATTCTCTATCCATTTTTTAATCAGATTTTTTTTTTCCTATTGAGTTGTATGAGTTACATATTTTGGATGTTAGCTCCTTATCAGATACATGTTTTGCAAATTTTTCTCCCATTCTGTAGGTTGCCTTTTCATTTTCTTGGTGGTTTCCTTTGCTGTGAAAAATCTTTTTAGTTTGATGTAGTCCCACTTATTTATTTTTGCTCTTGGTGTCAAATTCAAAAAGATCATCATTGGGAGCCGGCCTGGTGGTGTAGTGGTTGAGTTCGTGTGCTCCACTTCGGTGGCCCAGGTTCAGTTCCTGGGGGCAGACCTACACATGCTCATCAAGCCATGCTGTGGCAGCATCCCACATACAAAATAGAGGAAGACTGACACAGATGTTAGCTCAGCGACAGTCTTCCTCCAGCAAAAAGAGGATTGGCAACAGATGTTAGCTCAGGGCCAGTCTTCCTCACACACGCAAAAAAATGATCACCAAGACAAATGTCAAGGAGCTTACTACCTATATTTTCTTCTAGGAGTTTTGTGGCTTCAGGTTTTATTTTCAAGTCTTTAATCCATTTTGAGTTGATTTTTGTGTGTGATGTAAGACAGTGGTGAAGTTTCATTCTTTGGCATGTGGCTGTCCAGTTTTCCCAATACCATTTATTGAAGAGATTGTCCTTTCTCATTGTATATTCTTGGCTCCTTTGTTGTAAATTAGTTGACCATATATGTGTGGGTTTATTTCTGGGCCCTCTAGAGGGAGAGTTCACATTGGGAGTGATTGTAAAGTTGGGTGATTAGCTGAACACAGAATTTAAGGGGAGAAGAGGTATGAGAGTGGTGAGTGACAGCATAAAGGTGACCAGAAAGAAGGATTACTCGATATTTTGCAGATGTTGCAGTTACTACTAATGATGAGGTCTAGAGTAGTGACATAAGAAGTGAGTGAACTATGGTGGAAGACAAGATCATTGAAGTAGAGAGGAAGTCAGGGAACTGGGAGGCCAGGATACTAGAAGGAATAGGTATGTGGATATTTGAATCACTGAGAATTAAGGTAGCAGTAGTGTTGGAGATAGGGACACTGAGCCAGGAGCTAAAATTCCTGAGGGGCAGAAATCTGGATGTCAACAAATCACTGCAACAGGGAGAGAGAATGCATAGTATAGTCTGATGCAGTGATGACATTAGATTTTAGAGACTGAGGGACAGTTGTCTGATACAAGCAAAGGGGCAGGGAGGACAGTGGTATGAAGATTGTAGGAGGAAAAACAGCCACACACCTGAGATGTCCTCCCAGGAAATGGTGTCCTCAGGGGAAAATGATTAATCAGTTACACATGGGAAACTTTGAACTTCTCCACAATTTTGAGTTTTTCAATTAGACATTATGAGAATTGGTGTAGGTTGATCTCATGGGTGGAGAGACTTTTTGTTTTGTGAGGCATTAGGATTTGGTGGAGATATGATTGGTGCTTCCATATAGAAAGATTGAAGGTCTTTCCAGGAAATAAATGAGCACCAGTTACAAAACCAAATTTTATATTGAACTGGATATGCTAGACTTAGGTCACGTCTATGTGAGTCTGGATCATTCTACATCAGTATTCTCTAACTTAGGAACATGGAAAGTGTACAAGGAAGAGTGCTGGATGATAACAGGTAAGCTCTCCCAGGTGTAATTGCAAAAAGTGGAATGATATATGCCTTAGAAAAGACCTGAGAGATTTTGTCCACCGTACAAGTCCAAGTTTATGAGATCTTTATTTATAAGATCAAATGTTATGCTACCAATTAAGGAAAAAAGATGTTAAGCTACTATTTTTGCTACATCACCGCCCCAAAACTTAGTAGATTAAAATAACAATAATCATAGTTTGGCTCTCAAATCTGCAGTCTGAACAGGACTGAGTAGGGATGGCTCACTGCTGTTCTGACATGGGATCAGCTGTGATGGCCTGACTGGGAGCTGGATGATCCACTTTCAAGCTGGCTCCCTCACCTGCTTGCAAGTTGTTGCTGCATGTGAGCTAGGAGCTCAGTCAGGGCTGCGGTTTGGCGGCTGTCCTTCCTTTTCACATGAGCTATTCCATGGGCTGCTTGGGCTTCCTAGGAGCATGGTGACTGGGCTTCAAGAACAAGCGTCCCAAGAGAGTAAGACAGAAGTATGAGACATTTTTGTAATCTAGCGTCACAAGTCACATAGTCACTTCTGCTATACTCTACAAGTTCAGTAAGTCACAAGTGTTCTCCCAGGTTCAGGTTCGAGGGCAGAGGACATCGACCCCACACCAATGGTGGGTGGGTAGGGGGCAGGACAAGATTACATTGAAGAAGAGCATATGGGGTGGGAGATGTTGCTCTGTCTGTTTTTGGAAAATACAATCTGCACCAGATGTTTACGTAAGAATTTGCATGAAAAGTAAAAATGGTTTTGACATGATAGTCATAATGATGAAAAAAAAATCTTCAAGTCCTTTTTCTCAATATGGATATTTTTGTAAGATATTCTGGAAAGATTCAAATTTTCCAACTATTTAACTTAGTTGGAAATCTCTGCTTATTTTCTTAATTTCTAGATGACTGATAAACAGAAGTTTTCCACTCTGTGCAAGAGGATGTGTCTTAATTGTTTAAGAGCACGTAGGCACTCTGCTTCAGTCTCCTTAAGTTCCTCTTTCGCCCGTGTCACCCAGCCTTAGTGTATAACACTCACTATCCCGTGCTTTCCTGCACTGCCTCCTTTAGCACCTCTTCTTCCTTTTGTAAAATGTTTCTTATAATTTCAAAAACATGACTGCGATTTGCCATTTCAGGGGTTGGTGATGTTCCAAGATGTGGCTATAGATGTGTCTCAGGAGGAGTGGGAGTGCCTGAACCCCGCACAGAGGAATTTGTACAAAGACGTGATGTTGGAGAACTACAGCAACTTGGTTTCACTGGGTAAAGTTAGCTGCCTCTAATAATTCAGAAGCTGTTTCTTGGAATTTCTGCTTTCTCCCCTATAGATTTCAGGGCTACCTTTCAAATAACTAGATGAATTTTCTCTTTGTGTAGAAATGAGCACAGCTAAATGGATGTGCACCTTCATTTTCCTCATCCTCACACCTTCCTCTGGTCCTTTCTTATAACTGACTTTCTTCCAGATGATTCAGGAGCAGAATTGGAATTCTGTACCATTAAAGCACGATGTGGTCAAAGAAACCAGGCTTTCTCTTTTGTTTCACTGCCCCTAAAGCTGCAGGTGTACTAGCCTAGTTAAAACTAATCATATGGGTCCTGGATGTGAACCTCTTTAGTTTTCCAAATTAATGTCATGATGGGCTGGATGAAGAAGTGTCACTAGTTACAGCTCAAATGAACACTTCCATTTCCTACAACAAATGTACTCTCTTTTAAACAGTTTGCATTTGAAAGTTACATTCTAAGAACTTTGTGACTTGGAAAATATTTAACATTGAAAAATATCTGAGAATAAGTATCTCAGGAAGTTTCTTTTTTCCTCATAGCAAAATAAAGAGAGAAAGCTTAAATAAATTTAAATAACATTTCTTACCTATTTGTTTGCTTTGTTTCTTATGATTCTGAGTTTACCTGATATGAATATTTCATCCTTTCTCCTTTCTTCTGTAGACCTTATCAAGTACCATTTTGACCTATAGTTTATTTTTTAAAATCAATTTTAAATCACAGTATTGGGGTATTTCCATTTCCACCTGATCTCCATTTCTTTTCTTATAACCAGGACTTTCTGTTTGTAAGCCAGCTGTGATCTCCTCCTTGGAGCAAGGGAAGGAGCCCTGGATGGTTGTGAGGGAAGTGACAGGAGGACGGTGCCCAGGTGAGTGAGCATTGATCAGGAAGCAGGAAGCTGTTCAAGGAGTAGGCCAGCTGCTCAGAATGTTGGGCTGGTAAGGTTATTTTAGACGGATTAGGAGGGAAAACCTGATTTTAAAACTTAATTACAAAGCTGTAGTAATCAAACAGTGTGGTACTGGCATACAGAGAGACATATAGATCAGTGAGATAGACTAGAGAGCCCAGAAATAAACTCAGATATATCACCAAATGATTTTAGACAAGAGTGCCAAGACCATTCAATGGGGGAAATAACTATCTTTAATAAACACTGTTGAGAAAACTGGATATCCACGTGCAAAGGAATAAAGTTGGATCCTTACCTTATGCTATACATAAAAATTAACTCAAAATGGATCAAGAACTAAATGTAAGACTCAAAACTATAAAAAACCTAGAAGAAAATGGAAAGCTTCATGACGTTGGATTTGGCACTGATTTCTAGGATATGACACCAAGACACAGGTAACCAGAGCAAAATAGACAAATGAGAGTACCTCACATTTAAGAACTTCTGGGGGCTGGCCCCATGGCCGAGTGGTTAAGTTCACACACTCCACTTTGGCGGCCCGGGGTTTCACTGGTTTGGATCCTGGGTGTGGACATGGCACCACTCATCAGGCCATGCTGAGGCAGCATCCCATATAACACCACCAGAGGCACTCACAACTAGAATATACAACTATGTACTGGGGGTCTTTGGGGAGAAGAAGAAGGAAAGAAAAAAAAAGATTGGCAACAGATGTTAGCTCAGGTGCCAATCTTTAAAAAAAATTAAACACTTCTGTTCATCAAAGGATGCAATCAACAGAATGTTTAATTTTTCTTTTCTTTCTCTCGCTCGCTCTCTCTCTCTCTTTTTTTTGGTGAGGAAGATTGGCCCTGAACTAATATCTGTTGCCAATCTTCCTCTTTTTACTTGAGGAAGATTGTCACTGAGCTAACATCTGTGCCAGTCTTCCTCTGTTTTGTATGTGGGACACCACCACAGCATGGCTTGATGAGCAGTGTGTAGGTTTGTGCCCAGGATCTGAACCCGGGAACCCTGGGTATCCAAAGTGGAACATACAAATTTAACCACTACACCACCGGGCCAGCCCTCTTATCTTTTTAAAAAAAAATCATGCAAGTTTTGCTTTGCTAGGTGATGGGAATACATTTTTTTAAAGTGTTATAAAGACATTTTCAATGGATCAAGAACATGTGAATAGATGTTCTAATGGAATACTTATGAAAACTAAGATTGATTGGAAATTGGGAAAGTCAAAGAAAATTACTACATTGAGGAGGTAGAGATGGCAGAGGGATGATCAGAAGGAAGGAGTTCATCTAGGAAGATGTAGGGTCCTGGAGGCCAAGAGCAGGTTCATTCTACAGTTTAGAGGTCTTTGATGACGTCTGTGACTCGTTGTAGTACTCCAGAACTGTGAGAGAGTATATTTCTATTGTTTTAAGCCAGCAGTTTGTGGTACTTTGTTATGGCAGCGCTAAGAAATGAATACAGAGTCATGGAAAACTGATACATACTCTCCTAAGTGTTTTGTTTTCATTTAAAGATGTCATTCCTTTATCAATTTTTGATGCCTGGCCAGGCCTTTCCTTTTGCATAGGTGTGATGATTTCTTTTTTAAAACTTTTATTTTGAAATAATTTTAGATTCAGAGGAGATTGCAAAGAAATGAACAGGGACGTCCCATGTGCCCTTCCTCTGGCCTCCCACAATGTTAACATCTTACACACTACAATACAATATCATACTGAGAAACTGACATTGGTACAATCCATAGAAACTTATTCAGAATTCACTAGTTATACATGCACTCAGTTGTGTATGTGTCTGTGTGTGTGTATAGCTCTGTGCAGTTTTATCACATAGAGATTTGTATCACCACTGCAGTAGTCAAAATGCTAGACAGTACCATCACCACATGACTCCCTCGTGTTACCTCTTTATAGCTACACCCATCCTCCCTTATTCTTAGCCCTTGGCAGCCACTAATCTGTTCTACATCTATATTATTATGTTATTTCATGAATGTTACGCAAATGGAATCCTGCAGAATGTGTCCTTTTGAGATTGACTTTTTTCTCTCTCATGTATATATATAGTACATGAATGTAATGAACACACACACGTATATATGAACATAAACATACATATATATATATATATATATGTTCCTTACATTCATGTAAAAGTTTGTGTGTGTAAATAAGTCTGGGATAAAGCTCAAGCATGTAATTGCTGGGTGGTATGGTAAGCTGCCACACTGTTTTCCACAATGGTTGTACCATTTTACATTCCCATCAGCAATGTGTGAGTGGTCCCAAGTTGCACTGAATCCTAGCCAGCATTTCATGTTATATCTGTTTCTCATTTTAGCCATACTATAGGCGGATAGTGATATTTCATTGTGGTTTTAATTTGAATTTCCTTAATGGAAAATTATGTTGAACATCTTTTCATGTGTTTATTTGCCATCTGTATATCCTCTTCACTGAAATGTCTATTCATATCTTTTGCCCATTTTCAAATCTGATTGGTTTTTTACTGTTGAATTTTCAGAGTTCTTTAGGTTCTCTAGATAGATATATATATATCCCTGCATATAGAGGATATATATATGTCATTATAATCCTTTAACAATTTTTTTCTTTGAGATTTTCTCTTTCACCCATGGATTATGTAGAAATGTTATTTGGAAGTGTTTGGAAATTTTCCTGTTGTCTTTCTTTTATTGATTTATAGTTTGATTCCATTATGGTCTCATGTGAAGGTTAGAGGGAGCTTTCCACAAGAGTCTTTCACTTCTGACACCAATTGCAATTTCAGGTGTTCCCAAGACCGTCTTCAGCTTTGATAATTCACTAGAAGGATTCATAGAACTCAGAGACAGTTGTCATCCTCACAGTTACAGTTTATTACAGCAAAAGGATACAGATTATAATCAGCCAAGGGAAGAAGTACATAGGGCTGAGCCTGCGAGAGTTCTGAATGCAGAGCTTCCAGTTGTCCTCTCCCAGTGGGGTCATGGACAGTGCTGACTTTTCCCATCAACTGTGTGTGATAGTATGCATGGAGTATTGCCAAATAGGGAAGCTCACCTGAGCCTTGATATCTAGAATTTTTATTGGGGCTCCTTGCTGGCTGTCCATGTAGCTGACTTATAATTTCCAGCCCTTGAGGAGGTAGAGCTGATACCTTTAGTCTCAGTCTCTCCAGAGGAGAATTCCTGCCACATGGCTCCAAGCCTCCAACATAAATCCCATTATTAGAATGTCTGGTGGCCATGGCTCCACATAAACAAAGACACTCTTTGTAGAGATTACTTCCCTGGAGATGAAGACAAAACCCAGACCTCTCTTTAAGTAAGGTTAAATTCTTTACTATATACATTGCAGAACATACTCAATATGATTTTGATTCTTTTAAATTTAAGGTTTGCTTCATGACCCAGAACATGGTCTGTCTTGGGGAATGTTCAGTGTGTGCTTAAAAACATTGTGTATTCTGCTGTTGGGCAGCACGTTCCATAAATGTTAATTACATCCTATTGGTTGATGGTCTTGTTCAGCTCTTCTGTATCCTTGTGGATTTTCTGTGTAGTAGTTCTGTCAATTGCTGAGAGTAGGATACTTGAGTCCCCAGCTATAACTGTAATTTGTGTATTTCTTCTTTCAGCTGTATCAGTTTTTGCTTCATGCATTTTGAAGCTCTGTTGGTGGTGGTTATTAGTTTTCTTTACTCCAAAGTCTACTTTATCTGATATTAATATAGCTATTTCTACTTTCTTTTGAGTAATGTTTACATGATGTATATTTTTCCATCCTTTTACTTTCAACTTCACTGTATCATTATGTTTGAAAGGAGTTTCTTGTAGTCACCATGGTTTTTGTCCATTTTGCCAATTTGTCTTTTAATTGGTGATTTAGACCATCTGCATTTAAAGTAATTATTGATATGTTAGGGCTTAAGTCTGCCTTTTTGTTGTTTTCTACTGGTTCCTTCTATTTCCTGTTCTTCTGTTTCTTTTTTTTTTTTTCCTACCTATGAATTACTCAAATATTTTTAGAGTTCCATTTTTATGTATTTATAATGTTTTTAATATATTGCTTTGGGGTTTTTTGTTGTTGTTTTTAGTGTCTGTTCTAGGTATTACCATATGTATACATACTTAATCATAATCTGCTGGTGTTGACATTTTACCACTTCAAGTGAAGTGCAGAAACCTTACATCCATTAGGTCTCTTTACCCTGCCCAATTTTAGTATAATTGTTTTAAGTATTTCTTCTACAGACATTGATCACCACATGAGATAGTGTTATAATTTTTGTTTCAATTATAAAATAGGATTAAAGAAACTCATGGGATGAAGGATAGTCTATTATGTTTACTTCTATTTCTGCCTATTCGATTGTTCTTTTCTTTTCTTTTCTTTTCTTTGAGGAAGATTACCCCTGAGCTAACTACTGCCAATCTTCCTCTTTTTGCTGAGGAAGACTGGCCCTGAGCTAATATCCATGCCCATCTTCCTCTACTTTATACATGGGACGCCTGCCACAGCATGGCTTTTGCCAAGCAGTGCCGTGTCTGCACCCGGGATCCAAACCAGAGAACCCCAGGCCGCCGAGAAGTGGAACGTGCGCACTTAACTGTTGCACCACCAGGCCAGCCCTTATTGTTCTTTTCTATCTGAAGGTCTCAACCTTCTTCTATTATAATTTTCTTTGTGTTGGGGAGCTTCCTTTAGCCACTCTTTAAGGGCAAGTCTGCAAAAACAAATTCTCTTAGTTTTCCTCTGTCTGAGAATGCCTTTTGTTTCTTCTTCATTCCTTAAGGATAGTTTCACTGGGTGTGAAATTTGAGATTGACAGTTCTTTTCTTTCAGCACTTAAGAAAGTATTGTGTCACTTCCTTTTGGTCTCCATGGTTTCACATGAGAAATCCATAGTCTTTCAAATTGATGTTTCTTTCTTATCAATATATAATGTATGTTTCTCTCTATTTTTTAAGATTTTTTCTTTGTCCAGCTTTCAGAAATGTATATCTTGGTTTTGGTTTCTTTGGATTTTTCTTATTAGGAATTTACTCACTTTCTTAAATCTATAGATATGTGTCTTGTACAAAATTTGAGAAGTTTTTAACCATTATTTCTTTGAATACTTTTTCAGTCCCACAGTTTTTCTCTTCTCTTTCTGGTAATCATATGATATGTTATTGTCCCACAGGGATTGAGGTTCTGTTCTTTTTCTTTAAGTGTGTTTTTTAAATTGTTGTTCAGATTAAGTGAATTCTGTCTTTAAGTTCACTGAATTTAGCCTCTGTCATCTCTGCTCTGCTCTTAAGATCATTCAGTGTGTCTTTTATAATGGTTATTATATTTTTCATTCCATTTAGTTCCTTTTATAACCACTATTTTTTCTGAGATATTCTGTTTTTTCATTTGTTTCAAGAGAGTTTGGAATGTCAATGCCTTTTTATGAAGACTGCTTTAAAATCCTTCAGATAATTCCAACATCTGATTCATCTTGGTATTGGTATCAGTTGATTATCTTTTCTCCTTCAGACTTTGGTTTTCCTGGCTTTCGGTATGATTTTCAGTGTGTCTGGACATTTTAGTTACCATGTTCAGAGAGTCTTGATTTTATTTAAATCTTCTATTTTAGCAGGTGGTCACCCTGTTAGGCTTAGTGTATAGATCTGGCCTACTTTTGCAGGTTTTAGTTCTAATGGCAGCTTAGTTTTCAGAGCCCTTGCAATGTTATTCTGATCTTCATACCTCTGGTACTGCTGGAGCTCCTACTCAATCCCTGATGGTGTTGTCTGCAAGGACAGAAAGCTTCCACAGACACCCACTGTAGCTGGGCCACTTTCTGCAGAATGGGAGAGGCAGATATAGACACCACTGGGCATGGATTTCCTTATGCCACTGAGTGGCGAGTGGGGAGATGCAAGACTCTGCTAATGCTGCCCTTCTGAGTGGATTGATCTGTCAGCCAATGCCCTGGTTGTGAAGTGGGGGCTGGGACAGCGAGAGACTTCCTCTTGCTGCTGCTACTGGTGGATCAGGCACTGGGACTTCTTGCTGCTCCTGCAGCTGGCTGATGAAACTGTTGCTGGGGCCCAGGTTGTGCAGAGGGGCCGGGGATCCTACTAGGTCTGTAGGGCTTGCATGTTCCTGGTCATTTGGCTGAAGAGAACAGACTTATATCTTGATTTGTGTGTGTGTGTGTGTGTGTGTGTGTGTGTGTGTGTAGGCCTCTTCAGTGCCTGTTATAGGGGTATATGGGAGATAAAAAGAAATCCCACGGAACTTATCATGTGGTAATTCCTCAAGTCCAGAGAATCCTAACCAGTCTACCTTCTTCATTCCATCTTTTAAAGTTCCTTTGTTCTTGTCTGGTAGGTAATTTCTAGGATTTTTAGTTATATTTAGGGGAAGAAGCAGGGGAATGTGAGTCTACACAATCTGTGTGGTTGAGATTTTAAATCTTTTTTAAATTACCCTTAGATCAGTCAGAGAAAAACAAATACTGTATGATTTCACTCACAAGTGGAAGATAAACACATAGATAAGGAGAAACAGATTGTTGGTTACCAGCGGGGAAGGGGGAGGCAGAAGGAAGAAAGGGGTAAAGGGGCACATATGTATGGTCACGGATGAAAACTAGACAATTGGTGGTGAACGTGACGCAGTCTATAGAGAAGCTGAAATATAATAATGTACACCTGAAATTTACACAATGCTATAGGCCAATATGACCTCAGTAAAATAATAAATAAAATGAACCTTAGAATATGCATTTTCTGTGATATTTGCTTTGATTTGCTTTGATTTCTCTAAAGAGGAAGATCATATAGACAGCACTTCATTTTTGTTCCTCCCAAAGCCAGTCTTTTTCTTGTAGCAGTTTTTATTTTTGCTTTTTCTTAAGTAATTGCCATTATCCGGTCTTTCCAAAGAAGTAAGCTTAGTGAAACAGCTGGTTTTCACACTCATTTCATCTAGTGGTATAAACAAGGAGGGGAACAAATACAACTGACTTCTGGCAGACACGCAACTTGGCTATTAAGATCAGCTTGGAATGCGTGTAGCCCACTAGCTGGTACCACGGAGCTTTCTGTGTCTTGTCATGGTGTTTTCCAGAGAGAATGGAATGTTTCATTTAATCTGAGGTATCTTATCTGTCTGGTGAGTTGTTAAGAGCTGAGTGTTATCAGTGCCAGGAAGCTACCTGCATGCTTCTCCTTGATCCCATCCCCTGCTACATCTCCAGAGATAACCATAATCTTGAATTTTGTTATGACTATTCTGTTTTTTAATAGTTTACCACACTTGTGTATGCCCTTAAACACTATCTTATTGTGTTTTGCTTGTTTTTGAGTTTTTAAAAATGATAATGCTTATGTCTCTTCTGTGATTTGGTTATTTCGTACCACATGGTTTCTAATAATTTTCCCATACTGTTTTATGCCTGAGTTTATTTTCACAGCTGTTTAATACTCCATCCCACAATTTTCTGGCTGTTATAATTTGGATTGTTTGTAAATTTTGCTAATATATACAATGGTGCTATGACTATTCTTACACATGTCTCCCTACAAGATTTTCTTCAGGCTATTTACTAGAATTAGAATTGCCACATCATAGAACATGTACATCTTCAACGTTATATTACACTAAATTCTTTTCCTCAGTGTTGGTACTAATTTATGTTACTGCTGGCTGTGTGTGATAATTCTGGTGGTTCATCTTAACAACAGATGAAATTCTTAGACATTTTAATTTTTACCACTGTAATGAATATGAAATTGTATTTCATTATATTTTAATTTGAATTCCTTTGCTTCCTGAGTTTGAGCATTTTTGCGTATGATTATTTAACATTGGTGTTTCCTCTTCTGTGAAATGCCTATTCAGATTTTATTCCCATTTTTCTTTTAGTTTATCTCTTTTCTAGTTAGCCTTTTTGTCTTTAAGATATCCATTCTACCTTGAGGTGTTTTTCATATTTATATCCTTATTTTTTCCCATAAGCTTTACAGTTTTTCCTTTAACTTCTCTAAGTCTTTAATCCATTTAGAGTTTATCTTTATGTATTTATGGTGTATGGTAGGGATCAGAGGTAATTGTTTTTTCATATCTATAGCTAGTTGTTCTAATATCATTCATTAAATAATTTATTTTTTCTTCTCACCCTTCTGCTGTGTATCCTATGTGGGTCTGTATCTGGTCTTTGCATGGGTCAAGCCCTATGTGAATACCACACTGTCTTAATTTACAAGTCTTGATGATAATTCTTTATCATAGGTCAGAGAAGTTCTCTGACTTTGTTTTTCTTCAGGAATGTTTTGGCTATTCCATATATATATATATACATATGTATGTTTGTTTTTTAAAGATTGGCACCTGAGCTAACAACTGTTGCCAATCTTCTTTTTTTCCCCCGCTTTTTATTTTTCTCCCCAAATCCCCTCAGTACATAGTTGCATATTTTAGTTGTGGGTCCTTCTGGTTGTGGCATGTGGGATGCCACCTCAGCATGGCCTGATGAGCGGTACCATGTCCGTGCCCAGGATCCGAACTGGTGAAACCCTGGGCTGCCAAAATGGAGCACTCGAACTTAGCCATTGGGCCACGGGGCCGGCTGCCTCTTGTAGATTCTGAGTGAGTTGATCTCATTCCAAAACTGACTCTGGTCAATTCTGATTCAGTTGATCTAGAATGTTTCCTTAATATCCATACTTGCAACAAGTTCCCAAGGTGATTCTGAGGCAGATCAAAATTTCAGAATAATTGCCTTGACTTGTTAACTAACTCCCTCACTTTTATCATGAGCTCTCATTTCTCTGTGTCCTCCTTACCATTTTTTCATTCGATTGCATTACGATATTTAAGAGCTCTCCAAACCTTTCATTTCTTATGTGAATTATTTTCAGTTATCTCTCTTTTGTACCATAGATATTTTATTTCTCTTGTAACACAAAACCAACAATTAAATTGTCTTTCTTATCTTTCAGACTTGGTGTCCAGGTGTAAGCCCAAGAAGTTATCTCCAAAAAGAATTTATGAGACAGAATCATCCCAGTGGGCAATCATGGAACAATTTAAAAGCCATAATCCTGAGAAGTACATTTTCAGAGATATTTGGGAATGCAAAATTCAGTTTGAGAGACAACAGGGACAACAGGAGGGCTATTTCAGGCAGTTTATTATCAACCGTGAACACGTGCCCATATTTAGCCAACATACTTTACTCACTCAGGAATTTTATAATAGACAGAAAATCTTTGAATGTACAGAATGTAGAAGAAACTTCAGTTACCATTTATTCTTTAGTCATCACAAAAGAACTCATTCTAACGAAAAACTTTCTGAATGTAAGGAATGTGCAGAAACTGTTAATACATCATACCTTACTGAACAACAGAGAATTCAAAATAGTAACAAGTGCAGTGAATGTAAGGAATGCTGGAAGGCTTTTATTCATTGCTCACAATTTAAACATCTGAAAATTCATAATGGTGGAAAACGCTATGAATGTAAAGAATGTGGGAAGGCCTTTAATTATGGCTCAGAACTTATTCTCCATCAGAGAATTCACACTGGTGAGAAACCCTATGAATGTAAGGAATGTGGGAAGGCCTTTAGGCAGCGATCACAACTTACTCAACATCAGAGACTTCATACTGGTGAAAAACCCTATGAATGTAAGCAATGTGGGAAGGCTTTTATTCGTGGCTTTCAACTTACTGAACATCTGCGGCTCCATACTGGAGAGAAACCCTACGAATGTAAAGAATGTGGAAAGACCTTTAGGCATCGCTCCCACCTTACCATACATCAGAGAATTCATACTGGTGAGAAACCCTATGAATGTAGAGAATGTGGAAAGACCTTTAGCTATCACTCAAGTTTCTCTCACCATCAGAAAATTCATTCTGGCAAAAAACCTTATGAGTGTAGTGAATGTGGGAAGGCCTTTTGCGATGGCTTACAGCTTACCCTGCATCAGAGGATTCATACTGGTGAGAAACCCTATGAGTGTAAGGAGTGTGGGAAGACTTTTAGACAGTGCTCACACCTCAAAAGACATCAGAGAATTCATACTGGTGAGAAACCTCATGAATGTATGATATGTGGAAAGGCCTTTAGACTTCATTCACACCTTATTCAACATCAGAGAATTCATACCGGTGAGAAGCCCTATGAATGTAAGGAATGTGGGAAGGCCTTTAGCTATCATTCAAGCTTCTCACACCATCAGAGAATTCATTCTGGGAAGAGACCTTATGAGTGTGGGAAGGCCTTTAATCATAGCTTACAATTTAATCTACATCAGACACTTCATACTGTTGAGATGCCAGTAAGGTTTCCTCTCTCCTCCCCCCATGCTAGTCTAGCATCCTGAAATGATTTTTGGAATTACACATTTTCTTTTTTTTTTTTTTAAGGGAAAGCTTGGTAAAATACTGAATTTCATTAGTATTGATTTATTTCAGTAAACCTTGAAGGTCAAATTTATTTTTTCAAGTGGGAAAATGGAAAAGTTATTAAAAGATAAAAATTGCTATCTTCAATGTTGTTTCCGAGTTATTGTAGTGACCACTATTGGAAATAAATTTTATAAAATTGTTTGTTTTTGTGGAAACCAGTGAAGTGTGGCAAAAATAAAATGAAAACAATTTCTCCCCATCCCACAAATGCCTGAGATATCCAATATGTGTGTGTTGCTCCTTTCTTCGTGCTCTGACATACCTGCACATATGAAGGTTTACTGCATGTGTGTGGAAGAGGTTTTACCTCCTATAGTGACATACTTCATGGCAATTTGCCTTTGTCACTTAGTAAATAGTCATGGAGGGGCCTATTTCTTTGTATGTCTCATAGTTTTTTGTTTAAAATGGACACTTTAGGGGGCTGGCCTGGTGGTGTAGTGGTTAAGTTTGTGTGCTCCACTTCAGCGGCCTGGGGTTTGCAGGTTCAGATCCCAGGCGCAGACCTATACACCGCTCACCAAGCCATCCTGTGGCGGCGTCCCACATACAAGATAGAGGAAGATTGGCATAGATGTTAGCTCAGGGACAATCTTCCTTACACACACACGCAAAAAGACACCTTAGGTAACATGTTTTAGCAACTCTGGATACTGATCTCCCCACCCTCCTTTCTAAGTGTTGATAATCTGTGGCCCTCAATCAAACCCAGAGTCTTTCTTGTTTTATTTTACAGTTTTCTAGTAGAGTGATATTGTCTTACAGCCCTTTAAAAGGGGTGAGGATAAAGCTTTCAGGGCCACTTTTCATAAGGAACTTTGCCACAGGGTTCCATGGGTGTTTTTTGCCTATAACCTGAGGATCAGAATCTGTTTTGCTGACAGAGGCATAGGCAGCAGCACCAGCAAAGGTATTTTGCAGGGTCTTAGTGAGCCATCTGGTTTTGGAGTGTAGACTTTAGCATGCCACATGGTGACTGCTCTTCCTGTACAGAAGCAATCACCAGTGGGCCTGAATCTTGCACAGCGTATCAGTCTTTCTCTTGAGTGAACTTCAGAATGGGGGCCAATGTGTGGTTGAAACAAAATTAATGGTCTCAGGGTACAAGTCATTCCCCTGAGCCTAGCATCAGTAATTACTTATGCTGGAATTGAGACATCTGATTGAATCTGAGATAGGTTTGGGCAAGACACATGACCCAGGGGTACTTAAGGAGGGCCTCAGTCTCATTCCTGTAAATGCCAATTATCAAAAATTGTGACTTAGGTCAGTTAAATCTATAACAGGATTGTAGGACTCAGCAGCTACGCCATAAATCCGCAAAGCTCAAAGCATAAACTCTCCAGCACACAGCAGCACAGGTCAAACAGCATGCTTTCTAGCCAGCAGCAACTAAAAATGGACAGTTGTCAAAAAGCAGCACAGCTAGTTAGCAAGCCAAAGCATGAGAAGAAAAACCCCCGGTAGTAATGGTCATTGCCTAGATGCTATGCTCACTGCTCCAGTTTGCAGCTGCCCTAAAGATGTGGGATAGACCCCCAACCCAAAATTTGGTTTGAGTGCCAAAACTGAGCCACCAAGAGGGTATGGAAAGGTTTATTACCCACATAATGAGACTTTCTGGGGAGAGCAAGGCTGTAGTCCACGCTGGTCTCAAAATGAGAGATCAGGGAGGGGAGACTGACTTGGGTTTTTATTGTGCTTAGGGGATCGGTTATGTAAGGGTTCCCATGCACAGGCTGGGATTTGTGTGGTTTGAACTTCTCACCTGCACCAAAAGAGGGGACAATCAGGCAAACATCAAAAATGGTATCAGACGCTTTATTACACTGTATTATCTGTTGCAGTGTAACTACCACAAACTTAGCAGCTTAGAGCAACATACAGTCATTATCTCACAGCTTCTGAGGTTCAGGATCTAAGCATAGCCTTGATGGGTCCTCTTACTTCAAGGTCTCTCATAAGGCTGCCTATCAAGGTTTGGGCCAGGATTTACCTGAAGGCACAACTGGAGAAGGATCACTTTCAAGCTCACATGATTATTTGAAGGATTTACTCCCTTACAGGCTATTAGACTGAGGACATCAGTGTCATGCTGGTTGTTGGCCAGGGGCCACCCTCAGTTCATTGCTGTTTGAGCTTCTCCAATATGGCATCTTGCTACACCAAAGCCAGCAAAAGCGAGTTAATAAAAAAGCTTCTAGAAAGAAAAAAGTCACAATCTTTTGTAAGTTAGGGAAGTGACTTCCTATGACCTTTGCAATATTCCATTGCATAGAAATAAGTTGCTAAGTCAGCCCACACTCAAGGGAAGGGGATAACACAAGGGCATGAATAAGAGGAGTCAGGGATCATTGAGGGACATCTTAGTCTTTCTGCCACAGGCACCTATGACCATTTACTTGATCAACTGTACATTGGAAAGGAGAATACCCAGACATCCTAAAAACTACCAAACAGAAGGTCTGAGTTGACAATGACACCCAGAGCCTTAAAGCATTGTCATGGTCCACGTGTTAGAACAGGCATATGTGAGGGCAGGTAATAAATGGATTCTGGGCCAAAGTCTAGCTTACAGTGTGTCTATTGGGTCCACAGACCATCTGACGGTCATTTTATGGGTCTCTGAATTTATAGTATTGACCTCCTTTGGAGTTGGAGTTAGTCCACATATTGTGTCCTTGGCCTGTAGTATAAGAGCTATCATAGTGAAAAAGACCAAGTCAAAATCTCTGAGATTACCCACTGTCCCCTCAAACTACAACGGTGATAAAAAACTGTATCACGTCCCAGGGAAATGGGAGAGATAGTGCCACCCTAAAGATCAAAAGGACGTACAGTTGGCGGTCACTATTATATCTCACTATCATATGCCTGTTTCATACACCAGTCTGTGAATGTAACTGGAAGACGGCTGTAGACTACTGCAAGCTCTACCAATTAGTAGTAGCCTCTGGAAGTGGTATTTTTACTATAGTAGATTAATATGGATCCCAGTATATAGTATACAGTCATTGATTTTAATGACGATTATTTTCTATCTCAGTGAGGAAAGAGAATCAGAAAGAGTTTGCAAAGGAGAGACAAAACATGTGTTCATGATTTTACTACCTCTGTCAAAATATAGCATGAGGAGATCTGGACCATCTAAACACCCTGCAGACCATCACAGTAATTAATTACATCAATGACATTAATCTGATGAGAGAGCATGGGGAAAGGATGTTCCCCAGAGGATAAGAAAAACCTACAAAGATTCAAAGACTTGCCACTTCAGTAAAGCAAAAGACAAATTGCTGTATTATGAATCCTCTAGTATTAAGAAGAAAGTACACAGGTAGACTTCTTTGTGATCTGAAAGCCACACATTCAACACCTTAGAATACCCATATACTGAGTGACAAAGAATGCTGCCAGGTTTGAGTAGAGCCTAGTGCAGGAAAGGGCTGTGAGGCAGGTCCTGGCTGAGGTGAAGTACCCCTGCCACTTGAGCTATATGATCTGAAATTCTGTATACTGTCGAAGATATGACGGATGGAAAACGATAGAGTGTGGAGCTCATGGCAAGCCCCAATCAGAGAAACCAATACAGAATGAGCAAGGACATGTCATCTAGAGCAGATAATTACACACCTTTTGAAAATAAGCTCCTGGCATGCTGCTGGGTCCTGTGGAGATAGAATCCTCGGCCATGTGAAATCAAGTCACCGTGCATCCTCGGTTGCTTATTGTGAACTAGGTCCTGTCAGAACCACAAAGTGATAACGTCAGATATCTCACTGCAATGTTCAAAAAAAATGAGAATAATACACTCAGGATTGAACACAGAAGTACTAGAGGGCACACACAATCTACATGAGCTTGTCACCCATCACAATTCCACCAGTGTCCCTCTCTCAGATCACTCATAGGGACATATGGTAGTCCCATATAACCAGCTGAGAGAGAGAGAAAAAGGCGGAGCTTGGCTTACAGTTTGTTGGCTCTCTATGTGGGTGCAAACTGAAATGGAAAGCAGCAGCGTTACACAGCAGCTTCGCACAGGGCTGGCTTTGAAAGGCACTGGCAAGGGACATTTTTCTTAATGGGTGGGACTTCAGGCATTGCATTTGGTCATCCACTTCATGTGGAAGGAGAAGTTGTTGAACAGAAGAATAATCATACTCCTGGGGTAACTGGTCTAGTCAGAGGCCTGGAAGGGGAAAGGCTGAAGATTGTTACATCAGTCAGTGTTTAACCAGAGGACAGAAACAGTAATACATATAAAGATTCACTGAAGTGAATCACTTACGTGATTGTGGACTGTCCAGATAATCTGAAATCAGGAAGGGCAGGCTAGAATTCTCGGGCATGAGCTGAAACTGCCATCTACAGGCAGAATTTTTTCTTCTTCAGGGAAACCTCAGCTCCACTCTTAAGGCCTTTCAACTGATTAAATCAGGCCCATCCAGATTAACTAGGCTAATCTCCCTTACTTAAAGTTAACTGATATGGATTTTGGTTGCATCTACAAAATATCTTCACAGCAACACCTAGTGTTTGATTAAGTAACTGTAGTCCAGCCAAGTTGATGCATAAAACTGACCATAACAGGTCACCCCTTATCAACTTGGCACCCACACACAGTTCCTTAAATCACACTTACTCTTCAAATAAAGACAATAACGAAGTCATACTTCCACCTGACATGAAACATTAACCCGCGTACAACGGAAAATATGCTCTTTCCCCAGGAAAGGATATAGAGTCTTTGGGTGAGGTTCACTCTTCCTTTGTATTCTGTAATTCAAACACTGTGATATGAAGTTAACTATTATTAATACATCTAAAGTTAGACAATAGGGGATAAGAGAGGAAAGGAAATAATATTTGGTTATATATCTACAAATGTTCATAACCAAATAAGGAAGAATTACTCATACTATTACTGTCCACATTCCTACAACTGGCCATGTGATCATTGCTGGTATTTATAACTACCTTCTTCCACTGCACATTTCATATCCACTTTGCCCTTAGCAAACACTTTAGCTGGTTGTAGTGCTTGTCTGGCGGGATGACTCAAATAGTCCTGACACATCTGAGCCATTAGCAGTCTTACCTGAACTAGGTTGTAGTTTTCCATTAACATTAATCACAGGACATGGTAGGACTGAGACACCCTAAGGGATCTCCTGTATTTCACAGATAATCTTCCTTATGTCCATTGTGTAGTAGCAACCCAATTTCCTCTTGGTAATCAGGGCCAATCACTCATTCAGTACAGTAACCCTCTTCTTGGCTTGTCAATTCAGAATCATGAGAAGGCCAAAGTAGCCAGGTGGCAGCGTCAACTTCCACTTTAATGGAATCATTGTTGTGTCTTTTGGTGTAAGCATTCCTTTTTTGGAACTAAGCCCTCTAGTCCAGCAGAGCCTAAAGTTGCAGGAGTGAAAAGGAAGAATTTTGCTAACGGATCACTAGGGGTAATGAGTGGAAGCACTCCCATTTCCACCCCTTGATTTCTAGACTCTGGAAGAATTAGCACCATATATTGGATGCTGATTTAGAGCATATACAGCATCCTGGAAGACACTGCCCCAAACCTACAAGGTATTGCCACCTCACTGACACTGTAACTGAGGCTTCAAAAGGCCATTCTAACATTCTATCAAGACAACTGCTTCAGGATGGAGAACACGGTAAGATCACATGAATAGCATGAGCATGGGCTCATTGTCACAATTCATTTCCTATGAAAAGAGTCTTACAATCAGAAGCAAATGTTATCTGGAATACCACAATGAGGCATAAGGCATTCCACAGATAGTAGTTTGGGCAGAAGCACCACATGCAGGGGAAACAAAGCCATTTCACCCCAGGGAATGATGCCACATTGGGAACTCAGTATTGGTCTCTGCTACTGGCAGACTGGGCACTCAGCAGTAGCTGTAACCAGGTCAGTCTTGGTGAGTAGAAGTCCATATGGCTGAGCCCATGCATAACCTCCATCACTGCTACCATGGCCACTTTGTTTATGAGCTCATTGGGCAATGACAGGACTGGCTGAAGAAAGAAGCTGACTGATACCCATAGAATTGGTCATCCTATACACTTGATTATTAAGAACCTCCTCTGCTGAGGTCACCCTTTGGTGAGCATACACATGGGACACCAATATCTTCACATTGTTTGCCCATTCAGAGAGGTCTATCCACATTCCACTTCCTCAGACCTCCTTATCACAAATTGTCCAATCGTGTTCCCTCTAAGTCCCTGACTTAGGTGTGTTACTGGCCTGAAAGCACACTACTTCTGGTGGTCTTTACTACCAGATATCAAGAAAGAAAAGCATTTTCCAGGTGAATAGCTGTATACCAGATACCAGAGGATGTGTTAATTTGCTCAAGCAACAAAACCACATCTGGAACAACAGCTGCAATTAAGGTCACCAACTGATTAAATTTATGACACTCTGTTGTCATTCTTCAAGATCCATCTGTTTCCTGCACAAGCCAAACAGGCAACTTGAATGAGATATGTTGGAAATCACTATCACCCCTACATCTTTCAAGTCCTTTATGGTGGGACAAATCCCTGCAATCCCTCTAGGACTGTAGTATTGCTTTTGTTTTACTATTTTTGTGGGGAGAGGCAGCACTGCCTTACAAAGGCTTCCAGTTGACTTCCCTACCATAAAAACCCTCACCTCATAGGTCAGAGAACTAATATGGGGGGTCCTGCCAGTTGCTGAGATGTTTACTCCAATTATACATTTGCAACTGGGAAAATAACCACAGGATGGGTTGGGGAAGCAATGGGCTCACTGTGAGACAGATCTGAGCTAAACCTCCATTGATCACCTGACCTCCATAAACCCCTACTCTAACTGTGGACCACAGTGACATTTTGGGTTTCCAAGAATTTGTGTTAGTTCAACTTAATGTCCAGTAATTCCTGATGAGTCCGAATATTTCTCCTTCTCCAATGCAGTCACCTTGGTAAATGGCCATACTTCCCTTTGAGGAAGGATGGGAGAAAGATTAACAATATAAATTTTTGGCAGAGTGGGGGTGTTTTTTCTCAAGGGGACCTGTGCCTCCCCCTTTATTCAAGGGGCTCTGGGTCTGTAAACTGGCTCAGGTCTTGGAATTGATTGAGGGGTCATGAGTCACTGTTTTGGTAATTCAAGTTAGACTTCTGTTCACTCAACCTAGAACTCTCCCACTTATATAGATCAACGAAGAATTTAGTAATCTGATCATCTACGTCTTCTCTAGGTATACCATGATTAGCCAACACCATAGGTCTCTGTGAGTTATGCTATTTTGTTTACTGCTTTGGCTCTGCTGTCCATTAGGTAACCAGACACCTTGTCTTTTCTGATGAAGTGCCACCAGCTTGCCCCTGCTACCCCAAGATCCCATTATCCCAATAGTATTTTGAGATTCCAGTTCAATGGTAACAGTTCCCGCTGTAATTTCGGACCTACAGAGAAAAGACAGAGTTCTTGGGTATGCTGAGGCTCCTCCCCACAATTGTAGTGAAAAGTTTGTCCTCTGGACTCTGGGGTAGGTTAATAGGTCTTACAGGATAAATCTATCTAATCCTCCAATCTCCCTATGCCTTTGGATACCTTACTCTACAATATACCAAGGCAGTTCTAGTCTTTCAACTTCATTTAGTGTAGGCCACCTTTTGGTTCATGTTTTAGCCAACCAACAAACGAACCAACCAATTAGAGCCTTTTCTAACTCCTTAAGCCAAAACACTGAGTCCAGAATCTCTGCTTAGTGGCCCCATATCAATAAAGTCTGCCTGATCCAACTTTATATTCCTTCCATCATAATCCCACACCTTAAGATCCATTTCCAAACATATACCACAGATTTATGTTTGCACAAATTAGAAAAATCATGCAGTTCTCTTAGTGTATAGCACAACTCCTTTTGGGTCGCACTTTGTACCTAACTTCTGGGCTTGCTGGGACTTGAGTCTGGTTCTAGGTCTAAAGCAAAGAGGGGTGGAAGGAGTAGGTCTTGAGGAGAATCAGGAGTGCCTTGCAAGGCAACTAGCTCTGGGAAAGTCATTACATGTTCTTTAGGCAAAAGAAAGCTAACCTCAGGCAGGGGTGGTCAGGTTGCTTCTACTGGCAAAGAAGACTCAAAAGAATTTAAGGGTTAAATGTCCCCAGCTTCGTTGGAATTTGCCCATGTATTCCCACTCCGATTTTCAGGATCCCAACCCTTTCCAATCAATGCTCTCGCTTTAAGAGAAGGTATCCTGCAAGTTTAGGAATTCAATTTGCAGAATAATTCAGCCACTGGCTGGATAAGGATCTGGGTTTGTTTTCAGAAATCTTGGCCCTGAGGCTACAAGAGATAAGGTTTTCTTCCAGCGAAGATATAGAAGCTTTTAGGTCATTTATGCGGAGATTGAACTGGGAACTCATCTTTTTCTTTCCCCACATTCTCCAGCACAGTTAAAAGCAACCAGCTGCAGTCATTTCCTATGGCTGCTCTAACAAATTGCCACAGATTCGGTGGTTTAAAACAACACAAATTCATTCTCTTACAGTTCTGGATGCCAGAAGTCCAAAATCAGTTTCATTGAGCTAAAACCAAAGCAGGTCAGTAGGGTCTTGCTCCCTAAACAGGCTTGAGGGGAGATCTGTTTTCTTGTCTTTTCTAGTTTTGGAGAGCTGCATTAGTTGCACTTCTTGACTCATTGCCCCTTCCTCCACCATAAAAGCCAACAGCAGAGCATCTTCAAATCTCTCTCTCTGCTTGAGGTTGTAACATCACCTTCTTTCTTCTGGAGTAGAATCTCCCTCCACCTTACTACTATAAGGATACTTATTGCATTTATTGCCCATAAAGATAATACAGGATAATCTCCTTGTCTCAAGAGCCTTAATTTAATCGTATCAGCAAAGTCCTCCTTGTCATACAGGGTAACAGTCACAGCTTCCAAATGTAGGAAATAGATGTTTTGGGGGGCCATTATTTCAGCCTATCACAACAGCCAATCCCATTATACTCCTTAGTTTCACTAAAATGTTCTAAGGTAGCAAACACATGGTCACTCAGACCTCATCTTCTATAGGTATTTGGTTTGGAATATCCAATGGCAATATTTTGCTTATATTTATAGCTACTTAATTCCATGGGCTACCATGGAAATAGAATCTTTACCACTAGAAATAGAATCATTAATATGTTTCAATCTAATCAGATTTAGAAAATCAATTCCAGAAAACCCAAAACCAATTTAGAAAAGTCATCCTTAAGATTTTCTTTCTCTAGAACATTTCTGGTATCAAAATCTGAATCAGTCAGTGTTCAACCAGCGAAACATAACAAGTATGATATATATACTAAGAAAGTTATTTTAACGAATTGACTTAAATGATTGTAGGGGCTTGCTAGATGTCTGGAATTTGTAAGGCAGACCATCAGGAAGGCAGGGTGGAATTCCTGAGCATGAGCTGAAGCTGCTATCCATAGGTGGAATGCCTTCTTCATGGAACCCTCAGCTCTGCTCTTAAGGACTTTCAACTGATTGAATCAGGCCCACCCAGGTTATCTAGGATGATCTCCCTTACTTTCATCAAGTATCTTACATAACAATGGTAAGAGCTGGTCATATAGCATACTGTACCATCTAGAAGCTTCCCGATAAAGCACTGGAATGGCCTTCCAAAGGTACAGCCAACCTGAAGGCTCAAAGGACATATTCTGCAAGGATGGAGTACCATCCTCCAGGATGCTGAATACACATATAGAGACTTTTATATGGTTCCAAATATATATATATATATATATATATATACTGTGTTCCAAATAAGAAGATAACCCCCGAGAACCAAGGAGTAGAAGCAGGATCGACCCTACTTACCGTCATTCCCAATCATTGTGTGTGCACTGATGTATATGCATTGGCTGGTTGGTCATCCATTGTTAGCCCTGTTGAACAAAGCCCCATAGAACACATAGCGTGTATTACATATTCCATGGGTGCGCTCTCCAACACCCCCTCCCGCCCCACCAGACATGAATCCTGCCACTCCAGTCAGAGCTGATCATCTGGATGGGGGTTACACATCTGGATGGGCCAACTACAGTGTGTCCCTTGTGTTGTGGATGAGTTGACCCGGGGAGCAAGTATTTATGAGTCCAGGTGGGCAAGGCCACTGTGTGCTTGTCTGCAGACCATTGGACATAAAATTCACAAGTTAGTCTAAAGACTTTTTTTTTCCCCTCACTAACCAGGAGGTCCTGCTGCTGACGGAGTTGGAGAACAGATCTAGAGTTTTTATTTATTTTTTAAAATTTACAAAGAGTACAATTCACTATTTTTCTATCTTTATTGAGGTATAATTGACAAAAATTGTATATGTTTAAAGTATACAATGTGATGTTTTGGTGTACATATACATTGTGAAATGATTACTACAATCAAGCCAATTAACATATCCTAACCTCAAAATTACCTTTTTTTCGTGGTGAGAACACTTAAGATCTACTCAGCAAACTTCAGGTTTACAGAACAGTATTATTAACTATAGTCACCATGCTTTACATTAGATCTCCAGAATTTACTCATTCTACAAAACTTAAAGTTTGTATGCTTACAGCAACAACTCACCATTTCCCCCAGCCCCTGAGAACCACTATTCTACTCTCTGCGTCTATGAGTTCGATTTTTTTCAGATTCCACACATAAGGGAGATCAAGCATTATTTCTCTTTCTGTGCCTGGGCTTGTTTCACTTAGCATAATGTCCTCAAGGTTCATCCAATGCAAATGACAGGATTTCTTTCATTATTTTTAAGGCTGAATAATGTTCCATAGTGTATTTATATACCACATTTTCTTTATCCATTCATCCGCTGACAGACACTTAGGTTGATTCCACATCTTGGCTATTGTGAATAATGCCACAGTGAATATGGGGGTGCAGATATCTGAGATGCTGATTTCATTTCCTTTGGATATACACCCAGAACTGGAATTGGTGGATCCTATGGTAGTTCTATTTTTAACTTTTTCAGGAAACTCCATACCATTTTCCATAATGGCTGTATCAGTTACATTCCCACCAACACTGTATAAATGTCCCTTTATCGCCACACCCTCACCAACACCTGTTGTCTCTTGTCTTTTTGATCATAGCCATTCTAACAGGAGTGAGGTGATACTCAATATGGTTTTGATTTGCATTTCCTTGGTGATTACTGATGTTGAGCATTTTTTTTCATACACCTGCTGGCCATTTGTATATCTTCTTTGAGAAATGTCTATTCTAGTCCTTTGCCCATTTTTTCATTGGGTTGTTTTCTTGCTATTGAGTTGAATGAGTTACTCATATATTTTGGATATTAATCCCTTATCAGATGCATGGCTTGCAAATATTTTATCCTTTTCTGTGGATTTACTCTTCACTCTGTTGATGGTTTCCTGTGCTGTGCAGAAGCTTTTTAGTTTGATGCAATCTCATTTATCTACTTTTGTTCCCTGCAGTTTTAGTGTCATATCCAAAATATCATCACCCATATCAATGTCAAGAAGCTTTTTCCCTATGTTTTCTTCTGGTAGTTTTATAGTTTCTGGTCTTACGTTTAAACCTTTAATCCATTTTCAGTTGATTTTTTAATACGGTGTGAAATAAGGGTCAAATTTCATTCCTTTGCATAGAGATATCCAATTTTCCCAACACCATTTATTGAGGAGACTATCCTTTCCCCATTGTGTATTTTTCGTGTACTTTTCAAAGACTATATGACCACATGTGTGGGCTTATTTCTGGTCTTCCAATTCTGTTACATTGGTCTATGTGTCCGTTTTTATGCCAGTACCATACTGTTTTGATTACTACAGCTTTGGAGCATATTTTGAACTCAGGTAGTGTGATGCCTCCAGCTTTGTTCTTTCTCAAGATTCATTTGGCTGTTCAGGGTCTTTGATGGTTCCATAAGAATTTTAGGGTTATTTTTTCTGTTTCTATGAAATATGCCATTGGAATTTTAATAGGGATTGCATCGAATTTGTAGATTGCTTTGGGCAGTATGGTCATTTTAACAATATTATTTCTTCCAATCCATGAACACAGGATATCCTTTCATTTATTTGTATCCTCTTCAATTTCTTTCATTAATCTGTTATAGTTATCAGTGTAAAGATCTTGCACTTCCTTGGTTAAATTTATTCCTAAGTATTTTGCTCTTTTTGATGCTATTGTAAATGGGAATGTTTTCTTCATTTCTTTTTTGAATAATTTGTTGTTAGTGCATAGACATGAATTGATTTTTGTATGTTGGGTTATATATCCAGTAACTTTACTGTTTACTAGTTCTAACAAGTTTTTTGGTGGAGTCTTTAGGGTTTCTCTCTATATAAGATTATGTCATCAGCAGAGACAATTTTCCTTCTTCCTTTCCAATTTGGATGCCTTTATTCTCTTTTTCTTACCTAATTGCTCTGGCTAGGACTTCTAGTACTATACTGAATAGACATGGTGAGAGTGGGCATCCTTGTTTTTTGTTCCTGATCTTAGAGGAAAAAGTTCCAGCTTTTCACCATTGAGTACATTAGCTGTGGGCTAGTCATATATAGACTTTATTATGTTGAGGCACATTCACTGTAGAACCAATTTATTGAGAGTCTTTTTAACCAAAGCATGTTTTTTTGTTTTATTCCCAGATGATTTTTTGCATCTTTTGACATCATCATTTGATTTTTATCTCATTCTATTAATGTGATGTATCATGTTTATTGATTTGCATATATTGAACCATCCTTGCATCTCAGGGATAAATTCCACTTGATCATGGTGTATGATTCTTTTAATGATCTGTTGAATGTGCTTTGCTAGTATTTTGTTGAAGATTTTTGCATATATGTTCATCAGGAATATTGGCCTGTAAATTTCTTGTAGTCTTTGTCTGGTTTTGGTATGAGGGTAATTCTGGCTTTGTAAAATGAGTTTGGAAGTGTTTCCTTCTCTTCAATATGTTGGAAGAGTTTGAGAAGGATTTGTATTAAATCTTTGTTATAATTCACCAGTGAAACCATTTGGTTCTGGGATTTTCTTTGTTGAGAGATTTTTCATTACTCATTCAATCTCCTTACTTGTTATTGGTCTGTACAAATGTTCTATTTCTTCATGATTAAGTTTGGTAGGTTCTGTGTTTCTAGAAATGTATCTATTTACTCTGTTATTCAATTTGTTGGCATATAATTATGCATGCTAGTCTCTTATGGTCCTTTGAGTATCTGTGGTATCAGTTGTAATGTCTCATCTTTCATTTATAATTTTTCAGTCTTCTTTCCTCTTTTTAGTTTAGCTACAGGTTTTTCAATTTTTTTATCCTTTCAAAAGACCAATCCTTAGTTTTATTTATCTTTTCTATTGTCTTTCTAGTTTTGATTTCATTTATATCTGCTCTAATGTTTATCATTTCCTTCCTTCTGCTAACTTTGGGCCTACTTTGTTCTTCTTTTTCTAGTTTTCTGGGGTGTAAAGTTAGGTTGTTTGAGATCTTTCTTTTTTCTTAATGAAGGTGTTCATCACTATAAACTTCCCTCAAAGAACTGCTTTTGCTGCATACCATAAGTGTTGGTATGTTGTATTTCCATTTTCATTTGTCTTAAGACACTTTTTTATTTCCCTTTTGATTTCTTCTTTGATCTATTGGTTGTTCAGGGGTGTGTTAATTTCCACATATTTGTGAATTTTCCAGTTTTCCTCCTGTTATTGACTTCTAGTTTCATATGACTGTGGTCAAAAAAGATACTTGATATTATTTCAATCATTTAAATGTGTTAAGACTTGTTTTGTGGCCTAATATATGATCTATCTTGGAGACTGTCCCATGTGTGCTTGAGAAGAGTGTGTATTCTGCTGCTGTTTGACGGAATGTTCTGTATAAGTCTATTAGGTCCATTTGGTCTGTAGTGTTCTTCAAGTCCACCCTTCTCTTATTGATTTTCTGTCTGGATGAGCTATCTATTGTTGAAGGTGGGGTACTGATTTCCCTACTATTATTGCATTGCTCTCTTCATTTCTCTATTTCTTCATTTCTTCTTCATTTCTTCTATTTCTCCCTTCAGTTTTGTTAATATTTGCCTTATATACATGTAGGTGCTCTGATGTTGGCTGTGTATACATTTACAATTGTTACATCCTCTTCATAAATTGGCCACTTTATCATTATATAGTGACCTTTTGGTCTCTTGTGACAGATTTCCACTGAAAGTCTATTTTTTCTTATCTAAGTATAGCCACTCCAGCTCTCTTTTAATTACCATTTGCATGGAATATCTTTTTCCATTCTTTCAATTTCAGCCTATATACGTCCCTAACGTCAGTCTCTTATAGGTACCATATAGTTGGGCTTTATTTTTCAACCCCTTTGGCTGCTCTACAATTTTGATTGAAAATTTATTCCACTTACATTTAAAGTAATTAGTGATAGGTAAGGTCTTTCTATTGCCATTTTTTAAATTTTCTGACCTCTTTGTGGTCCCTTTGTTCCTTTCTTCCTCTCTGACTGTCTTCCTTTGTGATTTGATTTTTTTACTGATATGCATTGATCTGTTTCTCTTTATCTTTTGTGTATCTACTGCAGATTTTTTCTTTGTAGTTACCATAAGGCTTATATAAAACATCTTATAATTGTGTATTTTAAGTTAAGAAGAACTAAATTTCAACTGTATACAAAAATTCTACACTTTAATTCTCCTTCCCACTTTTATGTTATTGACATCACAGTTTACATCTATTTATATTGTGTATCAATAACTACAAGTTATTGTAGTTATTTTTAATACTTTTGTCCTTTATCTTTTATACTGGAGTTAAAAGTGATTTACCACCATTACAGTATGTGAGTATTCTGAATTTGGCAACGCCTTTACCAGTGAGTTTTAAGCGGTATGCTTTTATTCCTTTCTCTTTATCTTTTGTGTATCTACTGTAGGCTTTTGCTTTGTGGTTCTGTGAGGCTTACATAAAACACCTTACAGATATAAGTTTATTTTAAGCTGACAACACCTAACGTTTGACTACATTCAAAATCTCTACACTTTAACTTCTCCTTCACTCACATTTTTGCTATTGATGCCACAATTTACATCTTTTATATATGGTGTATCTATTAACACATTATTGTAGTTATAGTTATTTTTAATACTTTTGTCCTTTGACTTTTATACTAGAGTTATTAACACATCACCATATTACAGTATTAGAGTATTTTGAATTTGACTACATATTTACTTTTACCATTGAGTTTTATACTTTCATATATTTTCATGTTGTTACTTAGCATCCTTTCATTTCAACTTGAAGAACTCCCTTTAGTATTTCTTGTAAGGTGATCCAGTCGTGATGAACTCCCTCAGCTTATGTTTGTATGGGAATGTCCTTTCTCTCCTTCATTTCTGAAGGACAGCTTTGCCGTGTGTGGTATTCTTAGTTGGCATTTTTTTCTTTCAGTACTTTGAATATATCATGCCACTTTCTCCTGGCCTGCAAGGTTTCTGCTGAAAAATCCACTGACTGTCTTATGGTGGTTTCCTTGTATGTGATGAGTCACTTTTTCTTGTTGTTGCTGAGTAAGATTTGCCCTAAGCTAACATCTGTTGCCAATCTTCCTCTCTTTGCTTGAGGAAGACTCACCTTGAGCTAACATCTGTGCCAATCTTCCTCTATTTTGTATGTGGACTGCTGCCACAGCATGGCTGGCAATAAGTGGTGTAAGTTCACTCTTGGGAACTGAACTTGGGCCGCCAAAGCAGAGCACACCAAAATTAACCACTAGGCCATGGGGCCAGCCCCTGACAAGTCGCTTTTCCATTGCTGCTTTCAAAATTCTCTGTCTTTGGCCTTTGAAAACCTGATTATAATGTGCTTCAGTGAAGATCTCCTTATGTTTTATCTATTTTGGGTTATTTGGGCTGCATGAATGTTGATGTTCACTTCTCTCTTCAGATTAGGGAATTTTCTGTCATTATTTCTTTAAATAATCTTTCTGCCCCTTTTTCTTTCTCTGCTTCTTTTGGGACTCCCACAATGCATATATTGATACCCTTCATGCTGCCACATAATTCCTGTAGGCTTTCTTCACTCTTTATCATTTCGTCCTCTGACTAATTTCAAATGAATGACAAGTTTTACAGCTCAGTGATTCTTTCTTCTGCTTGATCAAGTCTCCTATTGAAGCACTGTATGGAAATTTTCAATTTAGTCATAGTGTTTTTCAGCTCCAGAATTTCTGTTTGGTTCTTTTTTATGGTTTTCTAGCTCTTCATTCTATTTCATTTTGTTCATGTATGGTTTCATGACTTTGTTTAGTTATCTGTGTTTTCTTGTAGCTCACTGACTTTCTTTAAGACGATTATTTTGAATTCTTAGTTAGGCAGTTTGCAGATCTCTATTTCTTTTGAGTTCGTTACTGGTGTTTATTTTGTTCCTCTGGTGGTGTCATGTTTTCCTGATTATTTATGATCCTTTTGGCCTTGTGTTGGTATCTGAACATTTGAGGAAGAGGAACCTCTTCTTCAGTAGTGAAAGCCCTTCACAAGTTAGCCTGTCCAGGGATTCTGGGCAGATCAGCTGGTGGGGTCCAGAAGTGGGCTTGCTCCTGGAGCCCTCAGGCAGGCTGACCTGGTGCCTGGATCAGCAGGTGGGTGGGGCCTTGTGCCTGGGGCTGAAGAGGCAGGGCTTAAACCTGAGTCTGCAGGAGCCAGCCTTGGTGCTGGATTGGCCTTGTCTGGGTCCATGAGGATGGACCTGGTCACGAGTCCATGGAGGCCAGCCTGGTGCTGAGGTCCATTGGGGCAAGACTGGTGCCTAGACCCGTGAAGGTAGGCCTGGAGCCTAGTTCTTCAGGAGTGGGCCTGGAGCCTGGGGTTGTGGAGGCTGGCCTGGCTCTGGAGCAGGCTTAGAGCCTGGGTCCATGGGTGCCAGCCTAGTACCTGGGTTTTCAGAGGCCGGCATGGTGCTGGGGTGGGCCTGAAGCCTGTGTTGGTGGTGGCCAGCCTGAAGCCAGGTGTTTAGGTCCACAGGGGCAGGCCTGGATCCTGAGTCACAGTGGTGGACCTTGAGCCTGGGTCCCAGGGGCTGGCCTGGCACTGGGGCAGGCCTGGAGCCTTGGTTCACTGGGGGAGCCTGGTACTGGGGTCCATAGCAAAGTTGGGTACTTACTTCACTCTCCTTCCTTCACACAGTGTATGTCTCTCCATGGTTCACTGCATGGGCTTGGGGAAGGGGTGATGCAGGCAGTGTGAAATTGTCCTTTTTATCCTCTTCAATGTGACATTTATTTCTGAGCTCGACCCAAGTGCTGTGACCTCTCGCTTGGATTTAGTAGCTCTTGTAAAGGTAATTTACATGTGTAGAAATTTTCATGTGTAGATGGTTATTTAAATTGATGTTTTTATGAAAGGATGAGTGCTGCAAACTCCTATCCCTCCTATTCTTGCTGATGTCACTACTCCAATTCACTTTTTTGTGTGTCCAGTTCTATGATCTTTTTACACATGCATAGATTTTTGTATTTATGACCACAAACAGTATACAAAACAATTTCAACACCTCAAAGAATTCCCTCATGCATCCCCTTTCTATTCAGACACTTCCTCTACCCCTAACCCCTGGGGTAACTGATTTGTTCTCTGTCCTTTATTTTTCCCTTTTCCAGAATGTCATATAAGTGGTATCATACAGTATGTGACTTTTTGACACTGGTTTCTTTCCCTTAGCATAATGTATTTGAGGTTCATCCATATTGTTGTATGTATAAATAGTTCATTATTTTTACTGTTGATTATTCCATTGTGTGGATGTACCATGGTGTATCCATTCATCCACTGAAGAACATTTGGGTTGTTTCCAGTTTTTAGTGGTTATAAATAATGATACTATAGACACCCATATATAGTTTTTCTGTGTGAACATAAGTTTTCATTTCTCTAGGAGAAATGTCTAGAATTGGGATTGCTGGGTCATATGGGAAGTGTATGTTTAACTTTTTAAGAAACTGTCAAATTGTTTTCCAGAGTGGCTTTACCATTTTGCATTCCCATTAGCAATGTATGAGAGTTCCAGTTGTTCCACATCCTCATCAGTGCTTGGTATGACACTACATTTAGGGTTTTTAAAAGCCCTAGATTATAAAGTGATGAACATCTCAAATCGTAGAATATCCCAGGTGAATGCTAGAGACCAAGGTTGATGCCTGTGTTTTTTGCTGTTGCATATTGTTTATGGGGCAGAGCATGGCAAGCTGGCTCTACTGCTGGACCACAAATTGAGTGAAGAGAGTCAAGCATTACCTGGCAAGAAAGTTTCAGTTTTGAGATTTACTGTGTACAATCTGATACTGGGGAGCTAGGAAGTGAGGCATCATGCTTGTTTACATACACACATTATCAGAAAGTTCATAGGAGATGTAGGAACCAAGTTTGTAGGATGGAGTTGGGTTACAATTGGAATGGAAAAGCTCTAACATTATCTCCATGATGCTTGGATGTCTGGCATTGACTCATGATTGAGATAAGGGCAGGGGGATCTATCAGGTGCTGTTTAAAATCCAAAACTTCCCTGGAGACCCCAAGAGCCAATCTGTTTACTCACATAAATGATAAGATAGCAGAGATGGACTATGCCACCAGTGAATGGAGTGGCATAAAGGTCCTTGCAGGGAACTTCTGCCTTGAGCTCTCCCAAAGCCAAGATTCACACAGATTTCAGTGGTTTAGTTTGGAGACAGAGTGCAGTCTGTGTGTCAGTAAGGACAGGAGCTTGCATCTGGATGATTCTCAGACCCCCCAATGCTTACCTACCCTTTCTTTTTCTCAGTGAGCCACAGTCTTTGCTTTCAAATAAAAGCATTACATGAATATGCTCTGTGGAGTCTTGTGAGTCCTTTTGAACTGATGAAATCTTTGCACTTTTTAACTCCCTTTTGTTTATGACCTTGCAGTTAGGTCTAAAAAAATATGAATTTGCATATTCATATACAAAATAAAAATTGCATAGGAACACAATTCCTATACTCTTGTATATATTTAGGAATAAATGGACTTGGATTCCAAAACCATGTTCACTCTTCAGAGCTGCTCAAATGTCATTGACCAATAGATCAATGAGATAAAAGTCCTCATTTCATATATTTATCAATCCATAAAATAAAGATCCATAAAAACTAATGAAAAGAAACATTCCCAACTTCTTCAAAAGAAATCTTCATACAGGAGTCTGGAATATAGCCCAATCCTCTTTCATACCAAAATACAAACTTTTGGACCTAATTTTCGTGAGAAGCAGCTTCTACATGGACAGCTGTTAGGAAGAAAAAATTCACTTAGACTTTCTTCAAAGGATTCAAAAGTACCTCCTACAAGGACATGGTTGTACTTTTCTTCATCGGATTCTGTATCTTGATTTCTGTCTGCACCTCAGTTCATGGAACCTCATGGAAATGACTGTGCATGGGATCTTTCAAGGACAGACTTGCTTCCCTCTGCATTATCTACAGCAGGTCTTTGGGGCTACTTTCATTTTTGCAAAATTGTGAAGTATACATTTGCATAGGTAAGCTAACCAAGTTGATCAGTATAATTTAGAGCCAGAAAATGAGAAAGAATAGATGTATATGGAACACTCATTGAGCAGTTATTTAGGTATGTAATTGTAATGTAAACCAAAAATACAGCCAAATCTTCAGCTGTATTTCAGGGCCAGTTTTTGTTCATGCAAAAATCACCTAGTAGTCACCACACTTTTGCTCAACTCTGGAATCCAAATGTTCATACCTTTATTTTTATAATATAAATAGATACTAACATTATTTTCCCTTTCTTTTAATCAATCAAATTTAACTTTAAAAATGTAACCATTTTGGGGGTCAGGAATTTGAGAAGGCCTCAGCTGAGTTCCTGCTTGGGGTCTCTGATGTGGTTCCAGTTGGATGTCAGTCAGCTACAGTCATCTGAAGACTTGACTGGATGTCCAAGATGGCTCATTCATATATTAGCAGATGATACTGGGATACAGATGATGGCTGGGAGCTTAGCTAGGGCTATTGACCAGGATGCCTACACACAGACTTTCTAGCATTATGATCTCAGTATGACTGGACTCCTTTCATGGAAGCAGCTTTCCCCACAGTTAGAGTTCCAAGCCTCATCTGTTCCCTTTTTAATCTTCCTTTAGTATGAATTTTTTGATGTTGCATAAGGAGTGAGTTATGGCTAAAGTCATCCTTACAGTTATTTCATTTGAAGAGTTCCCATCCAATGTTAATTCCCTTGTGTTGTGTAAGATTTGAGCTATGGCTATAAGCTTTTCCATATTCATCATTTTTATATGACCAGTAAGATATAGGCCATGGGTAAATGTTATCTCCTGCCCCCTTTATTATACTCATAGGGTTTTTCTCTAGTTAGAATTCTCTAATGTTGAGGAAGGAAGATGCTGGATGCCTCCCTTTCTCTACTATGACTTTTTGATTTCAAACAAGGCATTACTGCAGCTAGAGGCAATCTCATAATTATTACATTTGTCTGGTATTATATTAAGATTTGGGCTGTGGCTAAAAGCCTTTGTACATGCATTGTATTTGGATTCCCAGTTTTCACATGCATAGAATTTCCCTCTATCATGAATTCTCTGGTTTGAACCATCACCATATTGATAATATTCAGTTGTTTCCCTTCAGAGTGAATTATCTCATGCTGTGAAAGTTCTGAGTTGTTTGGCAGTATCTACCTAAACTGACTGAACACACATATACCCCAGAACCAGCAATTCCAGAAAGTATATACACAAGAGAAATGAACATATGTACATCAAAAAACAAATATGTTCACAGAAGCATTATTTATTATGACCCTAAGCTGTAAACAATGAAAAAGTCCATTAATAGTAAATTGGATAAATTGTGATATAATCATATAACGGAATTCTATACAGAATGAAAATAAATTAACTTCCACCACATGCACTAATGATGAGTTTTGGAGACATAATTATGAATGAAACAAGCCATATATGAAAGAATATATGATGTATAATCCAATTTATATAAAGGTTTATAATATGCAAAAACTAATTTATAATGTTAGAAGTCAGACCTGTGGTTAACTTTGAGGAGGTAACAACTAATTTTTATTCCATATTTGCAATAAGAAATACAGTTCACACCTCCTTTCTTTTAAAGCACTTCTCACAGTGTGGTCCCTGGACTAATGCCAGTCAGCCAACTGTTTATTACTGGTTCACAAGAAGGTAGGCATTGAAAATGAAAATAAGCAATTTTAAATGTTTGTAGCAACTTGACAGAGGAAGTTTATGTCTGCTGAATCTAATAAAAAATTGGAGCTTGTATTTTCAATGACTTTTGTCATTTCATTTGTCTAGTAAATTTTCGTGTGTGTTTTATAGGCTAGCAAACAGTAGGTAAATATGTGGTATAGTACCTTAAACTGTTGAATACTATTAGACTTGCAAGCAACATCATGTACAGGGTTTACTATGACTTTAAAAGTTTTTACAAAAAAAGTCACATCCTTTACTGAATTCCCATGGTTTCTACCTTGTGAATTTTCTGATGAACAATGAGGTTTGACTTACAACTGAAGAACTTCCCACAGTTTTTGCATTCATATGGTTTCTCTCCTGTGTGAGTTTTCTGATGGCGAATGAGGTTTGATTTCCTACTAAAGGCTTTCCCACACTGAGAACATCCATTGGATTTTTCTCCTGTATGTATTCTCTGATGAACAGTGAGGATTGCCTTCTGGCGGAAGGACTTCCCACATTCATTACAAATATAAGGTTTTTCCCCTGTATGAATTCTTTGATGGAGAGTGAGGGTTGTCTTTTGGCAGAAGGACTTCCCACATTCATTACAAATATAGGGTTTCTCTCCTGTGTGAGTTCTCTGATGTACGGTGAGGGTTGTCTTCTGGATAAATGCCTTCCCACATTCATTACATTGATATGGTTTCTCTCCTGTGTGAGTTCTCTGATGATCAATGAGGTATGACTTCTTTCTAAAAGCACTTCCACACTGAGTACATTCATAGGCTTTCTCCCCTGTATGTGTTTTGTGATGTCTAGTAAGGGTTGCCTTCTGGCGGAAGGACTTCCCACAATCCATACAAATGTAGGGTTTCCCTTCTATATGTGTTTTCTCATGAAGAGTGAGGGCTGTCTTTTGACGGAAGGCTTTTCCACATTGATTGCAAACATAAGGTTTTTCACCTGTGTGAATTCGCTGATGTTCAATGAGATATGACTTCCTTCTAAAGCTATTCCCACAGTAAGGACACTGAAATGGTTTCTCTTCTGTTTGAGATTTCTGATGCATAATAAAAATTGACTTCCTGCAGAGGAATTTCCCATATTTGCTATATGCATGGGGCTTCTTCTCCATAAGATTTTGTGGATGGACACTGAGGTTTGACTTTTCAATGAAGGCTATTCCATCTTTATTGTATTCAAAGGGTTTTTCTCCTCTGTGAGCTCTAGTATGTGTAAATAACATTCCTTTCATAAAGAAGGATTTTTCATAGTCATTATGTTCAAATGACTGCTCTGGAGTTTGAAGCTTCTGATGCTGAATAAGCTCTTGTTTACTACTCAGACTTCTTTCTGTTTGTTTATAGATATTCACTGCAGTATGAATTTTCTCATGCTTAGCATTGAGGAGTGACTTCTCCCATCCATTACTGTCACCAAACTTCTCTCTTACAGGGCTTATATTTCTATAGACTAATTCTGAAATATTTTTCAAAACCTTTCCATCAGGTTTGTATTCACGTAGTGTTGTTTTGGAAATAATATGGTTCTTGCCTACAGTAAGTGTTTTCCCGAAAATATTACTTCTTTCCTTTATTAGTCTTTTGTGGTTGATGAAAACTGATCTAGAATGCCTGTCTTGGTATTCTCTGAACTTCACTAAAACATCTTCAGCTTTCCCATCTTCTTCTAGAAAAGAATACAATTAACAACACTGTAAATCTTCACAAATATGTTATGGATTTACAAACCACCCATGGTGGGACTATCTGTCTCACTATTGTCATCTATATAAAAGCCAAAATAAATTACCTCTCGGTAGGGAAAATGCACAGAACATAAACACAAATCCTGCTACACTGTTAAAATGAAGAAAAATTGGCATAAGCAAACAACACTCATATCTTTGGCATGTTGTAAATATAAGCTACATCGAGAGGTGTGATAAACACAAGGAGAAGTAAGCAAAGGATGATGAAAGTAGGATTGTTTTTGGAATGGGTAGATTCAGAAATAATGGAATAAGCCTATCAAGGGTACTAAATAGTAAGCAAGGAAAACTGTTCAGGTAGAGATGAAAGCCTAAATGTTTATTCCCTCATGCCTAAATAAATGTTATAAAATGCTTCCATTTGTTTCTTCCTCATTTGCATTTAGCCCATCCATGGCAAATGAACTTTCTCAAGCCCTCATTTCCTAGTGTTGACAGAAACACTGGTCTATAATGTAGGCCCTCACTCTCCACATAACTATGATTTATTTTCTCTTGAAAGGGAAGAATTAGGAAAACATTTCCATTCAGAATTGTAAAATAAACCAGAGGACAAAGCATACTTACAACATGAATATAATCACTATTGTATTCTGAGTGCTGCTACCATCAATTTATTCTTCCAGAGAAGGTCAATAACTAAATTCTCTTTTCAGTTTTAGGGAAGGATGGGTTCAAGTCTTCCTCTGAATGTAGTAAGGTAACTTAACTCTGCGATTCCCTATCAAAGCTGTGAAGGACTGGATTCTTCAATGTATGTGTATAGTAATGATTGAATTTAACTATTATTTTTCCTATAAATTCTTGGCTATATCTTACTATTGTTACCTTACTACCACCCCATATCTGGTGGGGCAATTTTAAAGATGAATTCATCTTACTCTTGACTTGCATCTTATTTACAGTAGCCCTAAACTGGAAATGGCCCAATTATCTGTCAAAAGGTAAGCAGGTAATATTGGGTCATGTATTTATACAATGGAACACTACTCATCAATAAAAAGGAAAAAACGTACTGATACACAATGACAAAAGGGATGAATTGCAAACATTTTTCAGAGGGAGGCTTTATGCAAAAGAGTACATATTATACAATTACACTTACGTGCAGTTCTAGAACATGTGAAACTAATCTGTATTGGTAATTGGAGTTACACTGCCTTCCTGAGAATCTCAACCATCTTCAGGAACATGCTCCAATTTATCCAAAAGCCTTTACATATTCTTTCTACACTTCAATGTCTAATTTGTCTGAAATTAGAAGTCTGGACCATTCATTTCAAGAAATCTTTCAATAACCTGCTATTTTAATATGAATATTCTATGCAAAATGTTCAATTTGAAAATATTGCCTTCTCAACTAAAACTTATGCTCTTAGAAGTCAATACTGTATTGATTATCTTTTTTGAAACCTTCTGAGTATACATTAACACACTGTTATCTGAGGTGAAGGGATGTGATTTTGGCATGTATATCTAAAAAGAATTTACCATTACATGATTTCTGACTGGATGTGAAAGATGTTTAGCTTTCATGGTACCACAGTCAGGTAACTATTGAATATCTAGACTCTTACAAGCTACAATTAGGAAAAGTAAAAGAGAGGAACTTATTTTGGAGGAATTGCTAATCAGATAGGGAAAGAAGTCTCAGATAAAACAATGTTGAATTAGGTATCAAATTATTAGCTCACATCAGAGGATATGTCTGTTTGCATGTTATAGACAATAAGTAGAAAGTGAATGCAGAAAAAAAGGAATTTATGTGGTCTGGAGTAGTTAAGGAACATTTCATGGAGGAAGTGAAACTTGATCTTGTAACTAAAGGATATGTAGTATTGTGTGGTAAAGAATACAACCTTGCCCACTAAAGTCTGACATTTGCTTTTGGCTTCTGGGAGATAAGCTCTAAGTCTTTGGAATGTCATGCCTGACAGTGTCTTTGTTTGCCTGGGAGCCTTTGGGCAGCCAGAAAGTAACAATGTGATTTAGTGTGGGGGCTATACAGTATCAGCTCCATACTTCCCCCCCACCCCCCACCCCCCCGCTTACAGGGCTGGAAACTGAGATCAGCCACATGGGCAGCCAATCATGTTTATGTGATAGAGCCCCATTATAAACTCTGGACACTAGGCTCAAGTGACACCTCCCTGGTTGTCAATATTCTGTACGTATTGTCATGCCAGCAAAGTAGTGCTATCCATGACTCCACAGAGAGAGGACTACTAGAAGCTCTGTGTTTGGTAGTTTCCTGGACTCTGCCCTTCATGCTTGGCTTGATTTTGACCTGTATTCTTCCTCTCTAAAGCTGTGAGTAATACAGCTTTCAGTAAGTTCTGTGAGTCCTTCTGGTAAATTACTGATCCCAACAGTAGTCTTGGGACCCCTGAACTTACAGTTGGCATCAGAAATGAGGGTGGTCTTGTGTGTACCACTGTACCATCTAACTTTGTAGTTGGCTAACTTTCCAAGTATCCTTATGGGCATATAGCCACTGTATTTAATGAAAGGTCTAGTTGTAAGGAATAAAATCAATTGTATGGAGTACATTTGGGAGACTAGAACAAACAGAGATTAGCAAGAATTCTCAGTCACAGAGAGAGATACATTTGGAATGACCAGATGGGATATTATTCTGTCAGCCCTTGAAAAAGAAGGGATTTAATTTCATATAATAAGTGATATCTTTTTAGCATATTGACAATATAAACTAAAAGAACTAGTGAAAAATCACAGCAAATCCAAATAGTAATTACAGCAGTCCACACCTGAAATAACATGGCTTTCATTTTGGAAGATGTCAGTGGCAAATGAGAATACGAGAGCATGTAAAGATTTTCGCAGAGTGAAACAAAATAACACAAATTGTGGAGAAATCATTACAAAAGTATAACAGATGATGGAATCAATCTGATACTACAAGGGGCTGATTATGGGAACAAAAGGATATAGAAACAAGTAAGGATAAAGAAAAGATAATGACTGTTATTTCTGATATATCAATAACCAAAAGGCTGAGACAACTGATTGTTGTATTGCTGTAGGCAGATTAAAATAAACCACTAGAGTTCAAGTGAGAAATGGGCTGAAAGTGTCTATTTGAAATATAACAAGAAAATCACAACTTGAGAATGGATCAGATTATTATAGCTTACAGGACTTTTATAAAGACAAGGACTGAGAATGAAGAAAGATTTTTTAAGGGCATTGAGGACAGCCTACTGAAATAAAATGCATTTATTCAACAAATATTTATTTTCCCAGGCAAAAGGGAAGAAAAGCAACCAAGATGTGAAAAGGCACTCAGGGAAACAGGATGAGGAGTTGTTTGTGTTTTTGACCTAAATCAAGGCAGGTAGATAGCAGGAATCTGAGCACTATGATATGAAACATAGAGATTTATTGGAAAGAAATGGCAATACTGAAATGATCACTTTGGTCCAAGGCGTATGGATTTTGAAATCTGATGGCAAGTCTCAGAGAATGGGATATGAGACTGAGTGCAAGGAGCAAGTATAAGGCATTGCACAGGGAAAGAAAGAAAATGAGAACTAACAGGAACATAGCAATTAGACAATGATTTCCCTTTTATTTTTTGGATGGCTTTAAGAATACCTACAGATCTCACTCATAAAGAGAAGGTAAAAACAACAAACAAACACATAGAGACAGAGATTGGATTAGTGGTTACCAGAGGGGAAGGGAGGAGAGAGGAGGGCAAAAAGGGTGATTAGGCACATGTGTGTGGTGATGGATGGTAATTAGTCTTTGGGTGGTGAACATGATGCAATCTATACAGAAATCAAAATAGAATGATGTACATCTGAAATTTTTTAAAATGCCCATAAATTGGAGGCTATAACAAAAGAAGAAAGATTGAGGACTGAAATCTTAAAGAAAGAGATGAAAAACAGGAGGCAGAAATTTCGGAGTGAGGAGAAAGCCTAGGCCAGAGCCTTTACTGGGGCTTGCTTTCAGGGAAAGGGCAGAGGAAACGGTAAGATTGGCTAGTTTGAATAGTGTTGGCAGCCTATGGGTTTCAGGGGTGGTTTCCAGTTGTCTGGTACCTGGCCCTGGGTGACTCAGGGAAGGGGACATATTGGCTTGGCGTGTGCGAGTTAGATAAAGGAGATGGTTGAGGGTATGGTCTTGGGATTAGCTTGTTTGTATATGAAAGGTGTGCTCACCAACAAGTTGTTTACTGTCTCTAGGAATTAGCTAGCTCTGGAAGGGGCAGTCTCTCCCTAGCCAGCAAGGGCCCCCAAAGATGTCGACACATTATAAAATATAGAGAGTAAAAAATATAATTAACACAGTGGGTAAAATGCTGGCATATTATCAACAAGTCAAAGCACTGGCACTAATCTATAATAGTAATCACTGCATTTCCAACTGCCGAATACTCTCAGGAAAATAAATTTCACTTAAGAATGTTCTTGATAGAGCAGGGAAAAAAACCCGTTAATTTTGTTAGAGCTCCACCCTTGAGCACACATGTTTTCAATACTCTGTGTGATGATTAAAGAAGTACACATAAAGCACTTCTGTTACACTAGAGTATAATGTATTTTGTGAAGAAAAGTGCTGGTGTAATTATTTGAGGTGAGGACCAAATATCTACCTTTTGTGGAACAGCATTTTTACTTGAAAGTACAGCTATTATTCAGACATGCTATCTGGTAGACATTTTCATGAACAATGTGAGCCTGTCAATTCAAAGAAAATGTCTGGCAATATTTGTTACTGATGATAAAATTTAAGCTTTCAAGTTAAGGTCATTATGTTGGAAAGCTTATATTTGCTACTGTGAACCTGTCAGTTTCCCAAAACTTAAAGAATTCTCTGATGAGACTGCCAGTGATATTAACAAATGTGGATTTTTTTTATATTGTATATGGAAATGTGTCAAAATTTGGAAGATCTATATACCTTAGCAAACTGTTACTTTCCAAATGACCAACACATGATATTACCAAAAAAATGTATGGGTAAAATATCTATTTAAATAGACCACTGGATTTTATGTAACAATGTACAAAAGTTCATTGTTATGGTTTCAGATTCTATATTGCAACTAACTGTTTAGGAACTACGAATTGTTAAGTTTGGGTGTAGTATTAATGAACAATGTCCATGACAATCTAAAATGGATTTTAAAATATTTCTCTTTCAAAATACACATATGCATGAAGATTTTCTTCATATATTTCAATTAAAACAACATATTGCAACAAACTGAAGGTAGAACCAGATGTGAAAATCAGCTGAATTCTATTAAGCAAGACATTAAATAAATTTCAATCATGTAACAATGCCACTTTCTCACTATTTTTTCTTTTGGAAAATAGTTATTTTTTGTAAAAATATCATTTTTATGTCAATAGGTAATGAGTTTATTATTTTCACATTGTTTTAAAATGAATTAATAAGTGAATATTTTAAAATCTTGTTTTAATTTTTAACAGGGTACTTATGTCACCAGCCATGGACTCTAACCTACTTTTTTCTTCTCTTGTCTGACCTATTTTTCTTGCCTTGTTGAAAGGGTGCAGAAGTTCCTTTCTCGAACTGCTTAGGGTCTCAAGGTTGTCAATTTCAGCTATGTTCCAGCAAGAAGATCTAAAGCCAACTGCCCTGGACACAAACTGCTCTGAACCGGACGAGACCAGTCCAGACCACAACTGCAAGAGTGACACCTGCACAAACAGGCAGAGAGCTGTACTAAAGTAAGCTGACCTCATTAACATCCTATCTTCTCCTCTTCTGGGAGGATCAAAGCAGCCATTTTTAGATCACGCAATGTACGTAAAGGCATGTTTTCAAACCATACCCACCTCTACACGCAATCATGAAACTTTCCCTTTTCAATATTCATTCCCCACCCCAAATAAACATACCCACTTCCCCATTGGGGAGCCATAGCTTTGTGAATTTATTCCCTATGGTCTCCTTTTGTTTGCTGCATGCTGCAAATAAAATTATGTTTTGTGTGACAACTACTACTGGTGTAGGTTTTGATTTTAACTCACCAAGGAGTGGACTCACTTTGGTCTGGTAACACACACACACAGTTCTTTTCATCCTTAATAGTGTTAAGAGTATAAACAAGTCCTAAGACTAAAAAGTTTAAGAAATGCTAATCTAGACATCCAGATTCTGCTAACGGCAAAGAAGTCTGTATCAAAACAACCTTCCAGCTGATAACAATGATAAACTATGGACTAAGTGGAAAAAACTAACTTGTTTGAAGGCACTAAAGCAGGCAGAAACTGGAGTGGATACAACCTTTGAAAAAAAGAAACCACACTGCATAAGATCTATATTTTTCCAGGTTTTTTAACGTGTGTCCTGGTAATTTAAACAGCACACAGCGGTTAGATCTCAAGGAGAAAGCAGGAGTCATCCTGTGCAGAAGAATCAGAGATTGGAGTTCAGGACTGCCAGAGTGGCTATAAATTTAGGACAATATCCGAGAATGAAGTCATAGAAGGACAGCCCCAAAGTTAGCATAAACCCCTCCTCAAAATCTTGGTTAACTGCCTTTCCACAGGGCAAGGCTGCAGTGAGAACAAAGGGAAAAGAAAGCTGGAGCTCTGAGAGAAGTGAGCAAAAATTTCAGCAGTTACTTAGCTCTGGAAAAACATAGTTTTTAATTCTAGTCCTGTACCAAGTTAGAGGAACCTGGTTAAAACTTTGGTCTTTCTATTGAAACCCTAGAACAGCCATGTATTCCGAGTAAAGGCTGCATCCCAGGACTCAAAGCAACACCATAAAAACAAAGGTAAAACTGAAACTGAAATAGAAATAACCTAAAAAGCTTAAAGCAATCTGACAAAGGAATCAACATGAGCCTCCAGTAAGTTAACTGCCTACTAGATTAAAGCTCAGCAATCTTCAGAGGAAGAAAAAGGATCCAGCATCTGCACAAGTTATCCACAAGGTTTTCATGAGAAGAAACAGGAAAATGTGACCAATAAAACAGATGAAAAGCAGTCAACAGAAACAGACTGATTCAGGTCCTGTGTTGAAATTAGACGATAAGGAATTTAAAATAACTATGATGAATATGTTTACAAAGCTACAAGAAAAGATAGAAATATGGTGGAAGAGACGGAGTATTCAGGAGAGATCAGGAAATGCAAAATCAAAAAACCCCAGTATCTGAAACATGAAATTCATTATATGGATTTAACAGCAAGCTAAAGTCTGGAAGTCTGGTTAACAGAAATTACCCAAACTAAAAGAAGAAAAAAAATAAAATCCTCAGTGAACCAGAAGATAGGATGAAATGATTTAAAATATAATTGAGAATAGAACAGAAAAATTAGTTGTAGAAATACTGGCCAAAATTTTCCCAAATTTGATCTAAAACAAGAACCCTGTGACGTTGCTAAATTCACTTTTCTTTTAGATTCCTTAGGGTTTACTATGTACACAATCATGCCACATACAAATAAACACAGTTCTCTTCCTAATTGGTAGCTTTTTAACGCCTTTTTCTCACCTTATTGTATTGACTTGTGTCCAGCACAATGTTTAATAGAAGTGGTGAGAGTGAGCATCCTTTCTTTGTTTTTGATCTTAGAGGAAAAGTATTCAGCCTTGCATCATTGAATGTAATAGTAGCTGTTTTTCAAAGATATCCTTTACGAAGCTGAGGAATTCCCTTTGATTGCTAATCTGTTCTAAGGTTTGTAACAAATAAAAATTGAATTTATTTTCCTCTGTCTACTGAGATGATTATGTGGTTTTTCTTTTTTTTTCCTAGTTAAGTAGCAGCTTAGATCCTTGATTTTAGATCCCTTTTCACCTTTAAATGGTGAATTACATAGATTGATTTTTTTTTTTTTTTGGAGGAAGATTAGCCCTCAGCTAACTACTGCCAGTCCTCCTCTTTTTGCTGAGGAAGCCTGGCTCTGAGCTAACATCCGTGCCCATCTTCCTCTAGTTTATACGTGGGACGCCTACCACAGCATGGCTGCCAAGCAGTGCCATGTCCGCACCCGGGATCCGAACCAGCGAACCCCGGGCCGCCGAGAAGCCGAACGTGCGAACTTAACCGCTGCGCCACCGGGCCGGCCCCTACATAGATTGATTTTTGAATACCAAATCAACTTTGCCTTCCTGGGGTAAACTCTTTTTGGTTATGAGGTATTATCCTTTTCAAATATTGCTAGATTCAGTTTTATAATATTTTGTTAAGGATGTTCATATCTAGTTTCATGAGGTATGTGATGTGTAGTTTTCTATCCTTATAGTGCCTTTGGTTGTACATAATGCTGATCTTATAAAATGAGTTGAGAAGTGTTCTACTCTATTATTGGCATAAAATTGTTTGTATATTCCCTAATTATCCTTTTAATATCTGTAGGATCTGTAGTGATGTCATATCTTTAATTTTTGATATTGGGGATTTGTGTCTTCTCTATTTCTTGATTAGAACATATAACTATGGTTTATTAATTTTAGTGATTACTTTAATGAATCAGCTTTTGGTTTTTCTCATTTTCTCTACTGTTCTTCTGTTACGTATTTGATTGATTTCAGCTTTAGTCTTTATTTTTTTGTTTACCAACTTTTGAGTTTAATTTACTTTTCTTTTTCTAATTACTTAAGTTGACAGCTTAGATCCCTGATTTTAGACCCTGATTTAAAGGGATAAAATTTTTTAAAATGCTGCGTTAGTTGCATCCCATAAATTGTGATTTGTTGTTTTAATTATCATTCAGTTCAAAATATCCTCCAATTTACTTTAGGATTTCTTCTTTGATTCATGGGTTATTTGGAAATGTTGTGATTAATTTCCAAATAGTTGGGGAATTTAGAGATCTCTGTTTTTGATTTCTAAATTAATTCTGTTGTGGTCAGAGACCATACTCATGATTTCAGTTCTTTTTAATTTGTGATACTTGTTTTATGGCCCAACATACAGGGTCTATCTTGGTGAATGGTCCATGTAAAATATTCTATACAAATTAACTATGTACAATTGATTGACAGTGTTTTTAAGCCTTCCATAGCCTTACTGATTTTCTTTCTTTTGTTCTCTCAATTGCTGAGGGAGGCGTGTTATATGTCAAGCTATAATAATTCTGCTCCTTTCAGGTCTATCAGTTTTCCTTCATGTATTCCATGCATTCTCAGTGAAGGTGATATTGTTTCCAAGGAAGCAAAATTTGTTCTGGGGAAAATGAAAAACAAAACAGATATTACAATGGTTTGAAGCTCTGTTAGGACTGTGATGACTTGTGATGAAGTATCCCTCTTTATCACTGTAATATTCTGTGTTCTGAAATACACTTTGATATATAACCACTCCCATTTTCTTCTGCTTAGCATTTGTATGTGTAATAGAGTCTAATTCCATTTTTGATGTCTTACTGTTGACAACTTCCTAGACCCACCACCCCTCTTTTTTCCCCTCTTACCCCACCCCTAGGAAAGCCAATTGGAAAGCTTGCATGCTCTCTCTGTTGGTGCTGGTGGTTAGTTCAAACCATTCATGTCCTAGCCCACATGTAGAACCCCCGCCTGACTGACCTCCTAGCCACAATAAACACCAAAGCCAAACACCCATCCTTGCTCTCTCAAGACATTTTAGGACCTGCTTGTGAGTCTTCCCTGCTCTGCCTAGAAAGCCTCATGCCAGATTTCAGTCTTGCTATCTGAACCAAATTTTGACTGAATAGGGGGGCTGATCTCTTCTTCACCTGGGGTAACTACAAGACAGTATGGTATATATTTTTTCATCTTTTTATGTTTCACCTGTGTCTTTACATTGAATATGTGTTATTTTAATACACACCACATAGTTGGGTCTTCTTTTCATTTCAGATATTGAAGAGTCATCTTTAAAAGTTTCATTTGGTTCTTATTTCCATCTTTGCTATCTTGCTAAGATGTTATGTTCATTTTTGCTTTGCATCCTTGGAGCTATTGAGGTCACTTACAATAGTTGTTTTAATATCGTTGTCTGCAGAGTCTACTACATCTATCTTTTTTAGGTCTGTTTTTATTGACTGAGTTTTTTCCCTACTGACTGAATTTTTTCCTGTTTATGAGTCATATTTTCCTGCTTCTTCATATGTTTAATAACTTCTGACTGGACATCAGATATTATCAAGTTAACATTGTTGAGTTTAAGATAAGGTTGTATTTTCATAAAGAGTACTGGTCTTTTTCTGGCATTATGTGGCAGCTACAGAGTTGCACCACTAGGATCTCCCTTCAAAACCAAACTTGCCATCCACGTGCAAGAAGTGTAGTTACTGACAGCCTCCAATTGTTAGCATTATCAAGATGCTCTTCAGATTTTGAACCAAACCAGGGTCTCCAAAGGGAGTCCCCATCCAGTGACTGAACACTGAGAGGGCACTAGAGGCTGGCCATTTCTGCCCATGGGGTACTCCTCTGATGGACAGTCTTTGTTTCACACTGCCCTGTTAGGTTGGTTGAGACTGTGAGATCTGCATAATGGTCTGAGGCTCTCTCTGCCCAATCTTGTTACCTTCTCCCTTTTCTTCCACAGGTATCACACCTGTATCATGGTCTGATGGCTTTCTATGTCTGATATTACTTTCTTCTTCTTTTATATTTCATAGATATCACCTCTAAGAAATCTATTATACTCCTAACTCAATCTCAACATCTCCATCCTGGAGGATCTGACAAACACACAAGAGTTATTTTTGATCAGTTTAATCCTTTTGATGATTTTGCTTAAGCTCTTTTATGACAAATCTTGCTAAGTCTTTAATCTATGGCTAATCTAGCCCCGTTTATTAGGTGTGTCCTTTCCTGGGTGTCTATCTAATGTCCTATGTATTAACAAGTTCTTTTCACTCTGGCTGGAGGGAAATAGATTCCTGGTGGAGTAGGCTATGAGAATTTTTCATCTTACAATACCATGGTAATTGTATTTTCCTTAGAACATGTCCTTGTCTAGTCTCATGGTTTTGGTTTTTTTTCCTTCTTCTCCCCAAAGCCCCGCAATACTTAGTTGTATATTCTAGTTGTAAGTCTCATGGGGTTTTACCTACACACATGCAGACTTATATTTAGCCAAAGACTCAAGGAGAAGATTTTCCAGATTTGGGGAACTCTTTCTCTGCATAGCTCCCTCTTTTTGAGAAGTGTGTCCTACAAATTCTAGCCACTTCAATCTCCTTGAATGTTAATGTCAGTCCCCTCAAGTCAGTAAAATTGCCAGGTTCTTTTTGGATTCCTCTCTCTGCACTGCAGTATGGAAGTTGCCTTCAGATGAAAGCCTGGAATGAGGTAGGGCATATCTCACTTGTTTCTCTTCTCTCAGGAATCCAGGCCTGTGCTGCTGTTGTTCGATATCTGAAAATAGTTTTGTCTAGTTTTCTAGTTGTTTCCCATAGGAATATAATCCCAGACTCTGTTACTTCCTCAGGGCTGGAATCAGAAGTTTTGAATTATAAACATGCAGGCCCAGATGACTTAATAATGATTTTCATCAAACGTGTAAGGAAGCAATAATACCAATCTTACACAAATTCTATAAGAAAATAGATGAAGAAGAAACACCCCCAATTTGTTTGATACGGCTGACACAATTCTCATACAAAAATTTTCACAGACATTACAGAAAAACCACAGACCACTATTCTTGGTAAAACTGTGTAAAACCTTACTAAACTATTAGTAAACCAATTTCAGCAATCTATAAGAAGGATAACACATCTTGTCCAACTGGGGTTCATTTCAAGAGTCCAAGGTTGGTTTAAAATTTGAATTAATCAATGTAATACATATAGTAACACATTAAAGAAGAAATGTCATATGACCATCTCAACAGATGCAGAAAAAGCATTTGTTATAATCAACACTCATTCAAAATTAAAGCCATCAGAAAACTTGGAAAGGAAGAGAACTTCCAGAATCTAAGAAAGAGCCCTTACAAAAAGCCTACAGTTAATATTAGGCTTAAGGATGAAATATTAAATGTCTTCCCTCCAAACTGAGTGAACTGCTAAGAATGTTCATTCTCACCGCTTCCATTCAACATTGTACTGTAGGTCCTGGTCAGTACAACAGGGAAAGAAAAACAAATGAAAGCAATAAAGTATGCAAATATAGAAGCAAAATGTTTTATTTCAGGAAGGCATGTTTTATATGTATAAAATCTAAAAGAATATACCAAAGCAAACAAACAAAGAACAGCAGCAACAACAATAAATTTTAATACCATCAGTATAAGTATGCAAAGCCAATATATAAAAGTCAATTGTGGCTATGTATATTAACAACAAACTGGAAAAAGAAATTTTAAAAATTCTACTATTTACAATAGCATCAAAAATATTAAAAGCTTAGAGATAAACTTAATGAAAGATGTATAAGACCCCTATGCTAAAAATAACAAAACACTGCTTACAGGAAGTAGAGAAGCTAACTAAAATGGAAAAATATAACATAGTCATGGACCAGAAGACTAAATATTGCTAAGAAGTTAGTTCTCACCAATTAAAATCCCAGCACACTTATTTAAAGAAATCAAGAAGTTGATTCTAAAATGTATTTGAAAAAGAAAATAACCTAGAATAGCCAAAATGATTTTTAAAAAGAAGAAAGAGGATTTACTCTGACTTCAGGACTTATTAGAAAGCTACAATAATCAAAGACCAGGTGGTCCTGGAAATAGAACTTAAAACATATCAAAGGAAAGAACAGTCTAAAAATAGACTGACACTAACATGATCAAACAACATTTGGTAAGATTGCCAGACCAATTTAATCCAATTCAACAAGTGATGTGACAAATTGACATCCATATGGAAGAAAACAGACCCTCAAGCCTTACCTCACATCATAAACAAAATTTAATATGAGATGGGCCAAAAAACTAATAAAAAAAGCAAAATATACATAACATTTTTAGAAGAAAATACAAGGAACTATCTTTACAACCAAGGAGAAGGCAAATATTTGAGAGGTCAAAGAAATAATTATGAAAGAAAAAAATGATAAACTGAACTTCGTCAAAGTTAAAAACTTGTGCTCTTTGAAAGACACCATTAAAACGAATTAGGCAAGCCATACACTAGAGGAAATATTTGCAACACCTATGTCAAACATAAGACTTCTATCCAGAATATGTAAAGAATTCTTACTACTCAATGAAAAATGGGTAAAATATTTGAAAAGGCACCTCTTAAGAAGATATAAAAAGCACTTGAAAAAGTGCTCAACATTATCAGCCATAAGATAAACCTAAATTAAAACTGCAAAGATACATTACCACACTCTTTAGAATGACCAAAATGAAAATACTGATAACATCAAATGGAGAAGAGAATGTGGGGCAATCAAAATTCTCATACATTGCTGGTAAAAATTTAAAATGGTACAGTAACTTTTAAAAACTGATAGTTTCTTAAAAAAGTGAAATATATACCTGCCTTATGAATGAGCAATACCACCTGCTAGGTGTTTACTGAGGAGAAATAAATACATATGTCCACAAAAAGAGTTTGACAAGAATCTTCACAGTAGCTTTATTCATAATAGCTCCAAACTGGAACATTTCAAATCTTTTTTCTATTAACAGGAGATGCATAGACAAACTGGTATATTCATACAGTGAATACTACTCTGTAATTAAAATAAAACACTTATATATGTAAAAACAAGTATAAATCTCTCAGACATTTAGCTGAGTAAAAGAAAGTAGACATGAAAAAAGGTCTAGAATAGCCAAAACTAACTTATGCCAACAGAAATCACAACTTTGATCGTCTTAGTGGCAGGCAATAACTTGGAAGAGGCCTGATGGAACTTAATGGGTTAATGGAAGTGTCCTTCATCTTGATTAGGCAGTGAGATACATGGGTTTATACTTCTATCAGAACTCAAAGAACTTTACACTTACGATCTCTATGTACATTATACCTAGCATGGAGTGGATTTGTGGTAGGGTAATAGCAGTCAGTATCTCTATAAACCTAAGGCAAACAAGGAAAGCACTTACATGGGAGTGATATTCAAAATTAAAATTTAGATTTTAGAGGCATGGAAGTCAGACATGTATAGGCACCTCAAAGACCTCAGGCCTTTACAAATAGATCCCTAATAAGATGACTACTATAAAAAACACAACACAGAAAATAACAGGTGTTGCTGAGGATAGGGAGAAACTGGAATCCTTGTGCACTGTTGGTGGGAATGTAAAATGGCGCAGCCACTATAGAAAACAGTACAGCAGTTCCTCAAAAAATTAAACATAAAATTACCATATGATACAGCAATTCTACTTCTACTATGTACTTCTAATCCTACTACATACCCAAAGGAATTGAAAGCAATGACTCAGATAGATATTTGTACACCCATGTTCATAACAGCATTATTCACAGTAGCCAAAAGGTGGAAGCAACCCAAGTGTCCTCTGACAGATGAATGGATAAGCAACATGTGGTATATACATACAAAGAAATATTATTCAGCCTTAAAAAGGAAGGAAATTCTGATACTTACTACACCATGGGTGAACACTGGGGACATTATGTTAAGTGAAATAAGCCAGTCACAAAAAGGACAAATACCATATGCTTCCATCTATATGAGGTACCTATGATTAGTCAAATTCATAGAGACAGAAAGTAGAATGGTAGTTGCCAGGGGCTACTGGGAGGGGATAATTGGGAGTTTATCGTTTATAGGTACAGGGTTTCAGTTCTGCAAGATGAAAGAGTTCCGGAGATGAATGGTGGTGATAGTTGCACAATAATGTAAATGTACCTAATGCCACTGAACTATATGCTTAAAAATGGTTAAGATGGTAAATTTTATGTTATGTGTATTTTACCACAATTAAAAAAAAAATAGATCCCTAAAAACATTCAAAGGTGTCAACTACCTGAGTCCACTGGACTCACTTTATCTGTACAGACTCACCTAGGTAGCTCTGACTTGGAAAAATTCTCTCTGTTGTCCATAGTTCTTCTCCTTGTTCCAACTTGCGGATCATATCGGGCTTACTCATGTGAAACCCTGATAATAAAAAATGAGACTTGGACTAAGCTGCTTGGGTTTCAAAACTACTTAAGGAAGAGAACGATACAGCTTCAAGGCAGCAGACGAGGTACACATTAACGTCTTACCAAAGTTAATACCTGCACTAAGGCAAGTAAGGACAGAACCATACTTTCCATTACCAGAAAGGGATTCACCACCTCTGATCCCTGAAATTCAAAGTTCCATATGTTTCAGAAATTCTTGAAAGGAGATGCACAACATTGAAAGATTAAAGGAGTTTTCATTACCCACAGAGATGAGGTGGCAATAGTTTTCCAACATGACATCCCTGTAGAGGGTCTTCTGAGCAGGGTCCAGTTGCTGCCACTCCTCCTGGGAGAAGTCCACAGTCACATCCTTGAACGACACTGATCCCTGTAAGAGTATACTCTAGTTCATCCTACAGTGATTGCAACTAGTGAGAACTAGACACGTGAGACCTAGTTCTGACCATGTTCAGTGGTCAGACTAGTTTTCTTATTTTGTGTTTTATATAGTAGAACATTCTCTTTGAAAACAGATTCATCTGTATTTACTATCTCATGCTAAAAATATACAAGATCATACTATGTGCCTTGAACACGATTGGTTGTCTGGTGAACCAAAATGAATAAAACCTTGACCTTGCTCAGGAGCAGTTACAGGCTGAGAAAGGCATACATGTAAATACATACACTCAATAGATATTACAGATGCAATGGCAGAAATATGTCCAAGGGAAAGTGCTACAAAGTGAAGAAAAATTTCATTTTGTATTCCAAGGCTTCATAGAGGACATAAAAATTTTGTACTCAGAATGATTTTGTTTTGTAGGAATACAGAACATCGGCTTTTAAAATTCATGGGGAAAGGAAAACCAGTAAATTCAGCAAAATAGTAAAAGGCACAGTATGTTAGGAAAGAGTCTTTGAGCTCTAAGAAGAAAAAGGGATATGGAGGTAGGCAATGGGCACATTTATGAAATAATAACTGGATTTTTTCCTATAGACAGTGGTCTCAAAAATGTACTGAGCACACTCCCAACGTATTTGTATTTATTTATAAATCATCAGTAGGCGTTAATGGCGATTCATATTGTTAATGATTACTGCTCTTGAATGTAAACTGTTAGTATTTTCCTCCCTTTCAATACACTGTCTTGTACATTCCATTGTAATGCATACCCCACTTTGGGTCTGTTTCTTTTGGAGTATAAAGAACATGAAGAAATGTTAAGTCAGCACATATATTATGTGATAAAATTTGTACTTTAGAGGCAATACTCTTGAAGACTAGAGAGGGCTTGAGGTATGTTAGGTGGAAAAGACAAGTAACCACTCTTAGGGATGTCTCCTAGATTAAGGTAATATTAGTGGTCTAGACAGGGGATAACTGGTTGCTATGATGAGTTGCAAAAGAATTGGTCATAAATTCATTGTAGAGTGAGAAAAAAAAGAAGCATAGCTCTTGGGTTATCTGCATAGGCAAGTGGGTAGGAGCTGGGACTAGAAAATGGAAATAGGAAACTGAAGAAAGAATACTCTGGACCAAAGGAGGTAATGAGGTAAACCTTGGAAATGTACTTGAAGTGTCTACAGAACACACAGGTGCTGGAGGTTGGATATGTGGTTCCGCCACTCTGGAGAGAGGCTGGGATGGAGAGAGGTATTTGAGAGTCACTGGAATAAGATCAATATAACCTTTAGAGTGAACTGGATTGTACATACAGAAAAAGAGATGGTGTAGAGAAAAGAACCAATTAGCGTCTGGGAAAAATCAACATGAAAAAGACTGTTAGATGAAGAAGAATTTTCTGAAAAAAAGATATGAAAACAGGTCAAAGTATCACCTTTGATTCAAAAGAATACTTCAAGAGTGGACTGGCATATGCTTTCCTTCTCCTGCACCCACATATAAAAAACTAGAAGAAACTAAAAAGATAAGAATAAATCTATAAGAGCATTGAAATACTGGCAGGCCACAGTTTATAGGAATTGATGGTAGACATGGATAAAATAGAAAGGAGGATCACAGAGGAGGAATGCAAAATCTTAATTTTCTGTATGACCTTGCAAACAAATCTCTATCCTGAAAACTTCACAAAACAGGACATCTTACCACAAATTAATAACATGATCTACCAATTCTACCCCTCATCATACCACTGCAAAACCTAGTCAATGGAAATGATCAAGGTTTTTCCAAGCCTGCTCCTTGACTCCTCACAACTTAGATTGCAAATCAGTGTCTCAACAAGATAGATTCATTCAAGTAACATATTCCCATTTAAATCAAGATAATACATTTCTGTTCCAGCAGTACTTTTGTGCTAAGACTAAGAAAGGAGATGCTGAATGATATGCCCAATCAATGTGTGAACATTGGCTACAACTAAAGGTGCACTTGGGGAAGGCTTAAATTTATCTAGTTGGAATAAGAGAAATTGGGAAAGAGGTGCAACCAGCGTGAGGGAGGTGAGGCACCTAGGCTGCAAATTTTAAGGACATACAGCGCTGAGAGTAGTCTTTAAATTTTGCACTTATGCCACTTGCTTGCCTCTCTCAGTTTCATGGAAGCAAATCTCAATATCCGAGAAATTTAAGGATAGAGGAGCAAATGTTCATAGAACCTGAAAACAAATTATTTCAGAAAGAGAAGAAACATCATCTCACCTGAGGCATGGCTTTGAGATTTACAAGAGATGAACCTTCTCTTTTGAGCTCTTCTTTTGGAACAGGGAAGAATCCTGAGATGGCAGAGATGGGAGGATACAAAGAGCCATGTGAAACCACATTTGACCTAGATCTCCCAGAATAGCTCAGTTACCCGCATCAATTTTCACTCTTTCAGCACTTGCCCACTCTGTGTACGCACACATTCAGGATGGAGATTAGTGGGAAAATGGACAAATCCTGCTCCCTCACCAACACCAGAAACCTAGTCCCTTGGTGAGATAGACGGGATTCTGGGAATGTGCTGTAGTTTGGAAATAGGGAATATTGTGCTTTGCCCTCTGCAGCTCTACCTTCCATCTCCCATGGAATATAGGTTCATTATGTATTTCTAAATTGTGCTTCGTGGACTTTCTACCCATTTACACTGTCACCAGCAGTATGTGAGAATACCTCCCCAAATTCTGATGAATGCAGGTGACAATTTTTAATCTCTGCCTATCAGATATGTTCTGTAGTTCTAATTTACATGTTTATTATGAGTGAGAATAAGCACCTTTTATTTCTTTTCTGTGATGGTATCTTCTTATAGTATGTCTAGTTTTCTTATGAGTTTTTATTTCCTAATTGGTTGACATTATCTCCTTTTTAAATTTAGTACATTAACCCTTTGTCTATTTTAAGTTGCAAATAATTTTTCTTAGTTACTCATATGACTATTAAAGCATTTTTGCCTTGTGAAGATTTTTTCCCTGTATGTTTTGCTGTTTAGCAACACTACATATTATATAATCCATATTTTCTCAATTGATGTGAAATGCCATCTCTATCATATATTACATATCCCTATATATACTTGAGAATATCTGGACTTTCTATTTAGTTTCTCTACTTCATCTCTTTATTAATTCACCTGTATCACACTACTTAATAGCATAGTTATTGAAAATTAACTATTACTTATTATTAATTTAACTAACAGCTAATTTAAGTATTAACTATTGAACAACACTTTTTAGTAGTGCAGGTGTGGAAATAGAAAAGAAATTGCTCTCTCCACACTATAGGCTTCCAGGCAGAGAGGATAATATTTTGATAAATGAAGTCTGAAGTACTGACTGCTACAGTATTTAAATTAGCGAAATAACTATTTTAATTACTAAAATGAGACTGGCCTTGTGATTAAAAGTACCCCAAATACTTTTTCTTATCTTAGAATGCCTGAAGAAGCTACTGACCCTGCCATCGATTTCAACCAAAAGCAGGAAACCTCACTCATATATCAGTGTTGAAAGTGCTAGGTATGGGTAAAAATGGTTTTTTCCCCCACACGCTACTCATAACACTATTCGTTTCAACACACTGGTTTTAGTGCATACAGGGTTTCCCTGTAATGAATCTAATGAATGAATTAGATCTAATGAGTGAATCTGATGAATGAATGTAATGCTACATTGCTAGTGAGTTACAATTTTGGAAGCAGGCTTAATGACCACCATTCGGATAATCAAATCTTACACACCTAACCAGACAGTGGTCATACAGATTTTCCCAATCACAAAACCATCACAAATAATAACAGCAGGTTACAAACACATGCATAGTAACAGTCAATCAAACTTACTTCAGAAAAGCCCCAGCCCATAGCACCCACAGGTCATTCACAACCTCAGACAGCACATTATAGAATTCTAGACAAGGTCAAAAATCACATCACAAATCACTTTCGCTTCTCCAGAGTCACCTAGTCTAGTCTCGAACACTACTCACATATAATCTAAAAATAGAGCCATGCAGGGGAAACACGAGCCAGGCAGCAACACGACTCCGTCCACTTTTCACACACAATCGGCCGCCACATCCCACAGGAGCACGCACCCGAAGGCAGCAGGTTGGGCACGGGGGCCGCCTCCATTCCGTCCGGACGCGCGCCCACACACACACACACACACACTCAGCGCCCACTGTGTGAGGCCCCGCTCCAGTGCGATGCAGCCTCCCCGGGGTCAAAACAAACAAAATCCCCCCTCGCGGAGCTCGCTCCAGGTCACACTCGATTGTCACCCTCAGGGTCACGCCCACGGACCACGCCCGAGGACCCACTCGCACACATCTGAGCGTCTGGTTACCACGGGCCCGATTCCGGTCCCCTCCTCAGAATTACCAGGCCCGGCTGGGACTCCCGGGTTCCTCCCTGGCCTCCTCACCGGGTCCCCTTCCCTAGCCCGCCTTCCCGGGCCGTAGCTCCCAAGTCCCTCCTCCTCCTCAGAGCCCGGAGGAGCCGCCTGCCTCACCCCGGCCACGGTCGGTCGTCTGCGCCTGCGCACTCCCGCGAGGCCCGAGCTCCCAGGAGTCTGCGGGGCGGCCGGCCAGCAGCGGCGCCGTCCCGGCTGCCGGCGCTTTATGTTTGTGTCAGCGTCCCCGCTTCTGCGGCTGCGACTAGGCTTCTCGCAAGCCCTGGGAGAGTTAAGGACCTTCGACCTCTGCTTCGTTTTCCGCTAGCCCTGCGGTCATCGTTTTCCGTGTGGCGAGTTGAAGGGACCCAGGTCTGGGTGCGGGAAGAGCTAGCTCACCGCAGGTCGGGCGGAGTTTCCCAGGTGCCGATGGGCAAGTGGAGGCAGGAGTCTCAGCCTCTGCTGAGGAAGGTGATCGCGGGTGTAGGTGCGATTGGGTGACGGCGTCAGTGTGGAATATGCTGATGAGAGAGTATGTGTGTGTGTTTATGTGGTGGGGAGGCCCTGACTGGTCCCGATTAGGGTCCTGGGACCATGAGTGGGGGCGGGGCCTTTGGATGCCCGTGGTCTGCTGTGACTGTAGAGCGCGTCATAGTGTGACCGTGTGATCCGGTGACAGCGCTGTTGTGACGACTGGGGACTGATCAAAATTGGCGTAATGTAGCTTTTTTTACTTTTAGGAGAGTGGGGCTTCGTCTTTGCAGTTCTGGGGCTGAGGAATCTGTGGACAAGATCCCTGTGTGACTCGATCTCTGCCTATCAAAGACTCTGAGTCTCTTGTTAACCACAGAGGCCTCCTGTTCTAGAGCGTGGCCTCTGTTGCCCTGCATCCATTGTCCAGCCTAGTGTTTAATACGCAGTGGGCATGCAGTACATTAAGTGGACCCTGTTGTGGAGCTAATCCTAAATTCCATGGTTTCTTGCAATTTGTTGCAGTGGGTTTTTTTTCACTGCCTCTGTCATTTCACCTTATAACCAGGCTGCACAGAAATGTTAGCTGCCCAAAATGGCTGTCAAAGGGAAGTTGAGTATTTGGGACCTAGAATGAAGGTCCCAATTTAAAAAGCACAAGCTTGTGTTTGTTAATGGTGATTTTAGGGCTGGAATTGCCCCCAGGGCAGGGTCCTTGGAAGACGTGATATTGAGGGACAAAGAGTAGGATTCCTTCCTCCAAAGATTCCTTTTGGAAGCTCTTTGGGGGCAAGCTGCATATTGCAGATGCACAGCATTTCCATAGCTCTGTCGACAGGAAACTGCTGTGAACATAGAAACAGATTCCAGTCCCAGGCTTCAGTGAACCTAACTTTTCTGTATGATACAAGGAAGAGTCAACAGTATTCCAGTCTTCCTCACCCTTCATCTGGGTCTGTTTAATATGGATGCTGGAGGCTTGCTAGTGATGAAGAATGTCTTCTTATTTACCCTGTCTGGGCTCCAAGAAAGGCCTGCTATGTCATAATTCCCTTTTCCTTCCAAGTTTTGCTTTATTCCAAAAAAAGGGCCATGAGAGGAGAAAAGCATTGCAGTTGCACATCTCAAAGCTAAGCTAGAGGTCATTTTGAACTTTGTCTTTATGAAATGCATTGTTGTTTTTCAGGATAGAGAACAACTTCATCTGAAATGCCCTGCCAAATAGTGACTTAACCATTTACCTGGTCTCTAGGCCTTCTCTTCCCAGTTCATGAGGGTACTCTGAGGATGGATCCCCTTCTTTCCCAGTTCCTCATCAGATGCCCTTCCTACAGTTCATTTTCCTGTGACCACTTGCAACACCTCCCCCTTGTGCTCTTTTTGTCTCCTGATGCAGAAATAATCGTCCTTTTTACTGTGATTAGTTCAGAGACCAATGCTTAGGTAGAATTACACATTAGATACATTAGATATTCTTCAGAGAGGTAAGCAGAAAAATGGCAAGGGAGGAGATGATTTGATTGATTTCAGTAAGTAACAGTTCTGTTTGAAGGCTTTTAGGAGTAAGAATATTATTGAGGGTATATGCAGAGAGATCTCTGTCAAGAAAGGCAGGATTTTTTCCCCAGAGAATCCATTGGGAGATTTATGTGGTACCAACGAATTCTTGTATAAGATTTGGCAGCATCAGTTTTTTTTCAAGTCATATAATTGTGTCGACTGAGAGACAGTAGGGTATAATGGTCTCTGAGTGTTGGCAGAGATCAGCAAACTGTGACCCTGCAGGCCAAATCCAGTTTGTAGCCTATTTTTCGTATGGCCCATGAACTAAGACTGGTTTTTAACATTTTTTCAATAATTGACAACATATCAAAAGGAGAACAATAATTCATAACTTGAAAATTATATGAAATTCACATTTCAGTGCCCATAAATAAAGTTTTGAATTTTGTCAATAAAAAAATTTGTGGGGCCAGCCCCTGTGGCCTAGTGGTTAAGTTCAGCATGCTTCGCTTTGGCAGCCCAGGTTCAGTTCTGGGCACAGACCTACACTGCTCTGTTAGCAGCCGTGCTGTGCTGGCAGCCCACATAGTAAAACATAGAGGAAGATTGGCATGGATGTTGTTAGATAAGCACCTATATAATATCCTTGATTTTGCCTTTTGGTCCACAAAGCTAACATATTTACTATCTGGTCCTTTACAGAAAAGTTTGCTGACCCCCAATCTAGAGTATCTGAATTAAAATTTTGGTTTTGCTGCTTAGTATTTGTGAGTTTGGGCAATATATTCAATGTTTCTGTTCCATAGTTTATTGTTTGTAAAATACAAATAATAGTACCAATTTCAAAGAGTTGCTATGAGGATTGGGAGAGTTAATATTAACAGAGCACTAGAAGAGTGGCTGACAATAATGTGCCTAAAAACCTGTTATTATGTAGATAATTCTAAGTCATTCCACATTCATAGATAAGGAGCAGTGAAACTATGAAGTTAATTGTAATGAGCATTGGTAAAGAAGAAAATGAGCCGCATGCTCAGATGGTCTAGAACAGGAATCCTTCACTGCCGGGAGCCGTGGCTACATCATTTGATGGGCTGCTTGACAGGGTCCAGCCGATTAACGCCGAGGGGTGCAGGGTCGCCCCTTGGTGAAGAATAACCGGCCGGCACCTCACATAGTTCTGAAACCTGTGCTGCTTCTAATTGCCCTTCATTCCTTGTCCTTTCTTAACCTCCAGTTTTCACTCCTTTGGGTGGCTGCTTGGGAGGCACTACCTCCCGGGAGAATTAAATATAGTAAGAGACTGTGACCACCGCATAAGCCTTCAGAATATCGCAAGGGGCAAGCTCCCCCTGACGCACATAGATTGTGGAAGAACTTTTCTCCCTAATGAGGGGTTCGTACTGAAGAGAGTATTTGGATCAAAGCAGCTGCCTCCTTCTGGTTGATGTTTTGCTCTTCCTCCAGTTTCCCTGATAAGCATAGATATACTTCTTCCTCTGTAGTTAAGTAGAATTTTCCTCCATATGTTAGTTATTGAAAAATATATTATTCCCCTGCATGTGTTTGGCAAACTATTATAGAAGTCTTTTCTTAATTGCTGAAGTCGCTTTTGTGCAGGAAAAGATAGTTAACCTCTGCCTCCCTAAAAGTTAACTCTGTTCCCTGTAAGTATACACTTAATCAATGAATGCTTTGTGGTTTACTCTGCAAGAACATCTATATTTATCCCCTGCTAAAAAAAGATATAAAAACACTGTATAAACCAGTAAAGACAGACTTGCTTTGTACTTCCTTATCTCTCTGAGAATATTTGTAGAGCTATTCCTGTACTAATCCTGAAAAATATAAAAACGACACTTGTGCACAGTAAAGTCAGACTTGATTGCACCGACTCAAGCCTCAGGTCTCCTTCTTGTATATAGCGCCGACTCGGTCTCTCCCTCTGCTGGAGCTGGACTCCGGCACTTCACATTAAAATATTTGCCTTGAAATTGTAAACCAAATTATTGTATGTTTATTTTATGAACGCATATTTTTCCTGGGGAAAAACTCTATAATTTTATGAGACTATGAAAGGTATACATGACCCAAACAGGTCTGAACCACTGACCTAGAATCATCAATAGCTTACACCTGCAAGTGTAATTTCCTGTATTATGTAAATGTTAATCACATTACATCTAGGTGATTAACATTATATAGATAATGAAGATATTCTAACATAAAAAATATAAAATGCAATGCTGCACAATATTCATGTTATTGAACAAAAGTACTCAAGAAGTTGCTAAATTATAAATCACTTTATTATAGGCATTTCTTAGCAATTTTTCAAGGATTATATCCAATATGATACATTAACTGGTCATTCAGTGGAAAAAGGCAATGATAAAGCCACATTTGTTAAGCCTTTTCTATGGACCAAAAACTGTTTAGTCTGAAAGTGTCACTTAATTGAGTTGTGCTTATTCACAGGAGAATCTTAACATGGAAAGTGTCTTGTTATATTGATGAAACACAGGTAAAAGAAGATACAAGACTTGGTAGGTTTATTTGTTTCATTCATGCTGGTTTCAGTGCCGTCACCTGTCATTTTGCCAGCCTGTTTGCTCAGTTTTCATAATAAGTAGGAGATAGCCCTCCCTCCAGCTCTTTTTAGAAGAAAGCTTTAAATAGGAACAGGTATTGTTGTATATTCCTGATGATGGAATTAACACAGTCTTGTTGGAAAAAAATTAGTAATCTAAGTTGAACTTATGAAATAGAAAGTTAAAGTTCTCAGTTTTAGCATACAGAAATAATCATTATGAACATTTTGGTGTAGGTTCTTATAAGTTTTTCCCTGTGATTATGTTTATGTGATTTTGTTTTTTCAGAAAAATTGACACAAATTGGTCATTTAAATGAGAAAAGACCTAACTCTTAGTTAGAAAAAGGAGTCCAACCCAATCATTTGTTGTTTTGTTGTACTTCCATGTATGTAGTGTCAAATGACAAAACTAAAACAATTTTGATGTCCTTTATTCAAGGGAAAGCAATCTGTGCATGGGGGGAGTGCAGGCCTCACAAACAGTGGATCATTCTTCCAGAGGGATTTTGGGCAAGAGACAGTTTTATAGAATGTTAGAAGAGGCAGCTCTAGAACAGGGCATGGTTCTCTAGGAGGTTGGGGATTTCCTTATAAGATAGCAGGTCCTATTTTCTGGGGTAAGATAAGCTAGCTAAAGCTGAGTTGGAGGATTGGGATTGGTGTATGTGAGCTTTCCTTGACAGTGAGGCATCTCCCCTAAGTGTAGGTTGGTTTAGGTTTAGATTTGTGACTGGGCTGGTCCACTGGGGTGGCCTCCATTTTGTGGGTCCTGACATGAATTAATTTTATCAGTAGGGATAAGAAGGAAGTGACAATGCTGCCCAACTGATTTGACAAACCTTCTGAGTATTCACACCTTTTGGAATTGTAGATATCAATTTATGCATAATTCCGGGAGAACAAATTATCAAGTAAGGCTACTCACAATTAAGTATTTAATTTTTTGTTTTTCTTTCTTTTTTTTTTTTTTTTTTTACAGATTTAGATAACTTTAACAAGACAGCACTAATATCTCAAGACCAGGTATCTTAGGAGATTCCATTATACAAGTCATGCTGACAATGTGGGTTTATAATTTGAGATAATAGAATTCGATGTTAGTAGTTATAAATATGCATAAATGAGTTAGACAGGAAGCAAGATTGAATTTTGTTAATATTTTCATTTTCTTACCTAAATGGGTCTGATTCTCTGAACTAGTTTTATGAAGCAGAACGGTGTCCCTCGCTCTGCACAGCTGCTGTCCTCGTTTTCTTTCTGAAACTCTTTGTGGGTAATGTTGTTAGTAAAGACTAATTAACATTCACAAGCTGTGCTCTGTAATATATTAGCATTACAAGGAAGAGCAGATCTAAGAAGCTCAAATTTCACTCTCAGAAAAAATGGTAAGAACAGAAGAGAATTTCCTTTAATAGTAATGGATTACAGGACATGAAATAGTCTCTTCATCATCAATAAAAAATAGATAATATTTTGTTGTTTTTTCACTTAATCCTGACAACAGTTCTTTGAAAAACTATTGTTTTTCTCCTTTTATTGCTAAGGAAATCTAGGCAGTGCAGATATAATACTTACTAAGACACTTTCAGAGCTAAAATTGACATACTGGAACTTTAACCACAGAGCTTGTTCTTATTTACAACTGTACATAATGTTGATGCAAATAATCCATAATCAATCTATAAATCAAAATTGGGGTGAGTTTATCATGAGCCAGGTTTTAGGACTATAGCCTGAAGGGTACCAAAGAACTGGGGTGTACAAGTAGTTATATACTGTTGTAGGGAGGAAGACTTTTCCTCTTCCCAAATGTGGGTTCGTCTGGCCGGAGAACGAATTAAATTCATATGAGACAAAATAGCAGGAGAAAATTAAAGAAAGCTTTATAACATGTATACATGGAAGAGGTCGGGCAAACTGAGCAACTCGCCAAAATGGCCGAAACCACCACTTAAATATCTAAAAACAAAGGAGGATGTTGGGGATGGAGTGGGAGTCAATCATGGGAGATTACCACACAAGTACGGTAAACAAAATGCAGATTTAAGTCCTTGCCTTTGGCATTGATTAAGAGTTTCTAGAGACAAGGTCATCCCCCCTTCTTCCTGGTACAGAGGGAGATATCTTTACAGATGGAGAGTTCCTTTACCATGTAAATGTCTCTTACAAAGGGTAAATAAATTCTACTTTTCAGTTGCTCTCCTGTCTTCAAAGTAACTAGCCTCAAATAATCATCATGCCAAAGAGGTATATCTTGGGGTGGCCAATTCCAGTCCCCACACTGTCTTGGAACAAAGGGCATACATCACATGTGACAGGAATATCTCTTTTTACTCCTGTCACGAGATGCTTAGCTGGCACAGCAGGTTGGCAGTCAGCAGGTCAGTGGTCACAAGGTGAGCACAGCAGGGCTGTAGTTAATCCCCTGTTTCCAGGAAGAGACCCTTACCCTTAAAGAAGTGCCAGTACAGGGGGGAAGTTACATCCCTATCTTTAAGGGCATCATTCTTGTCTTTGGGACACTGTAAATGTTTTAAAGCAGAGGTACAATGCATGCTCAACAGGCCACTTCAGGCCCTTTTGGAAAAACAAGGTCAGGCCGAATTAGTTTTAAACTAAATGGCTTCCTCACATACTCCAGCATATCCTGTTACTTTTCATCTGTTTATCAATAACCTCTCAATTTTTTAACCTGCCTCTCTTACTCGTTAATTTATTACAAATGTCTTTCCTCAGCATTTAATATGAATTAGGTAATCATTTTTAAAAACTAACATACTAGCATAATAATAGCTACCCATAATTTATTTAACCTCTTCACTATCCTGAGATATTTATGGTTACCGAAACTACTCTGTGATGAATATCCTTGAGATGTATCTTTATTTGTCTACTTTTATATATGTTTCCGGCCCACAGTATGCCACAACTTATTCTAGTACTTGAGGAGAAACCAGCACTGAAAAGAGGTAAGTTGCTCATTATTAGGCAAAGAAGATCAAATATATGTGGGAAGAAATGTAAGCTAGACTATGATGAAGCCTCTTAAAGAAGTCAGATAACACATACTGGGAAGTCATAGGGAAGAGACATTCTGATGACAGCAAGCGTTCTCAGGTTATGACCAAATTATACTGAAGACATAAGAGCTCTCTGGAGGTGAACATGTTTTATTCAATGAGCTTTATGCCTTATAGTTTTTTAGTGAGATTAGATGTAAAGTGAGACTAATAGAACAGGATTAAATAGGTGTTTTGAGGGCATTAGGGCTGAAAGGAATAAATTAGAAGCAAATTCAACCCAATATATTAGGAAGACATAAAAGCATTTAGAACATCATCAATACCTATGAGACTTCTCTCAGGGACTTTTAACCATTCTTCTCTAGGTAAAACCCCAACTTTCTTGGCCATATGTAAAAACTAAAATGTAAATCAGCTGTTGGGAGATGAAGGAAACAAAGAAAAGCCATTCAGACTTGGCACCTATTTGTCCTGACCATGTTCTTGAAGTTCAAGGGAAGACTGTGTGAGGCTACTTCTTAATTTAACAGTGGCCATGTATTAATATTAATATCTTTTTGAAGAAAAGCTTCCTTTTTACAGAATTTAAAAATGCATATTTATATTAATACATGGCCACTGTTAAGTAGTCTTAAAGAAAAAGAAAATCATATAGAAGAACACAGAGAAGCAATGCTAACATAAGGTTGCATAGCTTTCCAGACATTTTTCTTTTGTTTATATATGCACATATTTTACAAGGAAAATGATATTGTGTTTATGGATTGATTTTTTTACTATTGAGTATGTTTTGAATATTTTTCATATTCTTTTTTCCCAGTTTTATTTTATATATATTTTTTTAATTTTTAATTTTTTCCTTTTGCTCCCAAAGCCCCCAGTACATAGTTGGGTATTTCTAGTTGTGGGTCCTTCTAGTTTTGGCATGTGGGATGCCACCTCAGCATGGCTTGATGAGCGGCGCCACGTCTGTGCCCAGGATTCAAACTAACTGGTGAAACCCTGGGCCGCCGAAGCAGAGTGCACAAACTTAACCACTCGGCCATGGGACCGGCTCCTTTTCCTGGTTTTATTGATATATAATTGATTACATACTTAACTATAAATATTTTTTACAACTTTGCATTTAATGACTACCTTAGTAGTCGTGAGTGGATATTCTGTAATTTATTTTAAACCAATAAGCTATTGCTAAAGCTGAATATTACCTGGGCAATTCCTTCTACTGGCTGTGCAGCTCCCACTTTTTTTTTTTTTTTTGAGGAAGATTAGCCCTGAGCCAACTGCTGCCAATCTTCCTCTTTTCGCTGAGGAAGGCTGGCCCTGAGCTAACATCCGTGCCCATCTTCCTCTACTTTATATGTGGGATGCCTACCACAGCACGGCTTGCCAAGCGGTGACATGTCCGCACCCGGGGTCCAAACCGGCGAACCCCGGTGCCACTGAAGCACAATGTGAGAACTCAACCCCTGTGCCACCAGCCTGGCCCCGCAGCTCCCATGTCTTGACCAACTTTACCTCCCATTCCAGGACCCTCTGGGAACATATCTATGTCATTTCAAGTGTAGATATGTTCAGGAATGTGTCATTAGCTTCTGCTGGGTGGAATGCAAGTAACAGCAACCTGCTCAGCTGTGTCTTTTCAGGGGAATAATATAGGAACCGGATAGTTTACCCTGTCAACTGGGCTCACTGATTAAAATACCTTCACTGTGTACTTCTTCATTCAAAATCTACCTGTTTTAACCTTCACATAAATAAAGTCATCTATTTTTTCAACATCTTTGTGAAATTCATGTGTGTTCTTGCATGTAGCAGGCAGCTTTTCTTTTGCTGTGTATTCCATTATAGGATGTGGCACAAATTATTTATCTGTTCTGTTGTTGGGAATTTGGGTTGTTTCTAATTTTCCTTTTAGACATACTGTTGCTGTGAACATTATTGTATATGTGTTTTGTGGACATACACATTCATTTTTGCTGTGGAGATACATCGGGGTAGGATTGCTGGGTTATATAATATATCTGTGTTTAGTTTTGTAGACACTGCTGAACAGATTTCCAGTGTCATGCTCTCACAAGTACTCTATGGGAGTTCTGGTTCTATTAAGTTAAGCGTAATATCGCAATCTTTATGCTAACCATAAGGTACAATAAAAGAATAATGTATGATAGTATAAATTAATGGGGAAAACCAGAATAATAAAATTATTTGACTAATACAACATGATGCAGGCTCGGTGAGTTGAGGAGTCGAAAGAAAGATTTCTTGGACTCTCAAGGTCTGGCAGTAGTGCTCTTTTATTCAGAGAATAGCATGGAGTAGCATGGGGACAGGACCCATGGGCAGTAAGAGCTGCAGGCATGGGGACAGGACTCATGGGCAGGAAGAGCTGCAGTGTGTTGAGGGTTAGAGCTAAATTTATAAGGCATAGATATGTGAGTTATTTCTTTACAAGACGAAGGAAAGATCATGAAAAAAATTGTTAAAATGGTAGCAGTGTAGGTGGGGTCTGGTTATTGGGTGGTCCTATAACTTTAGATAAGAATCAGATCGGATTAAGTCAGGAGTCCTATGCTTCCCGGAGGAAGATATAGATCAGTATGCAGGGCAGGACGCCTTGGGCTTCTCCCTGGGGAGAAGCTTCTCCTTGATCTTCATCACAACAGAAGGTAAGAATGGTGGAATAAAAGAACAAAGAAACAGAGAGGGACACATAAAGCAAATGTTGATGTACCCAACATTATTAATAATTAAATTTCATGAAAGTGGACTAAACACTCCAGTAAAAATAAAATTGTTGTCAGACTGGATGAAAAGAACAAAGTCAACCATATACTTTTAGCAGCTGACACACTTTAAGTAGAACTGTACTGAGCAAGGGCTCTCTCCACCTATGCACACAGAAGCCAATACTGTGTACTCCCGTCTTCCAAGGAAGAAAGTTTATTATGCAATCGATTGGTAGTGAGACAGAGGGACAGCCTATCAACTATGACTCCCCAATCCAAGGTATAGGGTAAGCTTTAAGGGATCAGGGAGGGCACGCTGGCATGCAGAAGTGCTGGCAGGATGAGTTTTGATTGGCAGAAAGAGAAAATCTCTCTTGGCCCCTGAAAAATAGTTTTGATGTTCTGTTGTTAAGAGGAGGTCAGCACAGTAAACAAGGGTAAAGTTGATATGTAGATTTAAGCCAGTGCCTTCTCTATTGATAAGAGTTTCTAGAGATTTAGTCATCCTCTCCTTCCTGGGACAGAGAGGAAGGTACCCTTCCAAGTGGAGATTTCTCTTACAAATGTGAATTTCCCCTACAAATGGGTAACTTCCTTTAGGTTTGCAGAGTTTTCCCTGTGTTTGCTGTTTCTTAAAAATAGTCAGCTTAAAATAATTCTGATGCCAAAGAGGCATATTTTCGGGTCACAAATTCTATTCCTGGTCCTGTGGTTACAAAATGACACAGAAAAGTTGAATGTAGAAATATGAAAGAGATATAATGTGAATACTAAAGGAAAGTTGGTGTCTCTATATTAAGATCAGAAAAAAAAGACTTTAAGGCAAGAAATATTATTAGAGATAACAGGGAGACATTTCATAATATAAGTTTAAACCTAAAAAGAAGATACAGTAATCAGAAATTTGTGTATACCTAATAACAGCTTCAGGATATACAAACCAAAGATTAACAAAAGTAAAAAGATATACGGACAAATCCACATTGTCAAAGACTTTAGCATACTTTTCAATAATTGTTAGAAGAAGGAGAGTAAAAACCATTAATGATAATGTTACTGAACCTCTTAATCTCAAGTCTGTGTGCCTGATGCGCAGCAAGCCAAACACTGAGACACTGGTGCTTGGAGATGGACAAAGACCCCATTCGTGTTGGCCAAGATGAGAAGGGAGCATGGGTTCACTCAAATCTGCCTTCAGAAGAGCAGCAAGCAGGGGGTTTTATAGAGCTAAGGGGCTTGGCAGGACGAGCTTGGGAGAAACAAAGGGATCACTACTGATAAACCCCCGGGCAATCTACAGTGGCTACCGGGGGCCTGCCATCTGGTGATCACAACCTCCCCAAATGCATTTTCTTCTGCAAAACAAATTCACAAATTCTTGAGACCTGAGTCACCCCTCAGGTTAAACAAGAAAACAGCAAGTTGACCAGATTCATCTGTCTGTTGGGAACAAGGTCAAAAGGTAATCATGTTCTTATTGAATATCTCTAGTAAACCCCAGGTACCCGGCTTTAATAGAAGTTAGCAAATGACCTAATTGACATATATAGTATATTATATCCAAGAACTGGAGAATATATATTTTCCCACTTACTGAAATTTGCAAATTGCTTGACTTCTTGGTCTTTTGTGTTCTGATCTGTTGAATGGAGAGACTAAATTAAAGAGCATTGATGAGGATTAGATGGTAGTTTATAAAGCACCAGTCACATAGAGTTCTCAATAAATATTTATTGTGTTCAAGCTGCAAGTCTTACCACACAAAATTGGGGTTCTTTGCCCAATGTGCATAAAAAAGCCTATTGATTATGGCATCAGCCTTTGGGAGAAGAGATCAGCTTTATTCTGTGAGACTGATCTGCAGGGAGAACAAGGGGCGTATGCCTCACATCTGTCTCCCCGATTCGGGATTTGGGGGAAAATTTAATAAGAGGTTAGGGAGAACAGGCTGGCACGCAGAAATGCTGGTGCGACAGGTTTTGATTGGTCAGTGTAGGGGAGGAAGACATTTCCTCTACCCTCTCTGCGTTCATCTAGCTGGAGAACGAATTAAATTCACATGAGACAGAATAGCAGGAGAAAATTAAACAAAGCTTTATAACATGTATACATGGGAGAGGCTCAGGCAAGCTGAGCAACTCGCCAAAATGGCTGAAGCCACCACCTTAAACAACATATCCAGCTAAAGAAAAAGGAGGATGTTGAGGGTGGGGGGAGTCACTTATAGGAGGTTACCAGACAAGCACAATAAACAGGAATAAGATTATTATGCAGATGTAAGTTCTTGCATTTTGTATTGATAGGAGTTTCTAGAGATAAGATCATCCCCCCTTCTTCCTGGTACAGAGAGGGAGACATCTTTACAGATGGAGATTTCCTTTACGATGTAAATATCTCTTACAAAGGGTAGGTAAATTCTACTTTTCAGTTGCTTTCCTGTCTGCAAAGTAACCAGCCCCAAATAATCATCATGCCAAAGAGACATATCTTGGGGTGGCCAATTCCAGGACCCCACATCAGCTTCAAGCATTTATGGTAAGTTTTAAACACTTATGACAGGGTTCTAAACTTTTATGATGGGGTTCTAAACATTTTTAATCAAGTGGCAAAGACATTTTAACACCAGATTTTTCTTAATGAGAGACCCCTCGCTTCTGATAAGAGTCTGACTTTCAAGTTCCTGTTGTGTCTTGGTCCTTGGGTTCTATGGGAAGGAGGATCTTTGATTCAGAGGTCATTTCAGGTCACGATTTCTTCTTTTGCACATACCCTGGCTATGTGACTTCACAGTTTTTCTTTTGTTTTTGTTGAATTGTGTTTTTTCTTTTAAAGATTGGCACCTGAGCTAACATCTGTTGCCAATCTCTCTTTTTTTCTTCTCCCTAAAGCCCGCAGTACATAGTTGTATATTCTAGCTGTAGGTCCTTTTGGTTGTGCTATGTGGGATGTGGCCTCAGCATGGCCTAATGAGCAGCACCACGTCCATGCTCAGGATTCAAACCAGCGAAACCCTGCGCCACTGAAGTGGAGCTTAACCACTCGGCCACAGGGCCAGCCCCACTTTGCAGTTTTTCTGAAAGAGAATCCTTAATCACTTTGTTGATAAGAGATGAGGTCTGTTCGAAATGGCTCTGAATGGGCCCACGGTTACACAAGGAGCATGAATTCACTTTTCTCCAGCCTGGACACTGATAAAAGAGGTGGGGAATGATGCTACTGAAGGAATCAGTGTAGCTGATTGTGATTAAGAAATCGGAACTGCTGAGCAAGAGAATCCTGGGACTTGTGCTCCCTGGGGGCAGGACTCCATGTGGGCAATGCTTTTTTGCAACTGCATTGTTTTCTGCCTTTGCATGTGGGATGACTAGGTATTCCCAGTTTCTGCATAACTAACCACCCTAAAACTCAGTGGCTTAGCTGTAGAACAATGATAACATTTATTTTGATTATGAATCTGTTCATTGGGCAGAGCTTTGTGGGGACAGCTAGTCTCTGGTCTACTTGGCTTCAGCTGGAATGGCTTGAAGGTTGGGGGCTGGAATCATCTGAAGCCTTGCTCACTTACATGTATAGTGGTTGATGCTGGCGGTCAGCTGGAACCTCAGCTGGAGTGCGGTTGGAATATCTAGCTGTGGCCTTTTCTATGTAGCTGCTTGGATTCCTCACAGCAAAATGGCTGGGTTTCATGTTGAGTGTCTTGAGAGAGTTAGTAGGAAGCTCTGTTGCCTTTCCTAACCTAGCCTTGTAAGATACAGTGTCATTTCCACTGTGTTCTGTTCATTAAGAGAATCGCAAAGGCCTGCTCTGTTCCAAGAGGAAGGGAAATAAACTCCACTTCTTGATGAGTGAGTGGCAAAGTTCTGGAAAAACATGCAGGACCTGAAATATTGTTGTAGGCCTTATTGGAATTTATAATATGTGACAGTCCCTGAGGCCACAGAGGAGATTTTGGTGTGAATGGTGTCACCCCTTTGCAGCCCTGGAAAATGGAATAGAGGGAGCAGTATCTGCTCAGGATGTGCCCAATCTGAGGCCCAGCCATTAGCAGAGTGGAGCACGGGCCAGAAACCTCCTGCTGAAGTGTCTGGATCCTGCTTCCAGAAGGAGGACCTCTGCTTGGTGTTTGTGCCTGTCTACTGGATTCCTTGTGAGTGGAGGGTTTGGGTTTGTCCAGAATCCCTCTTACCTCCCTCACTTTCTGCGTATTGTTTGCAGGCAGGAAGACAGAAGGAAAAAGCTTATATTAATGTACATCATTTTGGGAGCTGAGAGGTACATCTGGTCTCATAGCCAACTTTTCTTTTCCCAGTTCTTGCCTCTGTGGGCTCTGGGCTTCTCCAAGAGTGGACCACTGAGGAGTACTGACAAGTTCTTAACTATTTTTTTTTTATTATTAATGTTATGATAGATTACAACCTTGTGAGATTTCAGTTGTACATTTTTGTTAGTCATGTTGTGGGTACACCACTTCCCCCTCTGTGCCCTCCCCCCACCCCCCCTTTTCCCTGGTAACCACCGATCTCCTAACTATTTTTAACCATGGCTTTTTGTCTCTAGTTCTTGGACATGGTTACATATTAGATCATGTGAACATTTCCTTATTTTGAAATATCCTCTGTAACAGAGATCTATCTAAGAAGCTGTTCCTCTCATACCAGTGAAGGATGATGCCAGACAGCCCAAGGGATCCTGATGGGTCCCTCTAGTCTCCCATTAATGTGTAGCATCTCCTATAAGTTCAGCCTTCTTTCAAGAAGAGTTATGGAGTAAAATTAAATCCCTTGAGAAAGAGGTATTTGACCATCCAAAGAATGGTGGAGGTATGATTCAGAGAAGTTGGTCCCATTTGATTACTCATGGAAAAACTTGGAAATTCTTTGCATTTTCTAGGAAAATATAAGATTGGCAGTTGACTGGCTTCGGTGTTGGTATGTGTTATGATTCCATGTTCTGTGAGGCTTTTAGGATTGGCTAGGGGTAAGATTGGGACCTGCATACAGAGAGATTGGGGCTCTATCTTGGGAATCAGTCTCAGAAAGGTGAATACCAGGAGGAAGATCTTTTGTGTACTTAAAAAGATTGTGCTGGCTTAACATGATTAACTCTGTGATTCTGGACCATTCTGCATTTTGTTTCCTCTAACTCAGGACCAAGGAAAGTATTCAGTGAGGGATGGCGGATTATCCAGATTTCAAAGGAGTAGATAACTATAGACTCCTATCAGTAGAAAAGATGTTAGAGATTTTTTTTCTCCAACCAAAGCATAGTATACAAAGTAGTATAGTATCAAAGAATAGTTAAGGATGATGGACTATATTGTAGCTAGTAAAAAAAACCTTACTAATTGGCATAAGAAAAAGTAGTACTTAGGATATATTTAAAAATAATGGTCTTACACGCAAACCCAAATAGGTTAGAGAATGATAATTTGGTGTGAAGTATTAAACCATTAAAATAAGTAGAAAAAACATTGTATGTGACATATTGATGAATGTGAGGCTTGAAGAAATTCTTTAATTTTATGCAAACTCTATTATCTAAGCTAGATTTAATACTATATTGGAAAAGAAATTCTATAAATTATATTTTCTTAGTCTGTAATGGAAAAAGAGGATAGAAGAATTCACATTTATTGATAATTTATGAGGCAGGCATATGGCATGCAGTATGCTTATATTCACTATTTCACTAATTGTGATTATTTTATTCATTTCTAGCCATGTTTCTAGACATGTTTGGATAATTGAGGAATCACATAAGAGGCAGAAACTTTTGTCTAACTCAATTAGATTTCTTAAAAATATGTAGAGAATCTGTTTCTGAAACACTAATTTCTTGACTCCTCTATCTATCTATGGACTTCTAGCCATAGCCTGTTTGCTTGCTTTATAGGCCCCTTCTTGGATTTCAAACCTTTATCTACTCTTTTCCCATTTCGAAAACAGTTTTTGAATTTCACCAGTAATACTCGGGTTTATGGTTTTAGGCACGGGTAACATTCAGGAATGTGGCCCTAGGCTTCCCTCCGGAGGAGTGGGAATATCTGGTTCTGCTCAGGGAGCTGTTCTGGGATGTAATGACGGAGAACAGCTGCTTAGCCTCACTGGGTAAGCTATCTGCTTCAAATAATTCACAATATGCCCTCTGGACTATCAAGCCTATCTTTTAAGAAACTAGGTGAATTTTTTCACCTTGTTTTCAAAAGAATGGGTTAAACTTTGTTATGTTGCAGATGATACCTCCATTAAACACCTTCAGCATTCTTCATGATATTCATACCTTTCTCAGGCCCTTCATATAATTTCTACCTTCCTTGATATCCAGGGAGCTAGATGTGACTTGTGGGACATGTAAGGCCTATTCATTGTCAAAGAAACTAGGTGTTACACTGTGTTGGTAAAGATGCTCAATGTTATTTCTGACCCACCTTTAAAGAGTACAGTACCTGGGACTTGAGACTGGTATCTCAAACGGAGGGTGGGGGTTCAATCTTGTAGGACTGAGTTCTTAATCTGTGGGATCTGATGTTATCTCCAGATAGATATCATCAGAACTAAGTTAAATTGTGGGACCCCCCAGCTGGTGTTAGAGAATTGCTTGGGGTGTGTGTGTGGGGGGGGGGGGAACCCATACATTTGGTGACCAAAAGTGAAGTGAAGTGTGGTAGTAGTGTAAGAGTAAAGGAGAAGCACAGGAGGAGCATGTTCCAATTTGCTAACATTTTCTTAAGAAATTTTGCATGAAGGGGCCGGCCCGGTGGTACAGCAGTTAAGTTCACACGTTTCGCTTCTCAGCGGCCTGGGGTTCACCGGTTTGGATCCCGGGCGCGGACATGGCACCGCTTGGCACGCCATGCTGAGGTAGGCGTCCCACATATAAAGTAGAGGAAGATGGGCACAGATGTTAGCTCAGGGCCAGACTTCCTCAGCAAAAAGAGGAGGACTGGCAGTAGTTAGCTCAGGACTAATCTTCCTCAAAAAAAAAAAAAAAAGAAAAAGAAAAAGAAAAAAAAAGAAATTTTGCATGAAGTTTTTGGTATGTCATTTTCTTTTCTTGTAATATCTTTGTCAGGTTTTGGTATTGGTGTAGCACCGGCCTCATAAAACAAGATGTGAACTGTCTTCTCCTTCTCTATTTTCTGGAAAAGTCTGTATGATTGGTATGATTTCTTCCTTAAATGTCTGGTAGAAACCTCTAGTAAAACCAGCTGGGCCTGGCATTTTCTTTGTTTTTGATAATTTCGATTTCTTTAATAGGTATTAGGTTATGCAAATATTCCATTTCATCTTGTGTTTGTTTTAAAGCAAGTTGTATTTTTCAAGAATTTTGTCCGTTTCTCTTGAGTTGTCACATTTGTTGGAATGAAGTAGTTTGTAATAATTCCCTCTTAGACTTCTAATAATTATATGTTCCTTGGCGATCAGCTCTTTCATTCTTGATATTGGTGACTTGTCTCTGCAGTTTTTTATTTTTGGTAATTCTAGCTAGAGTTTAATCAATTCCGTTGCTCTTTCTAACAAAATCACTTTTGGTTTGGTTAATTTTATGTCTATTTTGTATGTCATTTATTTCTTTTCTTATTTCCTTCTAGGTACTGAGGGTTTACTTTGCTTTTCCTTTTCTAGCTTCTTAAATTGGACCTCTGGTTACTGATTTTAGACCTTTCTTTTCTTTTAATATAACATTTAAAGCCAGAAATTCCCTATTTTAACTCCATTCCACAAATTTTTATATATTGCATTTTTATCCATCAGTTTAAAATATTTTATTTCCCTTTTGACTTTTTCTTTAACCCATTGATTATATAGAAGTGTGGTGTTTACTTTCCAAACATATGTGGGCTTTCTAGATGCTTCATTGTTACTCATTTCCAATTTAGTCCCATTTGATCAGAGCATACATTGTGTATGATTTTGACCCTTTGACATTCATTGATTCTTTTTGTATGGCCCCGTATATAGTCTACATTGATGAATATGCCATATGTACTTGAAAGTAATATGTATTTGATGGTTGTTGGGTGAATTATTGTACAAATATTAATTAGTCCAAGTTGGTTGATAGTTCATTAATATCTTTATGATTTTTTTGTCCTTTTTTTGTGATTGCTGAGAGATAGATATTAAAATGAGGGCTGGAACTACTGTAATGCTGAAGTGAGTAAAGCACCCAGGGTTCAACATTTAAGGAGGCGTTCATTCTTAGGGTCACGGAAGTGCAGTGGTTTTTGACGCTGTGCTTTTAGGTACAGACACATATATGATAATTGTGCCTTCCTCACATACTGACTCTTCTATCATAAAATGTCCCTCTATCACTGGTGTAGTTTATCTGAAATTAATATAGTCACCCTAGCTATTTATACTATATTTACATAAAATATAAACCACACAACACACTAATAATATTTTCGCTTTGAATACTCGTGTGTAGTTTAAAGAAACTGAGATGATAGAAAGAGTTATTACATTTATCCAGAGTTACCATTTATGCTTCCTTCCTTTCTTCCTGAAGATCCCATTTTCCCACTGGTAGCATTTTGTTTCAGCCTGAAGAGCTTCCTTTTAGCATTTCTTGTAATGCAGGTCTGTTGGTGACAAATTCTGGGGTTTTTTTAACCTAAAAATGTCTTTATTTGGCATTCATTCTTGAATATATTTTCTATATATAAACACTGGATATAGAATTGTGCTTTGTTAAAATTTAAACACTTTTTTAAATTGTTTAGTGCACACTGACACCTCTAATTCCAATCCAACTCACCAGGGTTTATTAGACTCTTCCTTTACATATTTATACCTCTCTTTTCTGACCGTGAGAATCCTGTTTCCAGATAGTTTCAATGTATTTACTTATTACTCAGTTACTCTACACATAGCCAGTCTGCCTTCCATGCAGCCCGTAACTTCTTCTAAGTTTCTCTGTGCATGTCAACACATGGGCCTGGACCCTGATTCTCTCCCCAGTTGTCATCAAGAAGATTGAGCTCCTCCACCAGCCCCAGCTTCCACCACTCTCACAGAGGAGATGTGAACTCTTCTCTTTTTCTACTTTTATTTTGAAATTTGGGGGGGGGGAGTGGAAATGTCATAGAGGCTGTGGGTGAGTAAGCCCTGATCCTAAGACCCACCACTCTCATCATGGCAGGTATATGGACCAAGTGAATTGATCTCCTTATCCCAGGACTCGACACTCTCATGGCAGACACATGCGCCCCTGGCTGTTTGTATCCTTTTTATTTTGAAAATTTGTATTTTTAAAAATTTGGTTTGTCTTGACATATAATCTCAAGAACTGTGGTTCTGGATGATCTGTAGTTTTATTGATTGTTTTTCTTCACCGCTTGTTTGTCTTCACTTCTGGTGAACTTTCATTTGTAGTTCTTGCATTCTATCACCTCATTTCTGAGTTTTTCTAATATATACTATTATTTTATTTATGTAATATTTTCTCAATGTTTATTCCTGTGTAGTAAAGAATTAACCTTATAGAAAGAAAGGTCTTGCCTTTGCCCTCTGCTCCTGAGAGGTGATCACTAAGCCCTTAGAATGTTCTGCCTGATAAATACCTTTGTTTACCTGACAGTAAACACCATATAGTCTAACAGTGTGATTTATGGTTGGAGTTTTGAGTTGTGCAGTATGAGCTCAAAGTTTGCAAACTAAGGTCAGCCTGCAGACAGTCAACCATATTTATGTGACTGAGCCCCAGTAGAAACTCTGGACATCAAGGCTCAGGTGAGCTTCCCTGTTTGGCAGTACTCCATGCTTAGTCACACGTTCTTGCTGGAAGAAGTCAGTATTATCTCTGGCTTCTTTGGGAGAGGACACTTGGAGGCTTTGCTCTTGGACCTTTGCTGGACTCTGCCCTGTGTGACTCTCCCCTTAACTTAATCTGTATGCTTTCACTGTAATAAACTGTAACTGTGATTGTAATAGCTTTCAGTGAGTTCTGTGAGTCCTTCTAGCAATAATTCACTGGAATTATCCTGGGAACCCCCAAACTTGTAATTACTAAATTTTATTTCACTATTTCTCTTAAACTTTCTGACATTTTTTAGCACTGTAAAACACTGTTTTCTTTTGGAAATAGCTTTACCTTCTCACATAAGATCTGATGTATAGTGTTCTAATTATCTTTTTTTTTTTTGAGGATGATTAGCCCTGAGCTAACTGCTGCCAATCCTCCTCTTTTCACTGAGGAGGACTGGCCCTGAGCTAACATCCACGCCCATTTTCCTCCACTTTATATGTGGGACGCCTACCACAGCATGGCGTGCCAAGCTGTGCCATGTCCGCACCTGGGATCTGAACTGGTGAACCCTGGGCCACTGAAGCGGAACGTGCACACTTAACCGCTGCACCACCAGGCCGGCCCCTAATTATCTTTTTTACAGTTTTAAAATTTTAGTTTGTATTTCCTTTTTAACTCAAGAATAACTTGATAGAGTTCAGATGTGAAATTAGGCTTTTGGCTAGGTATATGTGAAAGTTGGATGGAGGGGCCAGCCCGGCGGCACAGCGGTTAAGTTTGCACGTTCCTCTTCGGCAGCTGGAGTTCGTGGGTTTGGATCCTGGGTGTGGACATGGCACCGCTTGGCAAGCCATGCTGTGGTAAGTGTCCCACATATAAAGCAGAGTAAGATGGGCATGGATGTTAGTTCACGGCCAGCCTTCCTAAACAAAAAGAGGAGGATTGGCAGCAGATGTTAGCTCAGGGCTAATCTTCCTCAAAAAAAAAAATGTTCGGTGGATTATAGGTGATGATTTTTTTTCAGCCTATATCATATATGGTGATTTGTACTTTATCAGAATACATATAATATTTGATAGACCTTCTCTGCAGGATGGAAAGATTTACCATTGCATTAGGATGAAGGTAGTCTAATCCCTGTTCCTGTTCTCAGAAGGATGGCTTTCAGTTTTTCCCCATTGGGTATGATGTTGGCAGTGGGTTTGTCATATATGGCCTGTATTAGGTTGAGGTATTTTCCTTCTATACCCATTTTATTGAGAGTTTTTATCATGAATGGATGTTGATCTTGTCAAATGCTTTCTCTGCATCTATGGAGATGATCTTGTGGCTTTTGTTCCTTCTTTTATTAATATGGTATATCATATTGACTAATTTGTGGATGTTGAACCATCCCTGTGTCCCTGGTATGAATCCCACTTGATCATGATGTATGATCTTTTTAACGTATTGCTGTATTTGGTTTGCCAATGTTTTGTTGAGGATTTTTGCATCTATGTTTATCAGCGATATTGGCCTGTAATTTTCCTTCTTTGTATTTTCCTTGTCTGGTTTTGGTATCAGGGTGATGTTGGCCTCATAGAATGTGTTAGGAATATTTTTGTCTTCCTCAATTTTTTGGAATAGTTTGAGAAGAATAAGTAATAAATTGTCTGTGAATGTTTGGTAGAATTCTCCCGAGAAGCCTTCTGGTCTTGGACGTTTATTTTGGGGGAGGTTTTTGATTACTGTTTCAGTCTCTTTACTTGTGATTGGTCTATTTAGATTCTCTATTTCTTCTTGATTCAATTTTGGGAGGTTGTAAGAGTCTAAGAGTTTATCCATTTCTTCTACATTGTCCACATTGTTGGTGTATACTTTTTCATAATATTTTCTTATAATCTTTTGTATTTCTGTGTTGGGTGTACATATATTTATAAGTGTTATGTCCTCTTGGTGGAATGTCTCTTTATCATTATATACTGCCCTTCTTTGTGTCTCATTGCCTTTTCTATCTTGAAGTCCACTTTGTCTGATATAAGTATGGCAACACCTGCTTTCTTTGTTTGCCATTAGCTTGGAGTTTGTCTTCCATCCTTTGACTCTAAGCCTATGTTTGTCTCTAGAGTTGAGATGTGTTTCCTGGAGGCAGCATATTGTTGGGTCTTGTTCTTTAATCCATCCTGCCACTCTGTGTCTTTTGATTGGAGAATTCAATCCATTTACATTTAGAGTGATTATTGATATATGACAGCTTAATACTGCCATTTTATATCTTGTTTTCTGGGTGTTCTGTATTTCCATTGTTTCTTTTTACTTATATTTGTGATTGCCATTTCAGTTTGGTGGTTTCCTGCAATGGTTTTCTCTTTATTTATGAATTGTGGCTCTGCTCTCATTTTTTTAAGTGGTTACCATGAGGTTTGTATAAAAGATCTCATCGATGAGATAGTACATTTTCTGATAGCTTCTTATCTACATTAGCCTAAGCAGTTCCATCCCTTTCCTTTTCCCCTTTTGAGTTATTGTTGTCACAAATTATTATTTTTTATGTTGTGAGTTTGTGACTAGATTGAAGTGTTTATAATTCTTTTTAATGCTTTCTTTCCCTTTATCTTTTATGTTATAATTGTTTGCTAACCTGTTCTGATACAGAGCTACAATTTTCTGATTTTGTCTGTCTATTTATCTCTTTGCTCAAAGCTTTGTAAACCTGTGCCTTTTTGTTATAAGTAGGAAGGCTTCTTTCATCATTTCTTGTAAGGGAGGTCTAGTACAATGAATTCCCTTCATTTGTTTTGTTTATCTGGGAAAGCTTTTATTTTTCCATTGTATCTGAAGGACAGTTTTGCTGGATAGAGTATTCTTGGCTGAAAGTTTTTGTCTTTCAGTATTTTGAATATATCATTCCATTCTCTTCTAGCCTGTAAGGTTTGTGCTGAGAAATACTGAAAGCCTGAGAGGAGTTCCTTTGTAAGCTATTTTCTTATGCTTTGCTGCCCTTAATATTTTTCCTTTGTCATTGACTTTTGCCAGTTTTAATATTATATGCCTTGGATAAGTTCTTTTTGCATTGATGTAATTAGGAGTTCTTTTGACTTCATATACTTGTAAGTCCAGCTCTTTCCCCAGGTTTGGGAAGTTCTCAGCTATTATTTCTTTGAACAAGCTCTGTGCTCCTTTCTCCCTCCCTTCTCCCTCTGCAACACCTATAATCTTTATATTGCTTTTCCTAATTGAGTTGAATATTTGTGGAAAAATTAAAAAATCTTAGTTCTCTTCTCTCTTCCTCTACCTGAAGTATTTCTATATTTCTGTCCTTGAATTCACTATCTGTCCTCCATAACATCAGTTCTATTTTTCATGGTTTCTAGACTATTTTTTATCTCATTAATTTTTTTCTTCATATCCAGAATTTCTGTTTGGTTTTGTTTTTAGAGTTTCATTCTCTTTGTTGAAGTATTCCTTCTGCTCATTTTATTCCTGAGTTCACTGAACCGTTTTTCTGACTTTTCTTGTAACTCATTTTCTTTATGACAACCATTTTGAATTCTCTGTCATTTAGAATATAAATTTCTGTGAGTTCACGATTGGTTTCTAGAGACTTGTCATTTTCCTTCTGCACTGAAGTATTACTGTAGTTCTTCATGGTGTTTGATGAATTGATCCTTCCCCAGCACTTTTGTGGCAGTATAATGTCACAGATTCCACCTGCCACCACTGGGGGGGCAGAAGCTGTGTTTTCTGATCATGCCCCATCTGCTGCAAGTTGTGCAGTAGGGCTGCTCTGCATTTGTGTGGGCTGGCCACAGCCCCTCTACAGGTTGTGCTCACATGGTCAGGGCCTCTGTACCAAGCAGCCAGGTCATGCACCCTAGGCGGAGGCTCTGTGCTCAGAGGATCAATCGCTCTCTTTCAGGCAGGGTGTTGCACTTGGCAGGGGAACAGCTAAGCTGCTGTGCTAGGCAGGATGGGTGCCTCTGCTGGGGCTGAGCTGCCACTCCGTGGGTCCTATGAGCTGTTGTCCTCCATGGGCAGAGTGCCTCTGAGCAGGTGGAACAACACCTCACTTGCACTGTGCTAGGTGGGAGGACACCCAGGTGGGAGCTGAGCTATCACTCTGTGGCTCCCACATGCTGCTGTACTCCATGGGTGGGGTGCCTTCTTGCCAGTGCTGTGCTTGGCAGGCAGGTGCCTTCATGTGGGCTGAGTCAACACCACTCAGTGTAGAGTGTTCCCACCAATGGGGCTACTGTGGCACATTGGGCAGTCCTGTGGGCTGGGCTACAACTCTGAAAGTGTTTCTGTCGGCTGAGCTGCCCCTGCCTCCTCTGACAGTCACACCAGCCACTGTGTGAGGATCTGTGACCTGGCTCACTGCTGCCAGGGAGGGGAAAGGGTATGCTCACCTGGTTCCACTGCCTCCTGGGGATGCAGTCCACCTACCTTCAGATGCACAGCTGTGTGGATCTCTTAGACATCCCATTGTGCTGTGCAGGGAATCCTCTACTGGTTAATGAATGTCCATTTATTTGTAACTTAGAGGGGAGAGACAACGGGAACAACTCACTCTTCTGTGATGCTGTTGTCAACCCTCCATGAATATATTCTAATGTCTCATTTTAATTTACTTAGTGACTTTGCTATATTTTTTTAGTTATTTCATTTTTGAGTTATTTCCTTAAATCTTGCTTTAGGGCTTTTCAGAAATAGGTTCAGATTTATGCTAACTTAATTCCAATAAGATAGAGAAATGGTACTCCTATAAGGGTCTATTCCCTCTTCTCCATTTTTGAGGTAATATTGTTATACATACTACATCTATAAATGTTACAGACCCAAAAATACTTTGCAATGATTATTACCTTATAGAATTGCATGTATTTTAAAGAAGCTAAGAGAAGAATAAGTATGTATTTACATATTTTGTTATATTAAATTTCTTCTTATTTGGGTTCTCCTCATTTTTTCCTGTGAGTTTGAGTAACTATCTGGAGTTGTTTTCTTATCTCAGTACAGCTTTGTTTCCTCCCACCTCTTTTGTTCTTTTGTGCTGTTATTAGTATATTAATATTATTTTCCCAACACATTATATACATATTGTTTTATACACCTGCTTTGCAAATAAGTTAAGACAATAAAGTAGAAAATGTACATTTATACTGTCTTTTATATTACATAATTACTTTTACCAGGGCTCTTTTTTCCATGAGGATTAAAATTAAACTTAGGGGTCATTTGCTTTCAGCATGGAGAAATTATTTTACTAGTCTTGTAAGTCACATTTGCTGGCAACAAATTCTGCCAGTTGTTGTTTATCTTGGAATGTCTTTATTTAACCTTTATTTTTTAAAGCTAGTCTTGCTGGATATAGGATTCTTGGTTAACAGATTTTTTTTTTCTTTCAGGACTTTGTCTTCCCACTGCCTTCTGGCCTCCATCGTTTTTGATAAGAGGTCAGCTGTTAATCTTATTGAGGCTCCCTTGTAAGTGATGAGTTGCTTTTCTCGGTTCTTTCAAGAAATTCTCCTTGCCTTTGCTTTCAGCATTTTTACTGTGACATGTTTGTGGAAGTCTTTGTGTTTCTACTACTTAGAATTTGTTGAACTCCCTGAATGCATAAAGTATTTGTTATGACTTTGTTAAATTGACATTTGTTAAGTGGAGCACAGAGTGCTGGATGGTGAGCCATGGTTCAACAATAGACCATGAGAGAAATTGAAATAGAGGTTTACTACTCATAGATCCTCGAGGAAGTACATGGCATGCTTTGAGAGGTCACTTGGGGAGGTCAAAGTAGAGTACAGACAGATAGAGGCAGGACTTCGGGTACATGCCTTTATTAGAGTCCATGGGTGGAGTGCTTTGGAGTTCCTGAGCTGGGACTGAACTGGTCAATTCCAACCAAAACAGTGGTGTTTTGGTATGTCCCATGGGGGTCTCATCTAAGGGGTACATAAGGCATACAGGTGTTGGGAGGCAGGGAAGACTTGATCACAAGGGCTACTGGGGAAGTCATATCAGGAACTTCCATTTTCTGTGATTCTACAGGCTGCTATCTAGGGCATGTGCTTGCATTAGGGGGCTAGTGTCAGTTTAAGGTCCTGGGAGGCTACTTGGCCACACAAAACGAATGCCAAGGTAGCAATACCATGGAGTAGATTAGCTAATGTCTTGACATTATTGTCAATAAATTTGGGAAGCTTTGAGGTTTTCTTTATGTTCTTTCTCAATCTCTGCTCATTCTGATATTCTTATTGTGTGTGTGATGGTGCACTTTAATTGTGCCCCACATTTTTCTGATTTGTTCATTTTTCTTCATTCATTTTTCTGTTCTTCAGCTTGCATAATCCCTAATGACCTATCTTTATGTTTGCTAATTCTTTATTCTGCCAGTTCAAATCTACTATTGAGCCCCTCTAGTGAAATTTTCATTTATAGGATTTCCATGCAGTTTTTTAAAAAAAATAATTTCTATCTTTATCAATATACCTTACTTGATGGAGCATTGTGATCATGCCTTCCTTTATGGTTCCCTTTAGCTCTTTGAATAAATTTATAATGGCTTCTTTCAAATCTTTGTCTGTTAAATCTGACATCTGGTTTATCCCAGAGGCAATTGTTTTTGCCAATATATGGATCATACTTTCCAGGTTCTTTGCATTTCTTATAATTTTTCTTTTGGCAAATGGACATTTTAGGTAATATATTATAGAAATTATAGGTACTGGCTTGTTATTTTCTTATTTGTGCTGGGTGAGTTATATTAGTGAAGTCTGTTGCCTCCCGTACCACTTTAAGCCTCTGTTGTTGCTCCTCAGTGGGAGACAACCTTGGGTATCCCACAGCCATTCTGAGATGACAGTGGTTTTGACACGGCTCTTTTTGCCTCTTTCTTTGATCACACCCAGGTGTTAAATTCCACAGATTATCAGCTGAATACTACATTGTTTTCAACAATGCCCTGGAGCGCTGTTCCAGATTAGTCTCTGTCTTGTTATTTCTGCATTCACCAGCTGAAGAAAGTGTCAGAGGAGAATGATGTTCTCAAGAAGAGATGGAAGCAGGGCCAGAATTGTTCCATGGCTACAAAGACCAGTTAGGGGTGGAAATGGACAAAGTGAGTTAAAGAGAGATCTTTTAAAAAACAAAAAACAAAAAGGATACAAAATTTGACTCTGGGAAACTCAATTCTGGTTTCCATGGTTTAAAACTTGCTCAAAAGTACAGTATTCATTTGGGCTTTATAATAGAGCATCTGTTGTATATTGCATTATTTTCTTTCTGACCTCACCTTGGAAATTTCAGAGGGAGAAAAAAGGAAGTCAGGAATTTAGAAGGGCTGGCCTGTTGCAGCTCCAGACTATCACTCCTAGGTGGTGGGGAAAAGAGAGCAAGAGAAGTGGGAAATAGTTTACTGCTTTTAAATATTTGGTCTTATGTCTACTTTGCAACCCCTCGTTCTTTTACTGTATTTTAGGGCTTTTTGATATAAATTTGGAGACACTGTATACATAGGTATGAAAAATATCAACTGTCCTTATCAGTTAAGTACCCTTGAATATGAATATTCTTTATCCATTTGATATGAACAGTATGAAAACAAAGCCTGAATATTAAATCATATTTTCCCTTTACTTTCTCAGTAACATCAAAGATCAAGGTTTGTTCCTATAGGAAAACATTTTATTTCTAAAGAGCATTAAAAATCTATTTAGAGTCTTTATTTCCACTTCAAGAATTGTTGTGCTTTGTCTTTGTAAAAAGTGCAATTATAGGCATTATATTTGCCCATAGATAAGTATTCATTCATTCAAGAAAAGTGAAGCTGGCCTAAACAGACGAAAACCTCTAACATAATAAGCAGTGATTCATCTCAACCTTAATGCTAACATCTTAGCACAGAATTGAGAACCTAGAAGGTAGGAGCAGCTTTCCAGTTTCCCCTTATTAGAGACTCTGCAGTATAATTTCATTATTTGATTTGAGGATTACTAAATTCCCAGGTTCTTAAAACCACCATATCTAGATATAAGAGAAATGTATTTTAAACCCAAACAAAAAAGTGTAGGCAGGATGAATAGAAGACAAGGGAAAAGATTTAGATTACCTCCCATCTTGGACTATCCTCAGTATTGTCTATTGACTCCTTTTGGAATTGATTATTGAAGAGTCTGTCAGTTCCAAGTGAATGCTGCTGGTTGGATTGGCCCTGATAACTTTTCAACTGTTAAACATTGAGGTTCAGGCACTTGTGAATCTCATTGACCATAAAGGAGAAAACTCCAAAACAAAGTTAGTTGTTGGGTTTTGTGGACGTCAATGCCAAGTAAAGTCTTTACCTTATTTCCATTTTGAGGCACAAAGACCATGCTTCAGCTCTTTTTTTTTTTTTTTTTAAAGATTTTACTTTTCCTTTTTCTCCCCAAAGCCCTCTGGTACATAGTTGCATATTTTTTAGTTGTGGGTCCTTCTAGTTGTGGCATTGGGACACTGCCTCAGCATGGCTTGATGAGCAGTGCAATGTCCGCACCCAGGATCCAAACTGGCGAAACCCTGGGCCGGTGAAGTGAAGCGCACAAACTTAACCACTCGGCCATGGGGCCGGCCCCCTTAACGCTGTTTAAATACAACCCTGCCCACCTAGTGTGTTCATCTGACTCCCAGTCTGTTCTGAGAACTTCCTGAATGTTGGAGGTAGAAGATGTGCAAGACTCCAGAGAAAGTCCTTTGGCCTCCCTTCTTAGTGCCACTGTCAGGGGCTATGAGTCTGACCCAGAATGAATGTATCGCATTCTCCTTCTCTTTTTTTCTATTGTTGTCATGGCCCTTTTGAATCTTCTTATTCACTCTGTCCTATTTTCTTAGTGCTGTGGGTCATCAATATGTGGCGGGAATGGAGTGGTGCTCATTTCAGACCAAGGACATCAGAGACTTGGGGAATAAATATGGACTTGAGGAACAGGGTAGACAACTCTTTCCACCACACCCACCTGAAATCATCAAGTACTTACTTACTTTTATCTTTGAATATGGGGACTGTGGTTCTCCGATTTAAAGGCAAGGAATGGAGTGAATGCTAGGATGGCCCAGCAATGCCATGAGGAAACCTGCCAAGATCTCCCTCAGAATATTTCTTCATGCCACTTCTGGAGGCCACATACTATGCATATGACTATGCATATGACTTTTGTTAAAGTGAGACAAAGATTCTCAAACTCTTTGTTTGAATAAGTAGTAACCCCTCAAGGCATGGATTATTTTTACACCACTTTATTGAGATATAATTCATATACCAAACAATTCACTCATTTAAAGTGTACAATTCAATGCCTTTTAGTATATTCAGAGTTATACATTCATCACCACAATTTTAGAACACATTTGTTATCCCCAAGACAAATTCTACTCCTTTTATTCCCCATATGCTCCATCCCTAGGCAAACACTAATACACTTTATCTCTACAGATTTGCCTATTCTAGACATTTTATGTAAATGAAATACAATATGTAGTCCTTTGTGACTAGCTTCTTTATTTACCATAATGTTCTGAAGGTTCGTGTTATAGCATGTATCACTATTCATTTCTTTTTACTGCTGAATATTCCATTGTGTGGAGTGCCTTTTGTTTATCTGTTCATCCGTTGACGGACATTGGGGTTGTTTCCATTTTTTGGCTGTTATGAATAATGCTGCTATGAACATTTATGTGCATGTTTTATGTGGATATATATTTTCAATTCTCTTTGGTATTTACCTGGGGTGGAATTGGATCTATGTTTAACCATTTGAGGAACTGCCAGATTGTTTTTGCATAGTAACTGCACCATTTTACATTCCCACCAGCAGTGTATGAGAGTTTTAATTTCTCCAGATCTTTGCAAATACTTATCTTTATTCTTGATTATAGCCAACCTAGTGGGTGTGAAGTAGTATCTCATTGTTTTGCTTTGCATTTCCCTGATGGTTAAGGAAGGTCATGGGATTTTAGTATACCTTTATGCTCAAAGGGAATAAACAGAATTCCCTTAAGATAAAAACTCTCTAAATATTTATGGCTTTTATTAAAACACAGATGACAGTTTAAAAGTTATTACCAGGGCAGCAAATTGTGAAGTAAATTACTAATTAGGTTTACAGAGGACTTAGAAGGTAAGGGACAGGAAAATTTGATATTTAATGTCTAAGATGTTGCTCAGAGATCCATGGTTACTGAGCCAGTTGGGAACTGAGCTGTGTGGTGGTGTTAGGTATCTTTAACCATCACATCCGGTGATGGATCCAGTCAGGATCCAGGCTCTCATTACCTCCTGTCCCACCAAAATCCTACCACCCATGTTGCCACTGCTGAAGAATAAAGGAAAGGGGACATGTCAATGTGATTGAAAGTAATCAGTCAGCAAGAATTCATAGTAATCTCTTTTGTGTGCATAGTGCCTTATGCTATGCAAAGCAATTTTCCAGCTATTATTTTTAGTTTTGAGATAAACAGGGAGAAAAACACTAATTTACTGACTACACTGCAGACACTTTATATGTTTCATCTCATTTCATTCTCACAACAGATCAAGTGAAGAGAACTTATTCCCTTATTTACTGATAGGTAGAGCAAGCATGTCTGTCTTCATTTTGTATCTGAAGAGTATGAGACTCAGTAATATTACAGGATATGCACAACTAAAAATGGTGCAGATGGCGACTGAATCTAGATCTGTTTGACCCCGGAGCTCATGAACACTCATCAGTCCTGCACCTCTATGAGCTTGGATCTATGAATATCTCCCAGTCAGGAGGCAGCCCATTTCTACATCAGATCATACAAAAACATCACACCCATCCTTTAGCTCCTATAAATCTCTGGACTGGGAGTAATGGGAAGCCAGGGAGCAGAAAGTGGTAGGCCTGAATATTTAACCAATTGTCTTTCCTCTTGTCTGCAGTCAGCATTTGGCTATGTTGTATTTCTCCCCACTGTCCTCAGAGAGGCTAGGACTGCACTTCAGCCTCACCAACCTCACTGACACGCTCTTCTGCTCAGTCTGCATCTCCCAAGAGCTGTCACTAGGCCTCCCTTTAGCTCATAGCCCATCTCCCCACTTTCTTTTCTTTTTTTTTTTTTTTATTGCAGTAACATTGGATTATAACATTATCCCACTTTCTTTTTAAATAAAACTTGTACTTGCTTCTTCTGTTACACTTTATTGATTTCTACGGGATCAATCAAGTTTTCTTTATTCTCCTTTCCCCTCTACTGGATTAAAAAATATTTTCTTGCTTTTAGAGGTTATCTTTAATTTTTTAACTTGCATTTTTGACTTGTAATTAATTGGTATCTCAAAAAAAAAGTCCTTAGAAGGCTTTAAGTACATTCTTTGTATCGTTATCTGGTGCTTTTAATCTAATTTGTTTTGAATACAATTAAAATTAATCATTGTTACTTAGTATATGCTTACTGAGACTTCCTAACATATTTACTGATTTCTCATATCTTTCTAGGTTTAACTTACTTCTTGCTAATGTACATCCTTTAGAAATTCTCCTGTGACTCTATGAAAGAATCCTCAGTCTTTGTCTTAAAATGTCTTTATTTTGCCCCATTCTTGATTGCTATTTTTCCTTTATCACTTTGAAGGTGTTATTCCATTGTCTGCTAAGATGTTGTGTGCCCAATCATCATTCCTTTAAAATAACATGTATTTTTTTTCTTTCAAAAGATTTCTTTGTAAGTTTGCAGTATCATCATGATGTGTCTAGGTGTTAGATCTACTTTCATTATCCTACTTGAGACTTATTTTGATTCATCTTGAAATCGCGACTTTCTTCAATTATGAAAAGTTCTAAACCATTTCCTTTTCTGATGCCTGCCCTCCTTTATTTTTATCCTTTGATGACATTTCTTACAACATTTCCTAGATGTGTATTGGATCTTTTCATTTTTTTTTCGTATCTCTTCGTTTCTCTTTTACATTCCATTTTATCTCTGTGTTGTGTTCTAGGTGATCTCTCATTAAGTCCAATCAGTTACCCTTCAGTTGTAGTAATTGTTTAAGTTCTCTATTCTTTACTATCATTAGATTTTTTATTTCTGGAAATTCTCTTTGTTCTTTTTAATATCTACAGATTCTTTTTCACATATTGTGCTTTTGTTATGACTTTTCCATTTTAAACATTTATTTTATATTCTTTCATGTTGTCATATTATATGCAGTTATGGTGGATGCAAACTCCCCCTTCCCCCACCCAGTTTTACTGATATAATTGACATACAACTCTGTATAAGCTTAAGGTGCACAGCATAATGACCTGACACATACACATTGTGAAATGATTACCACATTGTTTAGTTAACATCTGTCACCTCAGTTATTCCCAGTACTTGTCTGTGCCTTTTGACCACCTTCACCCAATTCCCCACCCCTCGCCCACTGTGACTTTCTTTCTTTACCTGCTGACTCTCCCCTGATGACTCTTTTCCTTGTTGACTTGTAGTTTTTGTTTTTGAGCTCATTTCAGTGGGGAAGAGTTTTTTTTTTTTTTTTTTAAACCAAATGTTATGCGCCCTGAGTTGGAAGAATGCCTAGAACAGCATTGGTGCATTTACTTCCTGCTGATTTGTTGTGAGGGTTTCAGTAGAACTCAACCAGGTTCTCTATGTAGGAATTTTTTTAAAGATTTTTTTTTTTAAATTTTTCCTTTTTCTCCCAAAGCCCCTGGGTACATAGTTGTGTATTTTTAGTTGTGGGTCCTTCTAGTTGTGGCATGTGGGATGCCGCCTCAGCATGGCTTGATGAGCGGTGCCATGTCTGCGCCCAGGATTCAAACTGGCAAAACCCTGGGCCGCCGAAGCAGAACACACAAACTTACCCACTCGGCCATGGGGCCGGCCCCTATGTAGGAATTTTTTTAAATTAAAAATTAAATTTCTTTAATAAATAGAAAGATTCCTTTTTTCTGTTTCTTCTTGAGTCAGTTTTGGGAAGCTGTGCTTTTCAAGCCAATTAGTTCATTTCATCTAAGTTGTCTTATTGGCATTAAGTTGTTCATAATATTCCCTTATTTTTTACTATCTATAGGATATTTCCATTTTCATTCCTGACATTGGTAATTTGTGTTTTCTCTTTTATTAACTATACTTAATAGTGATCTATAAATTTTAAAAGTCTTCCCAAATAAACTCTTGGTTTTGTTCATTTTCTCTATTGTCTGCTTTCTACTTCATTGATTTCTGTCCATTTTTAGTTCTTTTCTTCTACTTATTTTGTTTGTCTTTTTCTAGTTTAAGCCTTTCTTCATTTAAAAAAATTGTGATAAAATCCACATAACATAAAACTTACTATCTTAACCATTTTAAAGTGTATAGTCCAGTACTGTTAAGTATATTTACATTGCTGTACAACCAATCCCCAGAACGTTTTCATCCTGCAAAACTGAAACTGTATGCAGTAAACAATAAATCTCCATTTCCCCCTCTCCAGCTCCTGGCAACCAACATCCTACTTTCTATGAGCCTGACAACTCTAGATACTTCATATAAGTGGAATAATACAGTGTTTGTCCTTTTGTGACTGGCTTATTTCACTTAGCATCATGTCCTCAAGGTTCTCCATGTTGTAGCATGTGTCAGAATTTTCTTCTTTTTTACAGCTGAATAATATTTCATTGTATGTGTATACCACATTTTGCTTATCCATTCATTCATTCATGGACATTTGGGCTGCTTCCACATTTTGGCTATTGTAAATAACACTATGAATTTCCTGTCTTTTAATATAAGTCTTTAACATCCCTCTAGAGACTGTTTTAGCTGCATCTATCAAATTTTGTTAATGTTGCATTGTCATTTTAATTTAGTTCAAAATATTTTCTAGCTTCCCTTATGATCTGTTCTTTGACCCATGGGTTATTTAAAGGTGTGTTATTTAATTTGCATGTATTGACGGATTTTGTAGATGTCTTATTGCTACTGATTTCTAACTTATGTCTCTTGTTGAGAACATGTTCTATAATATTTCAGTCTTTTGAAATTTATTGAGATTTATTTTATTGTCTCAAACAGTGTCTATCTTGGAGAATGTCCATGTAGAGGAAACAAATGTAATTTCTCAGTTGTGGCATGTAGTCGTCTGTAAACATCAATTAGGTCATGTTGACTGACTGTGTTGTTAACATCTTCTGTATACTACTGCATACTCTGCCTATAAGTTCTATCAATTACTGAGATATGATTATGGATTTCCAACTATAATTGTGGATTGTCTATTTTTCTCTTTTGTTCTCACAGTTTTTGCTTCATGAAATTTAATGCTCTCATAATGAGTTCATAGCAGCATACATATTCCTGATGAACAGATATATGCATACACATTCCTAATGAATCGCTTTTTTGATTGTTACATCTCTATCTTTTGTAATACACATTGACTTGAGGTCTACTGTCTGATATTACTATAGCAATGCCAACTTTCTTATACTTATGTATATATTTTTCTGGGCCAGTTTTTAAGTTAATTTCTTAGCTTAGAATTTCTGTATCACCCATGTTGTATAAAATTGAATATTTATATCCCACATTTCCAGGTAAAGTCCTAGAGTTTCCAAGTCTCATGGGTGAGCTCCTCACTCTCACAACACCCCTAAAAAAACCCAGAGACTGCAAGTTCCCTCATCTCTTTGGGCCAGTGAGTAGCATTTTTCTAGAAATATTTTATAGAACTAAGCAGCATCTTAGTTTCAGCTCTCTGCCCCCTGTTCCTGTGTAGAAAGTAGAACCCCAGACCTCAGTCAGGACTCTTAAGCATAACATGTGGGATTAAAATCTCTTTGGCGTTTCTGAGGTGTCGGCTTTACATGCACTGTTTTGATTCAGCTCTTTTTTTCTGGATGCAGAATTTTCCTTTTTTCTTTTCTCTCAAACTTGACCATTTTTAAGACATTTTGTTATAGTTTAGATGGCATTTTATGTGTTTGTAGGGGGAGCAGGGACAGGCATCCATTTTTTATGTCTCTCTTCTTAAAAAATTTCTTCTGCAATTTCTTCTTGCCCTGTACCTGGAGGAGGGAAAAAAAATTGGAATGATTTCCTCCTCTTGTAAAAAACATAAGGGAGGAGTGGAGAAGAGAACAAGAATGGGTAGTATCGAACTTATGTCTAAAGGAAGGCTTAGGACACCATTTCTTCTTTTACTGAGGTCCAAGGCCTGCTCCATTCCTAGGCTCCTGTCACCATGGACCTGCTCCTCTTGTCCTCTCTCTTCTCTAGTGCTTTTTTATGTATAGAGAGTAGGTTTTCCTATCTGTTCTTTCAACCATAGATTACTTCCATGCCTTTGCTGCCTGTCACAGAGTAGATGCATATAAATGGGACAAGGCAATCCTGGGATATGATTACAAGGGAGAGATGAAGAAACATGATCCAGAAGGGTGAGTTGGAGGGGAAGAGAGGACACAGTGTGACATGGGACCTCCCTTCTTGCCATATACTAATATTGTAATCTACTGATTTTACTGCTGTCTTTACTCACTAGAAAGCCAAGGTCTATGGACATAATGAAATCTTTTCGTTCTATGTGCTTTTCTAAGCACTCACTACTTAGACATCAAACCACTGCCTAGAGGAGAGAGGTTCATCCAGAGAATATATTCTTATTTAGAGAATGTATTTCTGTTTGTGGGCATGAGAAAGGAAATGTTAAGTGAAATATCCAATTAATAAGTTAAAATTAGAAGAACTTGGAAAAGGCACAGGTTTATCTAGAAAGAATAAAAGGAAATGTGGACCAGTTCCATGAAAGGGAATCATATCTCCAGAAAGTTTCATATATGCTAGGGGGAAAAAGAGTATTTCAGACAGGAGAGAAGAAACATCATCTCATCTGAGCCGTGCCTTTAGGATTTGCAAGAGAGAACCTTTGCTCTTGTGGCTTCTTTTTTGGAAAAGTGAAGAAGGGGGAGAGAAGGGAGGCAAAAGAAGCCATGTGAAACCCCACTTACCTCAGAGTTTCCATAATAACTTGGTTACATCTGCCTAGTTAAGTAGTGAACATTTGCTATTAAATATTAATGAATAATCATTATGCTAAATATTAACTACTCAGTAATATGGTCAGGGAAATAAAGAAATTGATTATGTACTTTTCTACACTGCAGGCTACAATCAGATGGAAGAAATTTTTCCTTTAAATGAAGTTTGAAATACTACTTTGACAGTAAATTTTTTTTTTTCCCTTTTCTCCCCAAAGCCCCCCAGTACATAGTTGTATATTCTTAGTTGTGGGTCCTTCTAGTTGTGGCATGTGGGATGCTGCCTCAGCGTGGTTTGATGAGCAGTGCCATGTCCGCGCCCAGGATTCGAACCAATGAAACACTGGGCCGCCTGCAGCGGAGTGCACGAACTTAACTACTCGGCCTCGGAGCCAGCCCGACAGTAAATATTTTTACTAGAAAATGACTATTTTAATTACCATGAAACTGACCTTGTGATTAGAAGTATTTCAGATTCTTTTTCTTGGCATAGAGTATGTGAAAGAGTTATTAAATCACCCATGATTTCATCCAGGAACAGGGGGAAAAAAAACCCCACCTCACTCAAATCTGTTAAAAGTAGTACATAGAGGTAAAAAGAAAGTATTTTCTTGTGTGCTACCTATTGAGTCCTAGTCATTTCAACATAGTAGAATTAGTTCCTGTGGTGTTCCAAGTATGCAATATTGTCATCTAGAAATTACAATTTTATCTCCTGCATTCCAATTCTTTTTTTCAAAATGACATATGTAAGTTTAAGGTATACAATGTGATGATTTGATACATCTATATATTGTGAAATGATTACCACAATAAGGTTAACCAACACCTCCATTCTCTCATAGACTTACCTTTTTTTGTGATAATGACATTTAAAATCTACTCTCTTAACAACTTTCAAGTATATAATAAACGGTATTGTTAATTATTATCACTATGTTGTACATCCCAGAACTTATTCCTCTTTTAGCTGGAAGTTTGTACCCTTTGACCAACATCTCTCCATTTCTCCCCCGACCCCAACTACCATTCTACTGTCTATTTCAATGAGTTCAGTTTTTTTAGATTCAACATATAAGTGAGAACATATAGTATTTGTCTTTCTCTGACTTCTTTCACTTAGCATAATGCCCTCATGGTCCATCCATGTTGTCACAAATGGCAAGACTTCTTTTTTTTTCAAGATTTTATTTTTCCTTTTTCTCCCCAAAGCCCCCTGGTACATAGTTGTATATTTTTAGTTGTGGGTCCTTCTAGTTGTGGCATGTGGGATGCCGCCTCAGCGTGGCTTGACGAGCGGTGCCATGTCCACGCCCAGGATCCGAACTGGTGAAACCCTGGGCCGCTGCAGCAGAGCGCGTGAACTTAACCACTCGGCCATGGGGCCAGCCCCAAGACTTCCTTCTTTTTTAAGGCTGAATAATATTCCACTGTATACATATACACCATGTTTTCTTTATCCATTCATTGGTCAGTGGACACGGGTTGTTTCCATGTCTTGGCTATTGCTCATAATGCTGTAGTGAACATGGAAGTGCAGATATCTCTGATACCCTGTTTTCACTTCCTGTGGCTCTTATATTGCTATTTTACTTCACTAGAAACAGTTATAATTCTTCAAGCAGAATCAAAATGACACATACCTAACCAGTTGCATAGTTTCTCACTCATTCATTAATATTACCTACGTAGTGATCCACTTTCAGTCACCATAAAATGAACACACAAAAATGATAAAGAGTTGGTGCAGACACATTCAGTCTCCTATAGATCTCATCTACTTCACAAAACCACAATGCCACAGACCCTACATGACATTGATAACTCCACCGAGCCCATCTCATCATTTCAAAGAAGACGACCAACTCAAACTCAGAAACCACTTACCCCAGAGTCACACATAGTCTCAAACACAAATCACTCACAACTAATCATTCTACAAGGTTTGTCAGCTTCTTAGAAAGTTAAACATAAACTTACCTATTACCCAGCATGTTTTCTTCTAGGTATTTCCCCAGGAGAAACAGAAACATGCCAGCTTTATTCATAATATATAAAACCTGGAAATACACCAAATGTTCATCATGAGAAAAACCAATAAACACAGTGTGGCATATCCGCACAGTGGAAAGGTGTTCAGAAATAAAAAGAACGAACTACCCAACATTAAAAATCTTACAGAAGTCAGATGAGCTAAAGGAGACATATGGACTTGTAGAAGTGACAGCACTAAGAGACGGTGTGACCTATACGAGAACCTGGCTGTCTCTGTTGTGACACTGTCTGGAAAAGGGCACCGCGGGACTTCCTGGCGGCGACGGTGTTACACGCGCCAGGGAGCCACACGCGCACAGCGTTCGCTACGCCGCCCTGGGGCTTTCTCAAGGGGCCAAACGGACAAAAGCAAGACCACTAACACCATCCGTCACCTGGTCCACGACCGCGAACCCCGGGTCCCGCACGCACAGGCCTGAGCGAACCGAGCCTCCGCCGGCTGCGGCTCCAGCCCTCGCTCTCGGCCCGAGCTCCGGGCGCCGCCTCGGCCCTCCCCGGCCCGGCTCCCCCGCCTCGGCCCTTCCCGGCGGGTTTCCGGCTCGCACCCGGTCCTCCCGGGCCCGGCTTCTTCCGTTTCCCTCCTCGGCCGCCACGGCCGGGCTTCCGCTTCCCTTTGCTGCGCCCCGGGGCCCTGGTTTGCGACTGCTTCCTGGGCTTGGGTGCTGGGTTCTGGTTCCTCCCACCCCCTCACCTCGCTCCCAGACCATCACCTGGCTCTTGGGAGTCTGGAAGAGCCACAGCGGCGACCCTCGGCCGCGGCGAGCGGCCCCAGGCCTCCCACGAGCCATGAGCGGGACGTTTTCGTTTCTGCACTACGTTTCCCACAGGCCCCAGGGCCGCGAGAACTTCGACCCTTGGTTCCCCTTCCGGTGTCTTCGTGGTTACTGGGTTAAGCCGGGTGAGTTGAGGTGACCCAGTTCGGCTGCGGGAGGGGCTCGCGGTGAGGCCTCAAGCGCCCGGGGCGCGGAGGGGACATTGGAGCCTCGAGCCTGTGTGTGCGTGAGCCGCGGAGCACAGGGCTGCGGGGGCTCGTCTGTGACGGCGTCACTGTGGAGTTAGTCCGCGCGTGTCAGTGAGAGGGAGAAACAGTGTGAGTGTGACGGGGCCCTGGGCGGCTGATTGAGCTCGTGGGAACTGTCAGAGGGGGCGGGGCCTATTGGGTGACCAGGGTCTTTGGTGACGAGGGGGGCTGACACTGTGACCCAGTCATCCTGTAATAGCTGTGACCGACTGTGTTAACGAAGTGGAGTGTTTTTGTTTTTTTTCAGTGAGCTTGTAGGAGTTTGGAGCTTGTTTTTTTCCAGTGAGCCTGTAAACACTTTTTTATATATACACACATAGATGTCTCACCTTGTCGCCAGCACCCAGCCTAGTGCTTAACACAGGGGGCGTTGGTGAAGTGAGTCCAGTTGTAGGTTCCCTGGTTTCTTGGAACGTGTTTCCCTGTATTCTCTCCTGTCTTTACACCCTACAGCCACTTCGATGTAGCTGTAGAGAAATGGTCATCGGGAGGAAGTCATGAATTTCACCCCTAGAATGAAAGTGCCAAGGGGAGAGTACATCCCAAGTCATGGGATGCGAATTTAGGCTTGCGCTTGACTTCAGGATAGGCTTCTGGGAAAACATGAGGGGGAGGGCACAGGTGTAGGATTCCTTCCTGGGTGAACCTCTCTGGATGCACTTTGGAGGCCATTTACACGTTTCAGAACCCCAGCATTCCCTGAGCTATGCCCTCTTAAACTGCGGTGCACTTCCATTCCAGCTCTAGGCAGAGGTGATGCTGACCTTTTCCTCTGATAATGGCAAAAGTCAGCAGTATTCTAGTTTCCCTCCTACTTCCTTCTGGATGTATTTGTGGTGGGCGATGGGCCATGTCTGGTGGTGAACAGTGTGTTCGTATTTAGCCAGTCCAGGGTTTCACAAGTCCCTTCTTCTTGGTCCTATAGTTCTGCCAGAGAAGGCTCCTGAAGTGGAGGAGAGCATTGCCACTTACATAATGGCCCGTTCAAGGTCAGTTCATGTTTACTTTTTGTTGTCACACATTTTTGTTTTACAGAACATAAAATATTTGCTTTCCTTCTCCTAGATTGCCCTGCCTAATTGACCTATCCATTCACCTGGTCCCTAGGCCTCCCTTTCCTGATTAATAATGAGACCATAGAGACGGGTCCCTCTGTCTTCCCGTGCCTTTCCAAATACCCTGTTCCTGCCCAGTTAATATTCACATCCCCACTGGGTAAATCGTTCACTTCCCCTCTCTGCTCTTTTCTTCCCCAAAGGTGACACAGAAATAGAACTCGTGGAGGATAAATTGAGGACTTATTGTAGAATTTGACTCGTTAAGGAAGAGACCAGTGGTTGGGTGGAATAACATAACAGATACCTTTGATTTTATTCACAGACTTGATTTTCAAACAAAGCAAGGTAGGAGATGGTTTGATTCCAATCAGTAAGTGACAAAGGTGGCTTTAGAGACATTTAGGAGTGGGAACATGATTGGAGTTTTGTGAAGAGAGGTCTATGTGAAAAGGGCAGGGAGTTTTTCCAGAGAATCTATGAGGAGACTTGAGTGGTGACAACTAAGTCTTGTTTGAGATTTGTATGTATGTTCATACATACATACATATATGTATGATTTTGTTTAAGACGCATTATTGGCGTCGACTGGGAGAGGCAGCGTGGTGTAGTGGTATTGAGTCTAAAGCAGCACAGTTTAATGGAAATATAATGCCAGCCACTCATGTAATTTAAAAATTTCGGTTCACATTTTAAAAAGTAAAAAGAAACACTTAAAATTGTGATAATGCATCCTATTTAAACCAATATATCTAAAATATTATTTCAACATGTAATATAAATAAATTGAGGTATTTTACATTCATATCTTCATACTAAGTTTTCAAAATCTGGTGCATATTTTACTGTTACAGCACTTCTCACTTTGGATGCCAAATTTTCAGTGCTTGAGGTGAAATAGAGTCATACCAAAACAATAAAGTTATGTTTAATTGAAAAACGTTTTATATCGCTTTTGTGTTTTAATTAAAGTTCAATTAAATATTCAGTTCCTTGTTCATGCTAGTCACATTTCAAGGTCAATAGTTATTAATCTTTACGTTTTACAATTTCTTGTTGTAAAACGTAGATAATGATCACATCGATGCCTTAGGGTTTTTATGAGCATTTGATAACATGAATTTGGGCAAAGCCCAGAGCACTTAATATGGGCCTTGCATTTAATAAGTCCTCAAGGGAAAAAAAACGCTGTTGTTGTTATGTGGAGATTCTAAGTATTCCCCATAAATTTTCTGTAATTTAAGAGCAGTGAAAATATACAGTTAATGTTGATAAGCACTTAAAAGGAATTTTTTTTTTCTAAGATTTTATTTTTCCTTTTTCTCGCCAAAGTCCCCTGGTACACAGTTGTATATTTTTAGTTGTGGGTCCTGTTAGTTTTGGCATGTGGGATGCCACTTCAGCATGGCTTGATGAACGGTGCCATGTCTGTGGATCTGAACTGGCGAAACCCTGGGCCGCTGAAGTGGAGCACACAAACTTAACCACTTGGCCACGGGGCTGGGCCCCATCTTGTAATGTTCTTTAATGCACAAAAGATTTTAATTTTGATGAAGCCTAATTCTTCAATTTTTTCTTGTTACTTATGCTGTTGATGTTATATCTAAGAATCCATTGCCAAATCTAAGGTCATGATGATTTACTCCTTTATTTTATTTTAAGAGTTTTATAGTTTTAGCTCTTAATTTTGGGCCTTTGATCTGTTTTTAGGTGATTTTTTGTATATATTGTGAGGAAAAGGCCAATGTCATTCTTTTGCATGTTGATATCCTTTTTTCCCCATCACCGTTTATTGAAAAGACTGTCATTTTCAAGGGTCTTGGCACCCTTGTAAAACATCGGTTGACCATAAACACATGGATTTAATCTTTAGTCAATTCTATTCTATTGACCAATATATCTACCTTTATCCCAATGTCCCACTGTATTGATTACTGTAGCTTTGCAGTAACTTTTGAATTGTGAAGCATCAGTCCTCCAACTTTGTTCTTTTTTCAGATTGTTTTGGCTATTCTGAATCCCTTGCAATTTCATATGAACTTTCAAATCAGCATGTCAATTTCTACAAAGAAGCCAGCTGGGATTCTGATAGGGGTTGAATTGAGCCTGTAAATCGCTTTGAGAAATATTGCCATCTTACTATTAAGTGGTCCAATTCATGAACATGGGATGCTTTTGCATTTAATTAATTTCTTTCATTAGTGTTCTATAGTTTTTAAGTGTACAGTTTGCACTTGTGTTAAATTTATTGCCAAATATTTTATTGTTTTGGATACTGTTATAAATGGAATTATTTTCTTAATTTAGATAGTCATTGTACATGTATAGAGGTATAATTGATTTTTTATTTTTTTTCTGGGGAGGATTTGCCCTGAGCTAACATCTGTTGCTAATCTTCCTCTTCGTTTTTTCCTCCCCAAAGCCCCAGTACATAGTTGTATATTCTACTTGTAAGTCTTTATAGTTCTTATGTGTCAGCTGCCGCCACAGCATGGCTACTGACAGACGAGTGGTGTAGTTCTGTGACTGGGAACTGGACCCAGATGACTGAAGCAGTGAAAGCGTCGAACTTTGACCACTAGGCCATCAGGACTGGCTCAAGTATAATTGATTTTAGCATATTGACTTGTATTCTACAATCTTGCTGAGTTTGTTTATGCTCCTAAGAGTGTTTCAGTGGATTTTTTAAGGATTTTCTTTAAACATGGTCATTTCATCTGTTAATGGAGATTGTTTTCCCTCTTTCTTTCCAATCTGGTTGCCTTTATTTCTTTATCTTTCTTACTGGTTCTGGCTAGACCACTAGAACAATGTTGATTAGAAAAGGAAGGAATGTATGTCCTTGTCTTGTCCTAATCTTAAAGGAAAAACACCATTAAGTCAGACGGTAGCTGTCACTTTATCATGTTTAGATAGTTCCCTCCTCTTCCTAGGTTCTTGACTGTCTTTTGTCTTGAAATGGTGGTGGATTTTGTCAAATGCTTTTTCTTCAAGTGTGAAGAGGATCATATGGTTTTTATTTTTTATTAATATAGTGTATTACATTAATTGCTTTTTAGATATTAAACCATTGTTGCATTATGGGGATATGTCCCACTTGGTTATGGTATCTAATTCTTTTTATATGTTACTGGTTTCAGTTTCCTGGTGTTTTGTTGAGTTTTTGCATTCAAATTAATAAAAGATAGTGGTCATAGTTGCCTTTTGGGATAGTGTCTGTCTGATTTTCATGTCAGGTTGATACTTCCTCATATCAGTGTGAGTTAGGAAGTTTCTGCTCCTCTTTTACTTCTTAAGCAGTTTCTGAAGAATTAGTATTACTTCTGCTATAAATGTTTGGTTGAATTTAACAGTAAAGCTATGTGGACCTTGGCTTTTCGTTGTGGGCAGTTTTTTGATTACTAATTCAATCTATTGTTATAGGTTTATTCAGATTTTCTGTTGTCATGTGTGAGTTTGGTAGTTTGTATGTTTCTAGGAAATTGTCCAATTCACCTAGTTTTTCTAATTTGTTGGTGTACAATTGTTCATTGTATTCCTTTGCAATCAATTTTTATTTCTGTAAGCCTGGTAGTAATGTCCCCTCTTTCACTTAAGATTGTAGTAATTTGAGTATTCTCTTTAGTCATGCTAGATTATCTAAAAGTTTGTGAACTTTTAAAAATCTTTTCAAAAACCCAGCTGTTGGTTTCATTCATTTTCTCTATTATTTTTTACTTTCTCTATCTTTAATTTCCACTGCAATCTTTATTATTTCCTTCCTTATGCTTGCTTTAGATTTAGTTTGCTCTTCTTTTCCCAGTGCCTTAAGGTAGAAGGTTAGATTTGACCTAGGTATTTCTTTGTAACTGTAGGCATTTTAATCTGTAAATTTTCTCCTAAGCACTGCTTTAGCTGCATCTCTTAAGTTTTGATGTGTTGCATCTTCATTTTATTAGTCAAAAATCTTTTCTAGTTTCTCTTGTGTTTTCTTGTTTGACATATTGGTTTTTTAGTAGTTTTTAATTTCCACATATTCTTGAGTTTCTCGTTTTTCTATTATTTATTTCTAATTTCATTCGATTATGGTTTCATGACATGCTTTATATTGTTTCTATTCTTTTGAATTTATTGAGGTTTCTCTTATAAACTAGCATATGATTTATCTTGCAGAATGTTCCATGTGCACTTGAGAAGAAAGTGTGTTCTACTCTTGTGGGGTGAAGTGTTTTATAGATGAATGTTAGCTCTATTTGGTTTATAGCGTTGTTGGTTGTAGACTTTTCTATTTCTGTGTTGATCTTCTCCCTAATTGTTCTATCCATTATGAATGTGGAGTACTGAAGTCTCTGACCATTATTGATGAATTCTTTGTCTCATTTCTGTTAGTTTAATTGTGGTAAAATATATATAACATAGAATTTGCTATTTTAACCATTTTAAAGTATACACTTCAATAGCATTAAGTACATCCACAGTATTGTGTAACCATCACCACTATCTAGTTCCAGAACTTTTTCATCACCCAACAGGCTTGCCAAACACCTTAAAGCAATCATTCCGCATTGCCCCTCCCACAAGCCCTTGCAACAATTAATTTTTCAATCTCTATGGTTTTGCCTATTTTGGATATTTCATATAAATGAAATAATATGTGGCCCTTTGTTTCTGGCCACTTAGCATGATGTTTTCAACCATGACATGATGTAACATGTGACATGATGTATCAGTACTTCTTTCCTTGGTATGGCTGGATAATACTCAATTGTGTTGTAGTTTGTTTTGTGGCCTAACATATGGTCTATCTTAGACAATATTCCATGTGCACTTGAGAAAAATATGTGTTCCGCTGTTATTTGCTGGAGTGTTTGGTATATATCTGAGAGGTCTAGAAGATTTATACTGTTGCTGTAGTCATCTGTTTCCCAATTATCTTCTGTCTGCTTTTTCTATCCATTATTGAAATTGGTTTATTGAAGTCTCCAGTACTGTAGAACTGTCTGTTTCTCCCTTCAGTCCTGTCAGTTGTTTCTTCATATATTTGGGGGCTTTAAGGCATATATGTTGATAATCATTATATCTTCTTAATAGATTGACCCTTTTATCAATATATAATGTGTTTGGGGTGGGCCCTGTGGCTGAGTGGCTAAGTTTGCACACTCTGCTTTGGCAGCCCAGGGTTTCGCCAGTTCACATCCTGGGCACAGACCTAGCGCTGCTCATCAAGCCATGCTCGGGTGGTGCCTCACATAGCAGAGCTAGCAGGACCTAAAACTAGAATATACAACTGTGTACTGGGAGACTTGAGGGAGAAGAAAAAAAGATTGGCAACAGAAGTTAGTTCAGGGTCAATCTTTAAAAAAAATTTTTTAAATATATATGTTTGCCTCTTCTAAGAATTATTGACTAAAAGCCTATTCGGTCTGATATTAGTATATCCATCCTGCTCTCTTTAATAACTATTTGTATGTAATATATTTTTCCATCCATTTATTTTCAACCTATGTATGTCTCTGGATCTAACATGAGTCTCTTATAGATAGCATGCAGCTGGGCCATATTTTTTTATCCATTCTGCCATTTTGACACTTGTTTCTATATATACTGTGTTTTATTTCTCTCTCCCTAATTACTGACTCCTTTTCTGTTTAACTTATTTTCTTGTACTTTACCATTTTGATACCTTCTTTTCCTATTCATTATACTATTTAGTTATTTTTTCAGCATTTATCCTGGAGATTAAAATTTTACATTTATAACAAACTAGTTGGAAATAAAGTCAACTTTTTTCAGGGGTTCCCAAGACCACTCTCAGGTTCAATGATTTCCTTGAAGGACTCGCATAAAAGGGAAAGGCTATTGTACTCACAGTTATGGGTTTTTTTAGAGTGACAGAATACGGATTAAAATCCATAAATGCTGGATATGCTAGGGACTGGAGGTAATCTACCAAGGGCTGGTCAAGGGCCTAGATCTTTCTTTGGAATAGGCAGGGTTTAAACATTCCAGATCATCTTTTTTTTTTCTTTTTTAAGATTGGCACCTGAGCTAGCAACTGTTGCCAATATTTTTTTTTTCGGCTTTTTCTACCCAAATCCCCCCAGTACATAGTTGTATATTTTAATTGTGGGTCCTCCTAGTTGTGGCATTTAGGATGCCACCTCAGCATGGCCTGATGAGCGGTGCCATGACCGTGCCCAGGATCCAAACCAGTGAAACCCTGGGCCGCTGAAGCAGAGCGTGCGAACTTAACCACTCGGCCACGGGGCCGGCCCCTGAACATTCCAGATCTCCTGAGGTAACCTTTTACTGCACATCAAGTTAGCTCTAATAGTATACAAAAATTCTGCTCCTATACAGCTCTGGCCTGCCGTTTTTATGTTGTTTTTGTCCCAGATTATATTTTTATACACTGTGTGCCCTTTAACATATGTTTATAATTATTGTTTCATGGATTTGTCTTTAAAGACATTTAAAAAAAAGAGGCCCAACAAACTCAAAATAATATTGGGTTATATATTTACATTTTTAACTGCCTTTACTATTGTTCTTTATTTCCTTTATTTTTATTGAGATATATTTGACATATAACGTTATATTAGTTTTAGATGTACAACATAATGATGTGGTATATGTATATATTGCAAAATGATTACCACAGTAACTTTAGTTAACATTCATTACCACAGTCAAAATTTTTTTTGTCTTCTGATGAGAACTTTCAAGATTTACTGTCTTAGCAACTTTCAAATATACAATGCAGTATTGCTAACTATACTCACTATGTACATTACATCTCCAGGACTTACTGATCTTTTAAGTATAAGTTTGTACCTTCCTTAACCACCTTTACTCACTTCACCCACCATTGACCCCTGTCTCTGGACCACCGCCCGTCTGTTCTCTGTATTTATGAGTGTTTGTGTATTTTGTTTTTGTTTTTGTTTTAGATTCCACATATAACTAATATTGTTCAGTATTTGTCTTTGTCTGTCTGATATAGTTCACCTGGCATAATGCCCTCAGGGTTCATCCATGTTGTCGCAAATGGCAGGATTTCCTTCTTTGTATGGCTGAATAATATTCCATTGTGTGTGTGTGTGTGTGTATATATATATATACACCACATCTTCTTTATCCATTCATCTACCGATGGACACTTAGAAAGGTTGCTTGCATGTGTTGGGTTTATACATAATGTTGCAATGAATATAGGGGTGCATATATCTTTATAAATTAGTGTTTTTGATTTTTTAGGAGAAATACCCAGAAGTGGAATTGCTAGATCGTATGGTAGTTCTATTTTTAATTTTTTGAGGAAACTTCATAATGTTTTCTATAGTGTTTGCACCAGTTTACATTTGTGCCCACAGTGCACAAGGGTTCCCTTTTCTCCACATCCTTGGCAACACTTGTTATTTGTTGTCTTTTTTGATAATAGTCATTCTGACAGGTGTGAGGTGATATCTTTGTGGTTTTGATTTGCATTTCACTGATGATTAATGATGTTGAGCATCTTTTTATGTCTGTTGGCCATCTGTATGTCTTCTTTGGAAAAATGTCTATGTCCTCTGCCCATTTTTTCATCTAATTGTTTTTTGATATTGAGTTGCATGAGTTCTTTACATATTTTAGATATTAACCAGTTATTGGATATACCATTTGCAAATATACTCTCCCATTCAGTAGGTTGCCTTTTTATTTTGTTGATGGTGTCCTTCACTGTGCAATAGCTTTTTAGTTTCATGTCATCCTCTTCATTTTTGGTTTTGTTGCCCTTGCCTGAGGGGACAGCTCCCTAAAAATATTGCTAAAACTAATGTCAAAGTGTTTACTAGCTATGTTTCCTTCTAGGAGTTTTATGGTTTCAGGTTTTACATTTAAGTCTTTAGTCCATTTTGAGTTTACTTTTGTATAGGGTGTAAGAGACTGGTCCAGTTATATTCGTTTTCGTTTGTCCAGTTTTCCCAACACCATTTATTAAAAAGACTGTCTTTTCTCCATTGTGTATTCTTGCCTCCTTTGTCATAGGTTAATTGGCCATATAGGCGTGGTTTTATTTCTGGGATCTCTATTCTGTTCCATTGATCTATGTTTCCGTTCTTGTACCAGTACCATACTGGGTTTTTTTTAATATATAATTTTTATTGAGTTAATGATAGGTTACAATCTTGTGAAATTTCAGTTGTACATTATTGTTTGTCATGTTGTAGGTGCACCCCTTCACCCTTTGTGCCCACCCCCACCCCCTCTTTCCCTTGGTAGCCACTAGTCTGTTTTCTTTGTCTACATTATTAAATTCTTCATATGAGTGGAGTCATACAGAGATTGTCCTTCTCTATCTGGCTTATTTTACTTAACATAATTCCCTCAAGGTCCATCCATGTTGTTGCAAATGGGATGATTTTGTTCTGTTTTATGGCTGAGTGGTATTCCATTGCATATATATACCACATCTTCTTTATCCAATCATCTGTTGATGGGCACTTAGGTTGCCTCTACATCTTGGCTATTGTAAATAATGCTCCAGTGAACATTGGGGTGCATGGGACTTTTGGAATTGCTGACTTCAGGCTCTTTGGATAGATACCCAGTAGTGGGATAGCTGGGTCGTTAACAAGTGTTTCATTTTCTATGTTTTTATATATAATTTTCACCAGTTTTGATGGGGACCCTGCCTGTGGAGCTCCTCATGCCATGATGCCAGAAGTGGAATTCCCTGACCAATTCTTGACAGTTCTAACCATGGACCATGTAAGTTGATATTTCAGTCTCCTTTGTGAACATTTCCTTTTTCTGAATCTTCCTACCATACAGCCCAAATAAAGAGCCTGCCCCACATCCTCGTGTACCTCCTATATGCCTATCTATTCTCCAAATAATGTTCAACACTCCTGTGTGTTCAGTCTTTTGTCAAGAGCAGCTATAGGGTAGAAATAGAATCCCCAGATGGAGGCCTTTCCCATCCTTTTTTCATATTCCTAGAAAAAGAGCAGATGGATTCATCTGATGATCTCTGGGCAGACTCTGTACTTCTCCTGAATAGACCTGAGTTTCCAGGTAGACTGGATGTGACGTTGACTGATCTCAGTCATACATAAATAGTAGATGATTATAGACTTCCAGAATTAGAGATGATCTTATCCAACCTAAATGTCTAAGTATAATTAAGACTGATATATTTTCACCAAATAGACTACTCTGTAGCCACTAAAAAGTATTTACTAAGTAATTTGTCATTAGAAGTAATAATTCTTATCATACAATATGAAATGATGATGATTAACGTAGTGATGAACTTGGGGCTGCAAGAAATTTTAAAGTATTGTTCATATCCCATTTTCTAAGTAAGATATTTTTGCTGTCCAAAGAAACAAGGATGTACAAACTCACCTTTATTGATAATTCATGTGGCAATCACAAAACATGCAATGTGCATGTATATACTCTTTCTTTTAATTTGTAAAATGATTATATTTGTTTATTTCCAGGCATGCTTAGCTAATTAAAAACGCCCATAATATGGAGGAAGATCACTCTGAATCAAATGGATTCTTTAAAGAAATGTAGATTGTCTGTTTTGGAAGCACTAATTTCCTTACTTTCCATACCATAGCCTTCTATCCCTGGCCTACTTGTTTGCTATGTAGTATCCTTCTTGTAATGAAATTCATTATTTCTTGTGTTTTTCTCAATATTTCCTTCAGGGGCCGGCCCAGTGGTGCAGCGCTTAAGTGTGCATGTTCCGCTTTGGCGGCCTGGGGTTCACCTGTTCAGATCCCAGGTGCGGACATGGCACCACTTGGCACGCCATGCTGTGGTAGGCGGCCCACATATAAAGTAGAGGAAGATGGGCACGGATGTTAGCTCAGGGCCAGTCTTCCTCAGCAAAAGGAGGAGGATTGGCAGTAGATGTTAGCTCAGGGCTAATCTTCCTCAAAAAAAACAAAGAATATTTCCTTCAATTTTACCTACAATATGTGGTTTGTTGTTTCAGGAATTGTTGACATTCAGGGATGTGGTCATCAACTTCTCTCAGGAGGAGTGGGACTATCTGGATTCTGCTCAGAGGGACTTGTACTGGGATGTGATGATGGAGAACTACAGCAACTTGGTTTCACTTGGTAAATGTATCTGCCTCACAGAATGTAGAATATGCTGTCTAGAATAGCAGGAAATATTCAGTGAACCCAAGGCTGTCTTATAAGAAACTAAGTACATTTCTTTTCCCTGTTTCCAAAGGCATGGGTTGAACATTGTGTTGGAGATGACACTTCCATTAAGCGTCATCATCATTCTTAATAATGTTCATGCCTGCTCAGTCCCTTCATATAATTTCTACCTTCCTTGATACCCAGGAAGCTGGATTTGATTTGTAGGACACATACAGCATATCCTTTGAGATTTCTGTTATATTGTGTTTGCGCTCAGAATTGCTATAAATGCTTTATGTTATTTTCTTAGCCACCTTCTGGGTGAACAGCTAAGATACTGTGCCCTGATTTGTTATGATTATTAAAAGAATTTGTATAATTTATATGTTGCTAGATTGTTAAACAAAATTCATATTCATTACCTGACACAAGTATTGTCTTACACCTGCTTTGTGGTTAAAGAACTTTGTACTTAACGTTGTCAGTATTCCAGCAAGGACCTTATTTTCCTCACAACTCACATAGTTCTTGCCTTGTACCAGGTGATGTTCTAAGCACTTTTAATATTTTGAATCATTTAATTCTTCAGTAACCCTATGACATAAGTACTACTTGTATTGTTTTTAGAAGAGATTGCTAAGACAAAGAGTATTTAGGCAGCTTCTCCAAGGTTACACAGCCAATCAGTATCAGAAGCAGGTTTTCTACCCAAGCAATGTGGCACCAAAGCCACTGTTTTTAACTGTTAAAATATTCTGACCCTGAAGACAAAGAGTTAGCATGGGTTTCAGTAAAATAAGACATTTCTTTACCTGTCTGGTCTCTTTATACCTTGTAACTCTGCAGTCACTCTAAGGTGAATGTTCTTTCAATCTTCTCACATTTCTCTTCTCCAAAGTCTTTATCATTATCACTTCAACTTCATTTATTAAAACAACCAATTCTCAAAAGTGTTATTTAGATTTGGTTACAATTCTATTTTTTATACATTATGTTACATTTCTTTGTTGTACGCAGGGTGTTCCATTTCTAAGCCAGTTGTGATTCCCTTATTGGAGGAAGGGGAGTTGCTCAGGAGAGTTGCGAGTGATGTGACAAGAACACAGGTGTGTGAGGGCTAATGAGGAGGCAGGAAAGTCATCACTAAAAAGCCCCAGCTGATCCGGGAGGAGGTAGGCCCCTGCGATGTATTTGGGAGACTCCCTTCAAAGCCCTGTGGCAAAAAAGCCTGACACTTGGGGAAGCAAATTAAGATCCCCAGTGTAACCAACATTTTTTCCAGTTCCTCTTGTATTTAGACTTATACAAATGCCTCTACTGACAAAAAAAACCTTGGTCATTTATATACTCAGCAGATAATAGGTGTCTACCTATTATCTGAGATATTGTGCTAGCCCTGTCAGTACAATGGTAAGACCAATACTGATCCTGTGCTTATGGAATTGACATACTAGTGACATGTATAATAAACAGGTAAACAAATAATTAGAAGACATATCATATATAGTGATATATGCTATGAAGAAAAATAAGCAAAGGGATAAAAAATGATGGAGAAAGAGCTAATTCAGATAGCATGGTCAGAAAGAGATCTCTGGGTCTTAGTCTGGCATTCTGTGGATATACAGTTCTTTATCATCAGTTCACCTAAAGGTTTTTACAACTGAAAATCTTCATTTTAATCAATGTTTTTCTAAAACAGTCATTCCTTCTTTTTACTTGCCCTCATTCTCTTTGTAAACTTGAGAAGTAATTCTAATGGGAAAGGCAGGAGGAGTTTTGATTATGTTCTTTACATGACTGTAACTAATTAGGCACCTTAAATGGTGCACTTGAAATTTTCTGACCTTCTCTTATTTATGCCTTGTTATGGATTTATTGATTTTCATTCATTCAGTATACTTTAGCCTACCGATCTTTGATTTTTTTTTTTTTTGAGGAAGATTGGCCCTGAACTAACATCTGCCACCAATCCTTGGTTTTTTGTTTTGTTTTTTTTTTTTTTTTGCTGAGGAAGACTGGCCCTGAGCCAACATCCACACCCATCTTCCTCTACTTTATATGTGGGGCAACTACCACAGCATGGCTTGACAAGTGGTGCCATGTCTGCCCCCAGGATCCAAACTGGCAAACCCCAGGCCGCCGAAGCAAAATGTGCGAACTTAACTGCTACACCACTGGGCTGGCCCCACCAATCTGACTTTTGCTGCCCAGTTGTTTGATTGTTGAGTAATTCCTTATAGTTATTTCTGTGTACCTTTGACTTGATCCTTTAATCTTTGAATTTATTCTTGCTTTCTGAAGCTTTCCCAGGCACACCTTATACCTTCCCTGTCCCATACCAGACAGAAGAACTGGTTAAAAGTGAGTTCTTCTGGTCTTATATGTTTTGTTTTTTGTTCTCTTTTAAAAATCAATACTCCATATTAATTTTAGTTAGCATGTTTTAGTACACAAAGTTTTGTTCCCTTCTTTTGATTCTTGTATCGTCAAAATGGTGGTCTCCCATAGCTCCCACAGGTGATTTCTGTGTCCTTTTGACACGACCCATTAATATCATAAAACTTTCTTGCTTTCTGTCACAACAAGTGCCAAATCTTCTGTCTTCCCTGCTCAGATCGTGACTCGGATCTTTGTTTTAGGAGCGCTGGTTCACTACCTGGTTTATTGCCACAACGTGGGCAATAAGCATGCATAAAATTTTTGTTTCATGAGAGGTGAGTCTTCGACAGTTTTCTCTCTTTTTAGCAAATTGACCTTTCTCAACCTTTATGGTTTCTGGGGTTTTCAACATTTATTTAACTAGAAAATAGTTCATAAGTCAACATTTTCAAATTGATTAACATAGGAGTCATAACATTTTTTAAAAGACCCTCTCTGGTAATTCTGTCTCTTTTGTCATTTTTATTTTTTATATGTTAATTATATTCTTTATATGTTTTCTATATAACTCATCACATTCTGATTCCATATTTATTGAATTCTCCCCTCACCTTTTCTTTGGGTTACTTTGTTGTTTTCTGTCTTCTTGAGTGGGATGTATACACTGGTTATTTTCATTCCTTCATTTTCATAAATGTTAAGCATTTAATTCTTACTTTTTATGTGACTATTATTGAGTTCCATAGATTTTAATAATAAATATTTTCAATAATAAGTAATATTTTGAATGCCGTCTGAAAATTTTATAGTTTCAATTACATTTCCACATTGACTAAACAATTATTTGGTAGAGAGCTTCAACATTTCTAAGTGGAATGCTTTTGATTTACTGATACTGCCGTTCATTTATGATTTTATTGTTTTAGTCACATAATGATGTTTACATTATTTTGCCTTTGTTAACATAATTCTGTCACAGGAAGTTATTTTTGTCTTATATTATGCAATGTTTATCAGTTACTTTGGATTTTACTCATGTTGTTCCCTCATCTAATTGCCAGTCTCCAGGCAGTGTCCAACAGACCCTTTGGTACAAAGTGTCTTACACTCTAGACTGCCAACACCACCCTTTCCATCTCGTTGTCTTAGTGTATTCTCCTTCTCAGCCACAAGCTTTGCTCAGAATTGCATGTGTCTTATGGTATATACCTATTATAATATCTAAAATATTTTTGGAAAGTCCAGCAATGTTGGTTTTGTGTATAGGGAAATGCAAAGGACCATCTGCAAAAGAGCATGAAGGAAAACATTTACGTAAAGACTAAGATTTCAGTAGGATAGATGAATAATAGTGAAAATGCTACTTAAAACACCTCATCTTTATTGACACGTGGGATGAAAAAAATCATGGTTCTGCATAGGAATGAATTAACAGCAGCGATGGAGACAATATGTGTAATTGGAAAGGGAACTGGAAAACAATAATTTATAAACACTATTCATATATATGAATGTATCTTAATACGCTATTGATATTGAACCTGAAGTGAGTTCGCTCACCCGTTGTGCAGCAAGCCAATCTCTGACACCAGGTGTAGTGGAAGAAAGTAGGACTTTATTATTGCACAGCACTGAGCAATAATGCTGAAATCTCAAACTCTCTGAAAAGCTAAAAGTAAGGGTTTTTATATGGGGTTTTAGGTAGGGGAGGGGGAGTATATGCCCTTGCTGGTTGGAGCTTTTCCACCAGCCTGTAGCTCCTTGGCAGGGAGGAGGAGGAGGAGATAATGAATCCAGGTGGTTGTCCTTGGCCATTTGTCTCCAGGGAGGATAGTGGATCCAGGAACCAGGAAGCCAGAGAGTAAGCTGGGAATGAATGCTTTGGTTTTAACCCCATATATGCTGGGTTTAACATAGGGAAACCGATATCAGGGCCTATCACTATAAATATATATATAATCTCTGTAGTATAGTGTGATGGTTGGAAGGCCTGGAGACATCCTATAATTTTGCATTATTCTTATAGTCATATAATCATTTTGATAATCAATTGTGTTCTCTAGTGACTATCTTTGTAATATTTCCTTTATTCTTATTTAGATTCCTTAAATCCAGTGATTTACTTTTTCTGTAATTATGAATTACTATGTCCTTGGGACTCATTGTTCAGTAGCACATTAAAAAATGATTGCATTTGTCCTTTTGGAGTTTAAGGAATAGGGAAATAAACAGTACAACAACAGAAAATTATTGAATATACAATTAAAAAGTGGATATGAGGATAAGGAATTAGATAGTAGAATAGAGAGATAGATATGAACTTACTTAGAGTTAGATAGTACATCCTTTCTGAAGGTAGTAATGTTTAGATGTGGACAATGAAAAGGAGGTGGTATATAAAGAACCCATTTCTGAGAAATAAAACATCCTATGGGTAGCTCTCTGTGATAAGAAATGCAGTTTGATGTAGGAAATAAAAGATTAGGTGAAAAGAGATAATGGATTAAAATGAGGTCTTTGTACAAGCACCTTATTATCCAAGGTAAAGCATTTGGATTCTATTGTAAAAAAAGAAAAAAATAACCAAATTATTAGTATTTATAGATTATCAGATTTTGGTCTGCATTAGCAGTATCTCTATAAGATACTGATGAGCAGTTTTACATCTATAGATGTTGATTCAGTTTATCTGGACTGTTTCCTGAACAACAGTGCTTGACAACAAGCTTACCAGGTGATGATCATCACCTAAACTTCAGACCCACTGAGTTAATCTTTTTCCATTATCACAAACCTCGCAATCTTACATTATGCTTTTATCATTCTCTGAGCTTTCTCTACCCTTCAAACTTCGTAACAGTATTTTACTCATTCACTTATATTGTGAGTTATTTTCAGTTTTTCTCCTCTGCATTCTGTAACTGTTTTATTTTTGGGACACATGAAAAAGTAAATTACTTTTTTTCATTTCTTTCAGATTTGGAGTCCAAATATGACACAAAGAATTTATCTATAGAGAAGGACATTACTGAAAACAACAGTTCTCAGTGGAAAGTAACAGAAGGTAGTAAATTCCTTGGTTTTGAGAGCTCCTTTTTTAGAAATGACTGGCAAAGCAAAAGCAAGACTGAAGTACAAAGACCTGAAGTGGGATCCTTCAGTCAAATGACAATCATCTCTGAAAAATTTCCCAATTACAAAAATCATGAATCTCTTACATTACATCAGAGAATTCATGAAAGCAAGAAGCCCTATGAATATAAAGAATATGGGAAGGTCTTCAGTTGTGACTTAAACTTTGATGAATATGACAGAATACATACTGGTGAGAAAACCTATGAATGTAATAGATATTGGAAAACCTTTGGAGTAGATGACCCATGTACCCTACCACTGAATATTCATACTGGTATAAAACCTTGTAAATATATGGAATATGAGGATGCATTTAGTTTTTATGAAGACCTTAGTGTACATCAGAAAATTCATGATGATCAGAAGTGCTATAAATGTAAGGAATACGGAAGAACCTTCAGAAGAGTTGAAGCAATTACTCCACTTCAAAGAATGCATGATGGTGAGAAACCCTATGAATGCACTTTCTGTGGGAAATCCTTTAGAGTGCATGCACAACTTACTCGACATCAGAAAATCCATACAGATGAGAAACCTTATAGATGTATGGAATGTGGCAAGGACTTTAGATTTCATTCACAGTTAACTGAACACCAGAGAATTCACACTGGTGAAAAACCGTACAAATGTATACAATGTGAGAAGGTCTTTAGAATTAGTTCACAGCTCATTGAACATCAGAGAATTCATACTGGTGAGAAACCTTATGCATGTAAAGAATGTGGGAAGACTTTTGGAGTCTGTAGAGAACTTGCTCGACATCAGAGAATTCATACTGGTAAGAAACCCTATGAATGCAAGGCATGTGGAAAGGTCTTTAGAAATAGTTCATCTCTGACTAGACACCAGAGAATTCATACTGGTGAGAAACCCTATAAATGTAAGGAATGTGGGAAAGCTTTTGGAGTAAGTAGTGAACTTACTCGACATCAGAGAATTCACAGTGGTCAGAAACCTTATGAATGTAAAGAGTGTGGAAAGTTCTTTAGACTTACTTCAGCCCTTATTCAACATCAGAGAATTCATAGTGGTGAGAAGCCTTATGAATGTAAGGTATGTGGGAAGGCCTTTAGACACAGTTCAGCCCTTACTGAACATCAGAGAATTCATACTGGAGAGAAACCTTATGAATGCAAGGCATGTGGAAAGGCTTTTAGACATAGTTCATCCTTTACAAAACATCAGAGAATTCATACTGGTAAGAAACCCTATGAATGTAAGGAATGTGGGAATGCCTTTAGTATGGGCAGGCACCTTACTTGATATCAAAGAAGTTATACTGGTGAGAAGTCTTTTGAATGAAAGATGTGTACAAATGCCTTTTGTTTCTGTGTTTCACTGGAAAGACCTGTGCATTTAATAAGAAGTAATGAAGAGGATTCAATCTATCTTTCTTATTAAATCTGTTTCCAGACTCATATATGGCTACTCTACTCAGCAGTAAAACTGCTTAGTCATAGGTGATACATACTTTCAGCTTTGTTAGATATTGCCAAATATTTCTCCTTTTATATCAGTTAACATTCTGAATATCTATTTATGTAAGATGGTCTTTATTAACCTGTTTCTGAAATGTGTGGAAAATGTGTTTCCCTAATTATTAAATATTTGAGTTATTTTCATTTGAGTTTCTTGTGCAGGCATGTTTTGCTTACAGTTACTTTTGGTGTTTATGTTTTTTTGTTCTTTTGTCTATTATTTTTGGCTTACTGATTTGTAATATTACTCAAATACATCTTCTGCATTCTAATTTTTTGCTTATTATATATGACGTACTTTCCTTCTTCCCAAGAGTTAGAACTCCCAGTCAGATATTATGTGGTTTTAAAGTCTTGTGGTGGTTGTGTAGATTTTTTTTGTTTTGTTTTCTATTGTTTTTGTTTTAATGGTAGATGTATAATCTTCTGTCATCAAATGGCTGACTTCTATTTGAATTTATTTTGACACGACAGATCTCCCTAAATACCTACTGCAACAAAATTCCTTTAAGGAGCCTTCACCACTAGGCAGTGACAGTCGGGATCCAAATGAAAGGAGCACTTTTAAATATTTCATAAAATTAACTAACTCAATCTTATCAGTCTCTTAAATTTGTTAACCATCTTTAAAAGGAGGCAAAAATCTACAACTATTGCAACGATTATAAACTGGTTACTAAACTTACATTAAGAGGATGTATAACTTTCATTACCATGGCTTCAATTGGGTTTTGTATCTATCTATAATTTTCCTTCTTATTCCCTCTCAGTGTTGCCTTACTAGGTTTTGGCAGTTGAACAATCAACAGACCTTTGATTTTAGGGATCTTTCCTGACTCCAAAAAAAGAAAAAAGAAAAGGAGGACAGTCACAGAGATTAAGGTTGCAAATCTCAGCTGTCCATCATCTCCTTCTTGGAACAGTTGTCCTGGGTATGCAGTCAATGTGATCATGAGCCACAGGTTATTAGATTTTTATAAGAAAATTTACCTATTATGTTGAGATTCATTTATGTCACCATCATCCATTAGATTTTAATTTTTGAAATAGGTGTCTTTCCCAGAATTTATGGATTCTTTAAACTTTCGTATGGTCAGCAGTAGCAATTAAGCCATTTTGTCATTGGAATACACCGAGTTATGTTTTCTTTAAATATTCCTTAGTTCTTATAATATGTAACTAGTAGATATTTCATGTCCTCCACAGAAAATGAGTCTCTGTTTTTACCCTTATTAAGATATTTGCTATTTCATTTCTTTGAAACATTTCAACTATATTTATTATAATTATTAATAGTTCACTCTACTGAGCTATTATGTGCTTATACTGTTGATTTGTTCTTTGATCCCACTCTGCCTGGTTATTCTGAGTTACCATCACTGTTGATTAGTTTCCCTCTTCTTGGTGTAGTACTCTAGAACTACTTGCCCTACACTTCTTTGTGTGTGTTTTAATTTTTTGCTTGCTTGAACAAATGAAAACAATGAGCCACCTAAATCTTATATACAGACTTAAAATTAATAACAGAAAATAACCACATGTCTTAGCACTTACTTTTTGAAATCATTAATAAATAAATTAAAAACTAATGAATTCTTATTATGTCTCCCTTATTTGTAATTGCAGCTACATTTGGTCACATTACATTAACATTTTTCTTTGAACTTTGTTATGAATTGTTGTCATTTCACAGACCTCTACTCCAATAAACCATAATGTAATTATTGTTGTTAACATATGTTCTTTTTCCTACTTCTTTTTGGTGCTCAACTTGATAAAACTTCATTCCTTTCCATTTTCATTTGCTCCTTTATCCTTTCCACATTTTCCTTAGCTTACTTGGAAACTTTTGGGTTTTTTCCCAAATACAAGAATATGTTCCAGACCTACCCTGTTTATTACTGTCCTGAACCATGACATTAACTACCCCCAATGAAGGAATCCTGGTTCCATTTAATGGTGAAGAATTCTAATTAACAAATGTCAAAGCAATGAGGGAAATAGGAAATCACCATAATAGTAATAATTATATACAAAATCCATTGATGGATGCTAAAATTTCAAGGTGTGAAAGTTTGAGAAAAACAGTCTATTAGAATTGTCTCAAAATATCTCTCCCAAATATTTAATTACAAAGAGAAAACACTGTATATACCACCTTAGTTAACGAAGTGATCACCAGTTGTAAGACAGAGGCATCATATACCACTGAAGGTGATGCACTAAGGGCATATCACTTGGGTAGTATTCTCACCAAAACTGCATAACTCTGATCTAATAATGAAGAAACTACAGACAAACCCAAAATGAAGAACCTTCTGTAAAATAACTTACCCAAGGCAAGGGAAGATTGAGAAACTCTCAAAGATTGGAGGAGACTACTGAAAATTGATAACTAAATATATTGCAAGATTCTGGATTCGATCTTTGGAACATTAGTGGAGAAAACTTGGTGAAATCCAAATAAAGCCTGTAGTTTAAGTGATAGACCAGTGTTAATGTCCTGGTTTCGATCATTATGATATGGTAATGTAAAATGTTAATATTAGGCAAACTGGGAGACGGGTGTATGGAAACTGTAGTCTTGGAGTTCTTCTGTAAGTCTAGATTTTTTTAAAAAAATACTGTTTCCAGCCAAAATGAAGTAATAGAGACTAGATTTACCTTCCTGCCTAAAATAACAAAAACACCAGATAAAATAGAAGAAACACTGGTTTTTGGAAATTGGACATCAGACAGCACAACAGTAATGCCTAACAAAGTATAAACAAGTGTGATCCCTACACTTGGCCCAACTTACTGCCTAGAGGGCATCTCCACATCTTGGCACAGGGAGGGGGAATACAGAGGGAACCTCATGATCTCCCTAAATTGACAAGATAGAACTGAGTGTCCAGGAAGGCCCTGATGGCTAGAGTTTGCAGGGTAAAGCATCAAGCCAAGTTCTGATGGTGCATAGGTGAGGTCATGAGGAGACTTACCCAAGGCCAGCAAAAGAAATGCTTAAGAGCACAGGTATTCTTTGGAGCTCACCCAGAACCAGGAATAGTTTGTGTCCCATCAACCAGAGGTAAACCTCATAATTTACAGGGCACTAGTTAGATTACTCAAAAAGTTATTGCCTCAGTAGACAAGCAAGTTAGCATTAGGCTAAAGATTCCCTGGTCCCACTTAGAAAAGCTTAAAGCAAATCTTGAAAGGAACAAATTGTTTCCAGGTAACACAAATATATTCCAGAACAAAGCTTGAGTGTATTTATAGAAATGCAAAAATACCAAGCACATAGAAGGTAACTTTCACAGTCTTTGGTAGTAAATAAAGTTTACCAGTCATGTAAAGAAGCAGGTGGGATTTGCCCCATGGCCAGGTGTTTAAAATTCTGAGTGCTCCGCTTTAGTGCTCCAGGTTTGTGGGTTCAGATCCCTGGCAGAGACCTACTCCACTCATCAGGCTATGCTGTGGAGGCATCCCACATACAAAATAGAGGAAGACTGGCACAGATGTTAGCTCAGGGCTAATCTTCCTCAGGCAAAAAAAGAGGAAGATTGGCAACAGATGTTAGATCAGGGCAAATCTTTCTCACCAAAAAAAAGGAAAGCAGCAGGACTACATGACTGTAATAAGGAGAAAAATCAATAGAAACATCCAGATTTGACAAAAATAGATTTTAGGGGGGCCGGCTCCATGGCCAAGTGGTTAAGTTTGCACGCTCCGCTGCGGTGGCCCAGGGTTCGGATCCTGGGTGCGGACATGGCACCACTCGTCAGGCCACATTGAGGCGGCGTCCCACATCCCACAACTAGAAGGACCTGCAACTAAGATATACAACTATGTCCTGGGCTGGGGGGAAGAGGGATTTAGGAAATAAAGCAGGGAGAAAAAAAAAAAAGATTGGCAACAGTTGTTAGCCTAGATGCCAATCTTTAAAAAAAAAAAATAGATTTTATATTTGATATAATAGATTTTGTATTTGGTAAAGGATACTAACAGCCCAACAGTCATAACTACATTCCACATGTCCAACAAGGAAGAGAGATTGATATGTTAAGTAGGGATGTGGAAGATATTAGAAAAATTCAGACAAACGTCTAGAGAGAAAAACGTGTGAGATTTAAAAATGCAGTCAATGGGATTAATAGACACTGCAAAAGAAAACGTTAGTAAGTTTGAAGATAGCAATAAAAACATTACAAATTGAAATAAAGAAAAACAAAAATAAGAGAGTATCAGAGCGCTGGTGGACAAGTTCAATCAGCCGAATTATGTGTAACTGGAATCCCTGGAAGAGAGGGAAAAGAAAGGGCAGGGTACAGAAAAAATATTTAAAGAAATAGCCAACAAATTTCCAAATGTGGTCAAAACTATAAATCCACAGATTCAGAAATTCAATTCATCCCAAGCACAAGAAATATGGGGGGAGGGGAGGAACTATTCCAAGGTAATCACAGCCAAACTGATTTAAATCAGTGATGAGAGAATTTTAAAAGCAACAGGAAAAAAAAATTTGTACATGCAAAAGAGCAAAGATAAGAAAGAAACCATAGTGCTGGATATAATGGAGTAAACACATTTTGCTCTATTCCTCTCCACTTATTAGACTTAAAATCCATGGGAAAAAATACATGAAGCAAACTTAAGACTCACCAAGTTGAAGAAATGAAGGCAAACTGTCTACGGACCTTGGGACTTGAACAACCCAGGGCAGTGGTGAGTTCCTTGGAGGAGGGGTGGGTTGTTTGTTTTGTTTTGGTTTCCTATATACTCCAACCAGGGCACCAGAGAAGCTGGCAAATTGGAAATGCCACCAGGGCAAAAAACTACCAAAAAACCACACCACACAATAACAAAAAACACATAACAGGCCTGTTTTCCTTATCCAAAGGGCTGAGGAGAGGTTGTGGCCCTGCAGGACAAAACCCTTTTGGAAATGCTAACTCTATGCTGGCTAAACACTACAAACAAAAAATGTCCATCTCCCACACTATTATGCATGACAGCCAGTAGTACTACTGGCCCTTCTTGCCAAGAAGCAGTTGCAGAGGCTTTGTATGTGCACAGCCCTTTCATCCCAGCCCAGCAGTAAAGTGGCAACATCCCTTCTCCCAAGCAGTGGGCACATGATGCTGTGTGCATGAGCAGAGCCCTGACTGCCATCCTGGCCATCAGTAATGGGCACCTACAAAGATTGTATACGTGAGGGAAGCACTGACTGCCATCCTAGCCCAGGAATCATGAAGCACATCTCCTCCTGACTGGCAGATGCATTATGAGGGTGTGACTATGAGAGGAGCCTTGACTACCATTGTGACCTGGCACTAACTGGGTGGTGTTCCTCCCCGGCTGGCTGACAGGCACTTGCAGAGGCAATGTGTGAACAGACCCTGACTAACACTCCAAAGCAGCAGTGACAAAGGCTCTTTCCCCTTCCAGCTAGAGTGGGCCTCCAAATACTATGTGAATGAATAGAGAAATGACTATATTCCAGCTCATCAACAAGTAACAATATTTACATAGGAATCAGCATGTCTTATGATTATAATCTTACGATTATATCCCAAATAGCCAAGGCACAGTCAAAACTTACTCATCCTAGCAAGAAACAGGAATATTCAACTTGAATGAGAAAAGATCATCAAAAAACACCAATGACAAGATGATGAAGATGTTGGAACTATATTACAAGGATTTTAAAGCTACTATCATAAAAATGCTTCAGTGAGCATGGAATGCACCTAAAAAAAAGCTCCAAAATTCATAAAGCAGAAACTGAAAACTTAGCAATAGTTAGAGCCTTCAAACCCATTTTCAATAATGGCTAGAACAACTAGGAATATGGTCAACAACAAAACAGAAGACTTGAACAACATTATGGACTACCTATATAATAGATATTACTAGAAACACTATCTCATAACAACAAAATACACATTCTTCTCAAGGACAGATAAAACATTCTCCAGGATAGAATACATCTTAAGCCATGAAACAAATCAATAAGTTTAAAAGGATTAAAATCATACAAAGTATAACCTCGAATCACATGATATTAAATTAGAAATAACAAATTTCAGAAATTCACAAATACATGGAAATTAAACAACACACTCCTAACTAACCAAAGGGTCAAGGAAAAAATCATAATGAAAATTAGAAAATACTTTCAGATGATTGAAAATGAACCTTATGAGATGCATATAAAGCAGTGGATAGAGAGATATTTATAGCTGTAAATGCCTATATTAAAAAAAGAAAGATCTCAAATCAATAACCTAACTTTGCACCTTAAGAAACTAGAAACCTAAAACAAAAGGAAGGAAACAATAAGGAATAGATGAGAAATAAATGAAAGAGAGAATAGAAAAAAAATAGAGACTATAAATGAAACCAAACTTTGTTTCTTTAAAAGATAACAAAATGAGAAACATTTGGCTAAAATGACCATGAAAATAAAAAGGGAGAAGGTTCAAATCACTAAAATCCAGAGTGAAAAAGAGGTCATGACTCCCAACCTCACAGAAATTAAAAGTACTATAAGGAAAATGCTATGAACAACTGTATACCAGCAAATTAGATAACGTAGATGAAACAAATTCCTAAAAACACAAAGTCTACCAAAATACACAGAAAAAGATAGATAATCTGAATATGCCCATATCTGTTAGAGAAATGGAATCAATAACATTCCAAAACAGAAAGCATCAGACACAGATGGTTTCACAGGTGAATTCTACCAAACATTTAAGGAAGAAATGATACTAATTCTCTACAACCTCTTCCAGAAAAAGAATCAGATGAACCCTTCCTAAGTCATTCTGTGAGGGCAGCATTACCCTAATACCAAAATCACATAAACATATTATAAGAAAGGAAAATCACAAACTAACATCTCTCATGAACATGGAAGTAAACATCCTCAACAAAACATAAGAAAATCAAATCCAATGATGTACAAAAGAAATTATACACCACAACCAAGTAGGATTTATCCCATGCATGCAAGGCTGGTTCAACACTCCAAAATCAAGTAATGTAATACATCACAGCAAGAGACTAAAAAGAAAAATAACATGGTCATATCAATAGATACAGAAAAAGCATTTGAAAAGATTCAATACCCATTCATGATTAAAAGCCTCTTGGCAAACTAGGAATAGAAGGGAACTTCTTCAACTTGATAAGAACATCTACCAGAAACTGACAGCTAACATCATATTTAATAGCGATTATAGCCAAGGTTGCAAGATACAATGTTAATACAGATCTTCCTCAACTTACGATGGGGTTATGTCCCAATAAACCCATTGTAAGTTTAAAATATCCTGAGTTGAAAATGCATTTAATACACCTACTGAACATACCTTAGCCTAGCCTACCTTAAATGTGCTCAAAACACATTAGCCTACAAGAGGGCAAACTCATCTAACACAAAATCTATTTTATAATAAAGTGTTGAATATCTCATGTAATTTATCGAATACTGTACTGAAAGTGAAAAATAGAATGATTGTATGGGTACACGATGGTTGTTAAGTGCATCAGTTCTTTACCCCTGTTATCACATAGCTAATGGGGACATACGGCTTACTGTTACTGCCCAGAGTCATGAGAGAGTATTGTACCACATACCACTCACCCAGGAAAAGGTCAAAATTTGAAGTACGGTTTCTACTGAATGTGTATCATTTTTACATCACTGTAAAGTCAAAAAATCATAAACTGCACCACTGTATACAAAAGTCAAGTACCTTCCTACATACCAGCAATGAACAATTCAGAATTTAAAATAAAAAACCCATAACCATTTACATTAGTACATGAAGAAAGTAAAGAGGAATAAATCTAAAAAATCTCTAAAAGAGATATATGAGAACTAGAAAACTCTCACGAAAGAAAGCAAAGAAGAACTAAATAGAGAAATATTCCACGTTCACATATAGGAACACTCAGTATTGTCAAGATAACAGTTCTCCCAAACTTAACCTATAGAGTCAGTGGTATATTAAAATCCCAGCAAGTTACTTTGTGGATATTGACAAACTGATTCTAAAGTTTATATGGGAAGGCAAATGACCCAGAATAGTCAGCACAATACTGAAGATGAAGAAGTTGGAGGACTAACATTATCTGACTTCAAGATTTGCTATAAAGCTACAGTAACCAAGGCAGTATACTGGCAACAGAATAGATCAACAGACAAATAGATCACTGGCATAGAACAAAGTGCTCAGAAATAGATCCACACAAATAGAGCCAATGGATCTTTGACAAGGGAGCAAAGACATTTCAGTGAAAAAAGGTGCAACAAATGCTGCTGGGACAACTGGACATCCATGTTAAAGAAATGAAACTAGACAAAGGCTTTACATCTTTCAAAAAATTCAAAATTGATCACAGAACTCAATGTACAATGAACAACAAAAAACTATTACAAGATAACATAGGAGAAAATCTAGGGGGCTTTAGGTTTGCAATGATTTCTTAGAAACAACACCAAAAGCATGATCCATGAAAGCTAAAACTTGGTCAATTACATGTCATTAAAATTAAAAATTCGTGCTGTGCAAAAGACACTCTTAAGAGAATAAAAAGACTAGCCACAGACTGGGAGAAAATATTTACAAAACACATATGTGATAAAAGACTTGAATCCAAAATATGCAAAGAACTCTTAAAACTCAACACCGGACAGCAAACAATCCAATGAAAATGTACAAAAGATTGAACAGACACCTCACAAAAGAAGATACACAGATTGCAAATAAGCTTATACAAAGATGGTCGACATCATATGGCATTAGGGAAGTGCAAATTAAAATAATGAGATACCACTATACACCTTTTTGAATGGCTAAAATCCAAAACGCTGACACCACCAAATGCTGGTATGACTGTGGAGCAACAGGAACTCTTTATTCATTACTGGTGAGACTGCAAAATGGAACAACCACTTTGGAAGACATTTATCAATTTCTTAAAAAGCTGAACATAGTCTTACCATATGATCTAGCAATCTTTCTCATAGTTATTTACCCAAATAAGTAAAAAACTTATGTCCACAAAAATCCATACTTGAATATTTACAGCATGTTTATTCTTAATTGCCCCATACTAGAAGCAACCATGAGGTCCTTAAAAGGTGAAAAGGTAAACTTTTGAATATCTATACAATGGATTATTATTCAGTGATAAAAAGAAATGAGCTATTAGGCCACAAAAACACATAAAGGAATCTTAAATGCATATTGTTTAGTGAAATAAGTGCCTTTTTATTTTCTACATTTCTGATTCTTTCATACTTGGGGCCTTACTGACTCTGGAGAGACTGTGACTCCCAGGGTAGCCAATCCTACAGACAGTAAAGACTCATCTGTAAAATGCCTTTCATGTGTGAACTAGCCAGAGCACATGTTTTAACCACCGCCTTTATCAGGCTCTCACACCCAAGGCCAATATTCCCTGCTCTAATCCCTCCAGTGCCATAAATAAGCAACTTGGGGAAGCTCTGAAATTCTTCAAACTAACCAATCTTAAACCTGCTTACCCTACCCTACCCATTCCATCCTGCAGAAACAATTAGTAAAGTCTCTTGCCTACATTTTCTCTTTTTCTTCTACCTCCTGACACACCCTGGTGCTTCCCTATGTGGGCCTGTGTGGAGCGCTGTGCCTCCTGTGAGTATAAAAATGTCTTCCTTCATGACAGTAATTTCCATGTCTATGTCTTACCATAACTGGTTAAAACAAATCCTGGGTACAACTTAAAATAATAAGCCAATCACAAAAGGCTACATACTGTGTGATTCCAACTATGAAGGCAAACCTATAAAGAAAATCTGAATAGACCTCTAAGAAGTAAATAAACTGAGTGAGTAATAAGGAAAGAAAAGTTCCCAAAAACAAAGCCTAGGCGCACATGGATTCTTTGGTGAGACATATAACAGTTTTGAAGAAGAAATAATATCGTTCACAAACTCCTTCAGAAAATAAAGGAGGGAATACTTCTCAATTCATTCTATGACGCCAGTATTGCCCAGATATTAAAGCTAAAAAAAAAAAAATCATAAAAACTACAGACCAAAATACCCATAACATACAGACATAAATCTTTTTTAAAAAATAGGAAATGAAATCCAGCAACAAACAAAAAAGATTATAAAACATGACCAAGTGGGATTTATCCCAGGAATGCAAGATTGGCTTAATAATTAAAAATTAATTGATAGAATTATTAATAGAATAAAGGAAAAAAATCATGATGTTAATTGATTATGAAAAAGCATTTGACAAAAGCATTCAAGATAAAGAGAATTCTCAATAAAGCAGGATTATAAGAAAACTTCCTCAACCTGAGGAAGAGCATTTACAAAAGGCTTACAGTTAATATTATTCCTAATAATGAAATATTGAATACTTCATCCCTAAGACAGAGAATAAGACAAGGATGTCTGATCTCACCATATCCATTCAATATTTTAGAGCAGTTTCCAGCCAATGTGAAAAGGCAACAAAAAATTAAAGGATTACAGATGAAAAAACAAAAAGTAAAATGGAGTTTATCTGTAAATCACATGATCATGTACATAGAACAGGGATTGGCAAAGTGCAGCATGTAGATTTCCTACACATTACAAAGAAGAGCATCTGATTTTGTGGATAAAATAGTACTGATGCACAGCCCTGACCATTCATTTATGTAGTACTGCCTATGGCTGCTTTCATGCTACAATGGCAGAGTTGATTAGCTGCAAAAGATATCATATGGCTGCAGGTCTGAAATATTTACTATCTGATCCTTTAAAAAAAAATCTGCCAACATCTGGTACAGAAAACACAAAGAGATTTAAAAATCTTACTAAAACTCCTAAGCAGGTTTAGCAAGGTCACAGATACAAGATTGACACACAAAAATCAACAATATTTCCAGACACTACATGCAGACTATGAAAATGAAAACATTAATAAAAAACTATCACAATAGAATGAAAAACAAAATACTTAGAAATAAATGTAACAAAAGAAGTATAAAACCTGTACAATAAAAACCATTAAATATTGCTGAGAGAAATTAAAGTTCTAAATAAATGGAAAGACATTCAATGCTCCTGGATTAGAAGACTCAATACTGTTAAGATGGACTTTCTCCCCAAGTTAATGTATAGATTCAACATAATTCCTAGTAAAATCCCAGCAGGCTTTCTTGTAGAAAATGACTAAAGAACTCCTAAATTTATATGGAAATATAAAGGACATTTCACTTTTGAAAGAGAACAAAGATAGAGAACTCACATTACGTCATTTCAAAATTTACTACAAAACAACACTAATAACACAGTGTGCTATTGGCATAAGGACAGACATAGCTCAATGAAATAGAAAGTCCAAAAAGAAACCCTTAGATTTACAGTCAAGTGATTTTTTTACAAAGCTGCCGATGTAATTCAATGAGGAAAGGATAGCCTTTTCTCTATTTTTATTTAGTTTTAAATTATTTATTTATTTTTTTTTGAGGAAGATTAGCCCTAAACTAACATCTGCCGCCAATCTTCCTCTTTTTGCTGAGGAAGCCTGGCCCTGAACTAACATCCATGCCCATCTTCTTCTACTTTATATGTGGGACGCCTGCCACAGCACAGCTTGATAAGTGGTGCCTAAGTCTGCACTCAGGATCTGAACTGGCAAATCCCAGGCCACCAAAGCAGAATGTGCAAACTGAACCACTGTACCACCAGGCTGGCCCCAAGGATAGTCTTTTCAAAAATTGTGCTGGTACAATTAGATATCCACATGCAAAAAGAACAAAAGAACATCCTTACCTCACACGATACATAAAGATTAATTCAAAATTGAACGTATTATATACCTAAGTATAAGAGTGAAAACAATAGAAATCCTAGAAGAGAACACAGGAAAAAATCTGTGTGACCTGAGACTGGGTAAAATTTTCTTAGCTTAACATAAAAAGCACATTTATTAAAATAAAAAAAATCATAAATTGTATTTCATCATAACTAAAAATCTTTGCTATTCAAAAGATATTTTTAAGGAAATGAAAATAAAACCCAAACACTGGGAGAAAATATTTACAAATAATGTATCTGATAAAAGACTCCTACTGAATATATACAAAGAACTCTTACAACTTAATAATAAGGCGGCAAACAATCCATTTATAAAAATGGGCAAAAGAGTAGAATATCTTACCAAGGAAGATATGGTGACAGCTGATAAGCACATGGAAATATGTTCTACGTCGTTAGTCAAAGATAAACTAAAACCACAATACAATACCACTATACACCCCCAAGATTAGCTGTAATTAAAAAAACCTAACAATATCAAGTTTTGGTAAGGATGTGGAGAAACTGCAATGCTCCTACATTGCTGGTTAAAATGTAAAATGTTATAGTTACTTTGGAAAACAGGTGGAAGTTTCTTAAAATGTTAAATAAACAACACATAATTTCAACTCCCATGTACTTATCCAAAAGAAATGAAAACATATATCCACACAAGGACATGCATATGATTAATGATAGATGCATTAATCATAGTAACCGAACACTGGAAACAGTCAAAATATTTACTAACGGGGGAGTAGATAAACAAAATATAGTAGAGCCATAATAGAATATGATTCAGGAATAAAAAGAAACTACTGGTGAGTGATACAACATGGAACCACCTCAAAAACACTATGCTGAGTAACAAAAGTCAAACTAAAAAAGACTATATCTTATATGATTTCATTTATATCAGATTTCTAGAAAAGCCAAAATTGTGCAGATACAAAGCAGTTCAGCGGTTGCCTGAGCTTGAAGTGAGAGCAAGCACTGACTGCAAATAGCACAGAGATCTTCTTGGGATGATGAAAAGGCTTTCAAATCCAATTATGGTGATGGTTACACAACTTATAATAAAAGTTATCTTATAATAAATGAACTTTACTGTATCTAAACTATATCTCAGAAAATTATTAAAAGAGTTCATTCATTTTAATGTTAACATATACTGCTGAATTGCCTTTCATAAAGTTTATGCCAATTAACATGAACATTAGTAATGTATGAAAATGTTTTACCACACCTTGAAGAATCTAGTTGATATTAAACTTCTGGTAAGTGAAGTGACATCAGCATCATGGCAGAGTGAGGTGTTCCCTTAGTCTCCTCCCCCTAAGTTATAACAGACATTCAATAACCAACAGAGGATTCCCTACAAAGCACTACAGGACATCGGAGAGATCCACGCAGCCATAGATCTGAAGGTGGGGGTATGGGGAAGCAGTGGAAAGATGTGAGTGGATCCCCTCTCCTTCCCCAGCGGCAGCAATCTAGGTCGTGGATCCTCAGGCAGCAGTGGGAGCACGGCTGTAAGAAAAGGCAAGGGAGGAGGTAGGCCTGCACATGAACACTTTTGCTTTCAGAGTAGCAGCAAAGACCACTGGAACACTTTACACCAAGTGACGTAGTTCAGCCATGGCATATTCACCCCCACCAAGTGGAGCAGCCCAAGCAAAGCACCCGTGAGCATAGACTCGGACTGCATGTGCCAAAGAAAATGCCCCTCCTCTCCCCTCCTGCTTGTCGCACCAGCATGGCAGGTCCCCAGCGAAGGAAGTGGTTCTATACCAGAGCACCAGTGCATGTGTGTGTGACCTGCCAAGTGGCTGTGGCCAGCAGGCAAAAGCAGATGAGCCCTATCGGCACAACTTCTAGGAGACAAGGCAAGTTCAGAAAACACAGCTCCTGTCCCCCCTCAGAGATGGCAGGTGGAATCTGAGACCTGATACCAGCACTATGTGCCAGCAAAGGATCACTTCATCAAACACCATCAAGAACTACACTAACACTCCAGAGCAGAAGGCAACTGACAAGTCTCCAGAAATGAATCTTAAACTCACAGAAATTTACAATCTAAATGACACAGAATTTGAAATAGTTTTCATAAAGAAACTCAATGAGTTACAAGAAAATTCAGAAAGACAGTTCAATGAACTCATGAAAAAAATTAATGAGCAGAAGGAATTCTTCACCAAATTGGTTGGAACTCTAAAAAAAACTTAACAGGGGCTGGCCCGGTGGTGCAGCAGTAAGTGCACATGTTCTGCTTCTTGGTGGCCCGGCGTTCGCTGGTTCAGATCCCAGGTGCAGACATGGCACTGCTTGGCATGCCATGCTATGGTAGGCACCCCACGTATACAGTAGAAGAAGATGGGTATGGATGTTAGCTCAGGGCCAGTCTTCCTCAGCGAAAAGAGAATTGGCAGCAGTTAGCTCAGGGCTAATCTTCTTCAAAAAAAACTTCAAAATTCTGGAAATGAAGAACACAGTGAAATGAGATAAAAAACAATCTCAAAAACTTAAAAAACAGAGCTGACATTACGGAGGACAAAATTAGTAATTTAGAGGAAAGAAATACAGAAATGCTTCAGTAGAGGAGGAGAGAGAACTAAGACTTAAAAAAAATGAAGAAACTCTTTGAAAAATATCTGACTCAAATAGGAAATGCAACATAAGGGTTATAGGTATTCTAGAGGGAGAAGAATGGGAGAAAGGAGCAGATATCTTGTTCAAAGAATAGCTGAGAACTTCCCAAGCCTGGAGAAGGAGCTTGACTTAAAAAGCATATGAAGCCAATAGAAATCCCAACTACATCTATGTAAAAAGACCTTCTCTAAGGCATATAACACTAAAACTGGCAAGCCAATGACAAAGAAAAAATGTTAAGGGCAGCAAGGCAGAAGAAAATAATCTACAAAGGAACCCCTATCAGGCTTTCAGTGGATTTCTCAGCAGAAACATTACAGGCTAGGAGAGATCGGAACAATACATTCAAAATACTGAAAGACAAAATCTTTCAGCCAAGAATAATCTATCCAGCAAAACTATCCTTCAGATATGATGGAGAAATAAAAGGTTGCCCAGATAAACAAAAGCTGAGGGAGATCATTGGCAATAGACCTCTCCTACAAGAAAAGATCAAGTATGCCCTCATACCTGAAACAAAAAGGCAAAAGTATACTAAGCCTCGAGCACCGGAGATAAATAGAGAGACAAAATCAGAAAATTGTATCCATCAGACCAGATTAGCAAACAATTATAACATAAAGGATAGAGGGAAAGAAAGTATCAAAAATAACCATGCACACTTCATTTTAATCACAAACTCACAACACAAAACAGAATAATATGTGACAACAATAACTTAAAAGGGGAATAGGAAAGGGGTGTAACCTGCTTAGGCTAATGGAGATAAGAGGCTATCAGAAAATGGACTATCTCATCGATGAGATCTTTTTTCAAACCTCATGGTAACCACTAAACAAAAAATCAGAACAGAGATGCAAGTCATACATAAAGAGAAAACTGAGAAAACCGTCACAGAAAACCAGCAAACTGAAATGGCTATCAGAAATACACAGGATGAGAAACAAGGGAAATACAGAACAACCAAAAAACCAGACATAAAATGGCAATATTAAGCCCTCATATATCAATAATCACTCTAAATGTAAATGGATTGAATTCTCCAATAAAAAGACACAAAGTAGCTGGATGATTAAAAAACAAGACCCAACAATATCCTGCCTCCAGGAAACAGATCTCAGCTGTAAAGACAACCACAGGCCCAAAGTGAAAGGATGGAAGACGATACTCCAAGCTACTAGCAAACAAAAGAAAGCAGGAGTTACCATACTTATATCAGACGAAGTAGCCTTCAAGACAAAACAGGTAATGAGTGACAAAGAAGAGCGGTGTATAATGATAAAAGAGACACTCCACCAAGAAGATATAACACTTACAAATATATATGCACCCAACACAGGAGCACCAAATTACATAAAGCAACTACTAACAGGCATAAAAGGAGATATTAACAACAACACAATGATACTAGGGGACCTTAACACCCCACTTACATCAATGGATAGATCATCCAGACAGAAAATCAACAAGGAAATAGTGGATTTAAAGGAAAAACTAGACCAGATGGACTTAATAGATATATATAGAACACTCTATACAAAAATAGCATAATACACATTCTTCTCAAGTGCACATGGAACATTCCCAAGGACAGACCATACACTGGGAAACAAGGTAAGCCTCAATAAATTTAAGAAGAACGAAATCATATCAAGTAAATTTTCTGACAATGATGCTATGAAACCAGACATCAACTACAAGAAAAAAGCTAGGAAAGTGACAAGCATGTGTATACTAGACAACATGCTATTAAACAACCAACAGATCATTGAATAAATTAAAGGAGAAATCAAAAAATATCTGGAGACAAATGAGAATGAAAATACACCATGGCAACTCATACGGGATGCCGCAAAGCAGCCCTAAGAGGAAAATCCACTGCAACACAGGCCCACATTAATAAACGAGAAAAATCTCAAATAAGCAATCTTAAACTATACCTAACAGAAACAGAAAAACAAGAACAAAGCCCAAAGGCAGCAGAAGGAGGGAAATAATAAAAATTAGAGCAGAAATAAATGAAATTGAAACCAAAAAAAAACAGTAGAAAGGATCAATGAACCTAAGAGCTGGTTCTTTGAGAATATAAACAAAAGTGACAAACCCTTAGCCAGACTCACCAAGAAAAAAAAAAGAGCAGTCTCAAATAAATAAAATTAGAAATGAAAGAGGAGAAATTACAATGGATATCAAGAGATACAAAAGATTATAAGAGAATACTATGAAAAACTTGCATACACACAAATTGGACAATCTAGAAGAAATGGATACATTCTTAGACTCTTACACCCTCCCAAAACTAAACTAAGAAGAAACAAAGAATCTGAATGAACCAATCACAAGTAAAGAGACTGAAAACAGTAATCAAAAGGCTGTCAAAAAATAAAAGCCCAGGACAAGACAGCTTCTCTGGAGAATTCTACCAAACATTCAAAGAAGACTTAATTCCTCTCCTTCTCAAAGTATTCCAGAAAATTGAGGAAGGAAAAATGCTTGCTAACACATTCTATGAGGCCAACATCACCTTGATCCCAAAGCCCGACAAGGACAACACAAAGAAGGAAACTTATAGGCCAATATCACTGATGAACATAGGTGCAAAAATTGTCAACAAAATATTGGCAAACTGAATAGAGCAATATATTAAAAGGATCATACACCATGATCAAGTGGGATTTATCCCAGGGATGTGGTGATGGTTGAACATCTGCAAATCAACCAATGTGATACAACCCATTAACAAAATGAGGAATAAAAACCACATGATCGTCTGAATAGATGCAGAGAAAGCATTTGATGAGATCCAACATCCAATGATGATATAAAATCTCAATAAAATGGGCATAGAAAGTACCTCAACATAAGAAAGGCCATGTATATCAAACCCACAGGCAACATCATACTCAATGGGGAAAAACTGACAGCCATCCCTCTGAGAACAGGAACAAGAGAAGGGTGCCCACTCTCACCAGTCCTATTCAATACAGTACTGGAGGTTTGGGCCAGAGCAATTAGGCAAGAAAATGAAATAAAAGGTATTGAAATTGGAAAGGAAGAATTGAAACTCTTGCTGTTTGCAGATGACATGATTTTATATATAGAAAACCCACAAGAAAACACCAGGAAACTATTAGAAATAATCAACAAAATGCAAAAAAATGAAAGTTGGCCATTATCTTACACCATACACAAAAATTAACTCAAAATGGATTAAAGACTTGAATGTAAGACCTGAAAACATACAACTTCTAGAAGAAAATATAGGCAGTACACACTTAGACCTCGGTCTTAGCAGCATCTTTTCAAATACCATGTCGACTCATGCATGGGAAACAAAAGAAAAAATAAAGAAATGGAACTACATCAGACTAAGCAGCTTCTGCAAAGCAAAGGAAACCATGAACAAAATGAAACGACAACCCACCAATTGGGAGAAAATATTTGCAAAGCATATATCTGAAAAGGAGTTAATTTCCAAAATATATAAAGAACTCATACAACTCAACAACAACAAAACAACCAACCCAATCAAAAAATGGGCAGGAGATATGAACAGACATTTATAAAAAGAAGATAATCAGATGGCCAACATCATTAATCATTAGGGAAATGCAAATCAAATCTACAATGAGCTATCACCTTACACCGGTCAGAATGGTTATAATTACCAAGACAAAAAAACCCCAATGTTGGTGAGGATGTAGAGAGAAGGGAGCCCTCATACACTGCTAGTGGTAATGAAAACTGGTGCAGCAACTATGGAAAACAGTATGGAGATTGCTCAAAAAATTAAAAATAGAAATACCATACAATCCCACTATCCAACTACTGGGTATTTATCCAAAGAACTTGAAATCAACAATTCAAAGAGACTTATGCACTCCTATGTTCACTGCAGCATTATTCACAATACCCAAGAAGTAGAAGCAACCCAAATGCCCATCAACTGATGAATGGATAAAGATGTGGTATATATATACAATGGAATACTACTCAGCCATAAAAGAAGACAAAATTGTCCCATTTGCAACAACATGGATGGACTTCAAGAGAATTATGGGGTTTTTGTTTTTTGTTTTTTTTTTTTGAGGAAGATTAGCCCTGAACTAACATCTGCTGCCAATCCTCCTCTTCTTGCTGAGGAAGACTGGCCCTGAGCTAACATCCGTGCCCATCTTCCTCTACTTTATATGTGGGATGCCTACCACAGCATGGCGTGCCAAGCAGTGCCTTGTCTGCACCCGGGATTCGAACCAGTGAACCCCAGGCCGCCGAAGCAGAACGTGCACATTTAATTGCTGTGCCACCAGGCCGGCCCCTCAAGAGTATTATGTAAAGCAAAATAAGCCAGACAGAGGAAGACAAGCACTACATGATTTCACTCATATGTGGGAGATAAACACACGGACAAAGAGAACAGATTAGTGGTTATTAGAGAGGGAGGGGGTTGGGGAGTGGGCGAAAAGAGTAAAAGGGTACATATATATGGTGACAAATAAAAGTTAGACTATTTGTGTTGAGCATGATGCAGTCCATACAGAAGCTGTTAAATGATAATGTACATCTGAAATTATACTGGTAAACCATTTTGACCTCAATAAAATAATTTAAAGACAAAACCAAAAAAACCCCACAAACTTCCACAAAGTAAAAATTTTAGGTTTAATTAACATTCTAATCTTATCAGTGAGGATAAATATCTTTTCACATTTTTATAGACTGAATTGTGTACTCCAAAATTCACTTTTTGAAGCCCTAACCCCCAAAGTAACTATATTTGGAGATTAAGCCTTAAAGAAAGTAATTAAGGTTAAATGAGGTAATTAAGGGTAGTGTCCTTACAAGAAGAGGAAGAGACACCAGACATATCTTTGATTCTCTCTTTGTGAATGCATAGAATAAAGGCCAGATGAAGTCACACAAAGAAGTTAGGCATCTGCAAGCCAGGAAGAGTTCTGGAGGTTCTGCTCCAGGACAGCAACATAGGAGTCTCCTGAACTCATGTCCTCCCACAGACACAGTAAATCTGCAGCTACACATGAAACGATCATCTCTGAAAGAAATGCACAAACTAGCTGAGTGACTCCTTCACAATGGATCATAGAGAAAAAACCCAAACTGAAATGGGCTCAGCAAACCTCAACTACTGGGAGCCACAATGAAGAAGCTGCTTAGAAAATCAAAATGGTTTGAGGCACAATGAAGAGCTACAGCAGCACTGAATAAGAAGGTTCAGCTCCAAAATGAGGCCACTTCTTCAAGATTGGGAAGGTGACTAGTTTATCTAATGAATAGACATTAACAAAGAGTCAAGAAAAACGAAGACATATGGAAATATGTTTCAAACAAAAGAACAAGATCTCAGAAAACGACCTTAATAAATCACAAAGTAATTTACCTGATAAAAAGTTCAACATGCTCACCAAGGTGAGGAAACAACGCATGAACAAAGGGAGAATTTCAACAAAGAGGTAGAAAATATAAAGAAGTACCCAACAAAATCACAGAGATGAAGAATAAGAACTGGAAAATACAATAAAGGGGTTCAGAACTACCACACTAGATGAAGCAGGAGAAAAGATCAGCAAATGTGAAGACAGGCCAATGAAATTAATCCAATCAGAGGAGCAAAAAGAAAAAAGAATGGAAAAGAGTAAATATAGCTTAAGAGACTTATGGGACAATATCAAATGGACCAATATTCACATTATAGTGATCCCAGAAAAAGAAGAGAGTGTAAAAGGGGCAGAAAGTTTATTTGAATAAATAATGGCTGAAAACTTCCCAACAAAGGGAAGGAAACAGACATCCAGATCCAGGAAACCCAGAGGGTTCAAACAAGATACTCCAAAGATATCCACACCAAGCCACATCAAAATGAAACTACCAAAAGTTAAAGACCAGGAGAGAATCTTAATAGCAGCAAAAGAAGACAAGTACAAGGGAATTTCCATAAGGCTATCAGCCTGTTTTTCAGCAGAAATTTTGCAGGCCAGAAGGGAGTATCACAATATATTCAAAGTGCTAAAAGAAAAAATCTGCCAACCAATAACATTTTACTTGATAAAGTTATCCTTCAGAATTGAAAAAGAGATAGTTTTCCAGACATGCAAAAGCTGAAAGAGTTCACCACTACTAGCTTGACCTTATAAGAAAAGTCAAACAAGCTTTTTTAGGCTTAAAGCAAAGAGTGCTAATTAGTAACAGAAAACATACGAAAGGGTAAATCTCACTGGTAAAGGTAAATATACAGTTAAATTCAGAATAATCTAATATTGTAATGGTGTTGGGTATATCACTTATAAATCTAATATGAAGGTTAAAGACAAAAGTAGTAAAAAAAAAAAAAAGTAACTGTAACTGCAATAATTTGTTGATAAATCCACAAGATAAAAAGATGTAAATCATTGGGCCGGCCCCGTGGCCGAGTGGTTAAGTTTGCACGCTCCACTTTGGGAGTCCAGGGTTTCGCCGGTTCATATCCTGGGTGCGGACATGGCACCGCTCATCAGGCCATGCTAGGGCGGTATCCCACATGCCACAACTGGAACAACCCACAACTAAAAATACACAACTAGGTACTGGGGGGTTTTGGGGAAAAAAAGGAAAAACAAAGTCTTTAAAAAAAAAAGATGTAAATCACGATATCAAAAACATAAAACATTGCAGGGGGAAGAGTAAAAATGTACAGCTTTAGAATGTGTTTAAACTTAAGATGTCATCAACTTAAAATAGACTGTTATAAACATGCTTTATGTAAGCCCCACGATAATGACGAGGCAAAAACCTATAGTAAATACAGAAAAGATAAAGAGAAATGAATCTAAGCCTACCACTACAGAAAAATCATCAAATCACAAAGGAAGAGAGCAACAGAAGAAAGAAACAAAGAAATTACAAAACAATTAAGAAAACAGTAATAAATGCATACCTATCAATAATTACTATATTGTATTTCAATTATACCTGAATTAAAAATACTTTAAATGTAAATGGACTAAATTCTCCAAGTGAAAGAGATAGAGTGGTGAATGCACAAAAAAGTAAGACCCAACTATAAGCTGCCTATGAAAGATTCACTTCAGCTTCAAGGACACACACAGACTGGAAGTGAAGGGATTGGAAAAAAAATATTCCATACAAATGGAAACCAAAAGAAAGCCAGGACAGCTATATTTATATCAGACAAAATAGACTTTAAGACAAAGAGCGTAATAAGAGACAATGAAGGTCATTATATAATGATGAAGGGGTAACTCCACCAAGAAGATATGACATTTGTAATTATTTATGCACCCAAGATAGGAGAACCTAAATATATAAAGCAAACATTAACAGACCTACAGAGAGAAACAGCAAGACAATAATAGTAGGGGACTTCAATAACCCACTTTTATCAATGGATAGATCATCCAGACAAAAAAAAAATGGAAACCTTGGACTTAAACTACCCATTAGACCAGATGAACTAACCGTACATTCACAGAACATCATCCAAAAGCAGAACACATTATTCTCAAGCATACATAGAAAATTCGCCAGGATAGATCACATAGACAACAAAACAGTCTTTATAAATTGAAGAAAACTGAAATCATGTCAAGCATCTTCTCCAACCACAATGAGATGAAACTAGAAATCAATCACAAGAATAAAACTGGAAAATTCACATGTATGTGGAAATTAAACAACACACTCCTAAACAACCAATGGATCAAAGAAGAAATCAAAAGAGAAATTAAAAAATACTTGAGACAAATGAAAATGGAAATAGAACATACCAAAACTTATGGGATACACTAAAAGCCATTCCAAGAGGGAAATTCATAGCAACAAATGCCTACATTAAGAAAAAAAATCTCAAATAAACCATCTAACTTACACCTCAAGGAACTAAGAAAAGAACAAACTAAGTCCAAAGTCACTAGAAGGAAGGAAATAAAGATTAGAATGGAAATGAATGAAACAAAAGACAACACAAAAGATCAATGAAACTAAGAGCTGGTTTTTTAAAAATATAAACAAAATAGACAAACCTTTAGCTAGACTCAACAAGAAACAAGAGAGGACTGAAATAAATAGAATCAGATGAAAGAGATGTTACAACTGATACCACGGAAATACAAAAGATCAAAGCAGACTACTATGAAAAATTAGTCATCAACAAATGGGAGAACCTAGACATGGATAAATTCCTAGAAAAATATAATGTACTAAGACTTAATCAAGAAGAAATAGAAAATCTGAGCAGATGATCTACTAGCAAGGACACTGAATGAGTATTCCAAAACCTCCCAAAAAACAAAATACCAGGACCGATGGTGGTGTCTCTGGTGAATTCTACAAAACATATACAGAAGAATTAATACCAGTCCTTCTCAAACTCTTCCAAAAAAGAGAAGAGGAGGGAACACTTCCAAACTCATTTTATGAGGCCAGTATTACCCTGAAACCAGAACCAGACGAGTATACTACGAGAAAAGAAAATTACAGGCCAATATTCCTGATAAACATAGATGCAAAAAAATTTCCAGCAAAACAGTAGTAAGCAGAATTCAAAAACACACTAAAAGGATCACATAACCTGATCAAGTGGTATTTATTCCAGGGATACAAGGAGAGTTCAACATTTGAAAATCAATCAATGTGATAACCACATTAACAAAATGAAGGATATAAATCATTTGATCATCTCAATAGATGCAGAAAAAGGATTTGACAAAATTCAACATCCATTTATGATAAACAGAAACAACAAAGTGGGTATAGAAGGAATGTATCTCAACAAACTAAAGGCCATATATGACAAGCCCACAGCTAACATCATGCTCAATGGTGAAAAGCTGAAACTTTTTCCTCTACGATCAAGAACAAGATAAAGATGCCTACTCTCGCCACTTTTATTCAACATAGTACCGGATGTCCTAATCAGAGCAACTAGGCAAGAAAAACAAATAGGCATTCAAATCAGAAAGGAAGAATTAAAAATGTCACTGTTTGAAGATTACAGCATATTATATAGAGAACACTGTAAAGAACAAAAGGTTTTTTCCCCACAAAAAACTGTTAGAATAAGTAAACTCAGCAAAGTTGTAGGATACAAAATCAATACAAAAATCAGCTGCATTTCTATACACTAATAATGAAGCATCAAAAAGAGAAATTAAGAAAACAATCCCATTTACATTTGCATAAAAAAGAATATGAGCCAGCCCTGATGGCCTAGTGGTTAAAGTTCAGCACTCTCACTGCTTTGGTGGCCCAGTCATTTCCCAGTTGTGGAACCACACCACCCATCTATCAGTTGCCAGGCTGTGATGGTGGCTCACATAGAAGAACTAGAAGGACTTACAAATAGGATATACAATCATGCACTGGGGCTTTGGGGAGGAAAAAAAAGGGGGAAGACTGGCAAAAGATGTTAGCTTAGGGTAAATCTTTCCCTGGGAAAAGAAAAAAACAAAAAAATACCTAGGAATAAATTTAAGCAAGGAGGTGAAAGACCTTACACTGAAAACTATAGGACACTGATGAAAAAAATTGAAGACAACACAAATTAGTGGAAAGATATTCTGCACTCACAGATTGGAAGAATTAATCTTGTTAAATGTCCACACTACCCCCTACCCGAAAAATTACAGAGTCAATGCATGCGTATCAAAATTCCAATGGCATTTTTCACAGAAATGGAACAAACAATCCTAAAATTTGTACAGAAACCACAAAAAAAAAACAAATAGCTCAAGCAATCTTGAGAAAGAACAACAATGCTGGTGGTATCTGCTTCCTGATTTCAAACTATATTACAAAGCTATAGTAATCAAAACAGTATGATATTGGCATAAAAACAGACACACAGACCTATGGAACAGAAGAAAGAGCCCAAAAATAAACCACACATATCTGGTCAATTTATTTACAGAAAAGAGCCAACAATGTAGAACGGGGAAAGGATAGCCTCTTCAATAAACGATGTTGGGAAAACCAGACACCACATGGAAAAGAATAAAACTGGACCATTATCTTACACTGTACACAAAAATCAACTCAAAATGGATTAAAGAATTGAACATAAGACCTGAAACCATAAACTCCTGGAAGAAAATATAGAGGATAAGTTCTTAGATTTCAATCTTGGTGATGACTTTTTGGATTTGACACCAAAAGCAAAAATAAACAAGTGAAACTACATCAAACTAAAAAGTTTCTATACAGCAAAAGAAACCATCAACAAAAAGAAAAGGCAACCTATGGAATAGGAGAAAATAATTGCAAACCATATATCCAATAAGGCATTAATATCCAAACTATATAAAGAACTCATCATACAACTCAATAGAAAAAAAATACTCTGATTAAAAAATGGGCAGAAGATCTGAATAGACATTTTCCCAAAGAAGACATACAGATGGGCAACAGGTACACGAAAATGTGCTCAACATCACTAATCATCAGGGAAATGCAAATCAAAACTACAGTGAGATATCACCTTACACCTGTTAGAATAGCTATGAACAAAAAGACAAGAAATAAACGTTGATGAGGATGTGCAAAAAAGGGAACCCTTGTGCACTGCTGGTGGGAATGTAAATTACTATAAGCCACTATGGAAAACACAGTATAGAGGTTCCTCAAAAAATTAAAAATAGAACTACCATATGATCCAGCAATTCCACTTCTGGTTATTTATTAAAGGAAACAAAATCACTATCTTGAAAGATACCTGTAATCCATATTCACTGCAGCATTATTTACAATAGCCAAAACATGGAGACAACCTAAGTGTCCATTAACTGATGAATAAAGAAACTGTGATACACACACACACACAGAGACACACAGGAATATTATTCAGCCATAATAAGGAAGGAAATCTTGCCATTTCAACAACACGGATGGACCCTGAGGGCACTGTGCTAAGTAAAGTAAATCAGACAAATATTGCATGATCTCACTTATAACTGAAATCTTAAAAAAACAAAAAACAAAACAAAAAAAACGCTGAACTCAAAGATACACAGAACAAATTGGTGGTTGCCAAAGGAGGGGGTTATAGGGGCGGGGGGGGGGGGAAATGGGTGGAGGTGGGCAGAAGGTACAAACTTCCAGTTATAAAATAAATAAGTCCTGGGCATGTAATGTATAGCATGGTAACCATAGTGAACAATAGTGTATATTTGAAAGCAGGTAAGAGAGTAGATCTAAAAAGTTCTTCAGTACAAGAGAAAAAAATTGTAACTACGTTTGGTGATCGATGTTAACTTATTCTGGTAACCACTTAGCAATACACACATATATCAAATCATTATGTTGTAGGCCTAAAACTAACACAATGTTGTATGCCAATTTAATTCAATGAAAAGAGAAAGTTCTCACCAGAAACCAACCCTGCCGGCACCTTGATCCTGGGCTTCCAGCTTCCAGAAAAATGAGAAAATAAATTTTTGTTATTGAAGTCACCCAGTTTGTGGTATTCTATTATGGCAACCTGAGAAGACTAATACACCCATACTGAAAAGCCCTTTTTAGTTCTTGTACTTTGAACTATCTCTATATTCCTTGCTCAGTTTTCCTTTGGATTATTACCCACCCCCTTATGGATTTGGGGTACGTGTTTCATTTAAAAATTAGCTATTTTTACATGGCTATTTTTATGTTGCAAGTAAATTTCCCCACTTCATGATTTGTCTTCTGAGTTTTTAGTATTTACAATTATTTGCCAAGTAAAAACATTAATCAGTCTTTTCTCTTATGGGTTCTAGGCTTTATGTTAGACTAGATTTCTATGTTCTGAGGCTATTGAAATTTTTTACCACATTATTTCTTGAATTTTTATGATCTCTTCTTTTACCTTTAAATCTCTGACCCAATATGGAATAACAGATATGAAACGTTAAGGATCTAATTTTCTCTCACTGAATGGTTACTCAGTTTATTATAATTCATGTACTAAATAACCCATATTTGCACCACTGATTAGAAATATGACCTTTATCATTAAGAGAGTACTATATTTCCTTCTATATTTGGGTCTATTTCTGGACTTTCTATCAGTTTCTCTGATCCATCTGCTCATTTTCCAGTACCATGTTATTTTAATACTGCTATTTTATAATATATTTAAACACATGGTAGAGTGTACTGAATTAGTCTTTTTTAGAATTTTCCTGGCTATTTGGCCATATTTACATTTCCACATGAACTTCAGAAACAACCTGTCTTTCATAAAATAATTATCAGATTGGGATCACATTTTTATAATTTTTTCAAATCTTTAGGAGTTTGAGGCTTTCTACCCTATGCTTTTTTTTTTTTTTTCCTGTTTTTGAGGAAGATTAGTCCTGAGCTAACATCTGCCACCAATCCTCCTTTTTTTGCTGAGGAAGACTGGCCCTGAGCTAACATCCGTGCCCATCTTCCTCTACTTTATAAGTGGGACATCTGCCACAGCACGGCTTGCTGTGTGGTGCATATGTCCACACCAGGGATTCGAACAGGCAAATTCTGGGCCACCCAAGCGGAACGTGCAAACTTAACCACTGCACCACCAGGCCAGCCCCTATCCTATGCTTCTTTTACTTGCTTCTTTTCTGATTGGTGCCTCTGTATTCAAGTTCTCTTCATAAGATTATACTCATTTCTTGTTAATTTTAGTCATCAGTAACTTATATTTCCGTCTATCATTGCTAGGGTTCTAATTTTTTTCAATTTAATCTTGTTTGTTGTTATCATAAATGTGCATATAATATATATCATGTATATTGATTTTGGCATTTATTTTTATACTCAACCACCTTGAAGTCTCTTATTGTATCAAATTGCTTTCAGTTTATAAACTGAATGTTGAAATGGAACTCTCTCTGTATCAGTTTGTCCTGAGCAACCAAAGGGAAAAAACCCAATGCACGCCAGGTTCCCTACAGTCCAAAATGAGGTTCTGGATATGTATACTAGACTTGAAAACTAACAACTGAATATAAACCAGTTTTGCCACCCTCAGTTCAACAGACCTCAACGGTATTTGAGAAACTGCAGAGGATGAAGAAGATACATTGTGAGGCAGGACTACTTTTGGAAAAAGTTGTTGGTGTGCTATACATTCCCAGCCCCCTGGGGAAAGCAGGGAGTTTTTCCTCCTCTCCTCAAATCAAGCAAATTGACCCTATAGATCCCAGTGCCTCAAAGATCCAAAGTGGAGTGCTGTGAACGAGTTCTTAGGAGAACTTTCCCCTTTTCCCTGGTCATCTGGGGGAAAACGAGAGAAGGGAGCCCAATTCCCACCTGGTGACTGGATTTGAACAACATGGAGGGATCTGGCCTGGGGCAATTTGATCCACCAGAGATGCCTGGAGGTAACGAGGATTTTAAGTGGCCTCTGTGAAGGGGATGTGCCAGCATCACCGTGTCCCCTGCAGTTAGATATCTCCAACAAAAATTTACTCAGAAACCCAGAAAGGCATCTGAGAATAAGAAAAAAGGTCTGCCTTGAATATGCACCAAAATAGGAGACAACCAAAAACTGATTACAACAGTATGAGTTAAGTAAGACTGTCTTCTTTCCTGCCTCTTCCCTTTCTTCTCTTCCTTTGCTCCTACTTTAGGGAGGTTGGGACAATCTAGAGTTGGGAAAAGATGAGAAGAACACAGAGGGGAAACAGAGAAGCTGCTCACATTCTCCTTCTTCCAGAGGCTTCCATCTTTAGGTAAGACTGAGGTGCTAAGTTGCGAATGTTATTAATTAAATGATTAGCTAGCAGCTGCAATAAATGTAGAGGAAACCCAATTTTTAAAAAATGAGACTGAGTTCTAGGAAGGGAGAAGTTTTCATTTTGAAGAGTTTGGAATACTGATCAGTAACAACGCATGAGGCAGTTAATTTAGCAAATTGAGACTTATCCAATTTGTCCACTGGACTTTTCATTAAGAATGACTGTAATAACACCTGCCAAACATTTCATCCAGGGGTAGGAAAAAAATATTATCTCACAGAGAAGAGCTGATAGAGGCAATTATGGAAGAATATGTTTTTTGAAAATACAAAATTGGACTCTACCATAGATTAAAGACCTAAATGCATAAAGTAAAACTACAAATTAATAGAGAAAAATGGAAAATTTCTTCATGACATAGGGCAGAAAAAGCTTCTTAAATAACAATACAGTAAGCCACAAGGGGAAAAGAATACTGATATTAAAATGAAGAATTTCTGTTTAATAACAAATATAAGAAACAGAATACGTGTAGAAGGGGATTGTTTGCAGAGTCTAAAGCTGTCAGGGAATTAGTATCTAGAATATACAAGAAACTCTTGCATATCAACAAGAAAAAGACAGCAATCCCAATAGAAATATGAGCACAAGGTATAAACAGGCAATTTACAGAGAAGCTCAAAATCATTGGCAATCAGAGAAGAGCAAATTAATATTACAAAGAGTAATACTTTAGACCTTTTAGACTAGTAACTATGAGAAAGCTACGTAGTGCTGTGCTCATGCAGGTATGGTGATATGGAAACACTCATGCAATGCTAGTGGAAGTGTGGACTTGTACAAACAACCTGGAGAGAATTTAGCACTACTCAGACAAGTAAAGTCACACCCTATGACCTAGATATTCTATGCCCAAGAAATTCTCAAACTGGTCCATAAGGGATATACAAGGATGTTTGTTTCATTCCCTTTGCTGGTAAGGTATTAGAGGTAGTTAACTTGAGTGTCCATCCCCTGGAAGAGTAGATAGGTAAAATATGGTTGATTCCCTAATATAAATGTTTACATAGTGACAGATGGATGGTAAAAACATGGTGCTTAGTGAAAATGTAAGAAGGAATAGGAGACATATTATTTATATAGAAAAAAAAGTACATGCATGTTAAATATCCAACTCTGTAAGAATACCTTTAAGTGTAAAGATATTCTGAATGAGTGTCTACAGTGGGAGGAGAATGGAAACGGTAGGGAATGAAAGATCAATAGAGTTCTTGCATGAATTAATAATTAGTGACTGTGTTTAACTCACCTTCAGATTCAAAGGGTGATAAAAAAATTATAAACATTTTTCTTTCCTGCATACTCCCTATGGAATCATGCATTTAGTGATAATATTACTTCCTCTTTTCAGAACTTTTTTCTACCTCTAAGTTTTTTCTTAACTGCTCTAGCTGGCATCTTTTTAGAAAAAATCTTAACTAATAGTAGTGATAATAAATATTCTTGCCTCTTTCCTGACTTAATGGGAATGCTTCTAGTATTTCCCAATTAAGAACTCAACTGATTTTTAAGAATAAAAAACTTGTAATTTATTTTCTTGTGCACTTTCTACTACAGTCACTGCATTCCTACAGTTATTTCATTAAGTCAGAACAGGTAATAATCCCATTGAAGAGACAGTGAATTTCAGGGTGTAATCAATACAGGGAAGCAATACAGTTAGGGAGAAGGAAGTGAGAACTTCTCAGTATAGACTCTGGAACAGAATGGACCAGGAAAAACACACTCCATGTCTAAGGAAATTCAGGTGGAAAGGCTATAGACTCAGCGGCACTAGGGAAACTGATTCTCATCCTTTCGCTTCTGAGAAATGCCAGCAATCCCCAAATGATTTTAATCCCACTCAGAGCACCAAGTCCTTATCTTCAGAAAATATTCTTACTCCTCTGTTACCTACCCCTGTACCCTTTCATTTTTACAAATAATATGAAAGGACAGCTCTTGTGATAATCATTAGCAGGGCTCAAACTCAAGACTGGATAATGCTGACAAGTTATTTCAGGACAGAAACCATAGGTGTCTGCCATGCCAACAGGCTTCTCCTGGGGAAAATGGCCCAGCAGGTACAATCTGCGTGTTTCTTTGGCTTGCATCCGTGTCAAATCTAACCAGAAACTTCAGCGTCACTTTTCATTCTCCCTCCTCTTCCTACATCAAATCCTTCAGCAAATTCTAACATTTTTCCCTCCAACTGTTATCTCAAATCCATCTATTTCTCTCCATCTCCACTACTATCACACCAGTTTAGGCCACCATTGTCTCTTCCCTGAATATCACAATTTCCTTCTTCTTTTTAAAAATCTCTCCTCACTTTTTAAATCACTTTACTTCCAATCTTGTCTGCTGTTTTCATGTTTAAACTATCCAAAAAAATAAGCCTTACTAAACTATTCTCACACCCATTTCCGGTGGGGGGGGCGGGGGTCCCCACACCACCAAGCAATTCTTCAGCTCCACCTAGATGACCTACAACTCAACTCAATTCTAACAATATCTACCTGGAGATAGCGTCAGATCCCACAGGTTAAGGGCTCAGTCCCACAAGACTACCACACACCCACCCCACCCACTTTAGACACCAGTCGCAAGCCCAGTAGACTGGAGGTTCCAACAGTCCCCTCCTTGGGTTCGATTAATTTGCTGGAGCGGCTCACTGAACTCAGAGAAACAAAGTTAAGAGAAGAGATGATGCAAAGGGCAAAGTATGGGGAAAGGGCATGAACCTTCCATGCCCTCTCCGGGCTTGCCACTCTCCCCAAGTCTCCACATGTTGCCCAACCCAGAAGCTCTCTGAACCCCACCTACCCTTTTGGATTTCTACGGAGGCTTCATTAGACAGTCATTACTGACTGAATCATTGGCCACTGACAATTGATTCAACCTGCAGCCCTTCTCCACTTCTCATGGGGGCAGGGGGACTGAAAGTTCCAACCCTCTAACCACATGGTTGGGTCCCCTAGTAACGGGCTCCACACTTGGGTTACTAAAGGGCTTTCCAAAAGTCACCTCCTTAACATAACAAAAGATACCCTAATAGCTCTCTAAACTTAGTAAATTCCAAGGATTTTAGGAGCTCTGTGCCAGAAAAGGGGACGAAGACCAAACGAATATTTATTATAAATCACAATATCACACTTACTAAAGTTGTAACAAATAAGTGAAAAGCAATAGGATATACTGGAGTCTATGAGGAAGCCATTTGATTTAAAACTAATTCGACCTGGCCTTGTTTTTCCAGAAAGGCCTGTTGTGACCTGTTGAGCATGCACTGTATATCTGCTTTAAACATTTACAGTAATGATGCCCTTAAAGATAGGGATGTAGCTTCCCTCCATTTCAGCATTTCTTTTAAAGATAAGCATCTCTTCCCAGAAACTAAGGATTAATTACTGACCTGCTGTGTTCACCTTGTGACCACTGACCTGCTCAGGACTGTTGTAAAAGGGATATTCCTGCCATATGTGATGTATGCTCTTTGTTCCAAGATGGTACACAATCACTCTGTACTCCCCACTTCTTTGGAGAGCTTCCTTCCTTGGTGGAAAAGCTCTGCTGGGCTATAGTCCTCAAATTGGCTCATAGTAAACTCATCCCAATTTTGATTTATGGATCGATTATAGATTATTTGCATCAATAGTTGTAATTGCACTTCAAATATTTAAGCAATTTATACTAATCACAATTAGTAATCAAGTTTAAATGCTCAAGAAAAAGTGGTTACTGATATTTTATTCATTATATACAGAAATTTAATAAAGTAAACCTTGAAGAAAACACAAACAACAATGAGTAACAGTGAGTATCTCTCACCCCACATCAGAAGTCCTGTGGATGGATGCCAAAGAACTCATATCCTGGCTTATTACATCCCTGGGTACACCACTGCCCTCCCCTAGAGGTAGAGTTAACACAAGTAAGGTAATCTTAGAGAGAATAATACAAACCTAAGGCATTCTGTGCATGTTTCTTCTGGGCAACCAGAAAGAAAGTAAATAACACTGCTATCACATATGAAGACTTACTATTCTTTCATCAATCAAGTATTTACTGAGAGCCAACCACGTGCCAGCCATGGTTAGTCAGACTTTAGTTACACTTAGCTAAACAAAAAGTCAAGGAGAGGCAGCTCCTTTCACGAACAGTCTAGTTTCAAGGAAGATAATTAAAATGCTACTACACATTTCATGCATCTATACGTAAAGTGTTTTTCTTTACCACATATACAATTTAAAAATCCTCTATTTTCATTTAATATAATATTGTAAATTCTCATATCCTTCCTTTCCTAGTAAACACATGGTTATAAGATGGCTACTCAACATGCAGCACCATACCCACATTCCAGGCAGGGAGGGGAAAGGAGGGCCAAAGAATACATGCCCAGTGAGCCCGCCCTGCCCCCATCCCTACATCTCTGAACAACAGTCTAAGAATCAACCCGTATCTCTAGATGTGTATATATGTAAAACCAAAATACTCAGCAGACAAGATAAATTGAACCATTTGCCATATTAATAAGAAAAATAAGGGAGTGCAAGGACGATACTTCCAAAGAGAAATACTAGATTCCAGCTTACGTGATGGGTCTGTTAGGCGTCTGCCAAGAAAGAAAAAAAATCACGTCCAGAAATACAGCATTTCAGAAAGTAAAACACCAAAGCACTTTAAAAGGACTTTCACATGTCACAGAGATTATTTCCTCCTCCTCTGGAGATGTCTCTTGGAGAAGGACAGAGATGAGGAAGGAAACAACAAACCTTTCTTGGAGCCCAGATGACGAGGTCATCTTGCTCCCACGAGAGAAGGGCTGTCAGAGGAGACGGCGGCGTCCATCTCAATCTCAGCGTCATAGAGAAGAGTCAGGATCTTTACTGTCAAGGGGCAAGCCATCCTGTGCTCCCGCATATGACTATATGTGACACACAGTCACCGACAGTCAGTCTCCCCAAATCCAAACACACGCCACCACTAGGCACAGTAACACCCTCAGTCACACACTCTCTCCCTCCTCTCCCCACACAGCGCTGCAGAGTGACAATCCCCACGGGGGCGCAGTCACAGAAGCACCGTCACAAAGCTCCCTATAGCTGCACAAATAGGAATACACGGTCACACAGTCACAATCACACACCCACCACAGGGACACACAGTCACAGGTAACCCACACCCACACCCAGTGTTACAGACGGTCACACGTTAACAATCATACCACGGGGACTCACAGTCACACCCACATAAAGCTCCTCATCCGCAGACGGTATCACACACACGCATCACTGGGACACACAACCTCACAACCACCCCTCCTCAGCCCGTTCATCCAGAACAGACTTAATACTCAGGCTCCGTTCCCGCCCTGGGCTCTGGACTTTTCACCTTCGGTCACCCCGGGATCGCGTCAGCGGCCGGGCGGAACCGCTCACAGAGACCAGCACCAGGGTCCAGCCCCGCTCTACTCAGAACCGCCCGCCTCGCTGTGGGGAAGAGGAGGGGGCGCGGCGCCCTCTGGGAAATGTAGTTCAGCGCCCCGTTCGCGACGGACAAGATGGCGCCCATGTTGAGCCGGGCGAAAGAGACGTCGCCACCCCACACCGCGAGCCTCGAAGCGCACGCTGGAGTCTTCTGGCAATTCTGGCGTAGCCTCGCACCGTGGCTCCTAGTTGGTGTCAGCCTGGCGAGCTTGAACCGAGCTTGTTATAACCCAAAGCACACCACTGTCCACTCCCAGAGGTAGTTAACAAAGTGTAACTGAGTCCCGAGACTCGGCCTACTTACACTCGTTCCCCTATCAGGGAGACAGTCCCACAAGCTCTACCGGAGGAAAGAAAGCGCGAAAAGCTGACTCGAAACACTGAAACTGCTGGGAAATGTAGTCCACAGTCATAACAGTAGAGAACCGCCTGCTGTGGACTGATGCCGTCCGGTCTCGAGCCCAGGATTGGCGGAGCCCAGGAGACCTCTGGGAGGGCCAGCCAGCCCAAGGAGTGCGCAGGCGCACACTTTCTGGCTCAGCATCATCGTCTTTGTCTTCTGGTGAGTTTGGTATCGGCTCCGCAAAGTGCAGATCTGGGTGTGGGACCTGGGTTTCTGGGCTCAGAATCCAGTCAGGGAGGCTGTAGGGAAGGATTCGCGGAGCTGGTGATGGGGCTGGGGAGGCTGAAGGGGAGGAATCGCCTCCTGTGACGTTCCGCGTTCACAGCTTCTGTGGATGGGGGCAGGGGTACAGGAGGAAACTGCGGATGCATGACGGAGGGTGTGAGAGGGTTGCAGAGTTTCAACCTGTATGAGAAACTGTGTGGTTCCAACTTTGTGAGGATGGATGGCATTGTGAGCTTTGTGGGGTAGTAACCTCTAAACCTCACTTTTCTCTTTTCTAAAATAATAAGGATGCATTTTTCAGGAGCATCCGGTTTTCTGAAAGATTAGAGAGGAGAAAGGCTCAGCAATTGAGCGATAAGTAAATTTTCAAGCGATTCTTATGTAAAAGCAGACTCATCGAGTACAGAAAATTAGCATTAATTTTTTTTAAGAGGAAAGGTTTCCAAAAATCTTCTTATCGGGTGTCTAGACTCCCCATAGGTATTAACTTTTCTTAATTCTTTGGACAAACTTTGGTGAGGACGAACTTTGAGAAGCCCTGGACTAAGGAATAGCTTTAAGAGAGAGTTTCCACTACTGCAGACAACACAGAATTAGGAAACAAGTTGTCCTGTCTTTGGTGCGGAGAGGTCAAAGAACCGCTTTAAGACTCTCCAGTTTGGCAATGAGCATGGTAGTCTGACTCCTAGTTTAACCAGGTTTTCCGCAGACCAAAAGGCCTTTGTAAATGTAGTGAAACAAATTTTCTTTCAGTGTCTGAAAGATACTTTCTTTCAGTATTTTATCACACTTAATATATTTTTCAATAAAATGAAAAAGTAAAGTACCAGAGTACCAAACTTCATATACAGAAATCATAGCTTTGATATATACATAAAATAATCAGTAATAGTTATAGAGAAGACACTACTTTATTTACAATAGCAACAAATGAGATTAAAGTGCCAAGGGGTAAACAAGAAATGTATAAAAGCTACATGAAGATTATTTTTAAATGTTAATGAAGGGCCCAAAAGAAGACTTGAGTAAATGGAAATGTGTATCATATCTTAGATTTTTAAAGTCTGCAAGGTATTTTGTTACGTGAGGAAAGCAAGGTGCTTGTTTGGTGTAATATACTACATTTTTGAGTTAGTGGCGATAAGAATGTATATTTGTAGTTGCATGAAGAAACTTTTACAGTTTATGCAGAAAAACAGTTGTCAGGAGGGAGATGCAGCAGCTAGGGCTGGGGTAAGAATCACATTTTTGCTTGCATGTTTTGTATATTTCCATTTTTAACTGGGATGGAGGAATTAGATTTCTGTGTTTGCGCCATTCATTTTCACATGTTTATCACTGCCTCATTCTTGACTGTTTCCTTGACTTCCATGATACTACTTTCATTTTTATAATTCCAGTCAAAGCCAAGGAACAAGCTCCTTCGCCGCCCCCCCAACTCCATTAGTGACTTATGTTTCTGTTTGCCCATTAACTATTAGTGTCCCTAAGTTTCTGACTTTGATCATCTTTTTTCACCTCTAAGATCTCTATAAGTAACGGAATTCCACTGCTGTGGCTTCAGCTGACACAGATGACTAACAAATGTCCGTTCCTAATTGACACTTGTCCTGAGCTTCTCATCTTATATCCAACTGCCTAATGGACAGCTTCACCTGGAGGTTGCACAGGAACTTCAAATTCTTTATATCTAAAATGTCATACTGATATTTCCTTTCTTCTGCAGTTTGTCTCTATCCATTCCCCCTCTGTATTACCTGTTTCATCAATTCAGAGCATTGTCCAGCCAGATTCTAAGACTGACATCTGAGTAAGGGAAGAGCTTCTGAGTAAGTTTAAGCCTCTTATTTGTCAAACCCCATTAAAAATTGGAGACTATGGTCTCTTCATTATATATAATAAGTGATAAATATACATGTTTGCTGAATCAATGAATGACCATATAATTATAGGACCCTTATAATATTTAATTTCTTCTAGAGTACCATAACCTAGGTAAAATATTAGGCTTCTAAAATTTTTAAGAACTCTGATCCATGAATAATACCAAAATAACTTTCTTACATTTTATCCATATCACTCATGATTGGTGACTTCACATTTATGAGAAAAGTGTTAGGAGGAAAATTATATTCAAAACTACGACTGCTCAATCAGGAGCAAGGCCACAAGTAACACCTGCTCAAAGGTACCTGTGCGGGTTGTGATTCTGTAGAATTCTAGCAACTGAGTCTCATAGTTTCTCTATATAAGCTAAATTCTCAAAATAAGCTTCTGAAATGAGTGGAGCCTTTAAATGGCATAATGGGTTTGGCTTGAGATGCAAAATACACTGTTTCCATGTGCTCTCATGCATGTGTGCTCCAGCTCCCAAGCCAAAGAGTCAGCATTACTTTGTTCTTTTTCCCAGGCCGGTTTCCTTGTGCATGCCCAGGAGCTGCACTTTCCTGATCCTTCAAAACTTCTGAGCTTTTAGCCTGAGTTCTGGAATGCTGCTTTGACCGTCGACAGGAAAGTCCAAGTCTGTGTCGCTATTTAGAAGTTTAAAGTCACCAGTTCAAACAAGAAGAGCAATGGATGGTTGAGGAAGAACTGTAAAGGCGGTGTTCTCCAGGTGAGTAAATAAGAACCCAGCAGGTGTGAATGGGATGAAGGCTCATTACAGTTATTCAGTGAGTTTGCAACCTCTGAAATTTTTTTTAAGGAGATTTTCTTATCAGCTCATGTCTTTTGGAGTGACGGCTGCTGGAAATTCTTTAGATACCTAAATAACCTTTCCAGATAACTCTTCCTGGATCACTGCTCTTCTTTTCTCAGATTCTGGAGGACTGGTTGCCCCTCTAACTTCTATTCTGGATACCAGCCTCTCTTCCTCATTTGCAGTCTCAGTTTTCTGATTCTTACAGCCTAAATTTTGTGTTTGTTCTCCCTTTCAAACATTCTCCATTTTTCACTTCTCCCTATATGTCTAGACTCATTTCCTTAAGCATTCAATCTGTCTTGTCAAGGGTTATGGATCTGTAATCTTTCAAAAATGAGCATGTTGATTCTGTTCTTTAAAATTTAACTTTCTATCATCTCTCCTTCCTTCCATTGTTATATACCTCAGAGTTGAATTTTATCCTCTTATTCTTACTTCCTATTGTCTTCTTACCTCCAACTATCATAGTTCAACATTTCTCCACCTCTTGCTTTTATTTTTTTGGAGGAAGATTAGCCCTGAACTAACTACTGCCAGTCCTTCTCTTTTTTGCTGAGGAAGCCTGGCCCTGAGCTAACATCCGTGCCCATCTTCCTCTACTTTATATGTGGGATGCCTACCACAGCATGGCTTGCCAAGCGGTGCCAGGTACGCACCCAGGATCCGAACCGGCGAACCCCAGGCCACCAAAGTGGAATGTGCAAACTCAACTGCTGTGCCACCAGGCCGGCCCCTCACCTCCTTATTACTTTTAAAAAGAAATAATACTAGTATTTTAAAAGTTTAATACATATACTTGATAGACAATTAAAATAATGGGTATGTCCCCTCATTCCTGGCCCTCAGTTCTCCATTTCTCTTCCCACAAGCAGCCACTGTTAACAATGTACGCTTCTAAATGTTTTTAAGTGTACACAAGGAGACTTTCAGGCAAAGCAATGACATGATTTGACTATGACAAGATTACTGTCGCTGCTGAGTTGGGAAGAGTTGTCAAGAGGCAAAGGCAAGAGTAGGAAGACCAGTGAAGAGGCTATTAAATAACCCAGGCAAGGCGTGATGTGGCTTAGACTTTGGTGGTCCCAATGAGGATTGTGAGAAATGGCCAGATTCTGGGCATATTTTAAAGATAAAGCCAACAAGATGTGAAGATACAGTGAGTGACCTGAGAGAAAGTGGCAAGCTTGAACAACTGGGAGAAGGAGGTTGCTATTTAAAGAGAGAGGAAGAATTTGGGAGGAGCTGGTTTGGGAGAAGAAGAGTTTGTTTTGGGGCAGGATAAATTGGATCCCCATTAGACACCCAAGTGGAGATTTTAAAGATTTTATTTTTTTCCTTTTTCTCCCCAAAGCCCCCCAGTACATAGTTGTATATTCTTCATTGTGGGTCCTTCCAGTTGTGACACGTGGGACGCTGCCTCAGCGTGGTTTAGATGAGCAGTGCCATGTCCGCGCCCAGGATTCGAACCAACGAAACACTGGGCCGCCTGCAGCAGAGTGTGCGAACTTAACCACTCGGCCACGGGGCCGGCCCCCAAGTGGAGATTTTAAATAGCCACTTGGATATGTGAATCACTTGTTGGGGAGAGAGGTCCAGGCAAGTGATTAATATTTTCAAAATAGAAACCAAAATGCTCAAATGTCAAGCAAACTCCTAACGTATTCTGTGTAAACGGTGTAAAGGGGGTTGGCAAACTACACCCTACTTTGTGTTTTTATAGCATTTTACTGAGACATGGCCACGTTCCTTATCTCCGTGTCCATTCATTTTCTTATTGTCCATGATCACTTTCATGCTACAGTGCCTTAGTTGAGTAGGCATCTGCAGAGACATGATATGTCAAGCAATGAGACAGGACTAAAAATTTTGTCAATCATGGTAAAACTAAGTGACTACAATAAACCCCAAAATGTACTGGTTTAATGAATGTAGGAATTGGTTTCTTGGTCATATAACAGTTGTGTGGTGAGCAGTCAAGATTCGCATGGTAGCTTTGGTCTTTGTGGTCCTTTAAGGATCGAGATTTCTTTGAGGTTGTCTCTTTCTCATTTAGTTGTGGTCAGAGCTGGATCAACAATGCATCCTGGTTCTAGACAGGTGGAGGAGGGGGAAATCCCCACTCTGGTGCAGGAGGGCAGTTAACTTTTTCTGTAAAGGGCCAGACAGTACATATTTTAGGCTTTGTAGGCCATAGGATCTCTGTTGCAGCTACTCAAGCCAGACATTGTAGCACAAAAGGAGTTTGCTTGACATTAGAGCATTTTGATTTATATTCTGAAAAATGTTTTTTAAACCACAAGATAAATGCTGTTAAGAGGACAATTTTGCCTGGTATTCAGATGATGTTGCCTATTTCAGTTCAGGACTGTCATTTTACAATGTGAAAAATTCAGTTCTGATAAGTCTGTGTGAAGGCTGTTGATGTAATCTCTATCAAAATATGAAGGGTTTTAATTACCAAGGAGATGTAATTTTTGTGTATTCTTTTGGCTTATTAGGAATATAGTAGCTTACATCCCCATTTATTGTACATCATACTTTTGCAAATTTAATGAATTTAAGAATTAATTGGAAAATTTAAAGTAAATAGTATTACTGTATTTGTTAACAGTTTAGTAAAATGCACATGCTAAGCCACCTATGCGTTGGGGTGATGAAATACCTTAATAACTGTCTATTTTTTTCTTTTTCTTTTTAGGTTTTCTAGTCTCATTTTTCATAGGTTATATTTGCCAGGTTTTCAAATTTGTTTGCATAGGATTGAGCAAAATACAGGGCCCTACCCCAATCCACGGGTAATAGTTTTCAAGACCCCCAGCGTATACCTGAAACCGAGAATGGTACTGTTCCAGTAGTCCCCCCTTATCTGTGGTTTCAGTTCGGACTGCGATTGACCACAGGTAACTGAAGCCACGGACGGCCAAACGGCAGGTAAGGGAGAGCTGCTGTACTCTCTACAGTCCTTATTTTCTATCTACAGTTAGTTCCAAATAACCGTTTTTTATTTTTATAATTTTGCTTTTATTCCTTTTTATTTCTCTAAGAATCAATTCATATATTTATTATTTCTATTTGTATGGTTTTTAATACATTAATTTCTTTTCTGTTTACTAAATTTTTGTTTTCCTTATATTCACTTTTCCTTTTCATAATTCCTTAGTTTGAAGGCTTAGTTTATCATTATTATTTCTTTTTTTTTTTTTTGAGAAAAATTGGTCCTGAGCTAAGATCCATACCCATCTTCCTCTACTTTATATGTGGGACGCCTGCCACAGCATGGCTTGATAAGTGGTGTGTAGGTCCGTGCCCGGGATCCAAACCAGTGAACCCCCAGCTGCCGAAGTGGAGCCCATGAACTTAACTGTTATGCCACTGGGCTGGCCCCTTATTATTTCTTTTTTAAATAATGTAAACATTTGTGCTAAAAGCATTTTTTCAAGTGAGTTTTATACATTCTGATATACATTGTTTTCTGAATATTCTGCAATTTAATTTTCTCTTTGACCAAAGAGTTTGTTCAAGCCGATAGATTTTAAAATTTATAAGCGAAAACCTTTTGTTTTTCTAATTTATGTCATTTTTTTTTTATTCGGAGTATTTTGTCTGTTCTTTTCTACTTTGTGGAATATTTGAGGTTTTATAGGCCTGCTACACAGGGTGATTTTGAGAAAGTTCTTTGAGCATTTAAAAAAGTGCTTTACTATCTATTTTCAAGATACAGAATAAACTGATTAGCTCTACATTATAAATTAGTATATATTTTTATTTTATGTTCTTATTTTTTATATATTGTCATTTTATGGATTTGATCTCCTAGGTTGAGAGAAAGTCTTCTCAGTTACTAATATGTTTTTATACCTTGGATTTCTATGGTTTATATATGTATGATTATCTTCCTTATTTTATCTTTATTCCTTATTTTCAGCATTTCTGATGCATATTGTTTTAGATGCATTTCTTGTATATATAGATTTTATGTGAGTTTTGCTCTATCAGTTGTTAAACTTTAGCATGCCTCAAAATCACCTGGAGGGCTGGTTAAAAGATTGGTAGGCCCTACCTCCAGGTTTTCTGATTCAGGAGGTCGGGGTTGCAGCCTGAGAATTTTCTGTATGAGCCTGTCATAGTCCTTTTCTTTTAATAGTTGTGTTTGTTCTAGTTGCATTCATTGATAGGAACAGCATTGTTGGTGTTGGTTCTCTTATTTAATATTACGCTTTCTGTTTTAAATTCTGCCTCATCTTTTTTATCTTTTACTGTAGGGTTTTTTATTTCTTTGTTTTGAGTATATATGTCTTTCCTTCTGAAAACTTGTAAAATTTATATATTTTTCTTTCTCTTGGTTGCCTGTATACTCATAACTTTCTTAGTCTTCATCCTTGATTTCTTTAGACAGTATTTATTTCCTCCCCACTGGGGATGATGTATATCTTATACATTAGTGTATTTTCAGTCTCCCTCTTCTCTTCACCACACAGTTGGTGATTGTGATTATTCTTCCAGCTTGAAATAATATTGGTTGCACTCTTTTTACCTCCCCCTTCATATATATGAAATTTTCTTCTTTGCCTTTGATTGTGCAGTGATCCATCTATCAAAGTTCTATCCATCGTTTAACCTTGAGCTTCATTTTTTTCAGTTATTTTATTGAGGTCATAATGGTTTATAACATTGTGTAATTTCAGGTATACATTATTATTTATCACTTTCTGTATAGACTGCTTTGTGCTCACTACCAATAGTCTAATTTTTATCCGCCACCATATATATGTGCCCCTTTACAGCTTTTACCTACCCCCCATCCCTCTTCCCCTCTGGTAACCACTAATCAGTTCTCTTTATCCATGTGTTTGTTTATCTTCCATAAATGAGTGAAATCATGTGGTGTTTGTCTTTCTCATTCTGGCTTATTTCACTTAACATAATGCCTTTAGGGTCCATCTGTGTTGTTGCAAATAGGACAATTTTGTCTTTTTTATGGCTGCGTAATATTACATTGTATATATATATATATACTACATCTTCTTTATCCATTCATCAGTCAGTGGGCACTTGGATTGCTTCCACATCTTGGCTATTGTAAATAATACTGAAGTGAACATAGGGGTGCATAAATCTCTTTGAATTGTTGATTTCAAGTTCTTTGGATAAATACCCAGTAGTGGGATAGCTGCATTATATGGCATTTCTATTTTTAATTTTTTGAAAAATCTCCATACTGTTTTCCATAGTGGCAGCACCAGTTTGCCTTCTCACCAGGAGTGGATGAGTGTTCCCTTTTCGCCACATTTTCTCCAACATTTGTTGTTTTTTGTCTTGGTGATTATAGCCATTCTGACAGGTGTAAGGTGATATCTCACTGTAGTTTTGATTCGCGTTTCCCTAATAATTAGTGATATTGAACATCTTTTCATGTGCCTGTTGGCCATCTGTATATTTCTTTGGAAAAATGTCTCTTCATATCTTCTGCCCATTTTTTGATCAGGTTGTTTGGTTTTTTGTTGTTAAGTTGTATGAGTTCTTTATATATTTTGGAAATTAACCTCTTCTCGGATATATGACTTGTAAATATTTTCTCCCAGTTGGTGGGTTGTCTTTTCATTTTGTTCATGGTTTCCTCTGTCTTGCAGAAGCTCTTTAGTGTAATGTAGTCCCATATGTTTATTTTTTCTTTTGTTTCCCATGCCTGACTAGACATGGTATTTGAAAAGATGTTAAGCTTCATTTTCATTAAAAATGTGTCTATGACTTCTAGCCCAGTCTCTTCGATCTCTGTAGTCCCATCCCATATTGTAGCTTCCAGAGTAACTTGAATCCTAAGTATATACTCTCCTATATTTGTATTTTTTCACTTTGATGTGTAAGACATACATTGAAACTCATTGAGAAAAAGGCCAGTATTTTATCCTTCTTGTCTGCAGTCTTAGCACAAATAAGGTGATTATTAAATAATTCATGGTTGTTTTAGAGCTTCAGTGTGGAAAGATTTCCCTTTTCAGTTTTATTGAGGTATAATTTATATAAAGTAAAAGTCACCTCCTTTCAGGATATTATTTGATAAATTTTGGTAATTGTTTATACATATAACCAACACCAGAATCAAGATACAGAACAGTTACTTGTGCCTTTTTGCCCACATCCCTCTCCCATCTCTGGTGACCACTAATATGCTTTATGTCACTATAGCTTTACCTCTTCTAAAATTTCATATAAATGTAGTCATACAGTGCATAATCTTTTACACTTAATCTCTTTAACTTAGTTTTGCATTTTGAGACTAATTCATGTTGCATATATTAATATTTCATTCCTTTTTATTGCTGATTATTGTTACATAGTATGGACATAATTTGTTCACCAGTTGATAGACATTTGGATTATTTCCGTTTTCTGGCTATTATGAATAATACTATTATGAACTTTCATAGACTGGTCCTTGTGTGAACGTATATGTTCATTTTTTCTTGAATAAATGCCTAGGAGTGGGATAGCTGAATAGAATAGTAAGTGTATATTTAGCTTTATAAAATAATCTCAAATTGTTTTCCAGAGTGGCTGTGCCATTTTTCATTCACACCAACAATGTGGGAGATGTCAGTTCCCACTCTCATACTTGGATTGGCAGTCTTTTTAACTTTAGCCATTTTAATGGGTGGGTAGTATATCTCATTGGGGTTTTAATATGCATTTCCCTGATTACTAGTTAAGATGAACTTCTCATGTGCTTATTGGCCATTCATATGTCTTATTTTGTGAGTGTCTATTCTAGTCTTTTGCCCTTTTTGAAAACTAGATCATTGGACCAGCTCCGTGGCCAAGAGGTTAAGTTTGTACACTCTGCTTCGGTGGCCCGGGGTTTGCCGGTTCGGATCCTGGGCACGGACCTAGCACCACTCATCAGGCCATGCTGAGGTGGCATCCCACATAGGAGAACTAGAAGGACCTACAACTGTGATATACAACAGTGAACTGGGGGGCTTTGGGGAGGGGAAGAAAACAACACTAGATCATTTATCTTTTTATTACTGAGTTTCAAGAGTCCTATATATTTTGAATACAAGCCCTCTGTTTCTCCTAGGTTGTGGCTTTTCTTTTTGTTTTCTTAACTGTTTTTTGAAGGGCTTAGTTTTTAATTTTGATGAAGTCTACTTTACCATTTTTTCTTTTATAATAGTTTTAACACTATGTTGAGGTCTATGATTCATTTTGAGTGAATTTTTGCTTATGGCATGTGGTAAGGGTTGAGGTATTTTTTTTCTAATTATGCAAATTATAGCTTTGATATGAGTTGTAGCATATTACCAGAGCCAGTTCTTAACAATGATTTATAAGAAAATGATAAAATTTTGAGAGTGAAAGATCAGAATAATGTTGAAGGTTTACCACGTAGAGGATGGAAAACAATTAAAAAAGAAAGGATTTAGAGAGCAGCTGGGAAAGGGGCTCTTCACAAGAGAAGAGCTTGGGTGCCAGTATATCAGGCATGATGAAAGAAGAGAAATAAATGAAAACTGAAATTGATGGCAAGGACAGTTTCTGTATCCAGAAATAATAGTATCAGTAATCAAAACACTGCAGTAAATCAGATTTGGAAGCAAAGATGGCTATTTTCTGGCCTATTTTGTTTCGTTAAATATGTGTATATTTTGCTGTTTAGCCCATGTGAAACTCAATTGCAACTAGACAAAAGAGCACGGTCATGGTTATTCTACAATTATAGATTGGTTCAAGTTAAAGGACCCAAATCTGCAGGGACGTCTCTGTAGGTGCAATGAATAGGAGCTTTTAAAAGTCAAATAGGGTTATAGCCATGCTTGCTCCATCTTTTCTTACCTGCAGTTCCTACTTCACATAGGCAACTATTTTCAACTCATTTAACTGTGTCTACTGGTGTTTATTTCCACATTTTATACAGCCATTTTGCCTATTTTTTATGTAATCAATTTTAACCATTATCAACATGCTAATATGAAAGATGGAGTTTAGGAAAAGTTCCTGCATTCATTTTTCTTCATATTTTCTCTGGAAAATATGCTAGCAGGGATGCCTCTGGTTGGAGTTCATTCAAGAACACTGTATATTAGGGGGCTGGCCCCGTGGCCGAGTGGTTAAGTTCGTGCGCTCTGCTGCAGGCGGACCAGTGTTTCGTCGGTTCGAATCCTGGGCGTGGACATGGCACTGCTCGTCAGACCACGCTGAGGCAGCGTCCCACATGACACAACTAGAGGAACCCACAACGAAGAATACACAACTATGTACCGGGGGGCTTTGGGGAGAAAAAGGAAAAAATAAAATCTTTAAAAAAAAAAAAAAAAAAAGAACACTGTATATTAAGCACCTGTGACATGCAGGAGCTTTAGAGACACTTGACACAACTCAGTGAATGAAGCAGACACAGCCCCTGGACCCCACTAGGAGCCTGAGACTCAGATAGTCACACACCATATCATTCACAGATCCTGTCCCCTGCATGTCCCAGGGGATGCCCTCCTATGCTCCTTTACAACTGGAGGCCTCTTCCCATGTTCTCATGCATGATGGACCCCAGCACCAACTAAAGACCTGAGTGTTCTTTGAGTGCCAGAGGAGGGCCTCCTGTCTCCACCTTCAGTAGATGTTGAAATTCCTGGATTCCTCTATTCATTTTCCAATTATTACTCTCTATCCCTTTCTCCTTTCCTTCCATTCTTCCTTTTTTATTGAGGTATTTCCTGGAATTTTTTTCCCCAACCTATTGAATTTTGGGGTTTTTTTATGGTGAGGAAGATTGGCCCTGAGCTAACATCTGTTGCCAGTCTTCCTCTTTTTGCTTGAGGAAGACTGTTGCTGAGCTAACATCTACACCAATCTTCCTCTATTTTATATGTGAGATGCCATCTCAGCCTGGCTTAATGTGTGGTGTGTAGGTCCATGCCCAGGATCTGAACCTGCAAACCCTGGGCTGCCAAAGTGGAGCATGCAAAGTTAACCACTATGCAACCAGGCCAGCCCCTAAACCTATTGAATTTTTAAGGTCAACATCATACTGTTTATTTCCAAAAGCACTTCTTTATACAAACCTGTTAATATTTCATTGCTATATAATCTCTTAGCTTTCTGTGATACTAATTATAGTAATGTGTATATGTGTTCTTCTGTTCCTTGCCTTGTTTTTTCCTTTTGTTTTGATCTTTCATGGTAGGGTTTTCATCAGATTTCTGCGACCTTGAGCTACACATTAATACTTAATATTGAGGTATGGGAGAGATTATTGTAATCTGTGTGTGCATCGACAGGGCTTGTAAAATGGTGGGCTTCACTGTGCAGCATTCAGTCAGATATCTAGGTTCTTCTTTTATATGATTCCAAATGTCAGTACTACAAGTGTTCTCATGGTCTTTTCATTTTTTTCAGAAAAGAACCCTTCCATCATCTGACACCTGGAACTTTTTCTCATCCCCTTTGCACTATGGCACTCTCATCTACTTTGCATGTCATCAGTAAATTTGGAGCCCCTTGGTTACACTTTATCTGGATAATAAATTCCTATTTCCTTCCATCTGGGAAAGTTGGGGGCATCAGCTACTCCTTTTATAATCATTTTTTAAGCCCCACCTTCCACTCTAACACAATTTCTCCAGTTATAGAGTCTTTCTGTTGACAGCTATGTCACAAAGTACTTTGCTTCTAGTTGCAATCCTCAACTGCTGGCTTTTTATTTAAGCCACTCAGTTCTGCTGTTTATTGACATTTCCTTTCAAAATTTCCTAATACTTTTCATCTACTGATGTCTCCTCAACTTTTTAGTTTTTATGAATATATGCCCCCTTACGGCCATTTTAATGGAGTTTCAGGAAGATGTAGAAATAAATATCTCTTTAGTCACACCTCCTTTTTAATGACCCTTCTATTCATTTTATTTTTTATCCCTTCATCCTAGGTTCTTCCAATTTTATGTATTTGTCTTTGCATCCTGTTTGTCACTTGTTCTTTATGTTTTCTCTTATTTATGAAGTCTACAAAGTTACATTTAAATGCCATTTAAGCTAGATGCACCCATGAATGTTAGTTGTATTTGAGCTTTCTTTTATACTGGTAGACTGGGTTTGAAATAAAGAGTCTATTTTACAATAGCATATTTGTGAAATTTTATTAATAGTGGAGAAATTCACAAGTGTTGTTGATGTTGATGATGACAACAGCTACTTTATTGGATGTTTACTACATGCCAGGCACTAAATATTTTACAGTTATTAACTCTTTTTAATGATGATTTTTTTTTGTATTCCCTTTCAGAAAAGACCTGGGAAATTTATAAATAGATAAAGACACAACATGAAAGACTTGTGATTTAAGTCTTGTCTTTCTCTGTGAAAATACAGCCAAGGAAAAACTCAGAAAACCTATGAAATAGAAAAGTATTTCCTTTGAACACAGATATTAGTTCTTTAAGACTACACCTCTATGTATGGGACTGAGTTTAAAAGAGTTTGGAACATAATTTATACTTAAATATGGTAGAAGCTGTTTAAGAAAGAACCATTAGGAATATAATGAGGATGCTATATTTCACCCCATTTTGTAATCACCTAATCTCAGGATAACCAAGGTGAAAGTCTTTCATCATAAATTCAGCTTCATTAATTTTGGAGTGAATTAATTTTGGAGAGAAACCATATGAATTTAGTAATATGGAAAAGCTTTCATCCATGTTACATGTCAAGAGATACTAAGGAATTTGTGTTGGAGAAAATATCTGCATGATAAGAATGTTGGAAAGCCTTCAGCCTGAATCAGATCTCCTTCAGCATGATCAAATTCATACTAGAGAGAAACCTTTTGAATGTAAGGAATGTGGAAAAATGTTTAGCCTGAAGCAAAACCTCATAGAGCATAAGAAAATGCATACTGGAGAGAAATCACATGAATGTACTGAATGTGGTAAAGTATTTTCTCGAGTCTCCTCCCTTACTCTACATTTGAGAAGTCATACAGAAAAGAAACCATATAAATGTAATAAATGTGGAAAAGCCTTCAACCAGAAGGGAAACTTCCTTTCTCATCAGAAACATCATATTGGAGAGAAACCTTATGAATGTGGGAAAGCTTCTATTCAGATTCCAAGCCTCATTAAACACCAGAGAAATCATACTGGAAACAAACCATATGCATGTAAGGAATGTGGGAAAGCCTTCAATGGCAAATCATATCTCAGTGAGCATGAAAAAATTCATACAGGAGAGAAACCATTTGAATGTAATCAGTGTGGAAGAGCCTTCAGCCAGAAGCAATACCTTATTAAACATCAGAATATCCATAGTGGAAAGAAACCCTTTAAATGTAATGAGTGTGGAAAAGCCTTTAGCCAGAAGGAAAACCTCATTATCCATCAAAGAATACATACTGGAGAGAAACCTTATGAATGTAAAGGATGTGGGAAAGCTTTCATTCAGAAGTCAAGCCTCATTAGACACCAGAGAAGTCATACAGGAGAGAAACCCTATATATGTAAAGAATGTGGAAAAGCCTTCAGTGGCAAATCAAATCTCACTGAGCATGAGAAAATTCATATTGGAGAGAAACCCTATAAATGTAATGAATGTGGAACAATCTTTAGGCAGAAGCAATACCTCATTAAACATCACAACATTCATACAGGAGAAAAACCCTATGAGTGTAATAAATGTGGAAAAGCATTCTCTCGAATTACATCACTTATTGTACATGTGAGAATTCATACAGGTGATAAGCCTTATGAATGTAAAATATGTGGGAAAGCCTTCTGTCAAAGCTCATCTCTTACTGTGCATATGAGAAGCCATACAGGGGAGAAGCCCTATGGTTGTAATGAATGTGGGAAAGCTTTCTCTCAGTTCTCAACTCTTGCTCTACATATGCGAATCCATACCGGAGAAAAACCTTATCAATGTAGTGAATGTGGGAAGGCTTTTAGCCAGAAGTCACATCACATCAGACACCAGAGAATTCATACTCATTAAAGCTCTATGAATGCCTTGAATTTAGGAAAACTTTGAACAGAATTCATACTTAACAGTATATCAGAAAATTCATTTTGCAGTAAATTGATGTGAATGTGGAAAAATCCTTCAGCAAGAACTCAAAACTTCAAATACTGAGAATTTTAATAAGTATCATAGTATCATGAAAACCTATACCCCCAGAACTCCCACAACAAACATTGTTAATGCTGTACTTTTAGGAGCATTGTCATTGAAGTAAGCATCCAGTCATAGAAAATAATCAACAGTTCTGGAAGGCCCACCTGGTGCATTAAGACAAAGATATGAGAGGTATAAAGATTTGAAATTAAGAGACAAAATCGTTCATTATTTGTTATATGTTTTGCTACATATATAATCATCAAAATTATTTCCTCTTGATGCAGTGATAGAAAACAGATTGTGACAGAATGTTGTATCCAGAAACATGCATGTCTTTATGGGCAATTGGTAATTGCGAGAGCTGGTATCACAAATTGGTAGGGAAATCATGGATGATTAAGAAAATGGTCTCAGGGTAATTGACACTTCAAATATTGGATCTTTGCTTTTGTCATATATTAAAATATTTATTTATTATGAAATCCGAAAGTATTGAAGACTGGAATGCAAAAAGCAAAACTTAGCAATATAAACATTTTATAGAATGTTTTCAAACCTTGGGGTAGGAAAAAATTTCTAAAATATATTCCAGAATACCCACTCTTGAGTATATATACGTATACCTGAGAGACTGATACATGTACCCGGGGAGTCATATACCTTTATGTTCACTGCAGCATGAATTATATTATCAGAAAATTGGAAACAAATCTCTGTTCCTTGTGAAATGGATGGGTAAAACGTGATAGAATCACACAGTAGAATATTCTCTAGCGCTTAAGTATAACAAATTGATATATATTAACAGAAAGATCTGGAAAATCGTGTAGATTGAAGAAAAATGAAGTGATGAATATATTATGGTACCTGTGTGAATTTGAATTAAATCAACACTAACCAACACTAGTATTAAGCATTGGTTATGGATGAACATTTTTATGTAAAAGCATGAAGAATGGATTTTAAGGATATATACTCTATTCTCAAAAGTGGTTGCCTCTAGAAAGAAAGGCAGTAGAAGGGAAATGGGACCAAGCGTGGCAGTTAAAGAGTACTTCAGTTTTGTATCTAAATACCTATCTCTCATTAAAAAGAAATAAAGATTACAAGTAAATATAAGAAAATGTTAGTTAATTCCAGGTTGTGGTAATATGTATGTTTATTCTATTGTTTCTGCTGTTTTCTTCTAAACTTCTGAAAATTAAAAAAAGAGATAGGAGTAGGGAAGCTATATATGAAGCACTTGTTATATTGGACTGACATTCCCAGTCAGATGCTAATATTTTATGGAAAATATCTCTAAAATCATAGCTTTACTATAAATTTTGAAATAATTTTTTAATTGAGATGGTAGCTTAACAAATTGAATTATTTAAATTTACTCTCATATCACATCACTAATTTGTGTGTGGTCTACTCAGAAGTTATAGGATGATTTTGCAACAGGTTAGTTGGATCCCATGTACATTTAAGGATCAAATCAACTTAATAATACATGCACAGACTTGGCAGAAAGAAATTAGTTTTTACTGAAACATCAGAAATTTTGATACTCCACATAACCAGTATTGGCATTAGAAATTAGACAGTTTTTTAAAATGAGGAAACCATCTTACTCTTAAATTTTTTTATATGTGTCTAAGTAAAACATCAACTCTTGCATTTCAGCTTCAATTTTAACAGCAGACTAATTTTTTTCTCTATTCTCCCAGACACAATTAGTCCCCTTCTTGTTTGTTTCCTTGGGAAAATGGTACTGAAAAGGGACATATCAGACCTAAACAATATTCTTTTAATTAAAACAAATCTTTTTGAGGATTTTTGTTTACTTGATCCCTTTCCACAATAATTTGACATAGAAAGTTAATAGTACTTTTTTGAATAGTGATAAAAACGAATATGCAACATTTAAACCTTAGGCTGATTTCAACTATATTGATTTCTTTTAAGCACAAAATAATGAAATGCTAATAGAACTGTTAGCACTGTACTGCTTGTTACTAGCTTTTTTAAAGGTAGGTCTTGAGATAAGATTATAAATGCCAGGGGTTAATTTTCTGAGGTAATGTACCTAAATAACATCTGTATCTATGTAAATCTAAATTATCCTCTATTTTCTTCCATTCCTCATTAATCATTCTCTCATATTCCTGAAGTGTACTGCTCTTGTGCTTGTGCAGCTTTGAAGTCACCAGACTAACTAGGAACTCTTAATTCAGACCAAACTAGGACTACCTTTTGGTGCTTATAGTTGCCCAGTGCCAAGCCCCAGCAACAAGAATGATTATGATGGTCAGATAGGGTAAGATGAGCAATCACTGCACAGTATTCTGTGATATCATGTACTGTAAGTTTATTCAGCCATTCTCCTACTGATTCAACTTGTTGCTAGTTGTTTGCCACCACAAACAACACTACAGTAAACACCCTTATAATCAGCCTTTGTATTTCAGGTATTTTTATTTCTGGAGGATAGATTACAAGCAACAGATTGCTAGATCAAAGGATATATGCTGTTTTATCATTTTAATAGATACTATCAGTCATTTTCAAAAACGTGTTCTCTAGCCCTGCAATAAGTGGTAGTATACTATTTAAATTCATGCTTTTCTGATAAGTATAAACCTTACCTACTCCTAGATTTGCTTCTTTGTAAATTTTCCTATTGTAAATTTTTGTAGCCTATTTTGCTATTGGGTTATCTTTCTCAATTTTGAAACCTCGTCATAAATTAGACATTAGAAAATTGTCTAATTTTTGTCATAAAAATTTCCATAAAAATATTTTCTAACATTTTTTTAAAGATTGGCACCTGGGCTAACAACTGTTGCCAATTTTTTTTTAAGGATTGGCACCTGGGCTAACAACTGATGCCAATCTTTTTCTTTCTTTTTTTTTTCTGCTTTATCTCCCCAAACCCCGCCTGTACACAGTTGTATATCTTAGTTGCAGGTCCTTCTAGTTGTGGGATGTGGGACGCCGCCTCAACGTGGCCTGATGAGCGGTGCCATGTCCACGCCCAGGATCTGAACCCTGGGCTGCCACAGCAGAGCGCACGAACTTAACCACTCGGCTACAGAGCCGGCCCCTGTAATTTATATAATCAAATATGTATTAATTTCTTCTAAGCTTATGAATTGGTTAAGAAGAGATTTTAATCTCTAGACTATATTTTTTATTTCTTAGGTTTTTCTTCCAAGTTGGTTATTTCCCCTTTTTTCCATATGTAAATATTTAATCCATCTAGAATTTAATTTTTAATGTTATAAAATGATGGTTCATTGTTATTTTCTTCCAGATGGGTTTCTGGTTGTACAAGTACAATTTGTCAAAACAATTCATCTGTTCAGTAGCCAGTCACACAGCTCTTCACACAAATCTGCATAGCCACCAGCAGCAATCACAGATTTGAATTGGCAGTCAAAAAAACAGAACAGAATAGGCTGTAACTCAGTTTTAGGTTTATTATTAGCTTTACCCTGATTAGAAAACACCCTCACAGCATGATCATCAGACAGTCCTGCAACTGCCCAAACAAGCACACCTTCCAGGGCCTCAGCACTGCACAGGTGAGAAGAGGCCAGACTGGGTGTGGTTCACTTTAGCATTGCGAAACATTAACACTCTCATTCAGGACATGTTACAATAATCTACCACTACGTCTGCATGGTGTGCCACCATCACATGGAGCACACTCAGCTGTAAGACTGATACCTACTTAAGCACAGGGAAGCCACTGCCTTGGTTTCCCAAGACTTATGATACTTTACTCACAGGCTTTCAATGTCTGTATAGCCAATTCACAGCTCTCCCCATCCAGGTACAGGCTACAAATTGATGCATTTACAATGGTATTTTCTTTAAGGAAACTGGTAGAAAGGCAAATCTAAGGTCATCTTTCCAGACATGGGTCAGTGAGAAAGGCCTGTTCATAATCCTTTACTGATAACATCCTTTTCCTATTCAACTGAGATTTTGCTATGTAGTCCTTTAACCATATGGTCTTTTCCTCATTCAACTGAACTGCCTTGTATTTTCATTTATACCAACACCTATTTCTGTATTCTCTTGTTCCACTATTTTTCTTTTTCCATATTAATATCATGTTAATTGATAACATTAATTTAACATTAGCCTTATTGTATTTTGATACTGCATAATAGAGCAAATTCCCTTGCTCTTTTTCAGGTTTTTTGGCTAATCTAATTTTCTTTTTATATAAGTGAAGAAAATTTTCTCAAATTACAAAAAACAAAAACCCTTTGGTTTTCTAACTGGAATTGCATTAAATTTATACACCTATTTTGGGAGAAATGACATTTATGATATTGTCTTTCTGTCCCAAAACATAGTATGCCTTTGCATTTGTTCGGATTATGATTCATGTCATTTAGCATGAGGATTCTGAACAAAGTAATTTGAAGCTCATCCCTGCTTAATACCATCATATTCAAGAAAGGTTTGTTAGCTGGGTGAATAAGAAAAATCTTTGTTATGGACTGAGTGTACCCCACCAAAGAATTCATATGTTGAAGACCTAATCCCCAATGTGATGGTATTTGGAGGTGAGGCCTTCAGGAGTTAATTAGGTTTAGCTTAGGTCATGGGGGTGGGACACTCCTGATGAGAACAGTGCCCTTGAAAGCATAGGAAGAGGAGAAGAGGATCTCTCTCTCCATGTGTATGCACTGAGGAAAGACCATGTAAGCCCACTGTGAGAAGGCAGCTGTCTACAAGCCAGGAAGTGGACCTTCACCAGGAACCAAATCTGCCAGCACTTTGATTTTGGGACTGCCCAGCCTCCAGAACTGTGGGAAATAAATTTCTGTTGCTTAAGCCACCCAGTCTATGATATTTTGTTATAGTAGCCCAAGCTAAGACAACCCATTTTTCGCTTAATTCTACCCCAGTCAATTATATCTGGGATAAGCATCTGTGCTCCTAATACATGGTAAGACAAAGGCATATTTCCTTAGGAAGGTGGAGTCCCAACTCTATTAACAAGCTCTGTAATTTTTGGCAATTTATAAAACTTCCTTAAGCCCCAATTTATTTTAAAGTAAGATTTGTTGGGACAGGAAATATGTGAAAAATATAGTTCCTGGGAGTGACATCACCAAAATGTTGAACCAGGAAGCTCCAAGCTATTGTTTTCTCACAGAAACCGGAAGAAACAGCTTTCTGAAAGCAACTTTGTAGTATGTTTGGGAAACAGCCAAAGGTTTACAGAAACAAGCAAATGCCCAATCAAGGAAAGGCCATCTTCAAAATGTTAGTAAAGTTTTGTGGCATTTTCACTCTTGCCTTGCCCCTCCCCAGCATAGCAGTGATTTTGGTCTTGAGCAGGCAGCAACCCATTTTCCCTCAAACTGTAGAGAGCACAGCAGACCTTGTTTGTAAATTATTTTGTACATCTGTTCTAACCTGTCTTGAGGATACCTGAATGACTGATGCAAGGCACTCATCTGTTTTGCATTACTCACAATGCAAGAGGGAAAAGGAGCAGGCCTTGCTCATAAAACCTGCAGAGTGGACTACAAACTCACAGATACCTGGGGCAAGAAATTATGAGTGGAGACACAGTAGATAATGTATGGCATAGAGAAGAAGCTGGGGTAAGAATCTTTGGGAGATTAGGACGTTCAAAAACAGATATATAATTGGAGAACTTTAGAAAGAGACACACATGCCCCCACAAGAAGCATACTAAGAAAAGACCTGAGAAGATGAGGTTTCACCTTGTGGTGAGCCCTAGATTCAGAGCAATCCTAGCTAAGTGGTAAAGGAGTGCCCCAGCATAGAGCCAATCTGCAAAGACTAGGAAAGGTGGTTGTTTTCTCTTCTTTGTTAGCATGTTTGTTTTGTTTTCTTGTTTCAAGCTCCTGGCATTCAAGAAAATCTCTGTCAAAACAGCTAAAAATAAACTAAAGGAAAAGACTTGAGTGATCACATATGACAAGAAATAGTCTACGCAAAAATAGTTTAGAGAAGTATCAGACCACCACAGCCTTCAATGATCAAAAACACTGAAATCTGGGGAATGGGAAGAATCTGATTTCCAGAGTTAACACCTTATAATAGTGCACAATTTTCAACATAAAAACAAGGTACACAAAGAAAGAGGAAACATGACTCATTCAAAGGAACAAAATAAATTGACAGAAACCATCCCTGAGGAAGCCCACTTATCAGACTTACTAGATAAAAATTTTATGGGGGCTGGCCCAGTGGCCAAATGGTTAAGTTCACATGCTCTGCTTTGGTGGCCCAGGATTTTGCCGGTTCGAATCCTGGGCAGGGACATGGCACTGCTCATCAGGCCACAGTGAGGCCGTATTCCACATGCCACAACTAGGACCCACAACTAAAAATACACAACTATGTGCCAGGGGGCTTTGGGAGAAAAAGGAAAAATAAAATCTTTTAAAAAAGAAACTTTATAACAACTGTCTTAAATATGCATAAAGAGCTAAGTGAAAACATGGGCAAATAATTAATCAGGAAAACCTTATGAGCAAAGTGAGAATATCAACAAATTATAAAATGGAACCACCCAAATTCTGGAGGTGCAATATACAATAACTGATATGAAAAATTTACTAGAGGGTTTCAACAGCAGATCTGAGTAGACAAAAAAACATCAGCAAACTTGAAGATAAGACAATTAAAATTATTGAGTCTAAGGAGCAGAAAGAAACCAGAATGAAGAAAACTGCATAAGGGACTTGTGAGACATGCTTGAGCAGATCAACATATGCATTATGGGAGTCCCAGAAAGAGAAGAGATAGAGAAAAGGGCAGAAAGGTTATTTGAATGAATAGTGGCCCCAAACTTCCAAAATTTGATGAAAGAGATTAATCTACAAATCCAAGAAGCTCAATGAACTCCAAATAAGATAAATCCAAAAAGACCCACATTGAGACACGTAATCAAATTGCCAAAAGGCAGAGAGAATCTTGAAAGCAGCAAGAGAAAAGTGACTCATTGCATACAAGACATCCTCAATAAGATTATTAGTCAATTTCTCATCAGCAAATTTGGAGGCCAGAAGGCAGTGGGATGGTATATTTAAAGTTCTAAAAGAAAATATCAACTGACAATTCTATATCTGTCAAAACTAAAAACTGTCCTTCACAAATGAGGGGAAAATTAAGACATACCTAGATAAGAGCTGAGTTCATCACCACTACAGCTGCCCTAGAATAAATGCTAAAGGGAGCCCTTCAGGTTAAAATGAAAGGAAACTAGAAAATAATTCAAACCCATATGAAGATATAAAAAATCTCCAGTAGAGGAAAACACATGGGAAATATTGGAGCCATTATTTTTGTAATTTTAGTTTGTAACTTCATTTTTTATTTTCTACATAATTTCCAAGATAAATGCATAAAATAATTGTAAATCTATGTTATTGGCATACATTGTACAAAGATTCAGCATTTTGACATTAACAACAAAGGGAGAATAGAGCTGTAAAAGAGCAGAATTTTGTATGTGAATGTAAGTTGGTATTAATTCAGATTAAATTGTTATAACATTAAGATGTTATGTGTAATCCCCATGGTAACCATAAAGATATATTCATAGAATAGGGGCTGGCCCCGTGGCCGAGTGGTTAAGTTCGCACGCTCCGCTGCAGGCGGCCCAGTGTTTCGTTAGTTCGAATCCTGGGCGCGGACATGGCACTGCTCATCGGACCATGCTGAGGCAGCGTCCCACATGCCACAACTAGAAGAACCCACAACAAAGAATACACAACTATGTACTGGGGGGGCTTTGGGGAGAAAAAGGAAAAAATAAAATCTTTAAAAAAAAAAAAGATATATTCATAGAATATACACAAAAGGAAATGGGAAGAGAATCAAAATATGTCACTACAACATCAAAAAAAACTAAACACAAATGAAGGCTGTAATAGAGGAAATGATGGTAAAATGCTGTAAGACACACAGAAAACAACTAACTGGCAGAAGTTCTTCCTTATCAGTAATTACATTAAATGTAAATTGATTCAACTCTTTAATTAAAATTTCCAGAAAAGGGCCAGCCCTGTGGTTAAGTTCGTGTGCTCTGCTTCGGCAGCAGAGGGTTTCACCGGTTCAAATCCTGGTCATGGACATGGCACTGCTCATCAAGCCATATTGAGGTGGCATCCCACATGCCACAACTGGAAGGACCCACAACTAAAAATACACAACTACGTACTGGGGGGCTTTGGGGAGAAAAAGGAAAAAAATAAAATCTTAAGAAAAAAAAAGAACAACTTTAAAAAAATAATAAATTCCAGAATGGAATTTTAAAAAAATGATCCAACTATACACCATGTACAAGATACTAATTTTAGATCTAAAGACACAAAAAGGTTGAGGGTAAAAGGATAGAAATGAATATTCCTTGCAAATAGTAACCAAAAGAGAGCTGGAATGGCTATACTAATATCAGACAAAAGTGACATTAAGTAAAAAACTGTTATAAGAGAAAATGAAAATATTTATTGATAAAAGAGTAAATCAACCAAGAAGTATAGAAATTAAAAACATATGCACCAGACATCAGAGTCCTAAAATATATGAAGCAATCTTTGACAGGACTGAAGGGAGAAATAGTTCTACAATTATAGTTGGATATTTCAATACTACAATTTCAATAATGGATAGAACAACAGGAAAAAAAGATCAATAAGGAAAAAGAAGACTTGAAAACAGTATAAACCATTTAGACCTTACAGACCTAGAGAAGACTGTACCTAGCAACAGCAGAATACAATATTTTCTCAAGTTCATATGGAATATTCTGCAGAACAGACAATGTTAGGTCAAAAAACAAGTCTCAATAAATTTTCAATAAAGAAACTCAGATACAAAGATTAAAATAATACAAAATATGATTTCCAATCACAATTGAATGAAACTAGACATAATAACAGCAAGAAAAGTAGAAAATTCACAAATACATAGAAATTAAACAGCACACTGTTAAACAAGGGGTCAAAGAAGAAATCAAGTGGAAAATTTTTTAAATACCTTGAAACAAATGAAAATGAAACCCCAACATACCAAAATTTATGAGATGCAGCAAAAGCAATGCTAAGAAGGAAACTGAAAGTTGTAAACACATACAACTCAAAGCAACACCTAAGTTTACACCTTAAGGATCTCAAATCAAGATCTCAAAGCAACAATCTAAGTTTACATCTTAAGGAACTAGAAAACAAGGAGCAAATTAAGCCTAAACTAGCAAAGAGAAGAAAATAAAGATTTAAGCAGGGAAAAAAAGAATAGAAAATTCTCAAAACCAAAAGTTAGTTCTTTGAAAAAAAAATCAATAATATTGACAAGCTTCAGCTATATTGACTAAGAAAAACATAAGACTCAAACTCGTAAAATCAAAAATAAAAGTGGGGACATTACCACCAATTTTACAGATGTCAAAAGTATTATGAGAATACTATGAACTGTACACCAAAAAATGGATAATCTATATGAAATAGATAAATTCCTATTAACACACAACTTACCAAGACTGATTCATGAAGAAATAGAAAATCTGAACAGACTTATAACTAGCAAGGAAATTGAAGCAGTGATCAAAAATTTCCCAAGAAAGAAAAGTCTTGGAACAGATGGCTTCACTGGTCAATTGTATTAAACATTTAAAGAAGAATCAACACTCATCCTTCTCAAACTCTTCCAAAAAGTTAGAGGAGGGAACACTTCCTAACTTATTCTACAAGGTCAGCATTACTCTGATACCAAAGCCAAAAACATTACAAGAAAAGAAAACTACAGACCAATATCCCTTCTGAATATTGATACAAAATTCTTCAACAAAATACTAGGAAACTGAAATCAGCAACATATCAAAAGGATTAAAGACCATGACCTACTGGGATAAATTCCTGGATGAGTCAACATATTCAAGAATCACTCAACACACGTCAATCAATGTGATACACCACTTTTAACAAAATTCAACACACTTTCATGATAAAAACACTCAACAAATTAGGAACATAATAAAACTTCCTCATCATGATAAAGCCCATATATAAAAAACCCATAGTTAACATCATACGTATTGTTGAAACACTGAAAAGTTTTCCCCTAAGATCGAGAACAAGACAAGGACACCTGCACTCACTATTTCTATTTAACATAGTATTGGAAAGTCTAGCCAGAGCAATTAGGCGAAAAAAAAAAATCTATCTAAGTTGGAAAGGAAGAAGAATATTTCTCTTCTCTGAGATGTTATTTTATGTAGAAAACAATAAAGATTCCACACAAAAAAATGTTAGAGCTCATAAATGAACTGGTCAAAGTTGCAGGATACAAAATCGACATGCAAAATTCAATTCCATTTCCATTTCTATACACTAACAATGAACAATCCAAAAAGGAAATTATGAAAACAATTCCATTTATAATAGGTCCATTCCATTTATAACAATTTTGAATCAAAAAGAATAAAATACTTAGGAATAAATTAACCAAAGAGTTGAAAGACTTGTATAGTAAAAGTTACATCATAGTGCTGAAAGAAACTAAAGAAGACATAAATAAATGGAAAGACATCTCATGATCATCAATAGAAGACAATATTGTTAAGATGACAATAATACCTAAAGGGATATACAGATTCAATACAATCCCTATCAAAATCCCAATGGCATTTTTGTAGAAATAGAAAAACCCACCCTAAAATTCATATGGGATTTCAGTGACCCAGAATAGCCAAAGCAATCTTGTAAAAGAAGAACAAAGTTGGAGGATTTCCTGATCCTGATTACAAACATTACTACACAGTACAGTAATCAAAACAGTGTGGTACTGGCAAAAGAACAGACATAGCAAATGGAATATGATAGAGAGTACAGAAACAAACCTTTGATATATTGTCAATTGATTTTCAACAACAATGCCAAAGCCATTTAATGGGGAAAAGACAGTCTTTTCAACAAATGTTGCTGGGAAAACTGGACATCCACATGCAAAAGAATGAAGTTACTCAATACCACATACACAAATTAACTCAAAATGGAACAAATACCTAAACATAGGACCTAAAACTATAGGGGCCGGCCCTGTGGCCAAGTGGTTAAGTACGTGTGCTCCGCTTCAGCAGCCCAGGGTTTCTTTGGTTCGGATCCTAGGCACGGACATGGCACTGCTCATCAAGCCATGCTGAGGCGGCATCCCACATGCCACAAACAGAAGGACCCACAACTAAAAACATACAACTACATACCGGGGGCTTTGGGGAGAAAAAGGAAAAATAAAATCTTTTTTTTAAAAAAAAAGACCTAAAACTACAAAAACTCAGAAGAAAACACGAGGGAAAGCTTCATGACACTGTATTTGGCAATAATTTCTTGGATATCACACCAAAAACACAGGCAACCAGAGGAAAAACAGGTAAATTAGACTTCATCAAAATAAAGTTTGTGTATCAAAGGTTACTATCAAGAGAGTGAAAAAACAACTGTAGAAAATATTTGCAATGCATATATTAATATGTAGGATATATAAAGAACTCACAACTCAACAACAACAGACAACCCAATTCAAAAATGAGAAAAGGACTTCAGCAGACATTTCTGCAAAGAAGATAGACAGATGGGCATAAGCAGGAGAAAAGATGCTCAACAGCACTACCTATTAGGGAATCATAAAACAAAACTGCATTGAGATACCACTTACACGTTAGTATGACTATTACCAAATTGTGGAAAATAAGTGTTGGCAAGGATGTGCAGAAATTGGAACCTTTTGCATTGCTGGAGGGAATGTAAAATGGTATAGCTACTGGAAAACAGGTTGGTGGTTCCTAACATAGAATTACCATGTGGTCTAACAATTCCACTCTGGGTCTATACCCAAAAGAATTCAAGGTAGGCACACAAAGAGATATTTGTACAACCATGTTCATAGCAGCATTGTTCACAATGGCCAAAAGGTGGAAACAACCCAAATGTCCATTGACAGATGAATGGATAAACAAAATGTGATATATATATACATAATTAATTATTCAGCCTTTTAAAAGAATATGATTCTGATACAACATGGATGAACCTTGAAAACATTATGCTAAGTGAAATAACTCAGATACGAAAGGACAAATATGATTCCATTTATATGGGGTACCTAGAAGAGACAAATTCATAGACAGAAAGTAGGATAGAGATTACCAGGGGCTGGGAGGAGGGGAGAATGGGGGGTTATTTTTTAATTGTTACAGTTTCTGTTTGGGATGATGAAAAAGTTCTGGAAAAGGATAGTGGAGATGGTTGCACAACATTGTGAATATAGTTAATGCCACTAAACTAAAAATGGTTAAAATGGTAAATTTTTATTATGTATATCTTACTACAATAAAAAATATTTTTTCTGGTGGTGAGTAGGTGAGAATAAATGTTAACAATCATAATTATTATCTAGTATTTATATGAGTGAAGTCTAATATCAAGAAATTACAAAATAATAAACCTACAAAATTGATCTGAGCTATGATTAAAAGTAAGAGTAATATTTGTTCAGACAAGGCAGGGATCAATGCTAATTGAAAGAGTTTTATCATCTCAGGTAGGAATGAAAAATCAATGTCAGAGGATGTTTTTATATGGACAGAGAATATAACAAAGAAGGCAGATGTAGGGAAGAATACAATGTGAGAAATTTTAAAGAAACTTGAAATGTAGTACAGGAAGAGTAAATATTCCTTACTCCAGTACAAGGGATCTTCTCGTCAAGTAACTCCAGCCCTTTAAGGTTTTGAATCCAGATTCTGTGACCCAAAATGCAATCATTTGTCATTGTCTCCATAGAGACGGTGGGTCATGAATGGAAACTATTTGCAGTGATCCCTCAAATACGAAAAGGAAGGGTATGTCATTTGTGCAACATTTTTCCCTTCTGCAACCATAGAGACATTTATTGAACATTTACTATAGCCCAGGCCATTGAAGACTTCTGTGTTTCTACAAAAGCCTCAGTGATATACTCTGCCAAATGCCCTAAGTACAAAGTGCATAAACTCAAAATTTTTTCATTCAATCATTGATTATTGATTCCATTTTTGAGTCAGGTCCTGTTCTTGGCTAATGGATATATACTAATCAGTTTATTTCCTGAGACTCACATAGTGTATAACAGATATAGGGTCAAATAACCATAAAAGTTGTGGAATAGGGGCATGTGAAAGACCCACAGGAGTAGAGAGGAGCCCGTGACAAATTTTGAAGCTGGGTCTAGAGAGGCTTCTCAGAGAAGGTGACACTTAAGCTGATTCTTGGCAAGTGAGAGTGAATCACTGGGCAGAGAAGGGAGAAAAGATCATTCCTAGGCAAAGGATACCCTATGTGCAATTGACCAAGGGCTATATTACATAGACTGTATATGTGCTATCCCCCAGCTGGGAGCAGCTTCCCATCCACTTAACCTAGTTGGTACTGCTTCATCAGCTCAGTGGTTAATTTCTCAGGCAAGTAGTTCCTGAGAGACCTGGGTAGGGGAAAACTGCTATTTTCATTGCTCATCAAACTACATAAATCACTGTAGTAACAAAAAACTGTTGAAAATTTACACTTACTTTTATGACTGATAAATATGTCTCCCCATCTAGACTGCAAGTCTCAGGAGGACAGAAAGTGTGTTTATTCTTATTCATAATTGAATTCCCTAGTTTCTGGACCCTAGAAAGTGCTCAATAAATATCTGAGGAATTAGCAAACGAATGAATGAATATACCCCCTCAAGACAGGACAAGTGAGTTGCCTATAATTGATAAATGGAAGACTAAGATGAATGCCCAGGACTCTTGATTTCTGGTCAAGACATTCAACAACAAAAAGCCCTGGGTCAGGAGAAAAGTTTGTAGCTATTTTGAAATTAAGCATTCTCTGTGAATATAAAGACATAGTTATATTCTTCTCAGACCACTGTACCTTTCTTTTTCACAGTCATTTCCAAGGGCTCTCAGTAGAACTTGAAAGGCCACAAGCTATGGGAGCAGTAATTTTTTCTCTCTTTTGGGTGCTGATATTCACAGTTATCCATCTCTCAGGGAACCATGCTATCTCAGATTTGACAAATATTCCCATTATCTGCCCAGGATAATTGCAATGACTTCTACTGTTCTTTTTTACTCTCTTCTCACAAGTGATTCATGGTGTCTTTGTGAATGGAATACTAGGGCAAATGACATCCATACTTTTAAATTTATTAAATATTTCCAAATTGCATTAAAAGTAGTCGTACCAGTTTACAATCCCTCAGCAATGGATGGGAATCCCCACTGATGCAGGTCCTCACCAACCCTTGCTTTCAGACTAATTTTCCCAAATATGTTGATTGTGGAATGGTTGCTCATTATGGCTATAATTTGCATTGCCTTGGTTATTTGTAAGGATGAGCTTCTTTTCAAATGTTTTTTGTCTGTCTACTTTCCTCTTCTGTGGATTTTCTGTTCATATATACCCCTCACCCACTTTTTCCTCCATTTTTTGCATTTAAAAATAAGTAGGTATGAATTGTGTATACAATCTGGATTCTAATCTGTCAGTTACATGCGCTGCAAATATCTACTCTCAGACTACAATTTCTCTTTTTACTTTATGATCTCTTTTGATGCCCAGTAGTTTTAAATTTTAATTTAGTCACCTTATTCTTTTGGGATCTTGTTTAAGAAATATTTCCTACTCCATAGTCTCCAAGCTATTATGCTATATTTTCTTCCAGAGTTTTATAGATTTTTTAAAATAATTAGTTCCTTTATCTTTTTTCCTTTTTTATTGATATAATTGACATATAACATTATATCAGTTTCACGTATACAACATAATGATTTGATATTTGTATATACTGAAAAATGATCACCATAAGTCTAGTTGTCACCACAGTTATAATTTTTTTCTTGTGATGAGAACTTTTAAGATCTACTCTCTTAGCAACTTTCAAATATACAATACAGTATTATTAACTACAGTTGCCATATGTATGTCTCCAGGAGTTTTTAATTTTATAACTAGAAGTTTGTACTTATGACTACCTTCATCCATTTTGCCTACTCCTCACCCCACACCTCTGGCAACCACCAATCTGCTCTCTATGAGTTGTTTTGTTTGTTTGCTTGTTTTAGGTTCCACATATAAGTGAGATCATAAGGTATTTGTCTGACTTATTTCACTGAGCATAATGCCCTCAAAGTCCATCCACGTTGTCACAAATAGCAAGATCTTCTTCTTTTTATAGCTGAATAATATTCCACTGTACATAAAAGACATACAAATGGCCAAAAGGTACTTGAAAAGATGTTCAACATCACTCATCATGAGGGAACTGCAAATCAAAACCATGAGATACCACCTCATAACTGTTAGAATGTCTGTCATTAAAAAGACAGAGATAACAAATATTGGTGAGGATGTAGAGAAAATGGAACCCTGGTGCAATGTTGATGAAAACGTAAATTGGTGCAGCCACTATAGAAAATAGTATGGAGGATCCTTAAAAAACTGAAAATAGAACTACCATATGATCCAGAATCCCACTTCTGGGTATATATCCAAAGGAAATGGAAACAGCATCTCAAAGAGATATCTGCACTCCCATATTCACTGCAGCATTATTCACAAGAGCCAAGATATGGAAACAACCTAAGTGCCCGTCAATGGATGAATGGATAAAGAAGATGTGGTGTGTGTGTATCACACAAACAATGGAACATTATTCATCCATGGGATTTTATTTCAAAGGAGCAAGAGGATTCATTTTCAGATTCAATTCTTGAATGTTGACTGCTTTGGACTTTAACTTTCAAGGGGTTTTAGTTTTTGGATTTTAATTTCTCCCTGGAAATTTGAGTAGAAGGAAATTTTTCTCAAATTTGGTGCATCTTATGTTGGGTATTTTGTTATACCTTATCATAGAATCTCTGTGGTGGGCTTTATTAGACATTGAAACTGAGCATAATTCAAGATGGGAAAAAATTAGAGACTGATGTGAAAGACAAACCAGAGCTGAACAGTAGTTAAAGTGGTAAAAATGGATTTTACCGAAGACTATTTCAATAGTGGAAAAAAGATCTTGGTATAGAACCAGGCTCAATTCTGAAGGCAGCATGGGCAAGTGGAAATTTATAACGAGAGCGCAGGGTGAGGGTCAGTGGATGGAAGATTCTAGAAGGAAACATCAGGGGTAAGGGTGGTTCTGGCTAACCCAACCTAACAAGAGTCTTGCTGAGTATAGGCCAGCATGATCAGATATCACCTAGGAGATAGTGAAGGATTAGCAACCTGACCAAATATCAAGGGTGATCAGATAATGAGAGTGGAGGGTTCTGATTAAACTTACTTAGAAGGGTTCTTGCTAAAACTAGATTTTATAAGTAAGTGCACAGATAGGCCTAAGAGAAGGATCAGGAGTCTGACTAAAGTTTGGTCAAGCAAACAATCTTCGTCACTGAATTGTTGGCATTTGGGCAAAGCAGCACTTTGAGGTTAGTTTAACTAACGTGCTATTAATGACCCATTTCAGAGATTTCTGAAGGCAAACCATACATGTCCAATAGTAGTCCAAAAAGATGCCCCAAGCAGCAAGGGTTAGTAGTGGGGCAGTGGTCTCATGAAGATGCAGTCAGGCTATACTATGACAGGCAACAGAACAAGTCTCAGCAAATTTAAGATTTCTGAAATCATACTAAGCATCTTTTCTGACCACCATAGTATGAAACTAGAAATGAAAACATGAGGAAATCTGGAAAATCTATAAATATGTAGAAACTAAAAAATACAATTCTGAACAACCAATGGGTAAAAGAAGAAATCAAAAGGGAAATTTTTAAAAATCTCTAAACAAATGAAAATGGAAACACAATACACCATAACCTATGGGATTCTCCAAAAGCAGTTCTAAGAGAGAAGTTAATAGAGATAATGCATATATTAGGAAAGTAGAAAGGCCTCAAATAAACAACCTAACTTCACACCTCAAAGAACTAAAAAACAAGAACAAATTAAACCCAAAATTAGCAAAAGGAAAGAAAGAATAAGAATCAGAGTAAAAATAATGAAATAGAGACCACAAAAAAAAAAAAATAGAAAAGAGCAATGAAACTAAGAGCTGGTTTTTTGAAAACAAAAACACAATTGACAACCTTTTAGCTAGACTGAGAAAAAAATAGAGAAGACTCAAATAAATAAAATCAGAAATGAAAGAGATGTTACAACTGATACTACACAAACACATATGCTCATAAGAGACAATTATAACGCCAACAGATTAGATAGCTTAGAAAAAGCAGATAAATTCCTGGAAACACACAACCTACCAAGACTACATCAGGAAGAAACAGAATATCTGAACAGACCAAAAAGTAAAACGTTGAATCAGGGGGCCAGCCCAGTGGCGCAGTGGTTATGTTTACACGTTCTGCTTCGGTGGCCCAGGGTTCACCAGTTCGGAACCCAGTGCAGACGTACACACTGCTTGTCAAGCCATGCTGTGGCAGGCATCCCACATATAAGGTAGAGGAATATGGGCATGGATGTTAGCTCAGGGCCAGTCTTCCTCAGCAAAAAGAGGAGGATTGGTGGCAGATGTTAGCTCAGGACTAATCTTCCTCAAAAGAAAAATTAATCAGTAATCAAAAACCTCCAAACACAGAAAACTCCAGAACTAGACAGCTTCACTGATGAATTCCACCAATTATTTAAAGGAGAATTAATGCCAATCCTTCTTAAACTCTTCCAAAAGACTGAATAGGAGAGAACACTTTCAAACTCATTTTACAAGACTGGCATTACCTAATACCAAAGCCAGATAAGGACATTATAAGGAAAGAAAAATATAGATCAATATCCCTGATGAATATAGATACAAAAATTCTCAACAAAGTATTGGCAAGCTGAATTCAAGAATATATTACAAGGATTATACACCATGACCAAGGGGAATTTATCCCTGGGATGAAAGGATGGTTCAACATCCACAAATCAAGAAATGAGATATAACACATTAATCAGGTGAAAGATAAAAATCACATGATCATCTCAACAGACGCAGAAAACTCATCTGACAAAATATAACGTCCTTTCATGATAAAAACCCAGATTGTGTGTAGAGGGTGTATTCCTCAACATTATAAAGGCCATATATGACAAACTCTCAGCTAACATTATACTCAATGGTAAAAAATTGAAAGTTTTTCCTCTAAGAGCAAGAACAAGACAAAGATGCCCACTTTAACCACTACTATTCAAGATAGTACTGGAAGTCCCAGCTAGAGCAATTAACAAGACAAAGAAGTAAAAGGCATCCAAATCAGAAAGGAAGTAGTAAAACTGTCATTATTCACATATGATATGATTTTATATACAGAAAATCCCAAAGACACAACCAAAAAACGGTTGGTACTAATCAACAAATTCAGTTTGCAGGATATAAAATCAACATACAGATATCAGTTGCACTTCTATTCACTAACAATGAAACGTGAAAAAGAAATAAAAGCTATCTCATTCACAATAGCATCAAGAACAATAAAATACCTAGGAATAAATTTAACCAAGGAAGGGAAAGATCTGTATAATGAAAACTACCAAACTGTGCTGAAAGAAAGTGAAGAAGACACAAACAAATGGAAAGATGTCCCATGGATTGAAGAATTAATATTGTTAAAATGTCCATACTACCCAGAGCTATCTATAAACCCAATGCAATCTCTAACAAAATTCCATGGCATCTTTCACAGAAATGGAAAAAACAATCCCAAATTGTCCCATTTGCAAGAAGATGGATGGAATTTGAGGGTATTATGTTAAGCAAAATAAGCCAGACAGAGAAAGACAAACACCATATGATTTCACTCATATGTGGAAGAGAAACTAACACATGGACCAAGAGAACAGATTAGTGGTTACCAGAGGGGAAGGGGGTTGTGGGGTGGCATAAGGAGTAAAGGGGAACATTTATATGGTGACTGACAAATAATAATGTACAACTGAAATTTCACAATGTTATGAACTATTATGAGCTCCATAAAAAAGGGGGGAGAGGGCTGGCCCGTGGCCGAGTGGTTAAGTTCGCGCGCTCCGCTGCAGGCGGCCCAGTGTTTCATCGGTTCGAATCCTGGGCGCGGACATGGCACTGCTCGTCAGACCACGCTGAGGCAGCGTCCCACATGCCACAACTAGAGGAACCCACAACGAAGAATACACAACTATGTACCGGGGGACTTTGGGGAGAAAAAGGAAAAAATAAAATCTTTAAAAAAAAAAAAAAAAAAGGGGGGGGAGATAGATGAAAAAAAATCCTGGACACCAAGGCTCAAGTAAACATGCTGTCATACATCACTGCTGGCAGAATTAAGGGCTATCTGTACAACTCCACTAGGAGAGGACAACAGGAACCTTGTGTCTGTTCTCTCCTGGTCTCTACCCTATGCTCATTTTTTCTTTGCTGGTTTTCATCTCTATCCTTAGGCATGAGTATAACATAACCCATAGACATGAGTATAACAACTTTTCTGGGTCTTCTGAGTCCTTCAACCAAATCATCAATCCTTAGGATGGTCTGGGAACCCTCCACACAACAAGGATATCTATTACAAATATGTTTATGTTAGCATAAGCCTGGAAATGGTGCTGGGGAAACTGGATATCCACACGCAAAAGAATGAAGTTGGACCCTAATCTTATAGCACATAAAAAATGAACTGAAATGGATCAAGGATCTAAACAAAAGAGCTAAAACTATAAAACTCTTAGAAGAAAATATGAGGAGAAATCTTCATGAAATTGGATTTAGCAGTGATTTCTTGGACATGACACCAAAAGCACAGGCAACAAAAGAAAAAACAGACAAATCTGACTTCATCAAAATTAAAAACTTTTGTGCATCAAAGGACACTATCAACAGAGTGAAAAGGTAACCCACAGAATGGGGGGAAATATTTACAAATCATTTATGTGATGAGAGATTAATATCCAGGCTATACGAAGAACCCCTACAACTCAATAACAATAAAACAAACAACTTGATCTAAAAAGCACCAAGGACTTGAATACATGCTTCTCTAAAGAAGATATATAGATGGCGAATAGGTACACAAATAAATACTCAACATCAATAATCACTACGGAAATGCAAATCAAAATTGCAATGAGATACCATTTATTTAAAAGCCAGAATATAACAAGTGATGGTGAGGATATGGAGCAATTGGAACCCTTGTGCACTGTTAGTGGGAATGTAAAATGGTGCAGCAACTGTGGAAAACAGTATGGTGGTTCCTCAAAAAATTAAACATTTAATCACCATATGATCCAGCAATTTCACTTCTAGGTATACGCACAAAAGAACTGAAAGCAAGGTTTCAAAGAGATATTTGTACACCCATGTTCACAGCAGCATTATTCACAAAGCCAAAAGCTGGAAACAACCCAAGTGTCCTTCAACAGATAAATGGATAAACAAAATGTGGTGTAAACACACAATGAAATAGTCAGCTTTCAAAAGGAATGAAACTCTAATACAGGCTACAACATGGATGAACCATGAAAACAGTATATGCTAAGCTAAATAAGTGACACACAAAGGAACAAGTATTGTATGGTTCCACTATATGAGAGGTACCTAGAATAGTCAAATTCATAGAGACAGAAAGTAACAAAGTGGTTATCAGGGGCTGAGGAGAGGGGGGATAGCAAATTATTGTTTATTGGGTACAGAGTTTCAGTTTAGGATGATGAAATAGTTCTGGAGACAGTGCTGGTGGTTGTACAAGGTGAACGTACTGCCACTGTATAGGTGTATACATTTAAAAATGATTAAAATGGTAATTTTATCTTATGTATAATTTGCCACAATTATAAAAAACAGAAAAACAGGCCTAAAATGCAAATAAATTTGTTGGTCATGAGTCAGTAAATGTTGTTGAAGCCATGGTAGTGGGATATGGTTGCTAAAAAAATATGTACAGATTAAGAAAAGATGGTCAATGACAGAAACCTAACTTTAGAAAGACAAATGGGTTAGGTTAAATGAGTATTTACTGTGTACCTAATATGGACTCGGGGGCACTATCCTAACACTTTCATATATTACCTCTCTTAACTGTTAAAGCAAGTACTCATTTCATAGTTAAGGAAAAATAAAAGTAAAAAGACAAGTGGAAAAACAATTCACTAGTATTTTTGTTGTTGTTGTTGTTGTTAATTATTTGTTTTAGTGATCAGAGGATTAGAATTAGAAAAACAAGAGTGGTTTCAAGGAAACCAAGGAAACTGACAAGAAAATGGTCATGATACATTTCTGGAAAGAAACATACCCAATGACTGGAACACAAAAAATCAACTCTTCCTTCTCATGTAAAGATGACAATGAATAAAAACTTATGTAGAAAGAATATATTCCCAAAAAGCATAGAGTGAAAAGTTACTCCTTTCTTTGTCCCTCCACACCCTATTGCCCCCAATGTTTGCCAAAGAAATCATTTTTATTAGTTTCTGATGCAAATTTCAGTTCTTTGTGCAAACAAATATTTATTCTTATTCCCCCCTCTTTCATACAAAAAGTAGCATATTATACCATAAGGTTCTGCATCTTGTTTTTCCTTTACTTAGTGTACCTTGAAGGCTTTTCATATCAGGCCATAGACAGCGCTCTCATTTTTTTCTCCAAGTGCATAGTGTTGCACTATTTTCAACAGCTTATTTATGGCTATTTTCAATATTTTTGTATTGTGAAGGCTGCTACATGAATAACCTTGGATATGCATCATTGTGTAACTAGATCCTTAGATGAAATTCCAGAGATGGGATTGCTCAAAGGTTAAATGGAATTGGAATTTTGAAAGAAGCTCCCAAATTGCCCTCAGAAAGTTTGTACCAATCTGCAGTCCCTCCACCCCAATATAAATTTTCCAATTTGGGTAATTTTTGCCATTCTAGTGCATAAGAAACACTATCTTTACACAGTTTTGTGGGGTTTTTTTGAGGAAGATTAGCCCTGAGCTAACATCTGCTGCCAGTCTTCCTCAGCAAAAAGAGGAGGCATGGCACGCCAAGCAGTGCCATGTCCACACCCGGGATCCGAACCGGTGAACCCTGGGCTGCCAAAGCAGAACAGGTGAACTTAACCGCTGTACCACCAGGCCGGCCCCTCTCTATACAGTTTCAATAGCATTTATCTAAGTATGAATGAAGTTGAGTGTATTTCATATATATATATATATATTTACGCATATGTAGATTCTGTTCTGTGTATTATTTGTTAATCTCTTTCTCCATTTTTATTGGATTGTTAACCTTTTTATTAATCAATTTTTTTTGGTGCTTCCTTATATATTAGGGAGATTAGCCATTTGTTTGTAACATAAAATGCAAATATTTTTCCAGTCTGTCACATTAACCTTTTCTTTGATGTAGTAGGCGTGACCAATCTTTTACGTGTTGGTTTTCGGATTCTGAAGTTAGGCCTTCCTCATTTCATGGTTATAAAGAAATTCACTCAAAGTTTTCAGTCTTTGTAATTTAATTTTTTTATTTTAAATTTCGACACATTTGGAGTTAACTCTGAATTCAGTACATGGCATAATCCATTCTCTTTTTTCCAGAAAAGCTAGGAAATTGTCCCTATTATCTTTATTGAAAAGTCCATCTTTACCCAACTGATTTGAGAGGCTCTATTCACCACACACTAAAGTCCTTTATTTGGTTCTATTTTTGGATTCTCTATTCTGTTCTATTGGTCTGTATAGTCAGATGACAATCTCATATTAATCCAATTTTTGAAGTTTTAGAGTATGTTTTATCTAGTAAGACTAGCCCCAAATATCCACTCCCCGGCCCCGCTTTCTTTTCCAGATATTTTCTATTCTTACCTTTATCTTTCCACTTGAACTTCAGAATAACCCCTATTTATAAAAACATATTTTCATGATTTCATGTTAAATTCATAAATTAATTTAAAATGACCTGTTTATGATGGTAAGGATTTCAAGTCAATAGGGTAAAATTTTCATTTAAGTCTTTTTTTGTGTCCTTCATAGTGTTTTAAACTTTTTCTTATATATATTCTATTTATTTCTTGCTAGGATTATTCTGAAGCATTTTATCCTACTCCAAGGTTTTGTTTGTATATATGAAGTTTGTTTACATGAATTTTACACCCACCTATCTTACTTTCTCCTTTTATTTAAAATTACTTTAAAAGTAACTGTACTTGGAGAAAGCATCTTTGCAGCTAGAAGCAATTTATTTTTATACTTAACAAAATCCACCTGGCTTGGGGGTAATCAGAAGCAATTAGTAAGTCAGTTGATCTGAATAGGCTCCTTGAAGAACTTCAAGCTGACATTCCTTGCTCTCTCTGAGCTATGTTTTTTTCTACAGAAAATGGGAATAATACTGCTTACTTCATTTCTGGGCTATTTACAACTGTCAACACTACCCTTCAAACTTTATTTCGTAGTCCAGGACTTCACAAATCAGCTTCCTTACATCTACACCCTTCCCCCAGGACTCTAAAAACTACACAGAAGATTGAATGGCTATGTCTCCAGGGTCTGGGCTCTAAGTAAGAGCAAGCACTCCATAAAAAAAGTTCCTTTTGGGGTCCACCCGCGGCACAGCAGTTACGCTCACATCTTCCGCTTTGGCAGCCTGGGGTTCGCTGGTTGGGATCCCAGGTGCAGAACTACAAACCACTTAACAAGCCATGCTGTGGTAGGCGACCCACATATAAAGCAGAGGACGATGGGCACGGTTGTTAGCTCAGGGCCAGTCTTCCTCAGCAAAAAGAGGAGGACTGGCAGCAGACGTTACCTCAGGGCTAATCTCCCTCAAAAAGAATTTAATTAATTAATTAATTATTTTGAAAAGTTCCTTTCTGGCTGGCTGGTGCCATAATGGTTAGGTTCAGGTGCTCAGCTTCCCCCCAGGGTTCACAGCTCCAGATCAGGCTCATCTAGCCACAGCTGTGGCTGCATCCCACACAAAAAAAATAGAGGAAGATTGGCACGCTTATTAGCTCAGGCACAAACTTCCTCAAGCAAAAAGAGGAAGATTGGCAACAGATGTTAGGTCAGGGCCAATCTTCCTCACAAAAAGAAAAAAGTTCCTTTCAAATGGACTTTCTTTCTTAAGAAAACAATGCTGTTCTCATTTCTACTCCATAATAGATGCTTCTGGTTTTACATAAAAGTCTAGCTTTAAGTTATTTATCAGCTCAACTAAGTAACCTTTACTAAAAACAAATAGAGACAAGCCTGGAAAATTTCCTGAGCAGATAAAATCAGTTTAGTCACAAATAAAATTTAATTTAGCTTAGTTTGCAAAACTCACTTGACCTGGGTCATTTCTTGCTTATGTCTCTGGAAATCAAAAGCAAACCTTAAACTGCTTCCCAAGTTCCATAGGAGGTAAACACTGACCAATTCTCTATCATTTAAGAAAATTCTAATATGATAACCAATCACTGTGATATAAGCTACCTTCTAACAATATACCCCCAAGCCTTGTTTTGGTTTTTGAGTGCTCTCGGTTGGCCAACTGTCTTTCGGTGTGTGCACAACAAACTTTTACTAATTATCACTTCGGAGATTCACTGGTTTTACTCTGGCTATTTCTGAACTTTTGACATTTCTCCCAACAAATCTTAAAAAAAAAAAAAATTGATGCTCCAAGAAGATCTATCCTTGTTATCGTCTTACGGATGAGGCTCAGAGATTACTCTCCAAAATACAATCCCAGCCATATATACAGTGATACTCATTTAAATTATCAATTACACACACGCCCACCAATAAAATCCTGAATCCAAGTTCTCCCTCTCTCTACTACCCCCAGCACCCGGATTCTCATTACTCGCTTCCTGAATAGTCTGCCTCACGACTCCCTCATTCTCTTCAGGCCCAGCCTCTCACACAGCAGTCAGAGCACAGAACACTAGCCCCCTTAGCAATTTCGGAAACTTCTCCCTTTTGGCCTCCCCAACCCCGTTTCACTTTTAGCGAGTCCTCCCCTTCACCTCTCCAATCCCTTTGCAGGTTCCCGGTCTCCTCCCCTTCCGGCTCCCTAACGAGCTTTGGGTCTCAGAAGCTGAGGTCCCACAACTCTAGTTCACTGAGGAACCCCAAGCCAAACTTACGCCCAAAGGCCAAAACGGCGACCCAGGAAGCCTGTGGATTCCTTGGGGGCAGGGGCACTTTCAGAAGTCTCCCGAGTGTGGCCAGGCGAAGGCTGTGAAGAATCAAGAGAATTAAGCGGTCCATCCACCGCTTTTCCTGCTCCGAACTACATTTCCCAGAAGGCTCGGCGGTGCGAATTATCTTCCCTTGCAAACTAACCCTCCTCTTCCTGAGCCTCTTCAACTCGGGAATAGTAGGACGAGTCTGAGAAGGAAGCCCATTTCAAACGCATAGGGGTGGACTTCTTCGGGAGCTACGGCCCGAGACTGAGCCAGGTTCCCTGACGCCCCCGGCGCGGGGTTTGACGAGGGGGCGCGCCAAACTCTAAGAGGAATCCCGACTCTCGGGAGCCATTTTGTCCGGCACAGGTACGTCTCTGACTACATTTCCCAGAAGACCCCTCGGCATGAGCGTTATCCTCGCGTGAATTCAGCCTCAAAGTCACGCGCTGGCGGGACCCTCAGGTCTGCACCGGCAACTGTTGCGGTCTGCTGCTTTGGAAGCCTGGGAGGCCCGCGGTGAGGACCTGAGGAGAGGGCGGGGCCGGAGCCGGAGCCCGAGCCTCGGCTTGGTATGGCGGAGGAGGTGAGGTTGAAGTTGTGTGACTGTGTCTGTGTGATGGTATGTGGTGAATGCCCGTGTGGTTGTGACTGGCTGTTCCTGTGGTGAGTGTGTGGTTCCGATGATTACCGTGTGCAGCACAGTCTGGGAGGCTGTGACTGTGCTGATGTGACCAGATGCGACCCGATGGTGTGTGCGTGATTGGGACCACGTGCGGCATTGTGTGTGCGGCTGTGGGGAGCTTGTGACTCGGTGGGTGTGATAGCGTTTGTCCCCGTTGGGTGTTTGATTCTATGACCGTGTGCTGCAGAGTATAGGTGGGGGGCCTTGCAAATATGGTGTGGTTTTATCTATGGTTAGTGTGACTGTGACTGAGTGTCCTCTTAGTAAATGTGTGATTGTGCGTACGTGACGGTTTGAGGCTCTGGGTTTGCGACCCTGTTGCTTTGGCTGTGGTTGCGTCTAGCTATTTGTCCCCATGGTGGTTTTGTGATGATGTTTGTGTAATTGGATAAATGTATGAGTTTTTTTCACTTCTGTATATCTCTCTAAGCGTTATACTGTAGTTTCCCCCCGTTTGTAAACTTTATATGCATTCTGCCATACTTTTTTATCTTTTTATTTTGCTTATTTGTACAACTATGTTTTTGAGAATTATCCATCTTAGATATAATAGCTGTTCATTCATTTTATTTGCTCTGTTGTATTACATCTTTCGAAGTATACCACGATTTAGTCATCCCTTCTAGTAATGATGGACATTTGAATTATTTCTAGTATTTTGCTTTATAAACAGTGCTGCCACGAGCATTCTTTTACACAGGGTACACGTGCACGAGTTTATCTCCCTACCAGTCGAATTGCTGGGTCATATGGTATCTTCCACTTTACTAAATAGTGCCAAAATATTACCAAAGTGGATGCACAAATTTATACCTGCACAGTAATGTTTGAAACATCTCATTGCTCCATATCCCTACCAAAACACGGTTCTGATAGGTTTTTTTTTTAATTTTTGTGATACAGCATATATACAGTAAAGTGCACAAATCTGAAGTATACAGCTGAGTAACATTTTCCTAAATCAATATAAAGAGCTTTGCCAGCATTCCAGTTATTTCTCTCCCAGAATCACTATTCAGAATTCTATCACCATTAGTTTTACCCATTCTTGAATTTCATATATAAATGGAATTATATAGCCTGTGCTTTTATGCCTGGCTTCTTTTTTTCCACATTATGTCTGTGAGATTCATCCATGTTGTTGAGTGCAATTGTACTTATGTTGAATGTAATTGCACTTAGTTCTCATTACATTTGGGGATATATTGCAATTTATTAATTGATTACACTGTTGATACATTTGATAATTTCCAGTTTTGGGCTATTACAAATTGTGTTGCTGCTCTGAACATTCTACTGTGTTTTTGGTAAACACATAAATGCTTTTCCCTTGGGTAGATATTTAGGAGTAGAATTCTAGATCATAGGGTGGGCATATGTTTAAGAGATAGTACCAATTTCTCATGTGCTTGTACCAATTTGTACTCCATCTGGCAATGTATGAGAGTTTCATTTGCTCCACGTCATCTCCATTATTTGATATTGTCGGTCTTTTATTTTAACTGTTCTGGTCGTTGTGTAGTGGAGTTTCATCGCAGTTGTGATTTGCGTTTCCTTGATGTGTAATGATGTTCAGCGCCTTTTCGTACACTTGTTGGTCATTTAGACGTCCTATTTTTGTTTTTGTTTTTTAAACATTGGCACCTGAGCTAACAACTGTTGCCAATCTTCTTCTTTTTTTTTTTTTTCTGCTTTTTCTCCCCAAATCCCGCCAGTACATAGTCGCATATTTTAATTGTGGGTCCTTCTAGTTGTGGCATGTGGGATGCTGCCCTGGCATGACCTGATGAGCGGGGCCATGCCCACACCCAGGATCCGAAACCGTAAAACCCTGGGCCACCAAAGCTGAGCAGGCGAACTTAACCACTCAGCCACGGGCTGGCCCCAACATCCTGTTTTTAAAGTGTCTGTTCAAGTCTTTTAACCCACTTGCCCCTTTTTAATTTTTTCAGTTCAAAAAACTATTTTCATGTTTTAAACATAGCGTAAAGAATTCCTACATACTCTCACTCAGGTGCATACAGCACAGTTATGAAAACCAGGAAATTTACACTAATACAAGACTTTCGACCACTTCACAGACCTCCTGTAAATTTTGCTAATTGTGTTATCAGTGCCCTGTTCTGTTCCAGGATCCAATGTAAGATCCCACATGGATTTGATTGTCTTGTCTTATTAGTCTTCTCCTGTCTTGACATGGTTCTTTAATCCTTTTTATCTTTCATGACCTTGACCTTTTTGAACATTTGTCTACTGTTGCCTCATGGTTAAATTTAGACTGTGCATTTTTGGTAAAAAGATCGCAGAAATGATGTTGTGTTCTCCTCAGTGTGTCGTATCAGGAGTTATTTGATATCAATATATCTCATTATTGGTAATGTTAACTTTGCTTACTTGGTTAAGGTGCTGTCTGCCAGGTTTCTCCTTTGTAAAATTACTATTTTTCCCTTTTTAATTAGTAAGTATCTTGTGGGGAGATGCTTTGAGACTATGCAAAAATACTGTTTCTCATCCTAGTCCCTCATTAATTTTAACATCCATTGATAATTCTTGTCTGTAACAGTTATTACTGTGATGTTTGCCTAGTGGTGATTTTCTCTTTCCATCATTCCTTCTACATTTATTTTTTATTTTTTGAGGAAGATTAGCCCAGAGCTAACATCTGCTGCCAGTCCTCCTCTTTTTGCTGAGGAAGACTGGCCCTGAGCTAACATCGGTGCCCATCTTCCTCTGCTTTATATGTGGGACGCCTACCACAGCATGGCTTGCTGAGTGGTGCCTTGTCCACACCGGGAATCCAAATCAGCAAACCGTGGGCTGCCAAAGCAGAACATCTGTGCTTAACCACTGCACCACTGGGCTGGCCCCCTTCTACATTTATTAATTCAAGTTCTTCTGTAAAGAAGAGCTGTCCCTTATTCCTCACGTGTTATTCAGTTGTTTATTTATGAACTCATGGATATTTGTATTATTCTCTGAGTTTATTGTTATATAGTTTGTTGCTCAGATTGTCCCAGATTTGGCCATTAGGAACTCCTTCAAGTTGGCTCCAGGGTCCTTTCAACATGACATCAATTTTTGAGTGCTTTCTTACTTTCTGGCACCAAGATGTTCCAGGGTCCATCTTGTATTTTCCTTTTCCAGCCCTGGAATCAACAGTTTCTCCTAGGAGCCCTGGTTTCTTTTATTGGAGAATGAATTTATAAACCAAGCTCTGGGCCCTGCATGTGCTCATTGCTATCTAGGTGTAATTGCTCTAGTTCCTGTCAGTGGACAGAGCCTGAAAATATACAAATGTATATACACACATCTTTATATATTTATCTGTTTATTTTTATATATTAAAAAACACCGATTCATACTGATACTTTCAATTCCAATCCAATACCACAGGATCCTGTCAAGAACTTTGAATTTCTGTCAAAAACTGAGATTTTTACCCTACTTGTAAGTTAACAAGTTAGCTTGCCACAGTTTCACAATGCTGGCAGAAGACATGAGACTCCTGAGTCAGAGATGAAAGACAGTTTATTGCTCAGAACAATAGTTAGAGTATGAACATTTTCTTGCACTGACTCACTTGCACCCCTAGAGTGATGCAAAATACACGGGTACTTGTGTTCTCCCTTGAATTTAGGTAACCTGAATCTTTATAATAGGCAGTAAGCATGCCTGCCCTTTGCTCTAGAAGGAAACTGTCTGTCTTCCAAGGCTGTTCATTATATAAACATCTTGGAGAAATAGTTCAAAATAGTAGCACTTAGTGCTTCTGATCACAAGATGTACAGAAACACTGAAGATCTGGGGAGAATTGTCTCCGAACAGGTTTGGCCGTTTCTTTATTTGTAACTCCTTTCTCCAACAGTGAGAAACCTGCTTCTTAATATCAATAATTTTTTACACGTATCCTGGAATACATGTAAAGTAGTTTCAGAATTGCTAACCCATACTTGTGTAAAAAACAATTTTACTAACGACAGTAAAGTATTTGTGTGCAGCTTTTATTTGTGTGCAGCTTTTTTTTTTAACCTTTCAGTGTGTCGTCAAAAATGTTTCCAAAGTTATTCCCTTTAGTTCTTTTCTTAGCCACCCTCTTCAGTGTAATTTTGTTACTCATTTTTCATGCATTTATCTTTGTGTGTTACTCTTTGGGTTCCCCCACATCCTAGTTGATGGTAGCCTGTCAGAATATTTTGAGTATGAAGACATTAATGTGGTTCCTACCCACTCCCTGAACATAATCAGTCTCTTTACTTTCTGCCTTATTCATCTGGTATTTTTTTTACACAAATGAGCAGATACATGTATTCTTTTGAATGACTTTCTTTTTTTTGTTTGTTTTAAAGATTGGCACCTGAGCTAACAACTGTTGCCAATCTTTTTTTCTTTTTGCTTTTTCTCCCCAAATCCCCCCAGTACGTAGCTGTATATTTTTTAGTTGTGGGTCCTTCTAGTTGTGACATGTGGGATGCTGCCTCAACATGGCCTGATGAGCAGTGCCATGTCCAGCCCCTGACCTTCTGTTTTTATTGCGTTAAAGATAACATACTGTAGGTGCTCTCTTGAACATTGCTGTTTTCACTTAATGATATCTCTTGGACATTGCTCCACCACAATTCAAAGAGATACTCAATTCTTTTTTTTTTTTACAGCTGCGTAATATTCCAGTATATGGATTTATTAAAGTTTATTCAACCACTCTCCTATTGTGGGCATTTAGGTCATTTACAGTATTTTGCTACTAGAAACAGTGCTGCAATAAATAACTTTGTATGTGTATTTTTGTATTGCTGGAGGCATATCTTCGGGTAGATTCCTTGAAGTGGAATTGCTGGGTCAAAAGGTAAGTGTGTTTGCAGTTGTGTCAGGTATTACTAAATTGCCCTGTACAATTGTGGTACCAGTTTTCATTCCCACTTACAATGCGTAAGAGGGCCTGTTTTCCCCACACCCTAGCCAACAGGATGTAGGTCATACTTTTTAGTTTTTAATGAGAAATAGTGTCTCAGTGTTTTCTTATTTCTTTAATTATGAGTGCGCTTGAACATTTGTTTACCTTTTTTATGTATGTTTCCAGCAGGTTTTTAGCCCTTTCTCTTTTATGGTTAGTGCTTTTTTATATCTTGAAAAGAAATCTTTGCTTATTTGCAAGATCTTGAAGATATTCTCTTACGTTTTCTTTTAGAAGCTTTATAGATGTAGCATTCACATTGAAATCTGTGATGCATCTTGAATTAATTTTTTGTGTACGGTGAAAGACAGGGCTAAGGGTTAATTGTTTTCCCTTCAAGTGCTCAGTTATTCCAGCACTACTTACTGAAAACACCATCCTTGCCCATCTGAATTGCAAAGAGCTTTTATCATGAATCAAGTGATAGTATATATGTGACTCTCTGTCTGGACTGTATTCTGTTTTGTCTTTTTGTCAGTACCACTGTCTTAAAATCTGTGGTATTAGTCCTCCAACTCTTTTCCTTCTTTTTCAAGACTGACTTGGCTATTTTAAGTCCTTTCGGTTTCCTATTGATGTTCGAATCAACTTGTTAATTCTCACCAAAAACAAAGAATCCTTGCTGGGATTTTGTTTGTGAATCTGGATGTTGATTTGGGGAGAATTGACATCTTATCAATATTGAATCTTCCAGCTAATAAATATGGTATATATATACATTTGTTAAGGTCTTTAATTTCAACAATTTGTTGTAGTTTTCATTGCACATCTTTTGTTAAATTTATACCTCGTATTTGATGTTTATTGTTGAAACTGTAAATGGTATTTCATTTTTTTTATTTTCCAATTGTTTGTCGCCAGAAGCACAGTTGCTTTTTGTATATTGTCCTTATAGCTAATGATGCGGGGTCGGTGAGCCGAGGAGTCGAAAGAAAGATTTCTTAGACTCTCAAGATCTGGCAGTAGTGCTCTTTTATTTAGAGAATAGTGTGGAATAGCATGGGGACAGGACCCATGGGCAGTCAGAGCTTCTGCTGCCGCCGCTTCTGCTGCCCCCGCTGGCATGGGGACAGAGCCCATGGGCAGGCAGAGCTGCTGCTGCTGCCCCCGCTGGCATGGGGACAGGACCCACGGGCAGTCAGAGCTCCTGCTGCTGCCCCGAGTTGAGGGTTAGGGCTAAATTTAAGGCATGGGTATGTGAGTCATCTCTTTACAAGACAAAGGAAAAAAAGTTAAAATGGTACCAGTGCCGGTAGGGTCCGGCCATTGGGCGGTCCCACAACTTTTAGATAAGAATCAAACCGGATTGAGTAAATGGCAGAAGTCACCGCTCAAATATTATCTTCAGCTAAAGACAAAGGAGGATTTTGGGGTGGGGGGTTAGTTACATGAGGTTGCCAGACAGTAAACAACTTAAGTTCTTGCCTTCCCCATTAAGAGTTTCCAGAGATAAAGCCATCCCCCCTTCCTCCTGGCGCAGAGAGGGAGGCATGGAGATTTCCTTCACAAATGCAATTGTCTCTGATCAAAGGGCAAACAAATTCCACTCCTCGGAGCCTGGTTCTTATCTGTAGTTTTAAAAGTAACCAGCCTAAAAATCCTCATCATAAACCGTTTTAAAATTAAGCAGCCTAAAAATCCTCATCAGCTAACGCCTGCAAAACACCTTCTGTAGGTGCTATTTGTCAAGTTGAGGAAGTGCTCTTTCTCATTTGCTAATAAGACTTTTTCACATTAATGAGGGCTGAATTTAGACAAACGCATTTTCTGTGCATGGAGAGGATCCTATGGTTTTCTTTTTTTATATATTAATGTGGTAAATTATGTCGATTTTCAAGTGTTGAACCAAACTTGTGTTCCTGAAATAAATCCTAGTGGACCATGATGTATTAGACGGTTTTTTTTTTTAACTTCACTGGGTTAGATTTCCTAATACTTTGTGTAAAATTTCTGCATGTATGTTCATGAGAAATATTGGCCCATAATTTTATTTTCTTCTAATGTCTTTGTTAAGTTTTGGTATCAGGCTTATAGGTAGCCTCATAAAATGAGTTGGGAAGAATTCACTGTGTTTCTCTATTCACTATATGTAAGACTAAACTTATTCCTTAAATTTGGAAGAATTCACTGGTGAAGCTATCTGGGCCTGAAATTTTCTTGATAGGAAGATTTTAAATTATGGAATCAATTTAACTCTTCAAATGTTCTGTTGTTTTTGTTTGTTTTGTCAGCTTTAGCATGTCTTTTAAGGAATTTGTCTATTTCATCTAAGCTTCCAGACTTAAGAACATAAAGGTATTAGTATTTTCTTATCATCTTTTTAATGCCTCTGGCATCTGTAATTATGTTCCCTTTTTTATTCCCGATTTTGTTCATTTGCATCACTGTTTCTTATTTTCATCAGTGCTCTTGGTAATGTCTTTTTCTCCTCTGGGTACTTTCAAGACTTTTTTCCTTTCTCTTTGGTTTTCAACAGTTAGACTATGATGTGCTTGGTTGTGGTTTTGCTTTTTGTTTTATGTGTTTGTTTTCTTTTCCTTTTTGTTTATTTTTATTCAGGTTTGCTGAGTTTCTTGAGACTCTTCTTGAGGCTTTTGATCAGTTAGTCTATCGAATATTCATTCCTCTCCAATCTATTTTCTCCTTCTGAGACTCAACTTACATGTATGGCAGATCTTTTACCTGTGTGCCATGTGTCTTTTATACTCAGTTCTGTTCTTTTTTCCTCTCTACTTCACATGGATTTTTTTTTTTTTTACTTGTCTTTGAGTTCAGCAATTCTGTCTTCTGCTTGTCTGCCTCATGTTAAAACCATGCAATGACTTCTTAATTTCTTAATCTGTTGATCTAGATTGTCTTCTTGATTCTTTTTTATAGATTTCAATTTTGTTTGATTTCTTCATCTTATCCATTTGCCTATCTTTTCCTGGGTTGTCTTCAACATTTTAATTATAGAGATTTTAAATTGTTTGCTGACTCCAATATCTGAATTATCTGTGGTTCTGCTCCTATTTTCTGTTTTTATCTCCTTGCATGTCTAGTAATTTTTAATTGTATGATAGATATGGTGTCTAAAACAACCGTGGGGGCTAAGGCCAGCGGATAACCTACCTCTGTCCTTCTCATTATATAAGAAAAATTAAACTGCTTTTCAGGTCCCTGTTACTAACACACAAATACAATTACTAGCATACAGGAGATTATCAGGATAATGCTGGAAGGAATTTAAAACATTTTTTATTAAAAGATAAGTTTATTATTTAGAAGAGTGCAAAATTCCCCCCAATTTTAAGTTATTTACTACTTGTCAAAGGACCCGCTTCTCTGTAGTGGTATCTTTTGGCAATGCTCCATACCCCAGGCATGGTCATTTTGCAAGCATACTACAGTCTTAGCCACAGAGATGGGTGGTTTTAAAAGGGAGGAGCAGATCCCCCAGATGCAAGAATTCAGCCTGAGAGGACACTCCCTAGGGGCAACGATGAAGAGGGTTGGGAATGTGACAAACACAATATGGAGCTATTGAAGTAAGCGTGTTTCCTGCCCATTCCACTTGGACGATGCAGCACATGAGGACATCTCTTTAACCAGGGAGAGTCCAGGAGGAGGGACCAGAAAAGGGGACTTAAAGTGAGGACTATGGGAGAAGGAACTCTCTTTCCAAGTCTTCTGGATTACTCTTGATTGTTTAGTATCTAGTACAATGCCTGGCACAGAAGAGGCTGTGTGAGTAATAAAAGAATACTGAAAGCTTAATAAATAGCAATAATAATATTAAAGGAGTACTTTCAGGTTTTAAGGAAGAGAAATTTGTGGATTACTTTGGTTTTCATTTCCTGGAATATGTATACTCCTGGGGGAATGTAGTGAGTGCCTAAGGGTAGAAGCCATCAAATAATTAACAACATGGTGCTGCTTCCTCAGTGGTCAGTTTTGCATGAAATTGTTGATAAATTGTTTAATGATCAAGGAGCTTTGTACTTAGAGAGGAATGCTCACTGCCTTTTGTAGTTTTATAATGCTCATTTTATTATATTCTATATCTAATAAACAAACCCAAATTTTCTTAAACATTTAAACATCAATCACAGATTTAGTTACTCCCTTTAAACAATTTAGACTAATAATAGTCTTTTAGTATAGCTTACTCTTTTGCACATTTTAAATGTCTTAAGCACACAGAATATGCACAATTATTACAATTTTTATTACTACACTTAGAGTCAAAAGCTATTCTAAAGCATCAGTGATGTGGGTTTAATCCATTTCTACGTTTTTCCTGTACTTTTTAATTCCTTCCTATTGTTATGCTAATTTTAATATCTTCCTAAAGTTTCAGTAATATTGCTTTGTTTACTTTTCTGGATTTAAGTTGAGTCTTCTCAAGTAGGCAAAATTAGAGGACCTGGTTTATCAATCAGTTGTTTCTTGGTCAGGACTTGGGACCCTGATTGTACAATCCAAGATCATTGAAAACTGATTTAACCAATGTACATCCAAACTAAAATGCATATGGTCAAGTTTTAGAAATTATTCAGAATTCATGTACAGGTAAAATGGTATATGTACAAGAATATTTATTACAACATTGTTTGTTATAGTGAGAGACTGGAAACAACCCAAATGATCATTGGCAGCAAATTAGTTCAATAAAGTCTATCTTTTAACGGAATACAACATAGCTAAGAGAATTATATAGCTCTATATGTACTAGTTGGGATCCGAGCCAAGATATATTAAATAAAAACAACAGTATGTGTAACAGTGTGTATAATATGCTAAAATTTGTATTAAAAAATTTTATCTTTGTGTGTATTCATGTGTACATATAAGCTATGTTTTCCAAACCATCTCGGGTTGTCCAAATCTATCCTGCTCCAGTCAAAACTTGAGGTTTTTGGAGTTGAGAATAACGAGAGATTTGCCCATTCTTCTCACTAATCCCTCTTAGGTGTTTGTGTGAAGTGAACCGAGGAGAAATGATCATTCTGGGAGTTGTGAGGCAAGTGGGATCTTATGTAGTTCTTTTGCTCCCCCAGCTCTGCCGTTTTCTAAAAGAGGACCCAGAGGAGGACTGGTACTTTTCTGCAAGTATCAAAGCCATGGCTCAGGTGAGATGCTGTTTACTTTTGCTCATATAGAGTCATTTGTACCTTTAGTACATGTAAACATTTGCTTTCCTCATCATGATGCTTTCTGGTGTTTAAAGAAAGCAAAATAAAAACTTTCAGACAGTTTCGTTATAAGCAGTGTCAAAGTTCTCTTACCCTTACTCTAAAGAAAAAAGTTTCTTAAGCCAATTCAGAATTTCTGTCTTGCTGGAGATATTTATGGAAAAAAGAAGTGCTTAGATAATCATTGTTGGAAAAAGTAAAGAATGTCTGGTTAAAGATCTTTACAATCTTAACTTACAGATAACTGTTAGAGGGCCAAGTGGTTGGATAACAAGTTTCTCTGAAGTGGTCTTAAGCAGATTAAAATCCATCAGAAAATTGCTTATGGATTTCATCAAGAATCCTTACTTGTTCCCACAAAAAGATTATGAATTATATAATGTAAAAAGAAGGCCTGATTAAAACCAGGTTTGGGGAAAAAAAAAAATATATATATATATATATATATATATATATATATAATTTTTTTTTTTGGTGAGGAAGATTGGCCCCAAGTTAACACCTGTTGCCAATCCTCCTCTTTTTGCTTGAGGAAGAGTGGCCCTGAGCTAACATCTGTGCCCATCTTCTATTTTATATGTGGGTTGCTGCCACAGTTTGGCTTGATGAGTAGTGTAGGTCTGTGCCTGGGATCCAAACTCACGAACCTGGACCTCTGAAGTGGAGCACGCCAAACTTAACCACTACGCCACTGCGCCACTCCTGGAAAAAATATTTTTATACTAGTTAACATGGTTCCCCTTCAGGAACCTAACCTCTCTTTCCTCCTAAGCAACCCAGTGCCCTCCCCAGTTCCCTCTTCTTTTAAATAATGTTTACAAACTCATTTAGTAAGTCCTTCAGCAGCATCTTCTCTTTTTTTTGGAGGAAGATTAGCCCTGAGCTAACTGCTGCCAGTCCTCCTCTTTTCACTGAAGAAGACTGGCCCTGAGCTAACATCCATGCCCATCTTCCTCTACTTTATATGTGGGACGCCTACCACAGCATGGTGTGCCAAGCAGTGCCATGTCCGCACCCGGGATCCGAACCAGCGAACCCCGGACTGCCGAAGTGGAACATGCGCACTTAACTGCTGCACCACTGGGCCGGCCCCAAGCAGCATCTTCTATCTCAGACTTCTGCCAGAAATCTTGATAGAACAGACCTGTATTTCCCATTTGTGGATGAATCTAATTTGCTTGGACAGTGGTTTGATAAGATGGAGATGAGTAATTAGGGACATCTCGTAGGGAGAAGCCCTAATCATCTCTACAGACTTAGATTTTCCAATAAGAAAATATGTGGAATGTTTCTGTTTGATTTCAGTCTTAATACATGGGGAGATCTCCTGATGTATGAACCTTTCAGATTTGCGAGTATGACTAGTAATCAGTACAGAACTCTGACGCCCCACCAGATCATTCATGATGCATAGTCTTCATAATGCCATTGTGTGAATCTGGATCATCCATCAATTTCCTGTAACTCAGGAACAAAGGGGATTTACATTTAAGCAATAGGTGGTTATAGGTAATATTGGGCCGGTATTGGAGAGGTTTTTAAAGATCACCTGCGGCCTCAATGTCTGAAAGCAAAAGAAAAGTTACGATTGATATCCATATAATAGAATATTATTCAGTGAAAAAAATATGCTTATGAAAAGAATTTGTTGTAACAAGGAGTAACTGTTATATAATAGTGTGATATGAGAATGGATCAAATCTTGAATGATATGCAAATTTAATTTTCTAAGATAAAATATTTTTTAAGTCATTTTACACATGTTTACAAGTGAAGTAGTACAGTTCCAGTCTTGTCCCATCACCAGCCCTGCTCCCAAAAGGTGGCTGCCCTCACCTGTTGAATATGGTTTAATTGCTATCTTTTGATGAATCAGTTTTACTCATTATCTCTTGACTTACTGCATAGTAGAAGGGACATTGTACTCCTGTATCGTACCCTTTATTTCCTCTGATTCTATGAATAATTATATCACAATTTTGGGTTAAATCAATAGTGTACATAATATTATGACTACAAATATCACTCACTGCTGAGCCAGCTCGTGGCTTTATTCTATCACAACCTTTCATTTTTTCCTGGGGTTAATTGCTTCCACACACTGCCCCCCTTTGCTTAGTTGTCCATGTATTTCTATCCAAAATCTCCAGAATCACTGCCATGTGCCAGTCAAGATGTTTTCCATCTGGTCAAACACATGAGTTCCTTTTGAGCCTGGAGATTTCCGTCCCCATTGCTTTTTTCGCCCTGCTCCCATCTGGTCTGGTTACTCTCTAGGCCTGTCGCAGTTTTCCCAAGACTTTCCTTTTTTTGTTTTCCTGGGATTTTCCTCCACTGTTCTCCTGTTTTAATTCACCTATTTCTTGAATTCCATTGTCTTCCTCTTTTCTGGTTTATTCCTCCATTTTGGTGGAGCACATCTCTAGTAGTTTCCTAAGAAAATTGTGCTTATGTCCTGTGTCTAGGAATGTCTTTTTTCAACCCTCACAACAGAATGATAGTTTGGTTATAGAATTCTAGATCAGAATTTCTTTTTTCCATCAGAATATTAAAGAATTGTTCTTATTTCTCGTTTTTAGTGCTAGTGTTGGGAACCCCATTGCCTCTCTGATTCTTGATGTCTTTTATGTGACCTACTCTCCTCTGGCTGCTTTTAATGTCTTCTCTTTATCCCTTATTCTGAAAGTTTACTTTTAGCTATTTGGGAAAAGAGGAGAGAGAAGAAGCTCACATGTTGATGATGTATTGTGTGACAAGTATTGTGCTAGGCATTTGTATATGCTATTTCATTTAATTGAGAAACTCCTATTAGCTGAATTTTGTACCTTCCCAGACTTCTTTGCATAATGGACATGTCCCACCCTACACAGGCAGTTTTGTCTGGAGGAAACAGTGACGTGGACGCATAGTCATTCAGTCATGCGTATTTGTTTACGGTCCTCCACTTGCATTCCAGACATTCAGTCCCACTCTGTATGCTTGCTGATTTTCACTTCCTCTGTCTTTATTTTTCTCTTCTCTCTTTCCTTCACAAAAGCACTTCTTTTTATTAATCAAGTCATATACATGGTTGTTGTTCCAGGAGTCAGTGATGTTCAGTGATGTGTCCATAGACTTCTCTCAGGAGGAGTGGGAATGCCTGAATGATGATCAGAGACAGTTATACAGAGATGTGATGTTGGAGAATTACAACAACCTGGTTTCAATGGGTAAGGACATCTGTCCATAATCATTCAGATTCTGCCCCCAGAAGGTCTACTTCCTTCATTGTGAAATGCTCACCTACCTTGCAAATAACAAGCTGGATTTCTACATCCTGTTCCCAGAGGAATGTTTTTAATATTGCAGAATAGAAAGAGGAAGCTGCATTGAGTTATGTGTGAAGTTTCCAATCCTCTATTGTTTCATAAATCTGTTATACCTTTCTTTGACTCTTTCTTAATGAAGGGACTGCATTTGAATTCTGGGACGTTCTCATCGTAAACTTGTCTCATTACTTCTTTTGCAAGCAGGACATTCTATTTCTAAACCAGATGTGATCTCCTTCTTGGAGCAGGGCAGGGAGCCCTGGTTGGTTCACAGAGAACTTACAAGAGGCCAATGGCCAGGTAAGTGAGGCCCAGCAGGTAACAACCGAGTTTGTCAGTGGAGACACTGCTCCTTTGAGATGCTGTCTGTAAAGCTCCTCTTAAAAGCATTAGGTCTGCTGTGCAAAAGTAAGCCTTTTCAGCACGCGCTTTCAAATGACCGGACTGTTTCCCCTTACTTAACATACTCTGCCTGCTCTTCTCCTCTTATACTTCTCTCCCAACTCTAACCAGCTGGTGCCCTCTTTCACCCTCTCTAATGATATTCCTTTCTATCCATATTTTGGATCTAGGTCTTTATCAGCTTCTCATCTTTTTTTGTATTTAGTCTTTAAAAAGTATCACTGTCTCCTGAAACTTTCTTTTCTACACTGCCCAAGACCTATTTTCTTTAGAGTTTTTTAAATTTTTTTTTATTTATTTATTTTGAGGAAGCCCTGAGCTAACTACTGCCAGTCCACCTCTTTTTGCTGAGGAAGACTGGCCCTGAGCTAACATCCATGCCCACCTTCCTCTACTTTATACGTGGGACACCTACCACAGCATGGCTTTTGCCAAGCAGTGTCATGTCCACACCCGGCATCTGAACTGGCAAACCCCGGGCCGCCGAGAAGTGGAATGTGCAAATTTAACCGCTGTGCCACCGGCCGGCCCCTAGAGTTCTTTTAGATACTGTAGTTGATACACTCATTGGTTCATTCATACTTATAATGAACATTTACTGATTTTCTCATGTATGTGAGGTACTCTGCAAGGTGCTGCAGAGATTAAAAAATGAATAAGCAATTTCAGAATTTATAGCTTAATACAAGTACCAGAACATGTCTGTCTTTAGCTTCTATAAAGTAGAACCACCATAAGAGAGGATAAAATAGAGAGCTCAGCAGAAAGTGAGGGCTAAAGATGTGGAAGAGGACTTGATCCATGTAGAAGTCATAGGATGAGATTTGAGCCTGCATGTCATTGACTTTAGATAGAATGTTGGAAATAGAGTCTATGCCTTCCCTGAGAACTTAGAGCTGGCAAGGATAGAGAGATTTGATATGAAGGAGGGAAAACAGGACAGCACACACAATCATTCCTTCAGTATATATTTGTGTACTATTAGTACCTATTGTGTACTCAATAGTACCCAGCCCTGCTCTCAACACTGAGGTTACATCAGTGACTAGAACATGCGTATCTCTGTTCCCAGAGCTTACCCTCCAGTGCGGGGAGAGATACACAAATAAAGGAATATATGATATCAGGTAATAGTAAGTGCTAAAAAGAAAAACGGAAGAAAGGGGGTTGTGGGTGCTATTTTCTGTGGCATAGTAAGAGAAACTTTTTCCAGTAAGTTGGCATTGGGCTGAGACCTGAAGAAATACTGTAGTAAATCATTGTATGTGGTTACTGGGAGAAATAACATTCCAGAGAGAGAAAACCAAACATTCAAGGCTCCCTGGGGCAGGTGTGCGTTGGCTGTGTTGGAAGAGCAGCCAGGAGGCCAGTGCTTCTTATATCCCAGTGGTTATTGTTCAGATATTTTCAGATAAATCCAAGGCCTTGTGTCATTTCACCTTTGTACAACCTCAATATGTAGTTCTAAAAAATATGGACATTTTCTCCCTTACATAATTTTTGAATGCCGTTACTGTCCCTAATAAATTTTACGATGATTTCTTGGCACACTGAATTGTGTTAGTGTCACTATATCGAGTCCTAGTGAGAGTGGACATTTTCACCTTAATGGTACTATTGTCTTTAATTTGTTCCCTACTATATTTTACACTTTTTATCTATTACTATCCTTATTTTTTCAGTCAGTTTTTATGGACTTTGTGAAATAAAAACATGTATCCATTTCCAGATGGTGTTTTTACTTTATAATTTTAGTTTTGATTAGCATCTTTAATATGTATGTTTTAATGTGTTTGTAGTCATTTTCTTTTTGGTTATTTTTATTTCTGATTTTAGAAAATTAACTGGCCTCTACAAAGTTTATAGATATTTTATTATGTTTTTCTTTTTCAATTTTCTGCAATTTGTTTTATAGAATTTAAATCCATTTTAAATTTCTTTTGCAGTGAGGTATAAATTGAGATTCCAAATCAATCCCCTACACACACACATCTTATTTGAGCACCATTTACTCAGCACCTGCTTATTTCATCGTTGTTTTATCTGCCTATTCAGTAATAAGTTCTGATTTATGTTAGTTTGTATTTCAGGGCCTCTTTTTCTGTTTCTTTGATCCATCTATCCTCCTGTGCCATCAGAGATAGATATGCCTAGCAGGCAGTTAAATTCTTCCTATTGGAAATTATCACATATACAGAAAAATAACAAGCTATAGGTAGATATTCAAACAATTAAGAAATGAACTCTCAGCGCCAGCCCCATGCCATAGTGGTTAAATTCATATACTCTGCTTCGGCAGCCTGGGGTTTGCAGGTTCAGATCCCAGGCATGGACCTACATACCACTCATCGAGCCAAGGTGAGGCAGCATCCCACATACAAAATAGAGGAAGATTGGCATAGATGTTAGCTCAATGACAATCTTCCTTAAGCAAAAGGAGGAAGATTGGCAATGAATGTTGGCTCAGGGCCAATCTTCCTTACCCCCCCAAAAAAAAGAAAGAAAGAAAGTGAACTCTCATGGAGCCATCACCCAGATCAGCAACTACAGCACTACCAGCAGAGATCTTTGTGTCCACAATATCTGTGTGTCCCTTCATAGTTTTGCCACCTAAGAGTGGCACACACAACAATATAGTTTAGTTTTCCTTGAGTTTGAGTTTTATATGTATGGAATCATTCTATATATATTATTTTATGTTTTGCTTTTTTATTGAACATTTTGCTTTTAAGATTCATACCTACTATTGCTTGTAGTCAGAGCTGATTCATTCTATTGTATGGGTATATCACAGTTTGTTTATCAGTTGTACTGTTCATAGACAGTTGGATTTTTTCCAGTTTTTTACAGTTACAAACAGCTGCTATGAACATTTTCTTTGTTTTAGGACTAGGAGAGAAATGGGTGAATCATAAGATATCATATCTCCAGCTGCCTAATTTTCAACTTTTATTCTTTAATGACTATACTAGTTTACAATCCCACCAGCGGTATATGAGAGCTCCCATTCATGCGTATGCTTCCTAATGTGTGGTGTTGTCAAACTTTGATTTTTAGCAATAGGTGAGTGTACAATGATACTTCAGTGTGGTTTTAAGTTGCATTTTCCTTTTTACTGATGAGTTGGAACACATTTTCACATCATTATTGGTCTTTTGAAATTCTTCTTTAGTGAACTGCCTGTTCAAGGCTTTTCTCCCTGTTTTTCATTGGATTGTCTGTATTTTTCATAATGATGTGTGAGAGTTCTTTGTATATTTTGCTTATGAGTACATTCCATGTTTTAAAAATTGTAAATGTCTTCTCCCCACTCTGAATTGTCTTTTAGCTATCTTTATGGTTTCTTTTTATGAACAGAAGTTCTTAATTTCAGTCAAATTCATCAGTCTTGTCTTTTGTGCTTCATGCTTGTTGGGTCTTACGTAAGAAATTCTTCCTTGGCTTATTTTTGAATCTTATATAAACAAAATTGTACTATCTGTTCTTTTTTGTCCTGTTTAAGAAGTCTTTGCCTGCCATACGACCATGAAGATATTCTCCTGTTTTCTTCTTGATGAATGATTTCGTTCCTTTATAATCCTTTCTTCTAATGGGCTAAATTTTTACTGTGATGTATTCAGGTGTGGTTACCTTTATTCCCCCCATATTTTGCTTCTGGTAGTATTTTTCAATCTGAGGACTCGTATCTTTTTTTGGTGTTAGGAAATCATTGGCAGTCATCTCTTCAAATATTACTTTGCTACCATTTCCCGTTTTCTCTCTTAAGCTCCTATTAAACAGACATTAGAACGTCTGGATCATCTCCAAAGTCTCTTACTCTTCATCTGTTTTTCCACTTACAGTGCCTTTGCTTAGAATTCCTTGGCTTCATTTATATTGCACTGTTCAACCTATCCATTAAGTTTTTTATTTTAAAAAAGTAGTATAGTTATTTATAAAATAGTATGTTTATGTAATAGGATGTATATAGCAATTAACTTAGTAAAATTATAAGACAATAAATATAAATCTCTAGATTTGCATACACAGGAGACTTGCTAGGAAATAAACCAAGGAATGTAATTGCTGGGTCTTGGCATACATACTTATTCAGCTTTACTAGGTAATGCCAAACTTTTCCAAGTGTTTGTATCACCATTTTTCCTATAATTGATATCGTAAGATGTTTTTCTTTCTTTCTTTCTTTTTTTTTTTTTTTTGAGGGAGATTAGCCCTGAGCTATCATCTGCCACCAATCCTCTTCTTTTTGCTGAGGAAGACTGGCCCTGAGCTAAGATCTGTGCCCATCTTCCTCTGGTTTATATGTGGGACACCTGCCACAGCATGGCTTGACAAGCAGTGCGTAGGTCCGCACCCAGATCAAAACTGGCAAACCCCAGGCTGCCAAAGCAGAATGTGTGAACTTAACCACTTGCGCCACCAGGCTGGCCCCAGATTTTTTTCGTTTTTTAACAGTCAGATTGATGAGTATAAAATCTTGTTTCATTGTTTTAAATTAAATTTTTCTGGTTATTGTTGGAGATGATTACCTTTCCATATGTTATTTGGCCATTAGATTGTCTCTTCTCTTGAATGCCGTATTGATCGTTGTTACATCAGGCTATTTGTCTGTTTCCTACGATTTGTAGGAATTCCTTATATATGTTCTAGGTACTAATTTTTGGTCAGAAATATTTTATAGACATCTTCTCCAGGTGTAGCTTCTTTATTCACTTTCTTTATGATATCTTTCGATGAACAGTAATTGTTTGTGTTAGTGTGGTTAAATTATATATTTAATGGTTAAAGTATATATAGTTTATAAAAAATTATACTTTTCCCTTGTATTCTTTACACCTTTGGAGTCTTAAGAAACCTTTCGCTAGCCCACTTTTCTCCTCTGTTTTCTTCCAAGCATTTTTCTGTTTTGACTTTCTTATTAAAGTCCTATTAACGTAACTGGAAATGATTTTCATAAATGGTATGAAATAGAGATCAATTGTAATTTTTTCCCATATAGAAAACAAGTTATCTTTGCCCCATTCAATGAAAAGTCCATCTGTTTTCCCCAGATCCACAATGTTCTTCTGTCATATATTAAAATTCCATGTATACATGGGTCTCTCTTGTCCCATTGGCCTTTTTATCTACTCTTGTCCTAATTACCCTTGCTTTTATAAGAAGTCTGGATCTCTGGTGGGACAGATCCCTCCAACTTTTTCTTCAGAAGTGTTTGGTTATACTTGTCTTGTTGGTCTTCCATATAAGTTTAAAAATTACATTAAGTAAACTTTCATTGAAAACGTTGTTTTTTCCAACATCTATTCATGATAAAAACTCTCAACAAATGGATATAGAGGGAACGTACCTCAACATAATAAAGACCATATATAACAAACCTACAGTTAATATACTCAATTCTGAGAAATTGAAAGCTTTTCCTCTAAGATCAGGAACAAGACAAGGATGCCCACTCTCACCATTTTTATTCAACATAGTACTGGGCGTCTTAACCTGAACAGATAGACAAGAAAAAGAAATAGAAGGCATATAAATTGGAAAGGAAGAGGTAAAACTGTCTGTATTTGCAGATGACATGATATTATATATAGAAAACCCTAAAGACTCTGCCAAAAAAACTGTTAGAATTAATAAATGAATTCAGTAAAGTTGCGGGATACAAAATCAACATACAAAAGTCAGTTATGTTTCTGTACACTAATAATGAACACTCAGAAATTAACAAAACAATGCCATTTACAATTGTATCAAAAATAATAAAGTAATTAGGAATAAATTTAACCAAGGAGATGAGAGACCTGTACACTGAAAACTATAAGACATTGATGAAAGAAAATGAAGACACAAATAACCAGAAAGATACTCCGTGCTCATAGATTGGAAGAATTAATATTGTTGAAATGTCCATACTACCCAAAGCAATCTAGATACAGTGCAATCTATATCAAAATTCCAGTGGCATCTTTCAGAGAAATAGAACGAACAATCCTAGAATTTGTATGGAAACCACAAAAGACTCCGAATAGCCAAAGCAATCTTGAGAAAGAAGAACAAAGCTGGAGGCATCATGCTTCCTGGTTTCAATCCATATAACACAGCTACAGTAATCGAAACAGTATGGTATTGGCATAAAAACAGACACATAGATCAACAGAACAGAATAGAGAACCCAGAAATAAACGTCTGTGATCAATTAATTTACAACAAAGGGGCCAAGAATATACAATGGAAAAGGACAGTCTCTTCCATAAATGGTATTGGAAAAGTGATACCATACAAAATAATGAAACTGGACCACTATCTTACACCATAGACAAAAATCAACTCAAAATGGATTAAAATCTTGAATGTAAGTCCTGAAACCATAAAAATCTGAAGAAGAAAACATAGGTGGTAAGCTCCTTGACATAGGTCTTGGCAGTGATTTTTTGGATTTGACACCAAAAGCAAAGGCAACACAAACAAAAACAAACAAGTGAGACTACATCAAACTAAAAAGCTTTTACACAGAAAAGGAAACCATCAACGCAATGAAAAGGCAACCTATGGAATAGGAAATATTTGCAAATCATATATCGTATTAGGGGATTAATATCCAAAATACATATGCAGAAGCCATGTAACTCAATAGCAAAAAAACCCCCAAACAACCCAATTTAAAAATAAAAGATATAAAAAGGAACATGGAAATTTTAGAACTAAAAAATACAATGGCCAAAATTTTTAAAACTTATTGGATAGGCTCAGTTGAAAAATGGAGTTAGCAGAGGAAAATTAGTGAACTTGAAGGTAGATCAAAGGAAATTAGCCAATATGAATAACAGAAAAAATATTGAACACTTAAGAAGAATACAGACTCAAGTACATGTGGGACAAACCTTTAACATTTGTGTCACTGAAGACCCTGAAGGAGAGGAGAAAGTTCAGGACTGGAAAAAATATTTGAAGAAATAATGGTTTACCAAAGTTGGTGAAAGACAGAACATACCAATTCAAGAAATGCAGCCACCTCAAAGAGGATAAACCCAAAGAAATCCATACCCAGACACATCATCATCAAATTGCTGAAAATGGATGACAAAAAGAAGTAGACGGAACCATAGAAAAATAATGCATTACTTGTAGGAAAAGAACATTTTGAATGGCTGGCTTTCTCTTCATAAACCATGGAGGCTAGAAAAAAGTGGAACAATATTTTATTATGCTAAAGAACTGTCAACGTGAAATTCTATATATCCAGCAAAAACCTATCAGGGATGAAGGCATAATTAAGAAAAGCAACATTGCAAGTGTGCATGGCAATTCAGACTGGCCTGGGAGTCCTTGTGACTCTAGGCAGTATTGGGGACAATGGCTAATGAGAGAGTCTGTATCTGTCTCAAAGGGGTAAGCACTTGGTAAGTCCAGGAGACAGCTGTCATATGTGATCACAAGCCCAGTGCTGCCAGATGATCCAGTCTTTCAAGGAAAGCCAGAAATTCAAATTAAAGCATTAAATCTCCTGATATCTATTTCCTATATAATTTTCCTTCTCCATGACTCTGGCACCATTTTTTTTGGGGGGGGGGGGCGCGGAGTGACCATTTCCATCCTTTCTCCTCTGAGAATTGATTTTCAAGAGTTAATTCTAGTTTTAGTGATGATTGACTTTTCACTGTGGAATTTGAAGATTTGACTTACTTTATACCCTCTTTTCTCATCCTCCAAATAGAATAATCATAATTTTTAAGTTGTCGTTATTCAGTTCACTTAATCACTGTGTAAATAGTTTTCAGTACTGCACCCTGTAGTCACATTTCACTTATACTCCTTTTTCTTTTCCATACAGTTAATCCTTGCCTTAATTAAGAGTTTAATTTTCTGTGCATCTGTCACTAATCTAACTCTTCAGACACATCAGGTAGCTGTGGTTTGTTTGTTTTTCCACTGAGACATCCCTCTAACCCTTTGTTCTCCTGCCCCAATTGAGACTGTTACACAGCTGTCATTTTAGAATTTCCATTCGTTATGGTCCCATGGATTCCCTTAGGATCATCCCATGGGTTCCCTTTACCTCTCGCCTTTGAATTCCTTTTGATTTCATCTGTATTTGGATGCCTTGGATGCCTTTGTATACCCTGACTGCTGGATTTCTTGCCTTCCTCTTTCTTGGCTTTATTCCCTCATTATTTTGAAGCACGTCTTCCAAAAGCAACCAAGGAAAGAGAAGTAATGCAAGAGAAGTAATTAGAAAGTATATTTTGTGAATCTATGTCTGAAAATGTTTTCATTTCACCCTCTTATTTGATTGATAATTTGACAGGAGATGTAATTTTAGGTTGAAAAACTTACCGTCAAAATTTTGAAGGCATTGCTCCATGGATTTCTAAAATCGAAGTGTCCAGTGTTGTTGAGAAGTCCAAGGCCCATTAGGGTTCTTAATTCTTTTATGTGACCTATTTAATCTCTTTGGAAGCTTTTAAAATTTATTCTTTATTTATGACAGCTTTTAAAATGCATTCTTTATTTATGATGTTCTAATATTTCATGTTGAGGTATCATGGTGTTGATTTTCTTCTTTCGTTTGGCTGGGTGTGTACTGACACATTTGATTCTGGAAACTTAAAATCTCTGAAATTGTCTTGTGTAATTTTCTGGATCATTTGTTCCCCATCGTTTTCTCTATTCTCTATGTGTCAAACTTCGATTATTCACTTTTATATCCAGGGCCTGGAACCACATCTGACACGTATTAAGGACTCGTTAAACTTTTTGAATGATCAAACACTCATAATTCAGATCTTAGATTTCTTGTCCTAGCCCTAGAATTTCTTTTTTTTAATTTCTATTTTCCAGTTCTTTTTTTATGTTGTACCTTCTGTGAGATTTTTTTAAGTTCTAATTTTTGTATTAATTTTTATTAAAACTTTTTTTTTTTGACGTTTATTTTTCTGACATCATTCTCTTGTGGGATTGTTATATATTCTTTTTAGAAGCATTCTTCTTTTGAATTTTTTTTTTTAATTTTGTCCATTGTCTCTTTTTCCTGAGTTCTTTTCTCCTCTTTATTTTAATCATTTGTGTTTAAGATTTTCCTGAAATAGCTAGTGACTCAAGGCTCTCTGGTCATATAAAACTGTGGCATTAAAAAACTGATTTGAGCTTGTTTGTGTCTGAGGATGTGTAGATTTATTGGTGGTAGTCATTGTAATGATCTGCCTAGAATGGTTCATTGGCTGACACCACCTATCAGGTCTCTTCTCTTGGGCTGGTTTTCTCCAGAATGGAATCCTCTACTTTCTTTCTGGGAATTAATAAAATACGCTTGGCTACCAGATTCTGGGAGTTTACTGGGTGTAGTGGGCTAGGGAATCAGCCTGCTGTATAGGTAGGTTTGAGAATCTGAGGTCCGTCTGTTTCCTACAGATTTTCAATTAATCTTCCTTTTTGCAGCCCCTCATGCACCCTGCTTTCAAAGGTACCTGATGATTGCAGTTCTTGAAAATATCTGAGATTCCACAGTAGAACCAATCTGCGACTTCAGTTTCAGTTTTTTTATCGTTGATACATCGTTTATTACTGTTCCATCTACTCTCTAGCTTCCAAAATTTTGTTGCTACTCTTTCCTCTCCCATTCTCTTTGTCCTCATGGAGTTTCTTCTTACCTTTAATCTCATTACTATCACTTCAGTGGGACTTCATGAAGGAGCAGTAATAAATGCATGTATTCAACGTGCCATGTTTGAAAAGAGTATGTCCTTTTTTTCTAAAGGAATTTTTTAGACATTTTTTATTAAGGAGTATACATTTAAACACTTGCTAATTGAATCAGTTGATAAATATTAGTTGATCTTCCAATATGTACCAGATACCGTGCTCAAAGTTGGATATGTGTCGATGAAGACAATGACATTCTCCTTGCCTTCATAGAACTTAACACCTATTGAGGGGAAAAGATATTAAATGAACCTACATAAATATGTAATTACAAATTGTGAAAATCCTGTTAAGGAAGAGAACAGAGTGCTAAAAGAGTAATTATAAACAGAGTATAATTTGGTCATGGGATGAGAGAAGGCCTCAAAAAGTGTGACCTTTAAGTAGAGATTTGGAAAATAGGCAATGGTTATCAGGCCCAAGAATGAAAGAAAACACCTTCTAGACATAAGGGAAAGTACCTGCAAAGGCCTTAGAAGGGGCCAAGAGCTGGGAGCATTTGGAGAACCACAAAATAGGCCAGTGTGGATGCAGCTTAGAAACCAAAAGGGAGCATAGTGTGCAATTTGGTTGAGGAGGCAGACAGGAACCAGATCATTCAGAGTTTTGTAGACCATGTTCAGGAGTTTGGCTTTTATTGTAAGAGCCAATTGTATGGGAAAGCCCTGAAGGATTTTAAGCAGAGCAGTGGCAAGCTAATGTGATTGCAGTGACATGGATTCAAGATTGCAAACCTCAAGTAGAGAAACAGTAGGAGACTATTCCAATAGTTCAAAGGAGAGATGTTTTATATTAGATGTTGAAGTTAGAGGAAAGAGTCTCAAAATGTATTTAGCAGCAAGATTAGGCAGTACTTGCTGACTGATTATACAAGAGGAGGAAGATGATACTAAATCATTTTCACTCATTTGGCTTGAGGTTTTCCCTCTGTGTCCATTATGGGGTCTTCAAAGCACTTCACTTGCCTAATGTCCCCATTTCTGTGTAGACATTGTTCAATAATATTATCTCCCAAATACTAAACACTTCTACCAAATACTTTTCATATATTATTCTCAATCCTCACAATGATCATAAGAGTTACTTATTATTCCTGTTGTATAGACTGAGAATTGGGGGCTCAGAAAGATGAACTAATTTGCCCAAGAAAACAAAGCTTGTAGTTAACTGATTTAGAGTTCAAAACGCATATAACTGAATCTTGTACCTCTGCTCTTGCAATAGTAATATACTGCCTCCCGTTATATTCTCTCCCCTCCTCTTTGAACCGCAAATGCCCTCCCTGTCAGTTGGTCATCGCTAGTATAGTGCTTGTGCACTTAGTAAGTCCTCTTCTCTTTTCTTCTAAGATCACCATCACAGAATTCCAAGGCCAATTGTATTTTCATCCAACCCCAAACATGTACCATATCTAGCCACAAAAGAATCCTCCCTATCTGCCATGCTAGATTCATTGAACACTTGACTTTTCTTAAGCTTTTCTCTCATCTGGATTGCCACCCTGTTTCCTTATCATTTGTTAAAGAGACTCTGGGGCTCCAGTTACTGAATCCAGACCAATGCTGTCCCATAGAACTTTCAGCAATGATGGAAATATCCTATGTTTATGATTTCCAGTATGGGAGCCACTAGCCACATTTGCCTGTTGAACACTAGAAACCTAGATAGTGCCACTGAGGAACTGAATTTGAATTTTTACTTAATTTTAATTATGTTAAATTTAAATAGATATATATGCTTATTGGCTACTGTAATGGACAACACAGATTTAAGCAGGGGCTGGCAAACTTTTTCTTAAAGGGCCAGATAGTAATTATATTAAGTTTGCAGTCAGTGTGGTCTCTTTTTCAACTACTCATTTCTCCCATTGTAGCTCAAAAGCAGCTATAGATAATACATAAATGAATAAGTGTGGCTGTGTTCCAGTAAAACTTTACTTATAAAAAGTGTTGCAGGGCTTCAGGCCATAGTTTGTCAACCACTGGGAATTTTCTCTTAGACATATTCATTTAATCCTGACAACAACCCTGTTAAGTAGGTATGATCATTTCCCTTATTTTACAGTTCATGCTATGGGATACTCTTATATATGTGTGCATATGCTGTGAGATTTTGTGTGCGTGTGTGTATTTATGATTAGAGTCCTCTTATAACAAGGGAGATAAGACTAAGATGTCTGTATATTTAGCCTATAGCAATGTTTGGAAACCAGTGGCTGGCTTACTGCCCTCATCCTACTGTGTGATCTCTTTTCACTCTTCTTTTCTCATCTATTTTTTAAAAATTCTGTTTAATTCTCCCATTTTTATTGAACTTTTACTTTTCCCAAACAAGAAAAAATATGAATGATTGCTTTTGTTTTTTCTTTCAGTCCTCCAATCAAGATGTGAGACCAAGAAATTATTTCTGAAGAAGGAAATTAATGAAGTAGAGTCAGCCCAGTGGGAGATAATGGAAAGACTTACAAGATGTGACCTTCAGTGCTCTAGTTTCAGAGATGATTGGGAATGTAATGGCCAGTTTGAGAAGCAACATCGTTCTCAGAAGGGACATTTCAGTCAACTGATATTCACCCATGAAGGCACGCCCACTTTCAGTCAGCATCCATCGTTTACATTACAGCAAATCATTAATAATAAAGAGAAATACTGTGCAACTAAGGAATATAGGAAAACCTTTAGACATGACTCACAACTTACTACAGATCAGATAATTCATACCGTTGAGAAACCCTATGAATGTAAGGAATGTGGAAAGGCCTTTAGACATCCCTCAAGACTCAGTCATCATCAAAAAATTCATACCGGCAAGAAACCCTTTGAATGTAAGGAATGTGGGAAAACCTTTATTTGTGGCTCAGACCTTACTCGACATCACAGAATTCACACTGGTGAGAAACCCTATGAATGTAAGGAATGTGGGAAGGCCTTTAGTAGTGGCTCAAACTTCACTCGACATCAGAGAATTCACACTGGTGAGAAGCCCTATGAATGTAAAGAATGTGGGAAGGCCTTTAGTAGTGGCTCAAACTTTACTCAACATCAGAGAATCCATACAGGAGAGAAACCCTATGAATGTAAGGAATGTGGCAATGCCTTTAGTCAGAGCTCACAACTTATTAAACATCAGAGAATCCATACGGGGGAGAAACCCTATGAATGTAAGGAATGTGAAAAGGCTTTTCGTTCTGGTTCAGACCTTACCCGACATCAGAGAATTCATACTGGTGAGAAGCCCTATGAATGTAAGATATGTGGGAAAGCCTATTCTCAGAGTTCACAACTTATTAGTCATCACAGAATTCATACTGGTGAGAAACCCTATGAATACAGGGAATGTGGGAAGACCTTTAATTATAGCTCACAACTTATTCAACATCAGAATTTGTACTGGTGATAAACCATAGAATGTATGAAATGTGTGGGAAGGCTTTTAATTACAGCTCAAAACTATTCAACATCAAGGAAATTTATCTTGATAATAATCCCTCTAAATAGAATAATGTAGAAACATCTTATTTGTTGACTACAGCTTATTCAGCCCGAGGAAAATCATGTAGAAGAATCACCCTATGAGTAGGATACATTTTGGAAGCCCTTTAATAAAAGCTCATTTTTCTCTTGACATGAGATAATTCGATCTAGCAAATACTAAAATGACAGCACTTTTGACACCTTTCTAACCTTATCTTAAACATCAGAGAGTCCATGCTGAAATATAATCCTGTCATTTTCATTTTATTTTTTCCCCTAACTTGTCTATAGTTGTTATATTTTTAATCCGTCTTAGATTTTTATGACTGTAAAATCCATCTGTTTACATCATGGTTTGTAAAATGTCTTTATTTTAAAAATACCTTTAATACCTGAGAGAAGTGACCTCTTTATTTTTGAAAATGGCGTATTTTTGCTCTTTACAAAATTTAGGCTTTCTTATTGTAAAAACTTTCATGAACAACTTTGAGTAAATAGAGACCCTTTAGTAGCTTCATGGTGTTTCCTTGTGTTGCTGTAATATCATTTAACAAATCCCTATTGATAGACATTGTAGTTTCCTTCAGAATTTTTGCCATTATACACAGTGCCCTGGTGGGCATTCGCCCTAGGCATATCTCTGTATCATGTCTTCTCTTTTAATTGCAGAAATAATGCATGAATATGTTTTCCTTATAAAAGATTTAAACATTACAAATAAGGCAGACATACCCTTTGACCACCATCCTTGTACCCATTCTCCTTTCCTGAAGGAGTGATTATTTGTTTAATATTTATCCTTTTTGAGCATTTTTCTATGTTTTTATATATATATGTCTTGGTAGAAATTATAAAGTGGGGATAATTATAATACCTACCTCATAATTTGGTGTGAGTATCAAATAAATTAAGACACATAAGTGCTTAGAATTGTGCCTGTCATATAATAAATAGATACTCCCTGAATGTTGGTCTTTGTCATTATATTCATCGTTGCCTTTAGTATTATTTGTTGAAAGACAGCTGTTTTTGCTGACCTTCCTCAACATTAGGCAGGATGTCTAATTGAAGAAACCCATGGAGGGTAATGAATTAAGGCAATTTTCCATCATCATTTATTTCCTATGAAATAATCCTGGGTGTTGGTGGGGAAAGTGCTGTATGTAGTGTGTGGGAAGGACTTTATTCAGACTTGCATCCTTTTTACTACATCATATAATACTTAATGTAAAAACAGACAAGAATATAGACAAAACATTGGGGACACTGATGAAGAAAAAGTGTGAAAACACAAATAGCATTGTTTGAAAAATGGATATATATATATATACATATAGGGAGAGAGAGAGAGAAACCTTATGGTTAACCACTTTAAATGTTATATTGAATACAACACTTCTTTCCAGTACATTTGAAAACCTAAAGAAAATTATTTTTTTGGAAAATAAAAATTACCAGTATTAACTCAAAGAGAATTAGAACTCTTGGAAGACTCTTATAAACACAAGGAAAAGGAGAAGTTTAGCATGGGATTTAGTAGCCATCACTAATGAAGCACCAAACCCAATTTCCTTTCAGGCAGAACATTATCAAGTGTTGAAGGAGCTATTAAATAGAAGTAGACATCTCATAACGTACTCTAACATAATCTTGATGTTAGAAATGGATTAGGAGGGCACTATAAAAAGGAAGCTATTTTTCAGTAGCATCCAGGAAGATACATGCAAGCATAAAAAAGAAGTTAACAAACTGCGTATCTAATAAAAGAATAGAAATGACCCTGGTTGGGACAGTAGCTAAAGAGGATGCCCAGTGCCCAGTTACAGCCAACTGATGCTGCGAGGAAATGCAGGCCCCATTTTGCCAACTCTTCTGACTTTTTGAGAGAATCCAGAGTTGTTGTTTTGTTGTTGTTGTTTTTTAGTGTGTGATAGCTCTTGGTTTTTAAATGGCAGCTCACATTTTTTTGAAAAAAACGCAATGAGGGCCAAAGATATATTGACTCTGCAAGTAGCAAGTGGCCTGTGGGTTACTTTTGTTCTGGACACCAGAGCAGTGAGTGCAAAAGGCTTGCAGGAGTTCTCAATTGTGCAAATCCCTTGGCCTCAAGGAAATTTAAGGTGGGGGAAGGAATAGTACAACACAAGATAGTTTATTCAGAATTTCTTAGATATGAACAGTTTTAGATTAAAAGTACTTCCAGAGATAAGTAGCTAAACTCCAGGTATAAAGTTTTTTTTAAAAAAAGAAAGGACTTGCTCCAGCCCCAATATTTTCTACATGCAGTTTTTTAATTTATTCTAAGCATGACGTCAGTTTAAAAACAGGATGTATTTTATGTGTCGTATATCCCATTCATGAGCTGTATATATACACACACAACTGAAAATTAAAAAATAATCTATCAAGAGAAAAAATAGCCAGACCACAATTTCACGTGAGGAGAAAATATGTCACTGGAGTTACATATTGTGTTCTAGACGAAGGGTCAGCAAATCTTCCATAAAGGGCCAGATAGTAAATATTTTGGCCTTTGTGGGCTATTTTATTTCTGTTGCAGTTACTCAGCTTTGCCATTATACTGTGGAAGCCTGCTAAAAGTCTTGGATTAAGAAATCCTGAAGTTAAAAAAAAAAATACCCCACAGCTTAGCTTTGTTTATGTTGTTAGTGTTTTTACATGGACCTTTCCTGTGCCTCAATTTGCTCAGCAAGCAGCTTCCTACACTGCGTGGATACCACCCTGTGGCAGAAAAATCCACACATCCAGAGTTAGTCGAGGTCTGTCCTTCCATGCCCCACTCCCCTTTTTTCTTAGATCCCATGATAGAGGTTTTTGGGTTTTTTTAACATTGAGTTAAAATTTTTTATAGGCTTTATTTTTTATAGGCTCATGCCTATAAATTATTTCATAATCAATTTGAGAAAAGTAGAGTGAACAAAATCTCTGCAAATGAGAGAATTAGTAAAGACACGCTATTTCTGTTTTGCTTTACTATCAAAATGAGAACTGCTAAATGATTTTTTTTGAGCATATTTTTAATCATTTCTTGAGTTCATCTAAAATTACAAAGCCAAACCAGCCCTGATGGCCTAGTGGTTAAAGTTTGGCTCTCACTGCATGGGCGGCCTGGGTTCACTTCCCAGACACAGAAACACACCACCCATCTGTCAGTTGCCACGCTGAGGCAGTGGCTCACATAGAAGGACTAAGATATACAACCATATACTGGAGCATTGGAGAGGGAAAAGAAGAGGAAGATTGGCAACATTTGTTAGCTCAGGGTGAATCTTTCCCTGCACAAATAAAAACTAAAAAATAAAATTACAGAGGTGATGCATTTGCAACTGAACCAATGAAACAATGCCAATAAATAAATAAATAAATAATCTCTGCCCCTCTCCATTCCTCACTCCCTTCCCCTCTGTGCATTTCCTTCTGAGTAATGTTTAAAATTTGGGTATATTCCCCATATATTTCTTTGTGCTTAAATGTTAACACAAATAAATTATTAATTTTAGTATATTCTTATAAAAATGGGTGATACTTTATACATCCTCTGTAATTTGCTTTTTTACATTCAACGGTACATTTTGGACTTCCTTTCAAGTCACTAAATGATGATTCAACTTAGTTTTTTTAATGGTTACAGTATATTCTGCAGTATGCTTGTACCAATACCTAGTCAACTATTTCCCAACTGTGGTATTTCAGATTGTTTGCTCTTTGCCGTTTAATAGTAGTGCTGCAATAAACATTCTATTATATTCTTGTCTACTTATTTTATTTTTGTAAAATAGGTTTTGCAAACCATTTCCAGTGTTTCCTATGTTTCTTAGAAAGGTATTGCTTATAGACAGTTATAGAGGGCAAGAGGACAAAGGAACAGAGTGTGCAATTTTTATATATGTGTTTATGTGGATGTGTGTATACACATGGAGATTTAATGTTTTAATCCATCTGGAATTCATTGTTGTATATGGTGTGATACAGATTGTCAGCTTTGTTTCCATCCAGAAATAAAGCCAATCATGCTAGAACAAATTATTATTAACCTTCTTCCTACTGAATTAAAATACTATTTATTGGGGTCGGCCTGGTGGTGCAGCAGGTAAGTTCGCATGTTCCGCTTTGGCGGCCCGGGGTTCACTGGTTCAGATCCCAGGTATGGACATGGCACTGCTTGTCAAGCCATGCTGTGGCAGGCATCCCACATATAAAGTTGAGGAAGATGGGTACTGATGTTAGCTCAGGGCCAGTCTTCCTCAGCAAAAAGAGGAGGATTGGTGGCAGATGTTAGCTCAGGGATAATCTTCCTCAAGAAAAGAATAAAATAAAATACTATTTATCACGTATTACATGCTCCTATCTTCAGATCTATTTCTGTACTCTATTTTCCAGCAGTTTCTGACTTATACTTTTCAGTAACTTATTACTTGAAAATAAAGATATGTATATTATTAATATATAGTTTTTATTTGGAAATAAAGAAATATTTGTTCATGATAATTGTTAAATTATCCAGTTCTAAGAAAAAACTCATTGAGATTATATTTTGAATTTTATTCAATTTAAATACAGAGTATCCAAAAATTAATTCACAATTGACATTGAGTGGATATTCATTAATACATGTATGTCTTGAATTTTCTTTGACAATTCTTCATCCTCCTTACTCTCTAATATCTTTAGAATGTAATGATTCATCATACTTAAAATATGCTAGTAATATCTGAAAGTTTAATATCTTTTATTAGAGTATTGGTTATAAAATAGATTCTTTTGATCTTTTGTAATCTGCAGATGAAGTGATATACCTATCTCACAGTATTTATACCTATTTTACTTTCTTGTTTTATCTCACGTTGTAGACCTGATGACAGTGGGTGTTGGGCAAGACTTTTTACCGTATTTTCCCCATTTTTACAGACTGACAGGTCAGTTTTTCAAGATAATTTCTGCTTCCTATTTTCATCCCTACTCCTGTTTGTGTGTCATGAGGGAAATGATTTATTGCCTTGATAAAATGTGTTAAAACACATAAATTATCTCCCTTTATCTCACATGAATTTCTTATGTTCCCTGGGGCAGGCTGTGATTCTCTATGCCTACTCTGAGGCCCAGTCCTCTGCTTGCATATGTCCCAATATCTAAAGTTTCAATGAAGTATCAGGATGTGCATTTTAACTCCAGATTCTAGCTGCCTCTTTCAACAAAAATGCTCTATTCTTAATTAGTCCAGAGAGTTATGATTATCACCCACAGAAATTTCTACTATAGTCATCTTTGTTTTATTTCTAGTTTTTGTAGGGGTTTTTTTTGGTGAGAAAGATTGGCCCTGAGATAACATCTCTTGCCAATGTTCCTCTTTTTGCTTGAGGAACATTGTCACTGAGCTAACATCTGTGCCAGTCTTCCTCTATTTTGTATGTGGGACACTGCCACAACATGGTTTGATGAGTGGTGTGTAGGTCTGTGCTTGGGATCCGAACCTGTGAACCCTGGCCTCCTGAAGCGGAGCATGTGAACTTAACCACTATGCCACCAGGCTGGCCCCGTTTTATTTCTAATTTTAATGGAAATACATATTGGTTATAGTCAATATGTTCTACCTTTTGTTAATTTGAGTAGATAAGAAATTCATTCATAGAATATTGAGTTTGCTCATAGAGAATCTTAGAGTGCTGGGGAACAAAGATAAAGAACCAGGAACTATGCTCAAAATGATGACCCAGAACTTGTGTGGTGAGGTCACTGCTGCTGCTGGACACAGAATCCCCAGCTTACCCTACTGACAGATGGGCGCTGGACTCTGGATGTTCCTGCTACTGCTACATGTGTACCTGGGGTTACCTATCACCTAGATGGAATCTCCACAGACCTTGGTCCTTTGTATCATCATCACCTTGCTGTTCTGAGATGGGTGTGTTTGAGTGCTGAAGCCTGGGTTCCATTCCTATGTGGCTGGGGAGGCTGAGATACATTTTCAATTTAGTGAGAATCAGCCTCTGCTTCTTTTTTTTTTTTTTTTTTTTGAGGAAGATTAGCCCTGAGCTAACTACTGCCAGTCCTCCTCTTTTTGCTGAGGAAGCCTGGCCCTGAGCTAACATCATGCCCATCTTCCTCTACTTTATATGTGGGATGCCTGCCACAGCATGGTGTGCCAAGCAGTGCCATGTCCACACCCAGGATCCGAACCAGTGAACCCCAGGCCACCAAGAAGCAGAACATGCAAACTTAACCGCTGCGCCACCGGGCCAGCGCCTCTGCTTCTTAAAGATGGGTGTTTCTCATCATAGGAAGAGTACACAAATATTGGGCAGCCAAACAAATGAACAGTGTTCACAAGATGGCATTCCATCAATATATATAATTCTTCCCATAACTGAAAATGAAAACCTCACCTAAAATAATATATCCATTCCTCACTCAACCATTTCAACCATTTCACTCTCTTGACTTTCACTGTTGATGTGAAAAGTTGGCTGTCAGTCTAATGACTACTTTGAAGGGAATGTGTCCTTTTTTCTTTTGCTGCTTTAAGATTTTCTCATTGTCTTCGATTTTATGCAGTTTCTCCATGATGGGTCTAGGTTGGGGGACTTGAGTCAATGATTTAGAGATTTTCATCATCTTTGGAAATTATTCATTTATTGGTTTTTCTAACGTTGAAGTTTAATTGCAACTCCAACTCAAGTTATGTTGGACCTCCTCACCTTCTCACTCTATCTTACTTATCTTATTCATATCTTTCAAGCTCTCTTTTATATATTTCCTCATTTTGTCTATCTGTGATAGATTTTGGGTAATTTTTTTGATCTTTCAGGTAAGTAGTTCTCTTTTCTGCTTTGTCCAATTTTGTGCCCAACATGTGCACTAAGTATCTAATTTTGGTTATTGTACTTTTCACATATATAAGTTTTATTTGGTTCTTTTTCAAATCTCTGTAATTTTTATAATTCCCTACACAGTTTTTTTTTTTTTTGAGGAAGATTAGCCCTGAGCTAACATCTGCCACCCATCCTCCTCTTTTTCCTGAAGAAGACTGGCCCCAAGCTAACATCCGTGCCCATCTTCCTGTATTTTATATGTGGGATGCCTACCACAGCATGGCTTGCCAAGCAGTGCCATGTCCAAACCTGGGATCTGAACCAGTGAACCCCCGGCCACCGAAGTGGAACATGTACACTTAACTGCTGCGCCACTGGGCCAGCCCCCCTACACATATTTTAAGGAAATAAAATCAAGCTTTAAATATAAGTAAATTCTCTGGTGACTTATGTCTATGATTCAAATGAAGGCCTATTGTTGCTGTCTTGTGTTTTTGCTGGTTCTCTCTGATTGTAATTTGTTTCATTATCGGCTTCAGCTTAGTTCCTTTTATCACATGCTTCTGATAGCCCTTGAAAACAATTATTTATTAAGATTCTCTGAGATCAAGAAACAATTGATATAACTTCTGTCAGGCTAATGGGGCACCTGTGGAAACTACCTTAAACCATGTTCAGGGCTTAAATTCTTCTTTTTGCTTGAGGAAGATTGCCACTGAGCTAACGTCTGTGCCAGTCTTCTTCTATTTTGTATGTGGGATGCTGCCACAACATGGCTTGATAAGCAATGTGTAGGACCATGCCCTGGATCCAAACTTGTGAACCCCAGGCCACTGAAGCAGAGCGCACGAACTTAACCACTATGCCATGTGCCAGCCCCCAGCTTTTCACTTATGAATACACTTGGGTAAGTGTAAAGATTTGACCTTCAGTGGAAACATTTACCACATTATAATATTTGTATGGCTTCATTCTTCCATACTCTGCATTTATTTATTAGGTTTATTCCGTGAAGGCTTTCGGAGCATTACAATGCATTGATTGAAAGCCAAACACCTCTAGACATTCATCACATTAATATGGCTTTTCTCCCATCTTCAGTGGATAAGATCTAAGCTGTGTCTAAATTTCTTATCATGCATAAGCATGTATTAGGTTTCAGACTGATGTGGACACTCTCATATCTAACATGACATTGACAAAAATATTTCCGACATGTAGAATGCGCATGTCTTTTAATTTCCAATTGTAAATGTCCCTAGCGTTGTTATATCCCTTGGCTATCTCCTCTATAGCCTCTTCTGGGTGGCTACTTCACATTTTGTGGGAATTGCCCCACGAGGTAGAAGCCATGACTAAACAGCTTTTCTTCACCTGTATCTATGGGAAGCTTGATTTACATGTATGATCCTTTGTTTAGAACTTTCTGGTTTACTGATTTTTTTTAACTTGAAAAAATATGTACTACACTCCCACAGAGTACATATCTTAGAATCCTGTGCCTCATTAATCCTAGAGAGTTCCACTTTCCAAATAAAGTGAAACAAACAACAAGATGTGGTGAAGAGAGAAGTGTGTTTAATTAACCACATAGCTGTACAAAACTTTACTGAACATTATAAGGTATGTACATAATTGTCCTTTAATTTTGTGTCGGTTGGTAAAAAAAGAATTAATATTAGACTAATATACACAAGCTCAGTGTTTCCAAAGTAATAACAAAACAAACACCTTTGCACACAGGGATAGATCTTTCATAAACATTATGTGTTTGAGAACGAATGCTAACCAATGGGAGATAAATGACAAAGAGCTGCTCTCAGTCCTCTTCCCTCATGTCGATTACAACATTTAAAAAAATTTCTCTCTTCTCTTCTTTCAATGCCCAGTTCAGAATTTCTGAATTTGTATAGACTGTGCCAAGGAGAAACCAAAATTATTATCCTAGAACAGTAACAGGAGAAAAATGGAATATATTTAGCGGTAGCACATTGCTGAAATTCCCCTACATGTCATCCCTGTAGAGTTTCTTTTGAGTGTCTTTGGGGTTTTGTGTCCCACCAAGGTACAATGCATAAGCACATCTTCAAAGCTATCATTTTAGCAAAGGAGGCATCCCACATAGAATAAAATACAAAGGATAGACAGAATATGTGCAGAAATATTCTAAGAAAACAAAACAAACAAAAACCAATTAATTTTAAGACTTGCTTTAGGGCTTACTAAGCCAAATTTTTTCAATGTATTTTTCAAGCAAAATATATCAATAATTAAATTATAACAGAAGACAGAAACTGCAACCCCAGCAAACTCCATTATGTTCCTAAATTTGGCTTTCTCAGTCTTGGTTGGGTACCTGCACCTCTTGGGTCTCTGGTAAAATGACAGAATTACAGAGTTGTTTTCACAGGATATGTCCTTCTAGCTAATAGCAAGTTATCTGTTCCTAATGAAAATTAGAGCTAGGAATTGAGGGTAATAACCCAATTAATAATACTCAACTACTGGTCTTCTGGTTAAGAGAGACACAGATCCCCATAGTAACCTAAAAATTAAGCCTAAGAGCAGTGATTCTCAACTTGAGCAACGCCCCCTCTCCTCCTCACGCCACCCCTCAGGAGACATTTGGCAATGGCCTGAGACATTTTTGGTTGTCACATTGGGGTGGAGGAAGTGGTGCTATTGAAATCTCATGGGAAGAGGCCAGGAATGCTGATAAATATCCTACAATACACAGAAAAGCACCCCCACAACAAAGAATTATCTGACCCAGAATGTCAATAGTGCCATAGTTGAGAAACTCCAGCCTGGAGAGTTATTCGACAGCATCATAAGGTGTCAGGGAGGGGCATGGGAATTTTGGTCACAGACCTCCTCTACAAGATAAGACATGTGGTTTGTTTTTCTAAGTATTAAAATCTAAAGGAAGCAGAGTGGTAACAATTATTTGTGATTGAACACGAAGAACGGCCAGTTGTCACCCATCTCCAGCGACTATCCAAGGAGTGAAGGATGCCTTAAATAGCTGTAAATAGACCCTATGTATGTTAGCTCGGATGTCAATTGCTGAAATCTCCCACCACCACCCCCCTGAAATCCCTAGTCCCAAACTGAAGAGCTTTCTGTCTATCTCCGTCTGTGGTATCTCACCACCCAGGCCTAATTATGCATATGTAGAACTGTACTCTGCACTTAGATTCCTGAGGAGTTTGAGATTATGTGTTTGTTTATGAATCAATTGGTCTAGAATGGTATTTAGGCTGAGAAAGCAGTTGTATCACACAAAAAATAGCTGGTCCTTGTAGGAGCAGAGGCATCAAGTCAAGTCATTTTTCTTTTTCTTCATATTGGCCTAGCTCCATTAGAGGAGAAATATAGGCAAGAAAGGAGCTGGTTTCCTGAGCATGGAAATGGGAAGACTCTCTAACAAGAGAGTTGGACTCATCGTCTATGCTCACAAAAGAACACAAATCTATTCTCTACTTATAAGAAGGATAAACCAAAAATTCTGTCTGTAGCCCAAGTTTGTCTAAAATGCCAGGAAGCTCACCCTCCCTAAGCCTTAATTATGCTTTGGCAAGCTCCTCTTTGGCCCCTTTCCAGCCCATAGGCTAGAGAAAGAATGCACTGCAGACATATCTTTTTGGAAAATGAAACTTTGCAGTTGGTTGCTGTATTTGAGAAACGAACTGCAGGCCAGGATAGGATTCAGAACCCAAAAAAACTCAAGCAGGTGATGGAGTCACATTTTCTTTCCAGGGACTATGAACAATGTCAAATATCTAACTCATGACTTTTCCTTATATTACAAAGAGTGAGACTACTTCCTCTCAAGGGAAAATGTAAGTAGGTATGAAATAAACATAGCTCCATCTAGTAGAAAAGAGTATTATGCACCCATTAAAATATTTATTAAGCATATGCAATAAATTAAATGTTCACGATATAATTTTAAGTGTGTTGTTCATAATACATAGGAAAAAGTGAAGTGACATTTAAATACCGATTACTTGAATAGATTTTGTAATGCATATCAAATAATACATATCAAATAAAGAAATTATTTTTTTCCCTTTATTTTGGACATCTAGGAAGTAACCTTTTCCTTGAGAACATACTAAAGGTCATCCTGGTCTAGGTGATTTTCACAATCTAATTTAATCTGGAAATAATATATACTTATATATATATTCTGCAGACAAGTCTGTACATAGTATAGATTAATAGTTTACATATGGAACCCCCAAATTTAACTACTTCCCTGATCATGTACTACTTCCAGTATTATAAACAATACTCGGTAAACAAGTATATTTTTGTGCACTTGTCTCATTATTTTCTTAAGATAACTTCTACAAGTTCAGTCAGTAGTTTTTGATACATATTACTAAAAAGCCCTCAGGAGCATGACTGTTTTCCACTTCTATGACTACCCTTGGTGTTCTTCATCTTTTAAAATTTTCTTTGCCTAATTTGAAAGAATTAATTTTAACTGACACTTCTTTTGAGATGTTTCTTCTTACTAACTTGATTAAATTTGTGTTTGTTAGCTGTATTTTTTTATTAACTGCCTATTCATATCCTTTTCCATTACTAAGTTCAACTTTTATATTGCTTTCTTTCATTGCATTAAATACATAATATATGAATACATTGTTGTACAGATACAAATACATTTGCAATTTCTCCAAGGCTTTGTAGCCGCTAAGAGAATGCCTTAGCCTGAGAGTCCTGAGGAGCACTTCACACTCAAGCCTACCTGTTCATGGCAGCAGTGATGATGGAGAGTAAGTGTGATATTATGATTTAGAATAAGAAATATATATTTGGCCTTCCTTCTGTTTCTGGCCCAGGACTCCTAAAACCCTTGGAATTTCCTGTGATGAGAGCCATCAAGGTGTCTCTTGATTTGTTAACGATGTGACTTTTGGAACACCTAAGGTTTCTGGTTGCTAGGAAAACCAACCATGTGATTAGAGGGTTGGAACTTTCAGTCCCAGTCCCCTTACCTCCAGGGAGGGGAGAGGGGCTGGAGGTTGGATCAGTCCCCAATGGCCAATGATTTAATCAGTTGTGCCCATGTAATGAAACCTCCATAAAAACCCAAAAGGATGGGGTTTGGAGAGCTTCTGGGTAGGTGAACATGTGGAGATTTGGGGAGAATGGTGCACTTGGAGAGGGCAGGGAACCTCCATGCCCCTTCCCCATGCCTTGCCCAATGCATCTCTTCCGTCTGGCTGTTCCTGAGTTATATCCTTTTATAATAAACCAGTAATCCAGTAAGTAAAAGGTTCCTGTGAGCAATTCTTGCAAAATTAATCAAACCCAAGGAGAAGGTCATTGGAACCTCCAATCTATAGCCCCTTAGTCAGAAGCATAGGTTATAACCTGGACTTGTGACTGCCATCTGAAGTGGGGGAGGGGGCAGTCTTGTAGGCTTAGTCCCTAACCTGTGGGATCTAATGCTATCTCCAGGTAGAAAAGTGTCAGAATTGAGTTGAATTGTAGGACACACAGCTGGTGTCTGAGAATTGCTTGGCGGTGTGGGGAAACTCCCTCCCTCACACACACACACACACACACACATTAGAATTGGGTGCAGAACTCTTTAGTAAGCAAATATGAGGTTTGTTCCAGGCAATGTACACCTAAGGAGTGACCAATGCAGCAGCACCCTCCCTCCCTGGACAGGGACCCAGCAAGCACATAGGCTTAAGCCAGCACCCTAGGGCTAATGCACTTGTGGATGCACACAAGCTACCAGTACTGCTTCCATAATTAAAACTCATTCACCCAGTCATTGCCCAACTTTGGAAAAGCTATTCCCTGGGCACCTTGCTTCCCCCAATGCGAGTGGCACCATGAGTGTCAAGGGTCTATAAAGAAGCAGAGAAGTTGGTCACTAGCAGACAAGGCAAACATCAAGCACTGAAGGAATCAGTGACTGATTTCAAAGAAAACTCAGTATTGCTGGGTAAATCTTGATACATTACCCCACCAATGGCTAGCCTTAATGCCATGAAGATGTATCCCTTCTAATGATGTCACTGTCTTACCTAACTGCAGGTGATAGCTGGCATGAGAGGAGACAACAGAAATGAAACTGAACTTAAAGGAAAACATCATACTGTACAAAATCCTCATCAAAACCAAATATTATAAATACATTTGAAGCAGAGTTCACAAGCCATGTAAAATCAAACTTATTAGCTGGCATTCTATAAAGAAGAGCTTTTCTATTTTACTCCATTTTCTCTTGTTTATGGATTTTTAATGAGTTACAATCAGTTATAGAAAATATTGATAGCACAGGGAAAAGAATTATTTCAAGTACTTTTTAAAAACTCTGTATAGTTAAGGGGGATATACTCTAAAACAGGGACTGACAAACTTTTTCTGTGAAGGGCCAGACAGTAAACACAGTTGATCCTCATTTTTGTGTGGAGTCTGTATTTGCAAACTTGCCTACTTGCTAAAAGTCGATACTCAGCAATTTCGTGGTCATTCATGGACATGTGAAGAACAATGAAAAACGAGTCCCCCAACACATATGTTCTCAGCTGAAGTCAAACAAGGCGACCTTCTGCCTTCTTGTTTTAGCTCTTATACCGTAAACAAGTGTCCTTTTCACAGTCAAGTTAGTACCACTTTTTTTCTCATTTTCTTGCTTTTTATTGGTGATTTTGTTGTTTAAAAAGGCCCCCAAGCATATGCTAAAGTGCTATCTAGTATTCCCAAGTGCAAGAAGGCTGTGATGTGCCTTACAGAGGAAATATATGTTAGATAAGCTACATTCACAGGCACGAGTTATAGTGCTGTTGGCCATGAGTTCAATGTTAATGAATCAACAATATATAAAAAGTGTCCTTAAATAGAAACACATAAAACAAGGTTATGTATTGATTGCTTGATGAAAATGTTGTGACCAGATGCTTGCAGGAAGCTAACCCTGTATTTACCCTACTAGCAATAGTTCCATAATTAGTCTTTGCAACAACTTTATAGAATATAACTACCATGAATAATGAGAATCAACTGTATTTTAGGCTCTGTAGGCCATTCTGTCTGCATAATCACTCAATTCTGCCCTTGTAGCTCAAATGCAGCCATAGACAATGATGAGGATTATTTTGGGCTGGTTACTTTTGAAAGCTGCAGACAGGAAGGAAACTCTGAAGGGTGGAATTTGCTTGCTGTTTGATGAGAGACATTTGCATTTGTGAAGGAAGTCTCCATCTGTGGGGGTGTCTCCCTCTCTGCACCAGGAGGAAGGGGGGATGACCTTATCTCTAGAAACTCTTACTGGGGAAGGCAAGGACTTAAGGCTGTATAAAAATCTTGCTCTTGTTTGCTGTACTTGTCTGGTAACCTCATGTAACTGAACCCCCTCACCACCAACATCCTCCTTTGTCTTTAGCTGAAGATGATATTTAAGGTGGTGGCTTCAGCAATTTACTTAATCTGATCTGATTCTTATTTAAACTTATAGGACCACCCAATAACCAGACTCCACCTGCACTGATACCATTTTAATGACTTTTTTTACATATTCTTTCCTTTGTCTTGTAAAGAGATAACTCACATACCTATGCCTTAAATTTAGCCCTACCCTTAGCCCATGTGGGCAGCTCTTACTGCCCATGGGTCCTGTCCCCATGCTATTCCATACTATTCTCTGAATAAAAGAGCACTACTTCCAGACCTTGAGAGTCCAAGAAATCTTTCTTTTGACTCCTTGACTCACCAAGCCCACCTCAGACAATACATAAATGAGCATGGCTATGTTCCAATAAAGCTTTATTTATGGACACTGAAATTTGAAATGTATGATTTTCACACCTCAAAATATTATTCTTTTGATTTTTCTTAACCATTTAAAAATATAGACACCATTCTTTACCCACTAGCTATACAACAGGTGGCCCACCAGATTTGGCCTGCAAGCTTTAGTTTGCGAACCCCCACTTTAGAAGAACTATAATCTAAAATTTTATTTACCAGCTTTATTGTTAGTAATAATATTGGCATTGCAATTCTAAACACTTTTATGGTGATTCTAAGCTAATGTAAATATATAAATAATATTACTAAGAACCAGAATTTCTAGAAAAAAGATTGTTAAAGAAAAGCAGAAATATAAAAGGTAAGAATAAAACCCTTGTAACATTATATTCGAATTAGTAATGTCAGCATGAACTCACGCTTTGAATCTTAAACAAGTTTCTTGCCTTCCTTTAACAAAGATAAAAGAGTGCCTGATCTAGAACCCAAGATATTTGACTCCCTAATCCTGGGTTGTCTGCTCTGGTTATACTGCCTTTTTTTTTTTTTATGCAAAGACGTTTTTTCTTAGTTTAGGGCTTCTTAAATCTTCCCAACAAAATCCTCTTAACACCAAGAAACAGGGAAAGTTCCCTCATGGGAATCTGGGGCAGAAGCAAATCAACTACTTCACAACAGGAATTTCCTTGGAAATCTTATTTTCAAAGTTATGCTTATTGACGTTCTTCTCCATAATAAAGCTGTGATTGAATGTAAAATAAATATATAATTTTCTAGAAAAATTCGGGTCTTTTTTTTAACCAAATCCTTCAATAAAGCTGATGCTGCTTGAAGATGCAACATTCCTTTACCTATTTCGGAACTGAGGTGAGTGAGGCTCTTGGTCACATCCAATCATCCAGATAGCCACCTCGTCACAGTCCCGCAGGAACACCAGAAGCGCACACACTCGCCACACGATCACGCCCGCCGTTCCTCAGACACACACTGAGTGACTCACACCCACGGTCTACAGGGAAGGCCCAAGGAAAACAAATCTGCCAGAACCGCGCTGCAAAATTTGAGTCAATTACAGACACGTTCACAGAAACGATCTCATGCACTCACAGTCACCCCATTATCTCAAAGGCTCCCTCAACATTCTCAGTCCTACACAGCCCGACACACAACTCCACTCGTAAAAGCTCCTTCACAAACCGCATCCTGGTCCCTGCAGTCCACCGTCTCAAACACAAACCAGACACACCCAACGAAAAAATCGCACCCAGAACCGCTTCAAAGACACACAGCGCCGTCCTTGGGCACAGCACTCCCGCCTTGGCCGACGGAGAGTCACATTTACCCACATCCCCCTTTAATGCTCCTGCCCCACCCCCTTCCAGGTCCCGCCGCCACTTTCCGGGGACAAAGGGCCAGGAAAGCGGCCCTCCCTTGGGCCGGACTGGACCTCCCGCTAACCGGCCGGACTGAAGTCCCGCCCCCTGGAGCTGGCCGCGCCTGCGCACTCCGTGCGTGCAGCCGGAGTTCCCAGCAACCCCCGCGCGCGGCCCGTTAGGCCCGGGAGACTGTGGACTCGACTGGGCAGTTGCGCCGTCGCTTCCGCTGGGCATCCTTGTGAGACCGGGTCGGCGCCCCAGGTGAGCAGTGCTGGCTCGGAGCGTTGGTTCCGGCCATCTCTTGGAAAAGTGTTGCGGCCCTGGGATGACGAGAAGGAAGGGAGGCGCTGCGGCACCGTAGAGTCTCGGGAGACCCGCACCTCAGGCCCGAGTGTGCGTGAGAAGGGCGGTGGTGTAACTCTGTGTGTGTGTGTGTGTGTGTGCGTGTGCGTGTGCGTGTCTGGGGGCGTGACGGGGCTGGGGCGTGGCATCGGGACTCTGCGCGCTTGTGAGGCCGGGACTAGTGGGTGATGGCGTGTTTGTGACTCAGTTGGGTGCAGAGCCTCTTGTGTGACGGAAGGTGGCCGTGGCCGTGAAGTGTGTGACTCCGACCCTTAGCGTCACGCGGCATCCTCTGCCTTCTAGCCACGCGGGCCCAGCCGCAGAGAAGGGGCCCCCGTCAGATATCTGGGCGCCAGAGAAAAGACTCCCAGCAGAAAGGCTCAGCCCGGATCTTGGGATGCGAGTGTGGGAACTGAGCGTGCCCCAGGCGGGCTCCTGGGAGTACTCCCGCCGCCCCTCATCCTCGGGCGCGCGGACGCGCGCGGCCTCGCTCACACCCTTACAGCGCTGAGGGTCCACCTGCAGGTTTCGGAACCACCCAGTTCCCTCCAGGAAGTGCTGTCAAATCCGATTCCAGAGCTGCACCTCCGTGAGACTGGCCTTTATCTAATGCTGGGAAGGGTCAACAGTACTCTCTCCCTCTTCCGTTACTCTGGATGTGTGTGTGTGTGTGTGTGTGTGTGTGTGTGTGTGTGGTGGGGGGGGGGCATGGAGAGGTGTTGTCGGGGCGTGCCGTAATTAGCCAGGCTGGACTGGGCTCCAAGAAGGGCCTGTTGTCTTCAGATCCCCTAAGAGAAGGGCTCTGAGGAGGGAGAGAGGAGGAATGAGTTGCTATTGCCCACTTGAAAGTCAATATCAAGGCGCGTGGGTATTTCCTCTTGTTCTGTGAAATGCATTATTTTTGGGGACATGAGAACATTTGCTTCCTCCTCCTTAAATGACCTGTCCAGTGAGTGAATACCTACGCCTTCTCCCTAATGCCTATATGCACATATCCATTTGGCAGATACTTCCCATTACTTTTATGAGCTTTCTTTTTACAACTATGTGTAAAGTTCTTAGAACAGTGTCTGCTATTTCCTAAGTACTTAATAAGCATTAACTGTTTGTGGTGATTTTGGGAAATTGCCCATCCGCTTCCAGTAGAGCAAGAGAAATGAAAATACCAAGCTAGTTGCGATGGGCACTTCTTTTTTTTTATTGTGGTAACGTTGGTTTAGAACGTTATATAAATTTCAGGTATATATCATTATATTTTGATATTTGTGTAGATTACATCATGTTCACCACTCAAAGACTAATTACAATCCATCACCACACACATGTGATGGGCACTTCTTAGTTTAAAAAAAAGACATGCTCAAATGGTATAGAACAGTTTTTTTTTAGTTTTTACTGAAGTAACATTGGTTTATAACGTTAAATTTCAGTGTACATCCTTATATTTCAGCTTCTGTATAGACTATGTTGTGTTTACCACCAAAAGTTTGGTTGCCATCTCTCACCATACTTATGTGTCCCTTTACCCCTTTTGCCCTCCCTCCCCCTCCTTCCCCTCTGGTAACCACCAGTCTCTTCTCTGCATCTATGTGCTTGTTTGTTGTTTTGATCTTCTACATATGAGTGAAATCATGACTTATTTCGCTTAACATAATACTCTGAAGGTCCATCCATGTTGTCGCAAATGGCGAGATTTCATCTTTTTTATGGCTGAATAGTATTCCATCATATATATGCACACCACATCTTCTTTATCCATTCATCTGTTGTTGGGCACTTAGGTTGTTTCCAAGTCTTGGCTGTTGTGAATAAAGTTGCAATGAACATAGCAGTGCATATGTCTTTTCAAATTAGTGTTTTTGTGTTCTTTGAATAAATACCCAGAAGTGGAATAGCTGGATCATATGGTATTTCTATTTTTAATTTTTTGAGGAATCTCCATATTGTTTTCCATAGTGACTGCACCAATTTCCATTCCCACCAGTAGTGTGCATGGGTTCTCTGTTCTCCACATCCTCTCCAGCACTTCTTATTTCTTGTCTTTTTAATAATAGCCATTCTGACAGGAGTGAGGTGATATCTTGTTGTGGTTTTGATTTGTATTTCTCTAATAATTGGTGATGTTGAACATCTTTTCATATGCGTATTGGCCATCTGTCTGTCTTCTTTGGAACAATGTCTGTTCAGATCCTCTACCCATTATTTACTTGGATTGTTTGGCTTTTTGTTGTTGAGTTGTATGTGTTCTTTATATGTTTTGGATATTGAGGAATTCTTAACCAAAGGTAATTTAAATCCATTTGGGGCTTTCAGAGATCCAGAAACCCCTTGAAGTTATATGTAAAATTGTTGTAGATATTTGTTAATATGCCATTTTTCTGGAGAGAAAGTCCATAATTTAATGAGATTATCAAACATGACCCAAAAAGATTCAGATCCACTGGCCTAGAATCAAAGACTGTAATATCTCAGAGTGTTCTTTGAGATAACCTTATATAAAATTAGTGTCTAATAATGGGAAATTATTAAATAAATCACAATAAATCCATGTGATGCAGTTTTATGCCGTTATGTGAATCATGAGAAAGAAAAAAGGTAGATGATCAATTTTAAGCAATAATCATAGTTTTGAACAAGATGACTCAAGAAATTTTTAGTTATGTATGAATCCCTTTTAATAAACTCAGGATTTTTAAGACATTTTACAAGGATTATATCTAATATGGAACTTTAACTATTCAGTGGAGAAAGGCAGAGATAAAACATCTATTTGTACCAAATAGTGTTCTGTATAGTTTGGTATAATTTGGGAATGCTGCTTACTTTGGTTGTGTTCAGGCACAGAAGATAGTGAAGGAAGCTCATTGTTTTGATGAAGAACAGTACAAGAATTGATGAGTGTTTATTTATTTCTGCCATGCAAATTTTTTCTTTTTTTTTTTGGCAGAACCTACTCATGTCACAGGCCTATAGTCTCACATTTCTCTTAACAACTAGAAGATATTCCCTCTCCTCAACTCTTTTTTGTTTGATTTGTATGGAAATAGTTTAACTTTTGTTTCTGATGATAGAATTAATGCAAGTTTATTGTAAAAAGAAAAAATCATACAGAGAACTAAGGAACTTATAAAGAAGAAAATTTAAATTGCCCATCGTCCTCCCATCCAGAGTTAATGAATATTACTATTTTTTTTTTAAAGATTTTATTTTTTTCCTTTTTCTCCCCAAAGGCCCCCGGTACATAGTTGTATATTCTCGTCGTGGGTCCTTCTAGTTGTGGCATGTGAGACGCCGCCTCAGTGTGGTTTGATGAGCAGTGCCATGTCCACGCCCAGGATTCGAACCAACGAAACACTGGGCCGCCTGCAGCGGAGCACGCGAACTTAACCACTCGGCCACGGGGCCAGCCTCCTGAATATTACTATTTAGATGATTGTCTTTCCAAATATTTTTCTGTGCACTTGTGTACATATGTTTGCTTTGCAAAATAGAATCAGAAAAATTGATTATTTAAGGAAGGAAAGAGTCTCCAACACTTTGAAAAAGAAATCCAGTGCAGTCATAATATTTATTATATTGCTATGCCTGTACAGAGTGCAGTGGTGCCCCTCTAGTTTGAAAAACTTTTCAAGAATTTATACATTTTAGGATTATGGAGACATTGATTAAAACAATTAGCAGAGCAACAAATTACTGTTAATTAACAAATAATTATTAGTTCTTATATCTCTTCAGAGTTAGAAACTTTTTTTAGTGGTTCAAATTTACTTCCAAGTACAGATTTATAATAACAGGGGAAAAAGAGTAGTAGTAGTGATAAATATTTAGACATTATACAGAAGACCTTGAAACGTTTTAATGTGTTCAATATGACACCTTATCAAATCAAATTTCTTGAGTTTTGTGATGCTGAATGGTGTCTCCTCGCAGCTGCTAGGGATAGAGAGCAAGAGAGGCCTTGCTCTACTTCTAACTTCTGGATTTTTGTGAATCTGTTTTGCTAATATTATTAAGAAAAGTTACATTCTCAAGCCTAGTTCTAAAATTTATTAATGTTGTAAGAAAGAGCAGTCCAGAAAAATCTCAAAAAATTTCCTATAAGGAAAAAGAAAAACAGCATCCTAGTATTAAAATTTTTGAAGAAAATTATTAAATATAATTTATCAAAAAGTTTTTAATTAAAAATTATTAAAAATAATTTTCTTTAATGGAATAAGGCAAATGTATTTTATTCAGTGCTTATAGTAAGCCATTTTAAGTGCTTTAGATGTGTTATATTATTTAGCCTTCATAACAGCCCTGTAAGATAGATACTGTTGTTATTCTCCAGTTTATCTATGAGGAAACAGAGGCACTGAAAATGAAGTAACATGTCCAAAGTCTCCTAGCTGATAACTGTCAGAGCTTAGATTCATGTCCTGGATCCTGACAACAAAGCCTGTATTCTTCATATATGAGAGACAGCCGCCTTCCAACATTGCGCATATTCTTTTTAGTCTACCTGCCATTCTTGGCAATTTGTTGTAGATCTCTTCCTTCATTAATTAATATGAACCAATATCATCATCATTATTAATAATTGCATAATATGCCTTCATATAGTGAAACATAGTTTATTTAGCTTGTTGCTTACTGTTAGGTATTCTGACTTTTGGTTATAAAAATTATTGTTTGATGAACTTCCTTGCAGATATCTCTTTGTGTACTTTTACAAATATTTCAGAAAGATAAATTCCTAGGAATGGAATTTCTAGGTTGAATTATCAGACACTTATAAAGTACTCACAATATGCTAGATCCTGTGTTAGTACTAGTACTGTGCTAGTGAGTAAAATGACATGGTTGCTATCCTTAAGTTGCTTATTATCTTTCAAGATAGATATTATCTTTTGAGTTAGATACACCTCTCAGGAATAACACAAAGACAAGTGTGATAAAGGTCATCGAAGAAGTCAGATGGCATGGCTTGGGAGTTCTGGGAAGGAGACCTCTCTGATTACAGCAAGCACTGTCAGGTTGTGACCAAATGCCTGCACCCATGGGATTTCCTTGGAGGTAAATGGATTTTACGAAATAAGCTTTATGCCTCACAGTTTTCATTCTCATGATGTTGATGCAAAGTGAGACCAAATAGGACAAGAAGATTCAGTAGCTCTTTGGAGGACATGTGTCTAAAGTGACTGGTTCAGAAGCAAAATAGGGGCCTCCCTGTGGCCTAGTGGTTAAGGTCACGCACTCCGCTTTGGCAGCCCAGGGTTTCGCTGGTTTGGATCCTGGACGCAGACTGAGCACCACTCATCAAGCCATACTGAGGTGGCATCCCACATAACACAACCAGAAGGACCTCCAACTAGAATATACAACTACGTACTGAGGGGCTTTGGGGAGAAAAAGAAGAAGAAGAAAAAAAAAGATTGGCAACAGATGTTAGCTCAGGTGCCAATCTTTAAAAAAAAAAGAAACAAAATAAATGCATCATTCAAGAAGTTATGAGAGGCAGCAGGGATGAAACAAGGCATTAGTTGGAGAGGTTTAACCATTCTTTTCTAGGCAAAATTCCAACATACATGAACAAACTTGCAAATCCTAGAGTTGGTTCAGTTATTGGGAGCTGAAATAAATAAAAGCAGAGCAGCTTTTTTCTCCAAGTTCAAGGGATGACTGCTTTGAAAAGTGAGTCTCTTTCGCCTATTTGAAGAAAAGTTTTTTGTTTACAAAATTTTAAAAATATATTTCAAGAATATATATGACCATATAAAATTATGAAGTAAATATAAGCAAAAAGAAGAAAATTAAGATCACGATGTGGTGGGCTGGCCCCATGGCCAAGTGGTTAAGTTCGTGCACTCCGGTTCGGCAGCCCAGGGTTTCACTGGCTCAGATCCTGGGCGTGGACATGGCACCGCTCATCAGGCCATGTTGAGGCGGCGTCCCACATGCCACAACTAGAAAGGCCCACAACTAAACTATACAACTATGTGCGGGGGGGGATTTGAAGAGAAAGGGCAATTAAAGAAAAAAAAAAAAAGATTTGGGGCTGGCCCTGTGGCTGAGTGGTTAAGTTCGTGCGCTCCGCTGCAGGTGGCCCAGTGTTTTGTTGGTTGGAATCCTGGGTGGAGACATGGCACTGCTCATCAGACCACGCTGAGGCAGCATCCCACAAGCCACAACTAGAAGGACCCACAATAAAGAATATACAACTATGTACTGGGGGGCTTTGGGGAGAAAAAGGAAAAAAATAAAATCTTTAAAAAAAAAAATTTTTTTTTAATAAAAAAAAAGCTTGGCAACAGTTGTTAGCTCAGGTGCCAATCTTTAAAAAAAACTAAAAGATCACCATGTAGAAATAAGCAACCTTTGCAGATTTTTTTCTATCTGTTGATGCCTATTAGTGCCTCTGTATGCTGATATATGTGTATACGTTACAAATGTAATCATAACATCCATTTTATTTTATTTTTCTAAAGACAACATATCTTGAATATTTTGCATGTCCTTATATATTTTCTGATGTTTAGCATTTAGTGATTACTTTGCACGTAGACAAATACGTATATACATACAGTTATCTTTGCCCTGCCATAGCAGCATCACACTACTTACAACCGTTGTTCCCTGCATTCTTCACTCAACAACATGTAGTAACATATTTCCATCTTTCCAATTAAAGATCTATGTCCTCTTTTTTTTTTTTTTTTTTGAGGAAGATTAGCCCTGAGCTAACTACTGCCAATCCTCCTCTTTTTGCTGAGGAAGACTGGCCCTGAGCTAACATCCATGCCCATCTTCCTCTGCTTTATACGTAGGATGCCTACCACAGCATGGCTTTTGCCAAGTGGTGCCATGTCCGCACCCGGGATCCAAACCCACGAACCGTGGGCCACTGAGAAGCAGAACGTGCGAACTTAATTGCTGCGCCACCGGCAGAGCCCCACGTCCTTATTTTTAAATGACAAGTTTTTTCACTCTGTGGATGCTTTATAATTTATTTAATCTATTTCCTACTGAAGGACATTTAGGTTCTTTCCAGCTTTTTTCCATTATGAATAATAATGTCAGCACAATCTTACATCTTTGTCTACCTGAGTAATTATTTTCTCTAATCCTGAAATTAGAATTTCTGAGTCAGAGGGTTTGCATGGTTTAAATGCTGCTTGTACGTACTTTTAAATTTACAAAGCATGCAAGTCAGAATGCTCATTTCCTCACAAACTTGCTAATAGGGGCATCAGTACTCAAAGTGAGGTTTAATATCTTTTGGCGATTTGATGTGTTAATTTCTATTTTTTAGGGAGTCATGTGTGCTCATGGTTCTCTCATTGGGACAAGAGATTCTTGGTTGCAGAGCCAAGCGCTAGAGGTGAATGACAGTTGACTTTGTGGTTAGAAAAATAAGGATTCTAGATGCAGCTTTACCAGTTTTTTGGTATACCTGTAAGGTATACCAGTTATTAACTAAATTTCTGCAGTGATTTTACTTCTTTTAGTGTGAATTTTCTGATCCATTGAATGGAGGGGATAATTACTATACTACATGGCAATCCTCAGGCTACAGTTACTGTATATAAAATAGGCATCATGTGAAAGTTCTTGCTAAGTAGATATGTGTTATTGTCTGCCTGCTGAGAGCGTGAATCCACACCTCTTTAGACTAGGTTGTGAGAAAGAGAACGGCAAATGATAGTCATTTTGGAAAGCAATGTGGATGATTCTCATTGAAAATGGTTGATGAGCACACAAAATTCTGGGAGTTACTGTTCTGGCTGCAGGCAGGCACGGCTGCCAGTGCAGCGGTTTTGCAACGGTAATGGATGCCAGGGTTGGTTCTTATGAACTTCTCTCTTTGTATGTGATGAATCCAAGCAGGCCTTTCTTTTAAAGAAATTCTAGTTTAGATGATATGGACCTTTATCAGCCCTGAAATTTATGAGTAGGGATTAGATTTGTCCAGACTCCCTCAAATCTCCCTCAGTGTGTATGTGTGTATGTGTGTTGATGTGTGTGGGTGTGTGTGGTGGGAAGGTCAAGGGAGGGGAAAGGACATACTAGCTCAAGTCATTTTGGGAGTTCTGAGGCCTGTCTGATCTCATGGCCTCCTTTTTCTCCCCCTAGCTTTGGCCTCTGTGGACTCTGCTTCTCCATGCAAGTAAACCCCAAGGAGGACTGACCAGTTCTTGAATTTCTAAACCATGGCCCATGTAAGTCACTCTTTCTTTCTCCTAGAAATAGTCATCGTTAAGGTCCTATGAACATTTCTTTATCCTGAAACTTTCTACCTATCAGAGCCGCATCTAATACTCTTCTCCCAGTTCGTTCAAATCCAGTGAGGGATGAGGCTAAATAGCACAGTGTCTATCCTATGAGTCCTCTTTTTTTCAGTCATTGTTCGTGTATCCATGGAACAAATCATTCAGTTCTTTCGTATGTCCTTGATCTTTTGCTAACAGCTGCAGTGAAACAGAAGTGAAATCCCTTGAGGGAGATGTTTGACCATCTCCTGTGAGTTGATGAGAGAGGGTGGCCTCATTTGACTACTCATGGGAAAACTCTGTACTTTTCTGGATTTGAGTTTTCCAAGTATGTAAGATAAGATTTGCTCTTGGTTGGCCTCAGCCTCCGTATATGATGAGATCTCATACTTTGTGAGGCTTTTAAGACTGGGTAGGGACGTGGTTGGATGTTGCCTCCAGAGAGATCAGGGATCTTTTCTGGGAATCCCTAAGAGTTATCCACCAGGAGCAGGGTTCCATTTGTAGGTGAATTGGATGTGCTGGTCTAAAATGACATCTTTGTGATTCTTGATCACCAGTATCCAGAACCTACATCAGTATCCTCTGCCTCAGGAAACGAGGAATGCATGCAGTGAGGGATAGAAAATGAGAGCCAGTAAGAAGATCATGCAGATATATAAGTAGTTGTAGACTCTCAGAATTGAGGAGGACCTTAAATGTTTTATATATACCAAAAATATTTAAGTATAGAAGAATGATCATCTCATATATCCATTGCATAGACTATTATACAACCTGGGTTTTTTTAAGTTAATTAAAGAATCTGTCATAAATGGGAAAATGCTTATGATATCTGTTTCAATGATGAACTTGGGAGAAATTCTTTAATTGTATTTAGATCCTTTTCTAACATAAAAATTGTAGGGAAAATTTTTTTAAAAATCTGTTCTATAAGGGGAAAGGGTAGAAAAACTCACATTTCTTGAGAATTTATGAGGGAGATACTTAGCAGCCAGGAGGTTTATATACAGTATTGCATTTAATTGGAAAACTCATTGTCTTTTTTTCTTTCCCACACGTTTGGATAATTAAGATATGCCAGAGGACACAAGAGGTTATGTCTGTAGCAGCAGGATCCTTCGAGAACATATAGGCATGCTGCTTGGGGCACACTCTTTTCCTAACTCACTATGTTACAGGCTTCTGGCCCAAGCCTGTTTGCTTGCTATGTGGTCTGTTTCCTGCAGTATCTCTTCTATCTTTTCTCCTTCCATCTTAAAGCAAATTTTCCTGAATTTTAATTGTATTATACATAGTATATGTCATTTCAGGGATCAGTGATGTTCAGTGACGTGTCCATAGACTTCTCTCAGGAGGAGTGGGAGTACCTGGACTTGGAACAGAGGGCCTTGTACAGAGATGTAATGTTGGAGAACTACAGCAACTTGGTCTCATTGGGTAAAGTTATCTGCCTCTAGTAATTTAGACTCTGTTTTCTGGAATACCAGCTTTCTTCTCTGGAAATTTCAGGAATATCTGTCAAGAAATTATGTAGATTTCTGCTCCCTGTTCTCAAGCGAATGATTTGAACTTTGTTTCTTTGGAATTGAGCACCTCCAGTAAGCATATTCATCTTCATCCTTAAGTGGCCTTCAGGCCTTCCTTAATGATGAAAAGGCTGAATTTGAAACCTGGGGGATTTACAGCCTTACCAACGTCAAAGAAACCAGGTTTCATTTTGTGTTTGAACTCAGAATTGCTCTAGGTGTTTTGCTGTTTTTTGATATACCTGTAGGGAAAATAGCTACACTCTGTGTCTTGGTTTTTCTCTGACTATCAAAAGAACACATAATTATTGTAGTGGTAAGTTGGATCAACAGGATTTATTTACAATTCAAAAGAACTCATTCCTTTTGTTAATAAACAAGCAGATTCACTTTTATCTACTTTTATGATTGAAGGTTAAAAATCCAAGAACTGGGCCTGGCCTTTTGGCTGAGTGGTTAAAGTTCTGTGCATTCCACTTTGGCAGCCTGGGTTTGGATCCTGGGTGTGGACCTACTCCACTCACCAACCAGGCTGTGGAGGTGTCCCACATACAAAAAAATAGAGAATTGGAACAGATGTTAGCTGAAGGCTAATTTTCCTCAGGCAAAAAAAAAAAAAAGAGGAAGATTGGCAGCAGATGTTAGCTCAGGGTGAATCTTCCTCAGCAGAAAAAAAGAAAAAATCCAAGAACTTTGCATTTAACATTGTCTGAATATCCTAAGAAATAACAATAAATGCCTCAGGAAGCTTCTTGTTTTCCTCTCAGCAAAATAACAATAACAATAAATAATAGCTAATAAAATATATATAGTGCTTAGTATATATTCTAGGCAATGTTGAGGTATAGATATATATTAATATAACCTTCACAACAATCATGTAAATATGTATAATTATTATCCGTATTTTATAGATGAGGAAAATAAAGCATAGAGGTAACTTGTCCAAGGTCACACAACTGGGATGTGGCAGAGGCAGGACTTGAAGCCAGGCAGTCTGTGTTCTCAGCCACTATTACCTCTCAAGAAGGAGTACTTTTATGAATATAAATTAAAATAAAACTTTTTCCCTCCCTCTCTATTCTCCATTTATTCTGTAACCTTAATGTGAATGTTTTTTAACCATCTTTCCGTTTTGTGTTCTAAAGGTTTTATCAATTACCATTTGACCTATAGTTTATTAAAAGTTTAACCAACACTGAATCAAAGTGCTTTTGAATTTATTTTTTATTTCCTTATCACCTTACATTTCCTTTTTTCTAACCAGGTTGCTTCATTTCTAAACCAGATGTAATTTCTTTATTGGAGCAAGGAAAAGAGCCCTGGAAAGTTGTGAGGAAAGGAAAAAGACGATATCCAGGTGAGTGAGGGCCAATTGGGCAGGGGGAAGCCATCACCAGAGGTGCCGGAGTCCAGCTCCAGCAGAGTCCAGGTTTCCTGAGGGATGGACGGTGTTGGCGAATGAGAGGCAGTGAGACTGGAAGTGAGGTTTCCAAGTCTGATTTATTCAAAGCATTCAAGCACTTATATAGGGTCCAGATCACGCATTTATGATTTCATGGAATTATCCCAGTACATAATTTTGGCAAACAAAATGGGTACATAAGCATATCTTGTTATAATATTAGCACAGTATGTGTATGAGAAGCAAGCAACCCTTGTTAATTATAGGTATTGACCTTTTCTATATGTCTACTAGGCGTCTAGATGTCTAAGACTGATTGCAAAACGGGGTGTAACGTCTAGATTCAGTTCCCTATGGGTCGAATGGCCCTAAGCCTCTATCTTTATTCCTGTAATAACGAAAGCAGAAGTATCGCACAGTATAAGGGGACCAAGTACACATAGGCCCCCAGCTCTGTCTGATCGAAAGCCACGCAGGCACAGTGCTTGGGGTTTCTCTTTTACCGTTAACTATTTTATAGGGTTCCCAATCCTCATCATAATCCCAGTTCCTCTGTGTCAATATATTATGATATTTTTCTGCAACTTTATCAGGATCATGAGTTGTTTTAGGAGAGTGTACCTTTTGCATATCTTTGCTCCTGGGTGGGTGCCACCATTTACCTCCTGTCCTAACAGGCCTAGGATAATATCTACCTCCTAGAAGGACCTGAGGAGGGAATGTTCTCCTTTGAGGCTGATTATTAGAAGCCTTCCTCCTTGAGGGCTGTCCAAGCTCCTTTTCCGCCTTTCCAGGAGGGGGTCAGAAGGTTTTTTCCCTTCAGGCTGCTGTTCCCCTGAACCTTCCCTAGAAGGCCAGGTTACATCAGCTCCTTTCCCTTGCTTGGAGAGATCTTCCCCACATATCCCCATGTACAGAAAAAGAACAGCAAGAGCAATATTGCTAAGATTAGTAGCATGAGTAGGATCAGGAGCGGCCGACCGCCATCTTCTGAGGGTCCGCCGTGCGTTCCCTCATCTCTCTCCCAGACTGTTGTCCTTGGATAGAGGCTTAGCTGACTGGTGGGCGGCTCCCGGCACAGAGGAAACCATGCGACTGATTATTCATGAGTCGCACCCTTGTCATGTTGTTTAGAAAGCCCTCTATGAAGGTCCATGGTTTAAGGAGAAAAGGTCTGAGACCTGGGGAGCAATTAAGGTCTTAGCTGGCGATGCTAACAGAACTACTTTATCTCATTTACCACTCTTCTTTTTTGTTGTTGTTCTCTCCGCTTTTCTCTCCCTTTGAAGGGGGCATGGGGTGGAGAGGTTCTCCCTTTGTTCCTTCCTGACAGCCATTCTATCTATATTTTGATTCAGTTGCTTTCTTCTTTTGCATTTATAGATCAAACAGATAGACTGACCTCTGAGCTGGGCACTGTGCTAGACACTATTGATAGAGTGGTAAACAAAACTAAGAGAGTCCTGGTCCCCATGGAATTTACCTTGTAATAAGAGAAACATAGTAACTGTAGATCAATGGAAAATAGAATGTCAGGTAATAAGAGAGTGCTCTGAAGAAAAGTAAGCAGAGGAAGGGAATAGAGAATGGGGTGGGATGGGAATGCTGTTTCAGTTACGGTCAGAGAAATCTTTTTTTAACTTCCTCATAAATTTTTAAATGGGAAATAAAAGACTACAAAAAATATACTTGACGTAATAATATGTTTTATCAACAACTAAAGTTTCATATGACTTACTCTAGAAGATAGATCCTTAGATCCTTGGATTCTTATTTGCTTTTTTCCATGTGTGTATGTATGTATTGAATTGTGAGAACCTGTAGGGAGAATGATCCCTTGGTTTAGCTTCTGCCCCTCTGCTATTTTCATCTGTCTTTGAACCTCTTGTTGAAAAAAGATCCTTGAAATTCTTTACATAGAGACGTACATTATCATTTTGTATTTTACTCTTTGTATATTCAGGTCTGGCTGAGGAGACTCATTTTAGGCTAGAAGTTCTTATTTTGTAACAATAAGCTATTTTAGTGCCCCCACTGTTTATAATGTTCTATCTCCTGACTCATTTTCTACCAAAGGAAAGAAAAACATGCCCTTCTTCTCTTAACTTATTTTCTTATTTACATTTAGGTAATTAAATGACGTTTACAACTAAATGTCATTAATACTAAAAAACACAATGAAATGCAGAGGTTCCAAGTGAATAAGATAATATCAGTTTAGTCAGTAAACATTTGGCCATAATAATTGTTGACTCAAAGTTAGACATCTTTTTTTAATTTTATTTTATTATTTTTTTTGAGGAACATTAGCCCTGAGCTAACATCTGCCACCAATCCTCCTCTTTTTGCTGAGGAAGACTGGCCCTGAGCTAACATCCGTGCCCATCTTCCTCTACTTTATATGTCGGATGCCTGCCACAGCGTGGCTTGATAAGTGGTGCTAGGTCTGCACCCGGGATCCAAACTGGCGAACCCCGGGCCACTGAAGCAGAACATGCGAACTTAACCACTGCGCCACAGGGCTGGCCCCAAAGTTAGACATCTTAAACAAGATCATTCATTAGTCTTTTTTCTTTTCTTCCTTTGTTTCTTTCTTCCTTTAAGTAAATTTTACTGAAGTATAACATGCATACAGAGAAGTAGACCAATGAGGGAAGACTTTCGAGGAGGTGATATTTAAGGAGAGACATGAAGGGCTCAAGCCATGTAACTCTCTAGGGGAAGAGCAATCTGAGCAGATAGAAAACGTGATTGGAATGACTTAATGAGCAGATAGAAAAAAGCTACCTTTGCATATTTGAGGAATAACTAGGAGACCATTATGGCTAGAACAGGGAAGGGGAGGGGAAAGTAACAAGAGATGAGATCAGAGTCAGGCAAGGCCCCGATAATATAATCATTAAGACAAGTTGGAAGCTATAGTCTGCTCTGTGTTCTAAAATGATCCCTCTGGTTGAGCACAAAAGCAGGAAGGACTGATACGGAGGCAATTTCAGCCGTTCAGACTAGAAATAACAGTGGTTTGGATAAGAAAGGCAAGGGTAGGAGATGGTAAGAAGCTGTTAGACTTGTGATATGTGAAGGTAGTGCCAAAAAGAACATGCTGATGGAAGTATAAGTGGAGTAAGTGGGAAAGAGTGATATCAGAGGAGGAGATAAGGATCTTAGCTTGAATAGCTGGGTGAATGGAAGCACAGTTTACTGAGGGGGGAAAGATAAGAAGAGCAGGTTGGAAAGTAGACATTAAGAGTTTCTGTTTTGAATATTTTAAGTTTGAGATGTCTGTTATTCTTCCAGTTTGAGATGTTGAGAAGGCAGCTGAATATGTACCCCTGGAGTCAGGGAGAGATTATGGCCTGATGTCCACCTGGGTGTCTTTACTTGAAGTTTAAATCCATAGGTCTGAATGTGATCATCTAAGGAAGGCATGCAGATAGAAGAAAGCAGATAGGAGAAGTGGCCTGAGGATCGATTTCTGGGGCACTCCTCCATTTAGACCTTTGAAAGAGGGAGCAGCAAAGGAGGTGGAGAAGGAGCAGCCACTGATATAAAATAGAAACAAAAGAAAGTGTTTCAAATGGGAAGAATAGAGAACGAGGACTGAGAATTGACCACAGGTTCTGGCAAGATGGTGACCTTGTCACGAGTGATTTTAGTAGAGTCAGGGTGAAAACATAATTGGAACGACTTAATGAGGAAAGGGTAGATGAGACGGTGATGAGAATGAGTGTAAGACAACTCTTTGGAGGAATTATATATGGAGGGAAACTGGGAAGTAGAGTTCATAGTTACCCTGGGGATATGGGTTATAAGCAGTGTATTTTATGATATGAAATATTAGAGCATGTTTGTGTGCTCATGGGAATGATTCTATAGGTGGGGGAAATTGATGCAATAGAGAGAGAGCATAAATGTGGGAGCAGTGCCTTTGAGGTGGGGATGGAGGAAGAGGATAGGATCCAGGGAACAAGAGGGAGTAAAAGGGAAAGCAGTGTAGTTATGAATGCACGTAGGTTGGTCAGCATGGTGGAGAGGATAGCATATTCTTCTATTGTTGCTATTTTCTCAGTGAAATAAGAAAGATGATCATGAATAGACTGTGAAGATTGTTCAATATTAGCATTCAGTATGGGCTTGTCAGGATGTGATTAAAATTGGTTCTCAGAAGTACAGTTCCTTGGATGTCAGATTTTATTATTTTCAGATCTTTATACACTGTCCCCAGTGTTGAAATGCAAATAGGACTTCCTTGGAACCAAATCTTCTGTATCCCAGACCTTGTATCAACAAAGCAAGGTGGTTAAAAATAAAATGCCCAAACATACTAATAAGTCTAGGTGATTTGTGTGACATTTTCCGTTCAGTTAAAGCTGGTTCTCTGTAAAAGGGGAATTACATTTATGTTTTTATGTTTACATATTTTTAGCTGATTAAAGAAAGAGCGTATGTTTTTCTGTATTCTCATCAGCAGTCTTTAATAGACTAAAATCCTTTGGTATTTGTTCTATTAATTCGTAAAAATGGGTGTAGAGGAGGAAGACATTTCCTCTGCTCAGTCTAGGTCCTTCTGGCCGGACTAGGAATTAAATTGACATGAGACAGAATAACAGGAGAAAATTGAACAAAGCTTTATAACATGTATACATGGGAGAGACTCAGGCAAACTGAGCAACTCACCAAAATAGCAGAGGCTGTCGTCTTAAATACCCTCCTCAGCTCAAGGCAAAGGAGGATGTTGGGAGTTATGGGAGATTACCAGAAAAGCACAGTAAACAAGAGTAAGGTCATTATGCAGGTTTAAGTCCTTGCCTCTGCATTGGTAAGAGTTTCTAGAGATCAGGTCATCCCCCTTCTTCCTGGTGCAGAGAGGGAAACACCTTTACAGATGGAGATTTCCTTTACAAAAGTAAATGTCTCTTAACAAAGGGTAACTTCTACTTTTCAGAGTTTCTCTCATGTCTGCAGTTTTTAAAAGTAACCAGTCCAAAATAATCCTCATGCCAAATAGACGGATCTTGGGGTGGCCAATTCCAGTCCCCCACATGGGTTAGATATTTTATGTATATACCATAAAAGTATTATTTTAACTCTCAAAATTAAAATGTATGTCTGTTTGCCAACACTTCTGATATGTGTCCAAGCCTTTCTTTCTATTGTGTCTCACTTTTAATGATGTGGGCCCGGCGAGCTGAGGAGTTGCAAGATTTCCTGGACTCTCAAGGTCTGGTAGTAGTGCTCCTTTATTCAGAGAATACCATGGGGACAGGACCCATGGGCAGTGAAGAGCTGCAGCAGGGGTGATGAGGATCAAGGCTGCCCCAGGGAGAGAAGCCCAAGATGACCTGCCCTACATACCGATCTGTAGCATCCTCCTGGAACCATAGGACGACCTGACCTGATCTGATCTGATTCTTATCTAAAGTTGTAGGACCACCTGATAACCAGACCCCACGTACACTGACTTTTTTACATAATCTTTCCTTTGTCTTGTAAAGATATAACTCACATACCTATGCCTTAAATTTAGCCCTACCCTCAACCCATGTTTGCAGCTCTTCACTGCCCATGGGTCCTGTCCCCATGCTACTCCATGCTATTCTCTGAATAAAAGAGCACTACTGCCAGGCCTTCAGAGTCCAAGAAATCTTTCTTTCAACTTCTTGGCTCACTGAGCGCCCATCATGGGGACCATATGCCTGGCCACGTTGAACACGGTATTTACTCTGTTCTTAGCTATTGTCTCCATACCTGCTCAATTTCTCTTCATGAACACCCCTGGTAGGCCACTTTCACTTTATGCAGAGTTCCCCTTTTTGTGATTCGGTGTATGATTTCTGTAGAAAATCTAATGCCAAATGCTTCATGAGTGTTTTAGAGTTTTCCTCATACATATTATATATATATATTTTTTTTTTTTTTTTTAAGATTTTTTGAATTTTTCCCTTTGTTTCCCAAAGACCCCCGTACATAGTTGTATATTTTTAGTTGTGGGTCCCTCCACATGTGGGATGCCGCCTCACCATGGCCCGATGAGTGGTGCCATGTCCATGCCCAGGATCCAAACCAGCGAAACGCCAGGCCACCAAAGTGGAGCACGCAGACCCAACCACTCAGCCATGGGGCCGGCCCCTACATATTTATTTTAAGTTTGCTCTTTTTGTTACTGTCTAGACTGGTATCTTTTTTGTCCATCATATTTTATTGTTAAAGGTATATATATATATAAAGGCTATTAGTCTTTGTATTTTGAATTTATATCGTGTTGCCTTACTTAGTTCTGTTACCATTTATATTATTTAAACCTCTTCAGTTTTTCATTTATGCACTGATATCATCTGGAAATAGTTTTACCTCCTTCTTTTAAATTATTCTACCTCTGATTTTTTTCTATTTAAGTGTGTTGACTAATAACTCCAAAGCTGCCTTTTTATGTTAAGATTATATAGTTTATCATTTTAGGGAAGGAATCATTCCTGTTTTATGGAGCTGTTTTTTTAAAATCAATAATGGTTCTTTTTTTATTTGTCTTTTCAGCATCTTTGGAGTTGATCATGCGATTTTTCCCCTTCCTCTGCTCTATTAATATGTTAAATTATCTTAATAGATTTTCCCACATTGGACCACTCTAACATTCTTCAAATAAACAACACTGAGTCTTTTTTTTTTTTTTTAACGATTTCATTTTTTTCCTTTTTCTCCCCAAAGCCCCCCGGGACCTAGTTGTATTTTCTTTGTTGTGGGTCCTTCTAGTTGTGGCATGTGGGATGCCGCCCCAGCGTGGTGTGATGAGCAGTGCCATGTCCACACCCAGGATTCGAACCAACGAAACACTGGGCCGCCTGCAGCAGAGCGTGCGAACTTAACCACTCAGCCACGGGGCCAGCCCCTACACTGAGTCTTTTAGTGTGCTATTTTGTTAGATGTTTAGAGTTTTTACATCAATTTTCAGGAAACTAGTATGTAGTTTTCTTTTTATGAACAATCTTTATTTAGCATGATATTACTTCATGAAAATAGTTTGGAAGTCCTTTTTCTTAGTTCTCAGTCTAAATAGAATTTGGATGGCCTGTTCTTTAAAATTTTAGTAACCTTTTTAGAGCTTTTATCCTGGGAGAAAGAGGTGGTAAATCTGACCACATTCTCTATTTGCTCTGTGGAAATTAATCTATTTAAACAGTATATCTCTTCTGTCATCAGTTTTGATAAATTATGTTTTCCTAGAAAATTATTCATTTTAGCTATGTTTTAAAATTTATTGGCAAAGTAATCTTTATTTCAGCTATCTTTCTGTATTCATGATTATTTTCACCTTGCCATTTCTTATTTTTATGTCTGTGCTTTCTTGGCCGTTTTCATTATATTTACTAGTTGTTTATCTTACTGATTTTTTTTTAAAAGAATCTGTTTTTGCTTTATGAATTAGTTTTTTTTTCTGTTTTCTAACAAACCAAAGCTTTTATAACAGTTAATTTCTTCCCTCTTCTTCAGTTTACTTTGTTCTTTTTTTCTAATTTTTTGAGCGAGATTTTTAATTAATTTTTTCTTTCATTTTTATTCTATAAGTATTTAAGTTTTTGAATTTTCTTCTAAGCACTATGGTTATATTTTATAGATACTAAATTAATGTAGGGTTTTAAGTTTTTCTTACCATTGTTTTCTAAAAAACAAAAATACTATTTTGGATCTTATTTCCCTGTTGATCTAAGATGTATTTTATATAGATTCCTAAAATTTCAAGTGGATTTACTTGTTTTTTACTTTGTTATTAATTTCTAGTTTTAGTAGAAAATATCTATATGATTTTAACTTTTTTATACAGACCATATAATAATAATTGAAAACATCATCCTTTTTTTCTCTTAGACACAACTCATCAGCGCATAAATTTTCCTCTGGCTATTTCTCCTACTGGCTTACCATCCTCTGGTCTATATGACCTTTGTTAGCAAAGTTCTTCACACTCAAATGACTGCAAGTCCCTTTGTCCCTATTAGTGAGTTCTTTACATTTCACACCTTTTTTTTTTTTTTAAACTAAGGATTTCATAAGAACTTCAGTAAGGTATAAAGGAGTTTCCCTATCTAAAAGTCACTGGTACACATTTCTAGGAAACGTAGGAATGGCCTTGCTCCTGAGAGAGTGGAAGGGAGAAGACCTGAGCAAGGGGATGAAGGAACAAAACCAGCTGAGCATTCATAAAGTGGATGAGTAATAGAATAGGTTGAAAGGGAGATTAAATAAGTAGAACTCCTCAGTACCTTGTTGTGATGTGGAGACAAATAAAAAGTAACCCATAGCTATTTGAAGGAGGGAATGGGCAGTGCAGAGAACACTGCATAGATAAGGGTGTAAGCAATGGAAGGTTATATAGTAATAGACAACCACCCTTTTCTGTTTATGTATTTAGCTGGGCTAACTTAGATGAATAAAGGCAGTGTTTAATCATTGTAGTAAGGTGTGAGAGATTAGAGGCAGAGAAATATATTCAGAATAAGTATATAACTATGGGAATTAAAGGAGTGGAACGTATTGTGTGCTATGGATTTATTGTTTAATAGAAAGTAAAGTAGAGATTGTTTCTGCCCTTGAAGAGGTTTAGGGGTAAGAAAATAAGCAGATAGCAATTTGAAAAATTAATAAATATATAATTTTCACATAAGTGTATGTTGATGATACATAATAACAACACAATAAATAACAACACAGATTTAGATACTGTCAGTAGAGTCAGCCTTAAAGGAAGTGACTTTAACCTCAGGATGAGAAGGAGCCAACCATGCAAGGAGCTCAGTGAGAAGATCTGTGGGAGCTAGAGCAGACTGTGAAAAGTCCTAAGAGGTGGAAGTAAGTTGTGATGTGTTCTCAGATCCGAAAAGAGGTCTCCAGGTAGCAGTAAAGAGGACAGTGGTTTGAGACGTGTTATAGGTAAGCAGAGGCCTTTTAACCACAGGCAGTTTGATTTTATTCTAAGAATAAAGAGAAATTGTTGAAAAAAGTTAAGCATGAATTCTCCACTTTTTATCTCCATCAGAATTGTGTGGAGAATATTAAATATAGGAGTGCCCAGGACTTTAGAATCTGATCCAAATGATTTTGGTGATATTTAAACCTCAGTATTTGTAACAAGCTCCCTGGTGATTCTGATCCACATCTCAATTTGAGAACCACTGACATAAAGTGTTTACTTAATCACCAATCTCACTTTCTTACATGAACTTTCATTTTCCCTAGTGTTCCCTTCTGTTTGTTTTTTTGTTTTCAAATTGTATAACAATACTTTTAGAATTTCATTGGGCGTTACTTTGGTTATCTTTTATTTTTACTGTAGAAATTTTGTTTCTTTTAGAAAAAGGAACTACATGTTAGCTTTCTTATTTTCTTTCAGATTTGGAGACCCGGTATGAGAGCAAGAAGTTATCTTCAGAAAATGACATTTATGAAATAAACTTATCCCAGTGGAAGATAATGGAAAGAATTAAAAGCCATGGCCTTAAGGACCTTATTTTAAAAAATGATTGGGAGTCCAAAAGAAAATTTGAACGACAAGGATATGTCAGTCAGATGAAAATTCCATCTCAAAAAGTGTCCTCTTACCAGAAACGCACATCTCTTACTCCACATCAGAGAATTCATTTTGTTGAGAAACCCTATGAATGTAAGGAATGTGGGAAGGCATTTAGAGTACGCCAACAACTTACTTTTCATCACAGAATTCATACTGGTGAGAAACCCTATGAATGTAAGGAATGTGGGATGGCCTTCAGACAAACTGCACACCTTACTCGACATCAGAGACTTCATTCTGGTGAAAAACTATATGAATGTAAGGAATGTAGAGAATCATTCATATGTGGCCCAGACCTCAGAGTACATCAGAAAATTCATATTGGTGAGAAGCCCTATGAATGTAAAGAATGTGGGAAGGCCTTCAGAGTGCGTGGACAGCTTACTCTCCATCAGAGGATTCATACTGGTGAGAAACCCTATGTATGTACAGAATGTGGAAAGGCCTTTAGACAGTATGCACACCTTACTCGACATCAGAAGCTTAATATTGCTGACAAACTCTATGAATGTAAAGAATGTGGGAAGGCCTTTTTGTGTGGCTCTGGCCTTAGAGTACATCACAAGCTTCATACTGGTGAGAAACCCTATGAATGTAAGGAATGTGGGAAGGCCTTTAGAGTTCGGCAACAACTAACACTCCACCAGAGAATTCATACTGGTGAGAAACCCTATGAATGTAAGGAATGTGGAAAGACCTTTAGTCGTGGTTATCATCTTATTCTTCATCACAGAATTCATACTGGTGAGAAACCTTATGAATGTAAGGAATGCTGGAAGGCCTTTAGTCGTTACTCACAACTTATTTCACATCAGAGTATTCATATTGGTGTTAAACCCTATGACTGTAAGGAATGCGGGAAGGCCTTTAGACTACTCTCCCAACTTACACAACATCAGAGTATTCATATCGGTGAGAAACCCTATAAATGTAAGGAATGCGGGAAAGCCTTTAGATTGCGCCAAAAACTTACTCTACATCAGAGCATTCATACTGGTGAAAAACCCTTTGAATGTAAAGAATGTAGGAAGGCCTTTAGACTTAATTCATCCCTTATTCAACATCTGAGAATTCATTCTGGTGAGAAACCCTATGAATGTAAGGAATGTAAGAAGGCCTTTAGACAACATTCACACCTTACCCATCATCTGAAAATTCATAATGTTAAAATATAAGAAAATCCTTTTGTTCTGTGTTGTAGAACACTCTGTGAATATAGTAATTAATCCCTTTTGCTTCATACATGTAATTGACTTGGCATAAGACATTTTATATCTTAAAAGAATATGTTAATTTAATGTCTTCCACCATCACTCAAACCTGATAAACCATCACTCAAACCTGGTAAACTTCACATTCATTCTAAAAACTAATCCTATTAATATAATGAATGTGGGAAAGACACATCATCATCTCTATCCCATCACTTTCCTGCTTGTGTTATATTGAAGAAGATGCTTCTCTGCTCTGTGCTGTAATTTATTCATTTATAAAATGGTGCTATAATACTGTGGCAGAGTAAAAATTGCTGCACATTCATTGAGACTCCTCCCATTAAGAGGTGGCATCCACATCCTTTCCCCTTGAATCCAGGCAGACTGACTTGACCAGTAGAATATAGTAGAAGTACTGCCGTGCCGGTTTTTAGACCCAGGTTTTACTGATAGATTTTACTTCATCTCCTGGAATACTCTCTCAAGTTCAGACCTTGAACTTTATGTTAAAAAGTCTGGCAACTCTGCTGAAGAGACCACATGGAGAGGCCCTGAGACTACATAGAGAGGGAGAGGCACTCTGCTGAGCTCAGTCTTCCAGACATGCCCACCAATACACCAGACATTTGAGTGAAATAGTTTCACTGGCCACCAGCTGGATGCCACTGAGTGACCTCAGTTGACACCACATAGAACAGAAGAATCGACTAACTGAGCCGCTGCCTAAATTCCTGACCTACAAAATCATGAGATATAATAAAATGGTTCTTGTTTTAAGCCACTAAATTTTGTTTTATTATATCATCATTAAAATTACTGTTTTGAAAATTCGTATTAAAGACGATGGGCACAATGAATATAGAAATGCCCTCCACCAATGCTTATCCTTATTGAATTTCAGTAACTTATTCTTGTTAAAATAATGAAAGAGAAATTCTTTCTCAAATTGTTCATAAAAAAGTAGGTATTCTACAATCTGCATTCTCTGACCCCAGTCTAAATTTAATTTAAAAGTAACAAAAAGAAACTATTTGGAAATTTAAAATCACCTGTATTATAATTCCTGCAATAATTTTTTTTAAATCCATTGTAGCCTTTTTTTATACTCAAATTGTCCTATCTTGGCCACTGGGAATTTCCTCAAGTTGGTTCCTGTGTCTTTTTGTCATGACTGCTGTAGCATTTGATAGCTTCTTATTTTTCTGACCAAATGCATTAGTCAGCTCTGGAGCATATTTGGGCATTTATTGATCAATAAAGGGGGAAAATGGAGCATTTATCTTGCTTTTCCTTTATGAACTATATTTCAAGACAACCAAAAGTTGGTGAAGGACAGTTCTTTATTATTAGAGAATTCTAGCTAATAAAGGTCAAAGGAATGATAGCATTTGAAAAATCACGTTTTAAATTTATTAAATAATGAATCTTGGTGGTGATATCAATGGATGTGAAGACCCTTGGGTGAAAGATTGATAGGAAGGTTTTAATAGATGGAGCAGAATGAACCCTAATCTATATTTATAAACATCTTAAAATTGGATCAGCCAGGCTGTGTGCTTCTTGATATGATGCCAAAGATGTACACAGCACCACCTGTGAAGTATTCTTGCCCAAAATATTGATCCAGAAGTATAATTTAATCTCTAAATCTAATTAGTAGTTTACAGGAAACTTGGGGATTAAAGAAATTAATGACACAAAGAAGCAACCAACCAAATCCAGAATGTGGGAAATTCCACATAATAAATGATCTAGTTTTCTAACCAATATATGTCAAGACAAAATAAAAAGGTAATCTTGCAAATTAAAAGGCACTTAAGACGTATCAATTAAATACAATATATGGAATGTACTGGGATCCTTGCATTAAAATGTAGTGAGATTTTATTTTAATCACATATGGTTAGACACGTAGACACACGAATGGTTGTCATAAAGGAAGACATTTATCCTCAGAGATCACTAGAAATAGGAGGCACCGCATGCCACACAGGTCCACATGGGGAAGCACCTAGTTTTTTGGGGAGGCAGAAGAGGGGAGAAGACAGAGCATCGTTCAGAGCCTTTACTGGAGTTTTCCTATGAAGGAATGGGCCACACTGGGAGGTACACTAAGTGAGTTTAGGATTGGATAGTTTGAATAATTTTGGTGGGCTTTGAGCCATAGGGATAGGCCCTAGTTGTCCGGTACCTGGGGTGATTTAGGGCAGGAGGAATATTGGCTTGGTATATGAGTTTGATAAAGGAGATGGTCAGGGGAGGCGGGTATCATTTGCCATCTCTAGGAATTTGCTAGCCCTCGGAGGGGTAATCTTTCCAGGATCAAGTCATCAAATGCCAGACCATCAAGAATACAGAAAATAAGAAAATACAGTCAATGCAATCCTGATTTGGACAAATACATGAAAAAAATTTAGACTATTGTGAAAATGTAAACCTAGAGTGAGTTAAATTATGTGAAGCAATTATTGTTCATTTGATTAGGCACAATGCTGGCATGGGCGTGGGAGTGTGTATGTGTGTGTAAGTCCTTATACTGAAGTATTCAAGGGTGAAATTATGGCGTGTCTATGATTTGCTTTGTAATACTTCAGAAAAACAAAGGGTGGGGGTGATAGATGAAAAAAGATTGGCAAAATGTTGCTAAGTGTTGAAGGTTGATGATGAGTACACAGGGTTCATTGTGTTATTCTTACTACCTTTGCGTATATTTTAAAATTTCCATAGTAAAGTTTTTTTAAGTAGAAAATCAAATAGGAAATTTTAGATTACTTAGTGATAAATGATAAAGTGATGCCTACAAATAAAAATTTGTAGGAAATCACCAAAGCTCTACTTGGTAGAAAATTAATCACCTTAATGCATTTAGAAAACCTAGATTGAGGAACTAGTGTTTCTCTTGTTTACCACTCAGTCCCCACACCTACAGTGCCTGTCACATAACAGGCAATTGATAAATGTGAAAAAATTGATAAATGTGATAAATTGAAAAAAGTAAGCATTAAGTTGAGCTAGAAAAAAAACTAAGTGGAAGGAAGTAATTCATACGCTAAAAGTAGAAATTAATGGAATAGTTAATAAAACAGTAGACTTTATCCAAAGATGTTCTCTTTGAAAAGACCATGAATATAGAATTGGCAGTTATTATTGAGGAAAAAAGAGATGCCTCAGTTACAGCTGTATGTAGGGGAAAGGTGAAATCGCTACATATATTAAGGAGATTAAACATTTTTTTAAGTTATATGTGTATTACTATATACATATATTTCAATATGTATAAAAATAATGAATTATCTAGAGAAACCTAAATGATCAAAATTGACTCAAGATACTACAGAGGGGCTGACCCCAGGGCCAAGTGCTCAACTTCACCCACTCCGTTTTGATGGCCCAGGGTTTCCCCCATTGGGTTCCTGGGCACGGACATGACACCGCCCATCAAGCCACGCTGAGGCGGCGTCCCACATAGCACAACCAGAAGGACCTACCACTAGAATATACACCTACGTACTGGGGGTCTTTGGGGAGAAGAAGAAGAAAAAAAGATTGGCAACAGATGTTAGCTCAGATAACAATCTCTAAAAAAAAAACAACATACTATAGAAAACCTGAATAGATCTATAAACAAAGGAAAAATGTAAATGTAGTTATGATCTTGATTTTTAAAAACTAGAATCAATAGTTTTGCTGGCAATAAAAAGCTTTAAAGAGGAGATAACCTTTAACAAATTTTTGCCAGATCATTCTATAAGGCAATATCCCAATAATAAAATTAGATGAGGATAGCCCCTAAAAAGGAAAATCTGGACCAGTATTACTTAAGATACATGCAAACACTCCAAAAAAAGTTCTATAAATTGAACTCAGTCTATTAAAACAATTATAAAATGTAAAATGATCTGCCAGGAATATCTGGGGGCCTGACCCATTGTGGTTTAATTAGGTATTCAGATTTTAAGTATTCTTTTTCTTTTCTTTTCTTTTCTTTTTTTGAGGAAGATTAGCCCTGAGCTAACTACTGCCAGTCCCCCTCTTTTTTTTGCTAAGGAAGCCTGGCCCTGAGCTAACATCTGTGCCCATCTTCCTCTACTTTATATGTGGGATGCCACGACTGGCACCTAACTCCAAATTTCTGAAACTATGTTCCACAAAACAATAGTACTTAATGGTACTTGAAGAAAATGATTTTCTGGTCAAACAAGCGTGGGAGCTCTGTATACTGTATTTCTTGGGAAAAAAATTATTCACATTAAGTGCCTATCAAAAGACGATCAAAAAAAAGATGTCCTTTTATCTAACCCGATGTCTCTCAGACTTCGCTCTAGAATTCCCATTCCCAGTGCCTACTGCAGATGTGATTCCACTTTGGCAGTTTTGCTGTAACCAAAAGGAGTGGCTTCAAGGATGGAAATGTCTGCATTATGGCAGGTGTGTGGTTGTGTGGCAAGGAAAGCAACTCACGTCATGCTGTCCAACTGTTAGCTACTGGCTGTCTTTAAAATTTAAAATGGTGCTTTTCAATAGAATAGAAAACCCCAGCCCTATTCTTTATATAAATATACTATATGTATTTAGACCTTTTATTGGTCACTATTTAGATTATATACAATTTCTCACTGAAAAATATCTTATAGATATGTGTGTTTCTTGCTATACATAAGCAAGAGTCTCTCTGAAGTATTGATCGAAAAGTGGAATTGCTCAGTCATAGGTTATATTCACTTTCAACCTCACTAGATATTGCCATAAAAGTGGAGGACACCATTGTGCCAATTTACAACCCCTCCAACCAGTGAAATAGTATTTCATTGTATCTCCAATTCTGGTATGTGCTTTAACATTTTTCTGGTTATTAGTGAGTTGAGCGTCTTTCCACATCTGTTTATTGCTAAACACTGTAATTTGCCAATTCATGTCTTTTGCCCATATTCCTTTTTTTAAGAACGTTCATGTAAGAATTGTGCGATTCTTAAAAATAATTTTCTAGATAGTAATCCTTTACTTAGTATTGTAAATGATGGACTTACCTTCTCCCAGATTGTGGCTTATGTCTGTATTTATGGTGATATTGTCATATTAAAATTTTAAATATGGATACAATCATAGCTTTCATTATTACCCAATAATCTTTTTAATTTATTTTTTACTAGACCCTTGGTTTTCTAGGCAGTTAGTTATGTCAACTGCAAATAGATATAATTTTGTTTTTTTCTGAATATTTATAGTGATTATTAATTATTCTTATTGTAATAGAAAGAATTTCCAGAACAATTTAGGATTAGTGATGATAGCAGGCATCTAATTGTTTTCCCCACTTCAGTGGAAACCCTTGGTGCAATGTTTGCTCTCGGTTTGAGGTAAACAGACTTTGTGTGGCTCAGCTGTTTCCTTCAGTCTCTGTTTAACTTTTTTAATAGAAATGCCTGCTGAAATGCTATTTGGGCACATCGATATAATATTTTTCTTCTTGAATTTGTTACTGTGATAAGTTGTACTTTGGTCATTAAGGCAGTATGGTATTGGTGCAAGAAGGAACAAGTAGACCAATAAAGCAAAATAAGGAGCCCTGAAATAGACCTACACTTATATGTGGCCATTTGATTTATGACAAAGGGTCCTCTCTGCAGTGTGGTTGGGAAATGGTGGTCTTTTCAATAAATAGCTCTGGCTCAGTTGCATATCCATATTGATAAATTAATCTCGGCTCTTACCTCACACTACACACTAATCAATTCCAGATGCATTAGTGATCTAATGGTAAAAGATAAAGGCTTTAAAAGAAAACATAGAATATCTTTCTAGCCTTGAGGTAGCAAAGATTTCTTAAACGGAACACAAAAAGCACTAACCATATGGAGAAAACATGGTAAATTTTACTATATTGAGTGTAAGAATCTATTTTCATCAAAAGACACCATTAAGACAGTGAAAGGTTGGGGCCGAGTGAAACCCATGGCCAAGTGGTTAAGTTCACGTGCTCTGCTTCAGCGGCCCAGGGTTTCGCTGCTTTGGACCCTGGGCACAGACGTGGCACCGCTCATCAGGCCATGCTGAGACGGCGTCCCACATGCCACAACTAGAATATACAACTATGTACTGGGGGGCTTTGGGGAGAGAAAGGAAAAATAAAATCTTAAAAAAAAAAAAGTGAAAGGGCAAGCCACAGAGTGGGAGAATATATCCACAATATATATTTTTGCATGAAGACTCATCCAGAATATATAAAGAACTCCTACAGATCAATAAATGACAACCAAATAGAAAATGGGGAAAAAAATAAGCACCTCAATAAAATGGATATCCAAATGGCCAATAAAGATATCAAAAGGTGCTCAAGTTCATTAATTATCAAGAAAATGGAGAAATTAAAACCACAATGTGATAGGACTATACACCCACCAGAATAGCTAATGAAAAAAATGTGCACAAAGTGCTTGTGCATCATGCGTACCTTCAGTGTGCCCCAGAGCACTCTAGCCTTTGACAGTACACTAGGGAATGCTAAAGACAACATCCCTGATCACCAAGAAACTCTGGGGAGCAGACAAGTGAGTACCTAACTTCATACTGATAAGGGCCATGAAGAGAAAAGGTACCGGGAAGGAGAATTACTGGAGGGGGACAATTCAGTTGGTTGTTTCGTCTGAAGTATGTACGGTATCCATAGTGGTAGCAGTACAGGTTTTTTGCAAGAATAGCCAGGCTAACACTGAAAAAGAAAAGCTACAAAGGGATACTAGTCCTCCCAGATATTTAAAAATACTAAAAAACCTGTATAATCAAAATAATGTGATGAACAGAACATGCATGAACAGGCCAGTAGAATAGAACAGAAAGTCCATAAATCGACCCAAATATACAGAGAATTTAGTACATGAAGGAATAGAGGAAGTGACTGTTCTCTGAAAATACCTTTTTGTATATTTTTTACTACGGGGACTATGTTAATGTTTTACATATTTTAAAAATATCAACAAAGAGTGGAGAGGCTGTAAATTGGAATATAAGCAAAAACAAATATTTCCCCCACACTAAAGGGGAAAAAAGAACTATCCCAGGCAACTGTTGAAGACAATTTGACCATATTCCCTCAGTCTAAGAAAAAAAGTTGTATATAAATAAACTCCCAGTTAGTAGGATTGATTTACACAGTTATATAGATTAACAATTCTGAAACTACTAGAATCAAGCAAAAAAGTAAATACATTGTAGGAGTGAGTAAATATAATGGGAACCAGGTTTATCATTGCTGGAGAAGGAAGTTGCAATATGCAAAGGAGGCGGCTAGAATGAACCGTGTGGTGCTGGATAGCAATTGGAGGTATCACTATAAAGTCATGGTTTTAAAAAATATATAAATATAGAACTGCATAGTCTGTGTATACATATATACATATATTTGTCTTATATACAAATACATATATATTTATATGTATATGAATACATATATATATTTCCTAGTGGAGAGGACATAGAAGCAATGACATCTCAGTAGCAATGAGAATCTCCAGCACCCAGATCCAAGGAAACAGGGCTCCCTGGAAAAACAGCATATGCCAGCACTGAGTAGAGAAAACACAAATGGGGTTGGAACATTTTGTGGGGGCAGAAAGTAGGGAAGTGCTCAAAAAAGGATTGAAATATGTCAAAAGGTCACAGTTTCAGTCTGAAGGAGTTCCCACTTGCCAAACCTGGGACAATCTGAGCATCAAAATATGTCATGATAGTAACAGACTGAGTAAAACCATTGAGTAACCCAGTGACTGAAATAAGAATCCATGAAACATGCTTTATAGTAGAAGGCCAACTTATTGACATAGAAAGAATGGTGGAATTAGAAAATCGCCATCGATAAACCATCACAGTAATAATTGATTCTGGTAAGAATCATCAATGGATGTTAAAACTAGTGGGTAAAAGTTTGATAAGAAACAGATGTTGATATCTTCTTTTTTTAATCATTATTGTGTTGATTTATAGTTCATTTTTGTTTTTAAAAGATTTTATTTTTCCTTTTTCTCCCCAAAGCCTCCCGGTACATAGTTGTGTATTTTTAGTTGTGAGTCCTTCTAGGTGTGGTATGTGGGATGCCACCTCAGTGTCACCTGATGTGTGGTGCTATGTCCGCGCCCAGGATTCGAACCGGGGAAACCCTGGGCTGCTGAAACAGAGCGCGCAAACTTAACCACTCGGCCACAGGGCCAGGCCCATGCTGATATCAAAGTGTTTCTCCACAAAGGGAAAAATAGTAACATTGCAGTGAAGAAATCTGGAGGCACCACCTTAACCAAGTAATCAAAGTTAACATAACCAGCATGAGACAAAATGACATGCTGTACCTCCTGTTATAATGCACTGAGAAGAACAGAGCAACTCCTGTGATATTCCTGCCAAAGGGCATAACCAGAACCTAATCATAAGGAAATCACAGAAAACTGCAGATTGAGCAATGTTCTACAAAATAACTGGCCTGCAAATATGTCAAGGTCAAGAAATACAAAGCTTGAGGAATGATTTCAGAATACAGGAGACTAAAGAAACATGACAATTTAATGTATGATCCTGGACCAGAAAATTTTTTTTTCCTCTAAAGCTTTATTGACACAATCGTGAAATTTGAATAAGGTTTGTAGATCAAATAAAAGTATTGTTATCAGTGTAAATTTTCTCATTTTCATCATTGTACTGTGATTATGGAAGAGAATGTCTTTGTTTTTAGGATGAATAACACTGAAGCATTCAGAGGAAAAGGTGCAACTGACCTTTCTGAATGAAATTCCAATTGTTCAGAAAAAAATAGTCATACAGCAAGTGCAATAAATGTTAGCAATTGCAGAATCTATATGAAAGTTATAAGGAATTCTTTGTGCTATACTTGCAACTTTTCTGTAAGTTCGAAATTATTTCAAAATAATAAGTTTTATTAACAAAGAGCAGGTTTGCGTTCTGCCTCCTCCATTAATTGCTCTGTGATGTTGGGCAAATTATGTCACCTCACTGTGCCTCTGTGTCCATCACATGAGGATCAAAATGGCACCCACATAAGGGGGTTGATATAAGGAATACATGTAACATTCTTAAAATTAGGCCTGCCAAATAGAAAGAGCACTATAAATTTTAGCTTTTTAAATTTTTTGAAAATTTGTGTCTTTTTTTTGCCTCCAAGAAATTTTCTTCTTTTGTCTTTTTTTCCTTTCCTATTCCCTCTCCTTCCTTATTATTGGTTTCTCCTTCTAGAAGTCCTATTAGACAGACATTAGAATTTCAGGCACTGCCTTTACATGTCATTTTCTCTCATGTTTTCCATCTTTATTCTTTTGTGCAGAGTTTGGGGAGAAACTCTAAGATCGATTTTTCTATTCTTTTAGTCACTCCTCCACTATCTCCAGTCTGCTATCAGCCAAGCAATTGAGTTATTTAATTCATGTGTTTAATCTCCAAGAGAGCAGATTATTTTGTTTTTTAAGTCTAATCTGGTTTTATGCACACTCTTTCTTTCCTAATATTTCAGGGGGTGGGACTTGAGGTAGGGTGGGAGATGTAGAAGCTTAATTGGGTTTTAAGGGTTGTGTACCATATTTCTGAGCCACTTTTCTGCCATTGGGATCCATGAAACACTCTAATATCATCAGAATAAATTTCACTTTTCACTTGTTACTTCTTAATTAAAAAGGTTTAATGAAAGTTTCCTGTGTCCGTTATCTTGTCCTATAGCCTCATACTTTGTTTTAAATAAACTTTTTATTTTAGAATGGCTTTAGATTTACAGAAAAGTTGCAAAAATAGTTGAGTTCCCAAATAATGAGCACCCAGTTTCCCCTTTTAAGATCTTACATTACTACAGTAGATTTGTCACAATAATAAACCAATATTGATACATTATTATTAACTAAAGCCCATACTCCAGTCAAATTTCCTTTGTTTTTATCTAATGTCCTTCTTCTGTTCCAGAATCCCATCCAGGATACCACATTACATTGAGTCATCCTGTCTCCTTATGTTCATCAAGACTGTGACAGGTTCTCAGAGTTTCCTTGTTTTTGATGTCTTTGACAGTTTGAGGAGCACTGGTCAGTTATTTTATAGAATGTCCCGTAAGTTGGAATTGACTAATATTTTTCTCCTAGTTAGACAGGGGGGTTGGATATGGGGGGAGGAAGACCACATTAATTGCCACTCTCACAACATCATATCAAAGGTACACGCTAGCAACATAACTAAAGTGTCACTGATGATGTTAGCCTCGAACGCCTAGCTGGGGTAGTGCTTGCCAGATTTCTCCACTGTAATCTTACTTTATCTGCCTTCCCATACTGCACTCTTGGGAAGGAAGTCACTATGCACAGCTCACACTTAAAGGGTGGGGAGTAAAGCTCCAACCACTTGAGGAGGGGTAATCCAAACAAAGTATCCAGAATTCTCCTACATGGGAGATTTGTTCATTTTCCTCCATTTGTTTATTTGTTCATGTCAGGATAGACTCATGGATATTTATTTTATACTTTGGGTTATAACACAATACTATGTTACCTTTTTTTCTTTTGCTCAAACTTTTCCAACTTTGGCCATTGTGAGCTCTTTCATTTGGCTCCTGTGTCTCTTTGACATAGCTCTATCATTTTGTATCTTGAGCACTTCCTTTACTTTCTGATATTCCCAGCTCATCTTGTATATTCCCTGCCCAGCTCTCAGCAGACGCAGCTAGAAAATATATTTGCATATACTAACGCAAGTATATACAATATGTGTGTGTATATATTTTACACTAAACATGAGTTAGCAACTATATTAGCTAAACATGAGTTCATATTGATTTTAAAAAGAGGGAAAATGTGATCCATAAACAGGAAAAAAGCAACCAATGGAAAGAGAACTTGAGATTACCCAGATACTGGAATTAGAAAGTAACAAATATGTTTATTACATTAATGGAAAGTATGGTCATAATGAATAAGTGGACAGGAACCTCAGAAGAAAAATGCAAAGTATAAAAGAGAACTGGGAATGAAAGTTTTATAACTGAAAAAACTGAAATGAAAATTTGACAGAATGAGCATAAGAGCAGATGAGAGGAATCAAAAGAAAGGGTCAGTGATCTCCATGATAGATCACTAATAATTATCCAATCTGAAGTACAAAAAGGAAAAAGATTGAAAAAAAGAGCAAAGGTACTTAAGGAACAATACTATTAAGTGACATATTGTACTTCTAATATTTTTTAATTTTTTTTGTTTTTTCCCTTTTTCTTCCCAAAACCCCCTGGTACATAGTTGTATATTTTTAGTTGTGGGTCCTTCTAGTTGTGGCATGTGGGACGCCACCTCAGCATGGCTTGAAGAGCAGTGCCATGTCTGTGCCCAAGATCCAAACCTGGAAAACCCTGGGCTGCCGAAGTGGAGCCCCTGAACTTAACCACTTGGCCATGGGTCCAGCCCCTGTACTTCTAAATAGAGTCCTAGAATGAGAGGATTGACAGAATATGGTAGAACAAAAACTATGACCAAAACTACCAAAATCTCTCAAATTTGATAAAATCTTGTAATCAGACAGAGAAAAACAACATATAACATATTGGGAAACAAAAATATGAATGATTCCTACTCAGAAACAACAGAAGCCAAAAGACAATGGAATAATATCTTCAAAGCACTAAATAAAAAAATGTCAACTAAGAATTCTATCTCCAGAGAAAATATCCTTTTAAAATGAAGATGAAATAAAGATATTTTCAGGTAAATGAAAAGTTAGATCATAACTAGCAGAATTGCAGTATAAAAAGTGCTAATGGACGTTCTTCAGTTGAAGGGAGTTGACATTACATGAAAATACAGACAAACGAAGAAAGGAAGAGCATCAGAAATGGTAAATATGTAGGTATATATAAAATATGTTTTCTATAAATGTTATTAAAATATATGACTTTAAAGCAAAATAATGCAACACTGTGTGGTGGGCTTTATAATATATGTAGCTGAATGTATGACAACAGTAGGACAACAAATAAGGAGTGTAAGTGAAAGGATATTGTTACAAAGTTCTTATGTTTTACATGGAGCGGTACAGTGTTAATTCTAAGTAGAACCATGTTAAATTAGGATGCATATTTTAGGGGCCAGCCTTGTGGCCAAGTGGTTGAGTTTGCGCACTTCGCTTCGGGGGCTCAGGGTTTCGCAGGTTCGAATCCCAGGTGCGGACATGGCGCTGCTAGTCAGGCCACGATGGGGCGGTGTCCTGCATGCCACAACTAGAAGCACCCACAACTAGAAATATACAACTATGTGCCAGGGGGCCTTTGGGGAGAAAAAGGAAAAATAAAATCTTAAAGAAAAAAAAGGATGCATATTTTAATTCTTAGAGCAACCTCTAACAAGATGCATAAAGGTACAGCTGAAGAGCCAACAGAAGAATTCAAATACATCAGAAAAAATTGATCAACCTCCCCAAAAAAGGCAGGAAAGGAGAAATAGTTAATAAAAAATGCGGCAAATAGAAACTAACAATATAGTAAACATAAATCCAACCAAACTAATAATTGCATAAATATAAACAAACTTTATATTTTAATGAAAAGCCAAAAACTGTCATATTGGATAAAAAATATGAAACCCAAACTACATGATATCGACTAGAAATGTATATTAAATATAAAATCAGATAGGTTCAAGGAAAAAATATGGAAAAATAAACCATCCAAACAGAAAGGATAAGAAAACTAGACTGACTATAATTTTAGACAAAACAGATGTTAAGACAAGAGACATAGAGAAATGTTTCATAATAGAACAGTCAATTCATGGGGGACACACAATCATAAATGTGTATACAACATATATATATATATGAAACAGGAAGCAAAAAGTGAGCAAACTAAACGGAGAAATAGACAAACCCACAATCGTAGTTTCCACCTAACTCCTACTTCACATATATTCTACTGTTTGCAAAACGAGACTTAAGATTGGCCCAGCCATTTTCAAATGACTTCTAAAGTTTTATATTCTTAGAAGAACAAATTCTTCCATCTATTAAATAATATATCATAGAATGTGAGATGGAGAAGATGCCGCACTGTAGTCCCCAGTGGGCTTATCCCGTTTCCTTCCTGAACAAACCCAGGACAGGACAAACCCATTATCACTCCTCTGAGAAAGGCTTCTGAAGATATTCTTCCTAATATTCACTCTCCAATCCTCCTCATTAGGAAGGCAAACAATTATAAATGCACGTGCTTAACGGAGCTTGAAAATACTTGAAGCAAAAACCTGACAGAACTAAACGGAGAACAGAAATAGACACACCTCTCAGTAATTACCAGAACTAGATTTTTAAAAATCAGTAGGGATAAAGAACATCTGAGTGACACTATCAACCACCTTAACCTAATAGACTTTTATAAAACAATACGTTCATAACTGCATGACGGAAAGAGGAAAAAGCCGCAAGGAGGGAGGGAGGGAGAGAGCCAGAGCGCCAGCCGCCTAAAGTGCAGCTCCAGGTTCTGTAGGGTTTGGAGCATATGTTTATTGAGTACCCACATTCTACTTGGATATATATACTGAACACCTGCTGTGTGCCTAGTACGTATATTGGGCGCCTGTTGATGCCAAGACTTCTTTCTAAGCTCTGGTAGGGCTTCCTCAGCGACAATCACATACGAGCGCTCGCAGACCGCCCTTTGTTCAGGTCCCGGGAGCCCCTCCCTCGCCAGATCATCTTCAAGCCCAGAGCCCTAGCTCCCGCGCTTGCGCACTCCGCGCAGCCCGTTGGGGCATTGACTACTGCGGACTACATTTCCCACAGGCCTCTGCGACCAGTTTCCTTCCGGCTTCCTTGCTGGTGTCGGCTCCGAGAGGTGAGTTGGTCGCGTGCATTGAGGAAATGGGCGCGGGGGCGGCGCGGGGGTGGTGCGGGCCTCCGAGTGAACCGGTTTGCAGGCACTGTGGAGCTTGTGACGGTGACTGGGCACTGGGTGCCCCGAGGCGTCCTCTGACCCCCTGCTTCAGGGCCGCACAAACCCCGCGGCCCGGAATGGCTCCGAGTTAGATGTCTGTGAAGGCCCCCAACAAAAAGACGCAGTGTGGGAAAGAACCGCTGCAGATCTTGGGAGCACGGCCACACCAGAGCGCCCTCGCCAGGGAGCTGCCGTGGACCTGGGGACAGATGCCGGAGCTGGCCTTTGTCCTCTGGCCTTTCTCTCTGATCCCGGGAAGGGCCAGCTTGCCCCCAGGCCCCCTCTTGCTCCTTTCGGGTTCTGTGTGTGGACGGTGGGAGCGGGGGCGTGTCCTGAGTCAGCCGGGCCAGCTGGGCTCCCGGGAGGCTCCCTGTCTCGAGATTTCGGTCTCCGTCCCCAATCTCGCTGGTCTTTAGGAAGATTGTGTTTCCTCTTTGGCCCGTGAGATACAATTTTTATTTTTCGGGGCATGAGAACATTTGCTTTCCCTGTGAAAGCGTGAAAATCAGCTAGGACTGAACAGTTAAAAAGCATCCCTGCTATTAATCAGGCTGGGCGAGAAGAGACAAAGCCAGCTGCAAAGTTAATAGAAAATATTATGTCTCCCCAGGTCATGCAGCAGTTGTAAGATGCCATAGCGACTCCTTCTTTGAGAGTAGCTGCTGTCTTACCAGTGATGCTCCAACGCACTTTGCTGTTTTTGGTGCTGGGGATACCCAATTGCTAAACCATCCTCGCTTCATGATAGCACTGTCTCCAGTTAATCCCAGTTTCTCCTCAGAAACAGGAACTATTCCAGAATTGTTCCCCGCTTCCCTTTTGAGCTCCTCCTCAAAATCCTTCTCTTGGAACTTAACCTTTTACAAAAGAGCTTTTCTTCTCCCTCTCCTCCATCGCATTCCAAACGCTCCTGTGGAATTTCCTCTCTCTCTCGAGTCAATAAATCTGACTTTGTCGGACTATGCAGGCTTGAGCTGGTTAGGCTTTAACCTCGGAAATACCCTGTCCTTGACCTGGTGCTTTGCCCTTCCTTCCCGGTGAGCGGTGGGGGCGCTGAGGGTAGCCCCCTTCCAGTGGGTGTTCGCCTGAACATTGAATCCCTCCTGGGAGCCGCTGCTGTCTCATCATTTGGGTGGTCTCCACCTAAACCTCCTGAAGGGAGGCCGCCTGCAGAGCTTTATTTTAGGCCGTGATTTGTTGAGAAGATTAAGGAGGTGGTTTGGTTGGTGACAGAGTCTTCTGCTTTTGAGGCTTTTAAGAAGTGAAAATGTGGTAGGGTTTCTAACAGAGAGATCTGTGTTGACAGGGGTGGGAAGGGAAGACCTTAGTAGAAATTTGAGAAGTGGTTTGAAGTTTCTAACAGTGAATTTGTTTCAGGCCACATATTTATGTGGTCTTATGAGAAGCAGTTTAGTGTAGTGGCAGTAGTATGGGGTATGGAGCTGAATTACCAGGATTCTAATCCTACACCTACCACTTAGAGTTAGGTGAATTTGGGGCAATTTATTTTATTTCTTTGTGTCACAGTTTCTTCATCAGTGAAAGGAGGATGATGATAGAACCTCTGTGTGGGATTGCTTTGAATAGATGAATTAATATATGTAAAGTCCTCAGATAATGCTTGCCATGTGATAAGTGCTCCATAGATTTAATTGGTGTGCTTATGTTGTAATTCCATGTTTTTCCTTATCACTCGGATCCAAAAATTATGAGAATTTTGTCCCATTTACTTCATCCATCCATGTAGCCCCGTTTCGTAAATTGTTGCTAATCAAGAGGAAGTACCTATTAACATGAAACTTTGAAATTTAGTAGTTAGTGTTATAAGAAAAAGCAGGGCTGAGAACTCAAACTTTTTATGGAAGGAAAAAGGAAGAGCAGAAGAGAATTTTCTTTAATTCTGGGAAGAAGAGTAGGTAATATTCTTCACCTTCAGTGATGTAGCTGACTTCAGGTAAATGTTTATTTGCTACTTTAGTGCTTTATTATATATACTGTCTTATTCAATCCTCATAGCAACCCTTTGAGATGGAATCTATAATTATCACCATATAGAAGGAAACTAAGGCTGAAAAGTAACAGGTCCAAGATGACACAGCTATTAACTATCAGAGCTGAGATTTGTATCCTGGAAGTTTGACAGCAAAGCCTGTGTTAATAATTACAACAGTATACCAAGTCTCATTATGTATACTTTAAAAAGAATCCTTCCTACCTTACTCAGTAATCCATCATGATGGAGAGAGAAGATGTTAATCTGATGACAGCAAGCACTGTCAAGTTATGTCCCGGTCATACTGAAGCTGTGGGGTCTGGAGGTAAATGGATTTCATACAGTAGGATTTATGCCTTACAATGTTTATTTTAATGATGTTCAATGCCAAGTGAGAGTAGTAGGACAGGAAGATCCAGCAGCCAGGGGAGGGCTTCATAGACATCTTAGCCCAAAGGATTGACTAAGAAGCAAAATAAAGTCATTTGTCAGAAGGACATGAAAGGCAGCAGCCGTGAGATGGCCATCATTGCTGAGGACGTCCGTCACGGGCTTTTTGCCGTTCTCTTCTGGGTGGTACTCCAACATCCAGGGGCAAATTAAATCATAGAGTTGGTTCGTGAATTAGAAGCTGAAGTAGAAAAGTCACTCAGGAAAAACGACAGCTGTTTTTAGAGTATCCTCAGCTTTTTTCTCAGTTCAGCAGAAGACCGAAAGAAACCCTTGAACTGGGAAAGTCTCCTTCTTTGGAGTATTTGTGTACTTGAGGTTCACGCTGTATTTAATATGGTGGTGAGCGTCACTGGCTGTCACTGTAAACATTTGACTGGTCCTTCTAGGCATATGTGTGATTTTTTTTTCCTGCCAAAATAGTTTAATGTCACATATGTTGAGGTTGTTTTTTTTCTTTGAGGAAAATTGTCCCTGAGTTAACATCTGTAGTCAGTCTTCCTCTGTTTGCTTGAGGAAGATTGTCACTGAGCTAACATCTGTGTCAATCTTCCTCTATTTTATGTAGGATGCCACCACAGTGTGGCTTGACGAGCAGTGCTAGATCCATACCCAGAATCCGAACCTGTGAATGCTGGGCAGCAGAATGGAGCTCACGAACTTAACCACTACACTACCGGCCGGCTCCTGTTTTTTTCATTTTAAACACACTGGCTTCACTCATTTCATCAAAATTGTGGCAACATTGTCACTTTTTAATATTTACATGGTTTTCAGTGGTATAAATGCATTACAGTTTATTTAATCATTTCTCTGACTAGATTCTTTTCAGCATCCCTCTGCAGACATTTTTAGGTACATGTACAAATAGTTCCTTTGGTCCCGGAAGTGGAGTTTCTGCTTCACGGGGTTTTCAGGGCTACAGGGTCTAAATGGTGCTTCTCACCATTCTAAGTTTGGACCAACCTAGTGTGCATTTCCCTGTGACCCTGCTGAGACGGGGCATCATTAGTCTTTTAGATCTCCCCATCTAGTCACTGGAAAAGATATTTTTTTGATTGTTTAACACACATCTCCTTAATTAGTGATGAGGTTCAGTATCTTTTGAAAGGGGATTTCTGTTTTTTGGTGAATTGCCCTTGCAATAGAAATGCTAGCCTTCAGAGGCAAAAACCAAAGTTGAAAGGTGGCTTTTTAGTTAGAGACATGTGGATGCAGAACAGAGCTCTGCCACTTACTATCTGAATCGGGGCAAATGATCGGGCTCCCGAGCATCCGTTTCCTGAGCTGTTGGAAGGAGAGAAGCACTACATTGCAGAACAGTGCTGAGGAGCAACGCCCATCACACACAAGTTCTCCATGACTGTTCGTTGGGGACTAACCACAGCATCATGGATCCCCCCCTCCCCAGCTTGGATCCTGAAAGAGAGGGGTTGGCAGAGGATGTCATGGTCTGAGAGGTCCTGCTTGGGAAACAGTAGTGAGCTGTCCTGGTGGGGAAAAGGCCAGTGCGGCCTTGCAGGGGCCGTAGCTGCCAGGCTCAATCCGTGTGCTTTTCAGTCTTTGTGTTCAGGAAGCTCAGGCAGGATCCTGGGGGCTCAAAGGAGGCTCTATTTGGATGCTGTGGCCCTTTCTGAGCCCTGAAAAGTTGTGCTAGAGGGAGGAAGAGCTGCTCAGGACAAGTTGGAGTCCTCTAGTGTCAGGACCAGATCCGCATTGCCAAACAGAGAATTGGTGAGAATCCTCTTGTAGAAGTATCGGCTTCTACCCCAAGTCTGTCGTTGTCCATCTGGATTTCTTCAGGCTCTGGATTGCTTCAGACTCCCTATACTCTCCCCCAGTTTGTGTGGGTCTGGGGTTGGTGTGGGTATAGTGGTGGGAATAGTTGAGAAGCAGGAATGGAAGAGAAAAAAAGCTGTGTTAATGTAAGTCACTTGGGGAGCTCTGAGGCACATCTGGTTTCATGGATTCCTTTTCTTCCTCCAGATCTGGCTTTTCTGGACACTGCTGTTCTCCAACAGAGAAGTCTGGAGAAGGACTGACCAGTTCTTGCAGTTCGAAACCATGGCCCATGTAAGCTGATGTTTCTTTCTCCTTTTTTTTTTTTAAAAAATTGGCACCTGCGGTAACATCTGTTGCCAATCTTCTTTTTTTCCTTCTTCTTCCCAAGGCCCCCCTATAAGTAGTTGTATATTCCAGCTGTAGGTTCTTCTGGTTGTGCTATGTGGGACGCCACCTCAGCATGACCTGATGAGTGGTGCTAGGTCCGCGCCCTGGATCCGTACTGGTGAAACTCTGGGTCGCCAAAGTGTGAACTTAACCAGTTGGCCAGGGGGCTGGCCCCTCTTTCTCTGTTTTGAGATATTGTCAATTTCTAGGTCGTGTCTACATACTCATTTGTTATCTTGAAATTTCCTATTTAGCAGAACTCCATCTAAGAACCTGTTCTAGTTCCTCTCATTCCTGTGAGAGTTGGGGACAAATAGCTCAGTATCCTCTCCGTGCATCCTTCCCTTTTCTCCACTAATGTGGAGCATCTGCTCTCTACAAAATCATCTGTCAAGAGCCATGAGGGAGCAAAAGTGAAATGCTTGCGAAAAATGTAGGCATTCTCTGCAGGATGTCCCCTCTGTTAACATTTTCCAACAGAATAGCTTTTGTTTTTAATACTTCAACTTCAGAGAAAGCGTATTTCTCTGAGTACAGTGATTTTTAGTTTAGTTGTGTGTAGGAAAATTTATGTCCCCAATACACAATTTGACCTTTTTTTAAAGTTTTTTGAACTTTTCGTTGACATATAATGTACATGGAGAAAAGTGCACAAATCGTAAGTGTACAGCTGAATGCGTTTTCATAAATTGAGTGCATCTATGCTGCCAGCACTCGAGTCAAGAAAGAGAATATTACTCGCACTTGTGATGCTGTGCTTGAGCCACCCCCTCCCCACCCAGTCCAAATGTAACCTCTGCCCTCACTTCAAATACCATATATTAATTTTGCCTGTTTTTAGAACTTTATGTAAGTGAAATCGTATAGTTCAATGCAACATTTTTTAACAAAAAACAATATGCAGAAAGAGTCTTGTCATATTCCAAGTTTAATTGCTAGACTGTCAGAAGCATTGGCAGATGTTTTGAAATGCACACAAGTATCTTGAAAGGGGATGTGTGCATCTGGGGCTGCTGGTGATAAAAGAGGCATCCGAGCATGATAGTGAGTGTGAGCCATCCCTGCCTTTGTGCATTTTCATAGTGCACCTCACATATGGCCATTGTTTTTGTCTAGTATAAAATGAGTTCCTAAACAGTTGGAAAAGTGTTGAAGAAAATTGTGGAGAAAGAAACAAAACAGATGAGAAAAATGAGTTCAGTAAAAGAGACAATGAAAATACAAAGCCAAAGATATCATGTGTGCACTGACCCATGTGTATTAGCTTCTTCCTTTTTTTTTTTGCTGAGGAAGATTAACCCTGAGCTAACATCTGTGCCAGTCTTCCTCCACTTTTTTTTTTATTGGCACCTGAGCTTACATCTGTTGCCAGTCATCTTCTTTTTTTTTTCCTCTTCTCCCCAAAGCCCCCCAGTACATAGTTGTATATTCTAGTTGTAGGTCCTTCTGGTTCTGCTATGTGGGACGCCACCTCAGCATGGCCTGATGAGCGGTGCCATGTCGGTGCCCAGGATCTGAACCAGTGAAACCCTGGGCTGCCAAAGTGGAGCGCAGGAACTTAACCACTCGGCCATGGGGCTGGCCCCGTTCCTCCACTTTTTGTGTAGGTCGCCACCACAACATGGCTGACACGTGGTGTAGGATCCAAATCCATGAACCAAGGCCACCACAGTGAAGCGTGCCAAACTTCACTATGCTATGGGGCTGGCACCAGTACTGTCATTCTTTATTGGGGGGAAATGTGAAGCTAGTTGGAGGGTTAGAATTGATGTATAATGCCTTATAATTCTTTGCTTTAATATGGTGGGAAAATAGGCAGCTGGTTCATAATGTAGTGTGACAGCGCCTGATTTGCAGGAATGGATTATTGATGTTAAGTGGGAGATCCCTGTTTTGACTTTTCCTTGAAGACCTGTGATTTGGTGAAAGAGAATTTGGCCCTATTTGACTGCTCACAGGGAAAACTCGAAACTTCTCCACAGCCCTGAGCTTTCCAAGTGCGTAAGATGGGGTTCAGTGTAGGCTGCTCTCAGTCTCTGTACGTGTTGAGATCTTATGGTTGTAATGCTTTTAGGATCGGGTGGATTAGGTAGGGATGTGGTTGGGGCCTCTGAAGACCTAAAATTTCATGTGCTGCCTTGATGTCTGTGTCGGGGCCTCAAAGGCCTACCCATGAGTTCCCCTGCTCTCACCAGATATGTCCCTCAGCCAGTGGAGAAGACTCCCTACCTGGCCAGTTCCCCCATCAGCCACACCAGCTAAACTCATCCTGGTCCTCAACCTATTGGGTTTCACCTCCCTGCCAGCCCGCAGAATTACTCACACAAGCCAGTCATGTCCTCCTGCAGGAACCAGGGAACACCTCACCCTCTATTTACGACAAAGCCTGCCTCCCACACACCCTGCTTGTTCACTGTATTCCTGAGTGCAACCCCTGTGTGGCCCTGCATGACGTGTGGTGTCCTTCTTCCCCCGGCTGTGAGTGTATTTGACTGATAAACTGCCGTCAGGCTCATCTCTCTGGTGTCGGGTGTTCAGCCATCTCATACAGCTTAGGGCGAGGGCCCCCCCCCCGCCCCCCCACCCCCCCGCCACCAATGGTGTGAAGAGGAGGCGATCAGAACAGGACTGCAAATGGAGAGATCAAGAATCATCTCTGGGGGACCCTGAGAGAAGAAAACCAGGAGCAGAGTGCATTGTGTCGTTTTACAGGATGTGCTGGTCTAGAGAAGGGCTTCTCAACCTTGGAACTATTAATATTTTGAGCCAAGAAATCTTTTATTTTGTGTGTCCTTTGCATTGTAGGGTGTCTAACAGTATCCCAGCCTCTATCCGTCACATGCCTGTAACACTCACACCCCTTCCCTGCAGTTGTGGCCACTAAAATTGTCCCGAGACATGGCCCCTTGTCTTCTAGGGAGTAAAATCAGTCCTCATTGGAAAGCTCTGGTCCAGACGGATGTCTTCACGATTCAGTGTCCTCTCACTTGAGAATGAGGAGAGGTGTTCAGTGAGAGATGATGGGTGACAAAGAGAAGAAGGTCACCCAGATGCATAAGTAATAGGTAGTGTAGACCATGTAGTTGAGGAAGATTTTTGAGTTTATATTGACTTGAAATCTCTAAATAGAAAAAACAGAGAAAGATTAAATCTAAAATATTCAAGATGTGGATTACCATGTCGAAATTTTTAAATGTTTACTAAAGAATTGGTCATACATTGTAATATCTTAATAGACGTATGTTAACATGTTATGAGGAAGTTAAATTTCATTGAAGTAAATTGGAAATTGCTGTTGCTTCAAAATAATTAGTGCAATGCAATGTTCTTCAACTTGAATAACTGTTTTAACAAGATCATGCTTTCCTGAAATATGAAAGAGACGACAGTGTGTAATATTGTGTTTTAAATTAAAACTTTACCTTTGGAAAATAAATCCTGGAAAATGGCCCAATAAAAAAAAAAGAATTGGTCATAAAAGGGAAAATATTTATAGTAAAATCTGACTTTATGGACTGGAGTCTATTTCCTTAGAGATTTTGTAATACATCCAGGAGAAATTTCTACCAATTTTTTTTTCATGATCCTTAAATGGAAAAAAAAGTGGAAGACCTCATATTTCTTAAGAGTTTGTGGTGGACACACAGCTTGCAGAAGGCTTGTGTGCACTGTTGCGTTTCATTGGGACTTTTTTTGATTATTTTATTTATTTCCAGATAGTTTTGGGTAAAAATTTAATCTTACATGTAGCCACAGGACTGACTATTCAAGACATGTAGCACTCTGCTTCAGTGACACTAATTTTCTTACTGTCCGCTATGGATGTCATAAGTTTTCAGCCCTACCCTGTTTGCTTGATGTGTGACCCCCTGTCTGCAATGCAGTCCTCAATCTCCTCTCTTTCTATTTTAAAAGTATTTCATTTGTTTTCACAAGTAGTACATGCGTTTTATTTTTGCAGAGTTCGGTGACATTCAGGGACGTGGCCATAGACTTCTCACAGGAAGAATGGGAGTGCCTGGACTCGGCTCAGAGGGACCTGTATCGGGATGTGATGTGGGAGAATTACAGCAACTTCGTCTCGCTGGGTAAGGCTCTTCGTCTCAAACCATGTTCACTTTCTCTACTGCCAATTTCAGGAAGATGTTTTGAGAAACTGGATACATTTTTTCTCCCTGTTCCAAAGGCATGGTTTATACTTTGTTAGGTTAGAAATAGGCCCCTCCACTTAACACTTCTTCCCTCCCATCTGCCTTGTCCTTTCAGGCTCTGTAATTTCCTTGTTTCCTTAGTATTCAAGGGGCTGGGTTTAAATTCTGGGTTGCTTACAACAGAAATCAAGAAGCTAGATTTCACATTGTATTTGAGCTCAGAATTGATGTAGGTGCTTACCACGCCTTTCTGATCCACCTGCAAGGAGACTACTTAGACACAGGGGTTCCGAGTCTCTCTAAAAATTGAAGCAGGCTGGAGAACTTATATAGTATGAGATAGAGCCACAAAGTTTATTTAAAACGCAGGTAAACACCTTCTGTTTCCTATCACAGACATATTCAGTTCCACCTGCTTTGTGGTTGAAAGTTAAAATATGAGAACGCTGCATTTAATATTGAATGAATATCTCAGAAAGGATCTGAGGATGTCTCAGGAAGCCTCTTATTCTCCTCTCAGCAAATTGATAACGATAAAAATTAATAGCTAATACACATATTATGTGTATATATATATATACACACACATATAATTGTATATGTGCTTAGGTATTATTCTGAGCATTGTACATTATTAATTAATCCTCACGACAACTCTGTGAGAAACATACTATTATCCTCAGTTCAGATGGGAAGACTTAGGCACGAGTGGTTAATAATTTGCTGAGATAACGCAGCATCAGAGGCACAATTTGAACCCAGGCAATCTGGATCCAGGTTCTGTGTCTCAACCGCTACACAAGACTTCTTCTCACTGGAGCTTGTATGAATTTAAATTGTATTAAGTCCTGTTCTTAACCATCTGGTGTCCAATTCTTATGGTCCTGAGGTTACCCTAATATGAGTGTTCTTCAACTCCCTCGTGTTGCTTTGCTCTTAGGCTTTATAAAGTACCATTTTGATCCATGGTTAATTATAAATTTAACCAAATCTGAACCTAAGGACTTTTGAGCTTATAATTTCATATCACATTATCTTTTAAGCAGGACCTTCCATTTCTAAACCAGACACAATTACCTTATTGGATGAAGGGAAGGAGCCCTGGATGGTTGTGAGGGAAGGGACAAGAAGACACTGCCCTGGTGAGTGAGGGCTGAGCAGGCATGGGGAAGTCATTACTACAGGTCATAGCAAGCCTGTTAGGGTAGAGATACAGCCTTGAGATGGCATTGGGATCTCTCTTCAAAAACCTGTGTCCTGTGGAGGAAAGACCTGAGACCTGGGAAGCAAATTAAAAGCTTTTAAGCCTGGACTAGCAAAAGAACTGTCGTAAATGCAGTCCGTTGTTGACCAAAACGTCATTATGGGACACATGACTGTAATGATAAACAACCCAATTAAAAATGGGTTAAAGGGGAGCTGGCCTGGTAGTGTAGTGGTTAAGTTTGCACATTCCGCTTCAGCAGCCTGGGGTTCACGGGTTTGGATCCTGGGCACAGACCTACACACTGCTCGTCAAGCCGTGCAGTGGTGCTGTCTCACATACAAAACAGAGGAAGATGGGCACAGATGTTAGCTCAGGGCAAATCTTACCTGCCCTCCCCTCAAAAAAAAGGGATAAAAGGTACATCCATACCATGAAATAATACTCAGCAGCAAAAGGGAATAAACTATTGATTTACGCAATGTCTTGAGAGAACCTCAAGGAAGTTATGCTGAGTAAGAAAAACCGATAACAAAAGGTTATGTACCGCATGACTCCAATTATGTAATATTAATGAAATAACAAAATTATGGAGATGGAAAATGGATTACTGGTTGCCAGGGGATAGGGGTGTAGGGGAGAGGGGATGGTTAGGGCTGTAAAGGAGTAGCACAAGGGAGTCTTGTGGTTGTGGTACGGTTGAGTGTCTTGATTGTGGTGGAGTCATGCCAGACTAGATGTGTGATATAGAATTGTATAAAAGTATATACATACACACAGGAGGTCATGGATAGCGGGTGAAGTCTAAATAAGCTAAATAACATTAATTTCTTGATTTGAATATTGTACCGTAGTTATGTAAGAGACTTTCCTTTTACATTTTACATTTCAACATCCTGTGAATCTATAATTATTTCAAAATGAAAAGTAAACAAAAGTGTCCCATTGGGGTTGATGGGTGAAATATTTGAACAAAGGGCCAAGTATTCTTTTTCTTGATCAGTGACTACAATTTGTTTATATCCAAATCTGGATTAGCTTGAACTGCGGTAGCAAAATACCATAGAGTGGGTGACTTAAACAACAGTAATTTGTTTTCTCACAGTTCTGAAGGCTGGAAATGGAGATTAGCATTTTGGGGCTCTGATGAGGGCTCTCTTGCTGACTTGCAGATGGCCCCTTTCTCACGCTGTCCTCAGGTGGCAGAGGGGAAGGAGAGAGATCTTTCTCTCTTCCTCTTACAAGGCCACCAATCCTATCAGGTTAGGACTCCACCCTTAGGACTTCATTTAACTTTACCTCCTAAAAGCACTGTTTCCAAATACGGTCACACTGGCACTTAGGGCTTCAATGTGCAATTTCGGACGGACAAGTTCAATCCATAGCATATAGGATCCAGGTTCTTTCCAGCTTCTATTTTGATTAGTTTATGTATTTCTTTCATTGCCTAAAAATAAATGCATTCATTTATTAACAGCCGGGCAGTCTAATCTCATGTAGGCTGACCTGGATTTAGGGGGCAGCTCCCCAAGCCTATCAATGGTAGCTATATATATTTATTTTATTTATTTATTTTTTTTTGATGAGGAAGATTGGCCCTGAGCTAACATCTGTTGCCAATCTCCTGGTTTTTTTTTCTTCTCCCCAAAGCCCCAGTACATAGTTGTATATCCTAGTTGTAAGTTGGTTTAGTTCTTCTATGTGAGATGCTGCCACAGCATGGCTTGATGAGCGGTGTGTAGGTCCATGCCCAGGATCCGAACTGGTGAACCCTGGGCCACTGAAGTGGAAGCGTGTGAACTTAACCACTCAGCCACTCGCCCGGCCCCCAGTGGTAGCTAGATTGAGTGCTCAGTCTGAACCGCACTGTGCTAGACCCCAGTGGAACAATTGTAAGCGAGAGTGAGGGGTCCCAGCAGTCATGTTGTTTACATTATAATAGGAGTAAGGACAGTAAGTAACCAAATAAATAAACAGTATAGGTAGTGACAGGTATTTTTAAGAAAAGTGAGAAGAGTAAGGGAATGGAAATTCGCGGGTGTAGACAGGTTTGTTTTAGGGTGGTCAGGGCTCTTTGAGGAGTGAAATTTGAGTGGAGACATGGGAAAAGAGCTCAGGCCGTAGGAATATCGAAAGCGGGAGCAGTCCTGATAGAACAGCAGATGCAGAGGCCTCGGGTCGGGGGACGGGAGCTTCGTGTGTTTGAGGAACAGCAGGAAGATTCCTGAAGAACAGCCAGGGTGATTAGAATGAGGAGGAGGGTTATTCTCACTAGCGCTGTGAGACCGCCAACATCTCTCCTTGGATCTTAGCCTTTTAGAAGCTGCTTTCTGTTTAATTTCTCGCCCGGGGTAGATGCACAACTCAAGAGTCAGCACATGCCTCAGGGGAAGTTCCCTGCAGTGTCGGCTTTATTCAGCCTGTTTGCTTTCGCCCAGGACCTTGGCTGTCTAGTCCTGGCTTATGTGGTTGTTCATTAGTGTCATAAAACAATTTTTACTTTAATTAACCTTTTTAGTTATTTTTAGTAGGTTAGGCTGATAGCAGCTTCTGCATGATAGCCAGAAACGGAAGTCGCCTTTCCCATCTTCTGTTAGAGTATTTCTATATTTTAGATCAAATAACCTGTGAATTATGTTCTGTAACTGTGATCCTTACATGATTAACGGTGTATTAATACTAGTCATAGAGTTAAAAAGATTCAGTGCTCATACTCGTCCTTATGATTTAGTTTTGTTTTTCTTTCTTTTGAGCTCTTAGTTTATTTTTTGTTGCATTCCTCAAGAAAGGTTCATGGGTCCTAATGAAATCTACATGCTTGATAATTTACTTTATTCAAGTACACATGCATACACACATTTAAGTTTTAGCATAAGAACAGAATATTGTTATCAACAGTATGTTTACTGAAAATTTTTAATATTTTTATTCAGTTGTCATCACCATCATACTATTTTAATTATTGAAGCTTTTTAGTGTGCTTTTAATAACTATTGGGGTACTACCTTTCATTACTCTTCTTTTCCAGTTTTTAAAAATTATTCTTGGTTATTTTTCTATGTGGATTTTTGAATCGACATGTCTAATTCTAGGGGAAATAAATCCTTTGGTATTTTCTATTTGGAATGCATTGTTTTTGTCCCACCACTCTGTTTGCATAATAGGCTTCTGTTGGTCCTTACAGCAAATTGCATTTCCGAAGGGCATTAAAGAAAGAAATCAATCCTTAGCCTGCATATTATTCTGGTAACAGACTAATTTTCTGATTCTAGAGAAATAAATTATGTTCTTTCTCCTCTTGTTGAGTAGAGTTCCAATGAGATACAGAATCACAGAGCATCAATTAAAAATACAGGCCAGCCCCAGGGGCCGAGTGGTTACGTTCACGCGCTCCGCTCTGGCGACCCGGGGTTTCGCTGGTTGGGGTTCTGGGCGCAGACTTGGCACCACTCTTCAGGCCATGCTGGGGCAGCGTCCCGCATGCCACAACTAGAAGGACCCACAACTAAAAGTACACAACTATGTACCAGGGGACTTTGGGGAGAAAAAGGAAAAATAAAATCTTAAAAAAAAAAAAAATACAGGCCAGCTTATGGCCACCACTCTTATGCTTTTGGGATCTCTCAGGGAGGAGCTGCTCAGTGGTGTTTCCTCTGGAAGCTGCTTCAGCCAGAGCCGGAAGCGCTTCCTCTCGGAGGGCTCAGCGGGTTACGGCACCTGTGCCGCCGGATCCTGGTCTCTTTGGCTGTCCTGCTGAGATGTCCTCCAGCCCTTCCGTGTTATGGGGACAGCTGGTGTTACCCTCGTAAATAAGGGCTGGGCAGTCTAATCTCGTGTAGGCTGACCTGGGTTTAGGGGATCAGCTACCCGAGCTTATCAATGGCAGTTATATATTAGTGATAGAAAACCCCAAACAAAAATAGCTCCCCACTCCTTTTAAAACGTATGCTTAAAAGCCACTTACAGGGGCCGGCCCTGTGGCCGAGTGGTTAAGTTCTCAGGCTCTGCTTCAGCGGCCCAGGGTTTCGCTGGTTCAGATCCTGGGCAACCGCTCATCAGACCACGCTGAGGCGTCATCCCACATGCCACAACTAGGAGGACCCACAACTAAAAATATACAACTATGTACCGGGTGGCTTTGGGTAGAAAAAGGAAAAATAAAATCTTAACAAACAAACAAAAAAGCCAGTTACACAGATTCATGTAAAATAGTGTTGATCCTTAATTCAAAATACTGTCATGATTGAATTATTATTACATTGCATCAGGCTGCTTAAATCTCTGACCTACAGGTTTTTTCTATTCTAGGTGATAATCTTTTGACTAAAGAAAACCATTACAAATTAATTTTTGGAGGAGAGTATGGGCAAACAGAAACACTACTTTGAGTTCATTATTAAATACTTCAGAACAAGAAAAAAGAAATAGAATATGAATGCCTTAGGGGAAAAGACACTTTACATTCTTTTTTTTTTTTTGAATAGACTTCATTTTTAGAGCACTTTTAGGTTCACAGCAAAATTGAGTGGAAGGTATGGAAATTTTCCATATGCTCCCTGAGGATTGCATTCTTTTTATAAATCAGTGGGCAGTGATGTCTTTTTTTGTGTGTAGATTTTTTAAATACTTTTTAAAATCTGGTTTGTTGGTGAAAATATAGTTTACATGCATCAAAATTCACTCTTTAGTGTCCAGTTTTAGGAATTTTAATAAAGAACTGTGAAGGGTCTGCAATTTTCCCCTACTTGCAGTTAGCCTGCCACAGTGTCATGGATGCTGGCAGAAGACACAGAGTCCTAAGCCAAAGAAAGGGTTTTATTGCTCACGGCACAGCAAGCAGCATGAGCATCAGCATGTTGGCATCGTGCCTCTTTGCCTACACATCCCGTGGGGGTGGTGCGGATGGGTCTCCATAGACCCCTGATTGCGCGTGAGCTGCATTATTGGAGAGGAACCCTGAGCTTAGAGAACCACATGGTTCAGAATGGGCAATAAGCATGTATGACTTTAGCTCTGGGGGAGATAATACCTCTATTATACTGAGCAGTTAGCACGCCTGCCTATTTATCCAGAGAGAGACACTATCTCTACCTTCCAGGGTGGTTTGTTCTGCAAACATTCTTGAAAAGACAGCCCAGAACAAAGGTAGTCAGTGCTTCTGCTCGCAAGATGGGCAAAAATGGTGAATTGCTCTGAGTATCTAGTTGCTATTTTTGTTTTGTTTGAATACTTTCCTTTTTTTTCTTATTATCTTAGCTAGTGGTTAATATATTTCACTATTTTTTTTAAACAACCTGGGTTTTTTGTATATTAATTCTTTTTCTGTTACCTAATTAATGAAGTTCTGCTTTTATTTTAATGTATTCCCTCCTAGGTTCCTCAGTATATTTTGTTGTTCTTTTTCTAAGTGTTGAATGGGATACTCATATATTTTTTCCTTTATTTTTATTGCTGTAAGAATTTAAATGTCAATTAATTTTCTTCTAAGATCTGTAGCTAGATTTCATAGATTCGTGAAATGTGTTATTTTCAATATTCTAGAAATTCTGCAATTTAGTAGAGAGCTTTTAAAATTGGAAGTGAAAATCTCTTGGTTTTATGATTTTATTATTTCTCATTTTGTTTCATAGTGATCAGACTGTTGTTTGAGTCATTTCGACAGTTTTATACGTTTATATTGTAGTCACAGAAAAAACTTTCCTCTCTCTCCTATGCCATCGTTCCCCATCTCTTTGCTTACTTCAGTCCGCATAGAGATTTTCTTCACGCAAGTCCCCCATCTGGATCACCGTCTTTGAGCCCACATCCAACATAACTTTTATTTTTACTCTCTTGCACTCAGGTGATACCCATCCCCATTCCACATTTGGGAGTCGTTCTGCTATACTCACTATCCACCCATGCCTTTTTGCTCAGGATTTCATAAGCCTGTCAATGTTAGCATGATTGAAAAATCTTTGAGATTGTTTTCTGGGAAGTCCAAAAGTTGTTTTGGCCATGTAGGGTGGGAGAGGAGCACCCAGGGAAGATATGAAGGCACAAATGTTGTAGTAAATGTAGCATTGATAAATAATGGAATAAACTCTAGTGCCGATAGGTAAGTCATGGCGTGTAGGGCAGTATAAAAGATTAGAGACAGATGTACATATTTATTAGTGGTTACGTAATTATAGGAATTAATTGTGAGTAACATCTATTGTGGATTTGGGGTTGGTTATTTAGTGGTAAATGAATAGAGGTTGTTTCTGCCACTGGGGAAACTTAGGGTAAGACGCTAACAGAATAAGAAATGAGAAAGATAATAAATACGGTATCCCCACATTGGCAGTAGTGTTCTAAAGAAGAGCACCACGTTGCTGAGAGAGACCATAAAGTGCATAGATTTAAATCGGGTCAGCTGGAGTAGCCTTTCTGAAGAAGTGATGTTTGATTCGAGACCTGAGGATGAAAAGAAGCCAACCATGCCGAGTCAGAGGATTTCTCAAAGAAGGAGCCGCCTGTGACAGTCCTGTTTGATGGGAACAGTTGTAGTGCATTTTGTGAGCTGAAAAGAGGCCTTTGTGGCATGAAGAGAGTGAGTAAATGGGAGAGGAGTTGATAAGCAGAAGCCTTATTGTCCTTGCTCAGGTAACGGTATTTTATTCTAATTGCAAAGAGAGATCATTGAAAACATTGGAGTAGAGAGGCTCAAACATTGGTCAGCATCAGAATCATTTGTTGAAGAGCGTAAATAAGAACAAAACAAAAACACGCCCGGGACCTAGTCCCGTAGGTTTGGATTCAGTCAGTTACAAATCCCCCTGTATGGTTTTAACAAATCTTCAGGTGACTCTCACCCACACCTGAATCGGCCTCCAGTGGTGTCGCTCATTTCCCTAATCACCAGCCTCACCTCCATTCCTGGTCTCTCCTTAGATTCTCTGTGTTTCCTTTGCCTTTCTTTGAAACGTATGAAAATACAGTCTGTTCTATAATACAATTAATAATCCATGATACACATTTGCTAAAGAGTGAAATGAAACAGGGAATGATATCAGTCAATGTGGAAACTAGTTGGTTCACAGGTAATTTTCCTAGTTGAATGGAGACAAAATAGTAGAAGTAGATTTATGACATTCAGCAGGAAAGGCAAAAGCCTTCAATTTGATGCTTTATTCTTAGGAGCCCTTTCACCTCTATATTAAGAAAATTAATAATAAATGCCTGCACACAGGGTTCCTTCCCCAGAGACATATACCATCAGCCTTGCGTAGCTCCAGCTAAAGACCAGTTACACTTCGCCCTGTTCTCACTTTAATGGTAGCCTCAGTGGCTCGAGACTTTATTTTCATGTGCAATTTCTCAGCACCTGAAATCCAGCATTTCCACTTTATTTTGTGTATTTTAATATTCATGAAGTGGCCTTCAGCCATGCTGACTGCGTTTTGGGTTATCTCTTTCAATATCAATTATATTTGTTAGTGTTCTGCTAATAAAGTTGCATAGATTTGAGTGGTCGTCTCTAGCCCTATTTTCCTCATAAACTCTTAATTTTTGGTGTGTAATTTTGAAGAAGATAAGGGTTTTTTAGGTACTCATATGTGGTATTGTGGCAGAAATGCCTATGTTCTAGAGATGTCTAATCCATCCACTTGTAACAGGCATTATTATAGGTGCCTTTAATTTTTCTATAGAAGTTTTCTTCTGAAACAGGAAAACAGCCTGTGTTTGCTTTCTTGTTTTTTTTTTTTTTCAGATTTGGAGTCCAGATACAGGACCAATACGTTATCTCCAGAAAAGGACATTTATGAAATATATTCATTCCAATGGGAGATAATGGAAAGAATTAAAAGCTATAGCCTTCAGGACTCCATTTTCAGAAATGATTGGGAATGCAAAAGCAAGATGGAGGGGCAAAAGGAACCACAAGAGGGATATTTTGGGCAAGTGAAAATTACTTCTGAAAAAATGACCACTTACAAAAAGCATAATTTCCTTGCTGAATATCAGAGAGTTCATAATGGAGAAAAGTTATATGAATGTAAGGAATGTAGGAAGACCTTTATTCGTCGCTCAACACTTAGTCAACATCTGAGAATTCATACTGGTGAGAAACCTTATAAATGTAAGGAATGTGGGCAGGCCTTTAGACAGCGTGCACACCTTATTCGACATCACAAACTTCATACTGGTGAGAAACCCTATGAATGTAAGGAATGTGGGAAGGCCTTTACGGTGCTCCAAGAACTTACTCAACATCAGAGACTTCATACAGGTGAAAAGCCCTATGAATGTAAGGAATGTGGGAAGGCCTTTAGAGTACATCAGCAACTTGCTCGACATCAGAGAATTCACACTGGTGAGAAACCCTATGAATGTAAGGCATGTGGCAAGACCTTTAGGCAGTGTACACACCTTACTCGACATCAGAGACTTCACACTGCTGAGAAGCTCTATGAATGTAAGGAATGTGGGAAAGCCTTCGTATGTGGTCCAGACCTTAGAGTACATCAGAAAATTCATTTTGGTGAGAAACCCTATGAATGTAAGGAGTGTGGAAAGGCTTTTAGAATATGCCAACAACTTACTGTCCATCAGAGTATTCACACTGGTGAGAAACCTTATGAATGTAAGGAATGTGGGAAGACTTTTAGATTAAGGCAACAACTTGTTCGCCATCAGAGAATCCATACTCGTGAGAAACCCTATGAATGTATGGAATGTTGGAAGACCTTTAGTAGTTACTCACAACTTATTTCACATCAGAGCATTCATATTGGTGAGAGGCCTTATGAATGTGAAGAATGTGGGAAGGCCTTTAGACTGCTCTCACAACTTACTCAACATCAGAGTATTCACACTGGTGAGAAACCTTATGAATGTAAGGAATGTAGAAAACCTTTTAGACTGCTCTCACAACTTACTCAGCACCAGAGTATTCATACTGGTGAGAAACCTTATGAATGTAAGGAATGTGGTAAGGCTTTTAGACTTTATTCATTTCTTACTCAACACCAGAGAATTCATACTGGTGAGAAACCTTACAAATGTAAGGAATGTAAGAAGGCCTTTAGACAACATTCACACCTGACTCAACATCAGAAAATTCATAATGGAATTTGATACAAGTAAGCCTTCAAATGTACATTATGTTACAGAACATCAGAAAATTCATTTTTGAGAAAATTTGTTTCATGCTCACAACTAAGCCTAAGTTAAATATATAATTTACCTAAAAAAATATGTTGCTTTAAAAGCCTTCCATCACATTCAAACATTGTTTGTCTTCAGCAAATTCATGTGAGAGAATAATACAATGAATGTAGGAAAATCTTTAGCCTTATCTATCATTATCTCCATTTCACCTCTTTATTAACAGTATGTTGTTAGACAAGGTACTTAAACTTTTGTGCCTCATTTTGCTCACTTGTAAAATGGTGATAATAGTACCTATGTATACTAATTATTTATTGCTATGTAATAAATTACCACAAACTTAGTAGCTTAAAGTTATACACATTTATTATCTGACACTTTCTGTGGGTCAGGAGTCTGGGTGTAACTTAGCTGAGTCCTCTGCTTCTGGGTCTCTCAAAAGGCTAAAATCAAGGTTTCAGTCAGGGCTATGTCTCATCTGAAGGCTTGACTGGGAGAGGCATCCACTTCCAACCTTAAGTGGATGTTGGCTGAATTCATTTCCTTGAGGGCTGTTGCACTGGAATCCTGTTTCTAGCTGGCTGTTGGCTGAAGGCTGATCTCATTCCTTGCCACGTGGGTCTCTTCAACGTGGCTGCTTACTTTATTAAAGCTTGCAAGCCAAGAAAGCAATAGATCTGCTAGCATCATAGAAGTTACCTTCTTGTGTAATCTAACCACTGGAGTAACATTTCATCGCCTATGCTGTCTTCTACTGGTTAAAAGCAAGTTAAACTGCCCTACACCGAAGGGAAGAGGATTACACAAGAGTATGAACACCAGGAGGCAGGGACCATTAGGGGCCAGTTCAGAGTCAGCCTGCCACATTGTGTAATAGGATTGTTGTAAGGAATAAGTAGTTAATACTTGGAAAAATAGCAGCCACATAGCATGTTTTCTGTAAATATTATCTATAATTGTTATTGTCATTAGTATTAGTGAATTCATGTGAAAGGAGTATCCTATAGAAGTAATAAATGTAGAAATGCCTCCTGTCACTGCTCAGCACTTATTAAACTTAAGATAATTTATTCTGGATAAAATCTAGAGGTTATATTGAATGTGAGAAGTTCTTCATCACTTAAGTTGCATTAGAAATTTCATGTGGAAAAGAAACATTATGAATTTCATGAATGTGAGGTTGTAAAGAGTACAACTTTTGAAGTATCAAAGAGAAATAGGATATTATTTTCCCATAATAAATTCTGAAATATAAATGTTTTATAATCCCTATTTTCTGACCACTGTTCAAGATTAATTAGAAGCTATCAAAGAGATGGTGAAAAGGAAACTAACCACTTGGAAATTTAACATTGTGTGTGTACATGTTCATGTGTGTATGTGTAAAGTGCTTGTATAAAAGAAAGGAAACGTCATTCCATTTCAGTCAGTATACCTTTTGATGCTCAAATTGCCCCATCTTCAACCAGTGGGAGTTGGGTCTTCGGGTGTGACGCCAATGGTAGTCTGATAGTTTACTTGGTTATGGCTGCCCGATTTGGTCAGCTATGGAAGATGTTTGGGCCAACTCATCATTCTGAAATCTGTAAATAAGGGGGAAAATAAGCATTTATTTTTCTCTTCCCATGTGAACCAAATTTCAGGACCACCAAAAGCTCATCAAATTAAAGTGTGTAGTTTTTTTTTTTAATTTAAGAAATCAAACCAGTAAATACAAAAAGATTGATACGATTAGAAAAATCATCACTTTGTAGTTCCCTCGTGGAATAATGGATCCAGAAAATGATCTTCAGTGGATATTAAAACTATTAGGTGAAAGATTTTATAGTGACAACTTTATAGTGGATTTATCAAGCTGACCACCTCTGAACACTTTGGTCAATTTTAACCTCTATCAAAGTGGGACTGCCCCACAATATGCACCTCCAGCTATAATGCAATGGGAAGTACATGCCACTGCCTATGAAGCCTTATTGCCAAAATGATGAACTGAAGGACTCAAACCTTTAAATCAAATTCTTTAAAACCAAGAATTTGGGGAATAGATGAATGAAGTTAATTTCACCACAGCCGAGCAGATCCAGAATGTGTAAAATTCTGCAAAACACACGGCCTGATTTCTTCAGCTAATGAATGGCGTGAAAAAGAAAAGGGCAACTGTTAACAGATTAAAGGAGACTTAAGAGACGTATCAACTAAATTCAACGTGTAGGCGTTACTCGGACCTAGTTCGAACAAAATGTTAAAAAAACATTTTGGAGACAGTGGGGGAAACGTGGACGTGCACTCAGTGTTAGGTGACATTTAGAAATATTAATTTTGTTAGGGATGATAATATCAATGTGGTTATTAAAAAATAAAGGATCGTATGTGTTAGAGACACTTACATATTTATGAAATGATAAGCTATCCAGTTTAGCATTACCATACTCCGGCAAAGGAAAAGAAATTGGCAAACAGAGCCAGAAAGTAGATTGGCAAAATGTTGATAATTACTAAAGTGGAGTGCTTTGTTTGTGGGGGTTCATTGTTCTAATATTTGTACTTTTTTATGTATTTGAAAGTTTCAATAATAAAGTATTTAAAATCAAAATGAAATGATTGTTAATCAGATGCCTGCATATCTAAAATTGTCAAATGTCACCAAAGTTCTGTTCAGTGAGAAATTAGTGCCCTTTACTGCATTAATCCAGTAAGGAAACTTTGGGGGCCATCTTCATCTTCCTCTTCACTTAGTCGCAGCAGTCAGCACTGGACCTCTCACACAGATAAATGTGTGAAAGGAATAAATAAGCATTTATGTCAAGAAACTAGAAACAGCAAAATAAAATCAACACAAGAAGCAAAGTACAATTAAAAGGAGAAAGTAAGGGGCTAGATAACGGTATACTTAACCCAATGTTAATGACTATATTTTGGCAAATCTAGTCAAGGGGAAAAAAAAGAAAGATAATACATTTAGAGCATTAATGATGATAAAAGTGACATAACTACAGATTACCAAGGAAATTTTGTTTTGTTCATAAGTTAATACTATATGTGTGGACTATAAGTATTCCAGTACGTGTAAAATTTAGAAGGATTACATTTTTTTCTATAAGAATGTTACCGCAGTTGACTGTTGTATGACCCAAATAGGCCAACAAACAAATGTGTGTGGGTATAAAGTTCCTGTTTAAGAAAAAGTCTGATAGTTGTGGCCTTAAGAAACAGATAATCCTTAAGATTTTACTAGTTAATTTTACACAGCTAAGATAATCCTGATAGAAAACTAGATGAAGATAGCTCCTAAAAAGCAAAGTGTAGACCAGCTTCATTTATGAAAAATCTATTCTTCGTATTTCTAAATAAGGTATATTTAGACTGTATTATGAAATCAGTCTTTGCTAATGGGGGTCCGTGTGTGGCCTTTCCCAGGTAGCAGGTATCTCCACACGACCTGTGGTTAACACAGCATAAGGCCGTAACCCAACAGTCTGCGCAAGTTTGTTTCATGGAATGCTAGTCCTTGATGATATTTGGAAAAAAGATTTCTTGGGAAAAAGAGTAAATGAAGCAAAGTATGAAAAATCTACTTTCGGGGAAATTCAAGTACACGTTATCAGCTTGTCAAAAAAAGGAAAGAAATTTTTATTTAACACAGTGTATCTCAAGCTTACTTCATCGTGGAATTCTCACTCCAGTCTCTCTTAACATCTTTAGAATGTGAACCACTTCGGTAGCTGCTACCGTACCCACAATGAATGTCTTCACAGATGTCGTTTCGGGCAGTGCGGTGAGCGAGCGCGTTGGGAAGGGCTGAGGAAGGGCGCCTTTCTTTGCAGCTCACATCATGCTCTGAAAGCAGCTCCCTGTTTTTCTATGGAGCGGAAAAGATTCCAGCCTGGTCCTTGCTAATAGATATATATAACATGCTTAAGTGTTCTATTAAACAGTGATTAGGACATAAATGATTTTTCGTTATAATAAAAATGGAGTGTTGAATACCGTTTTGTGTATTTTCTTTAAAGAGTCGAGAATCTCACAGGTGCATGTATAGAAGTGAAGTTGTTCGCTGTAGGCTGTGTGGACTTCCAGTTTCACGTGTTGCCGGATTGTTGCCCCATCATTGCACCAATTTTGACTCCCTCCACTTATTGAGTATGAGTGTCCGTATTTCCCTGCCTCGGTTACGGGTTTCAATATTTAGTTTCCCTGATTACAAGTGAGTTGAGCATCTTTTTTTCATGTGTGTTTGTTGGCCAATCACGTTTCCCTTACAGCGCTTTGTGATTCATGCGTTTTCTCCATTTCTTGTTGGTTATCTCATTGATTTTTCAGGATTCTTGAATCCAGGTTTTGGTAATTCCAGGCATTATACATTTATAAATGTTGGATTTACTTTCTCTCAAGGTGGCTTGTGTTGTAATTGTGTTATGGTGTTTATTGTCTTGCTAACATTTAAAATTTAGATGCAGTCTTTGTTTTCAACCTTACCAAATACTTGTATTCTTTTTTTTTCTTTTTATTTGTTTTGTGTTTTCTGCCATTTGGTCATGGTATCTCCAAATAGAAATGTTTCCTCAATATTTATATTATTTATTTTGTTTACATTTCTTACTGCAGTAGCTGGAATTTTCAGAATAAGTTTGAGTATTTGTGGAGATAGTAGACATTTCCCTCATTTTTCCAATTTAATGGAAATCACATTTTTATTTAAACATTTAGTGTGGTGCTTATTGATTTAGAGTAAATAGTCTTTGTTGTATATAAGTAGTTTCATTCAGTCCTAGTTTACTTAATGCCTGCTCAGTTTTATCAGAGCTGTTTTATCATCCATTGGTAAACTTGTTTTTCTCCTTTAATTTCCTTATGTGATGAATTATACAGACTTCTTGACAAATTCAGGGGTTCCTGTGACCATTCTTAGGTTCACTAATTCACTACAACAACCAACAGAACTCAGGAAAGAAGTGCACCTGTGATTAGTTTTATTATAGTGAAAAGGTACAAATTAGAATCAGCTAAAGGAAGAGACACATAGGGCAAAGTGTGGGAGAGATCCACCTGCAAGCTTCCAGTCGTCCCCTCCCTTTGGAGTCATGGATGGCGTTTTCTCCTCTTGGCCATGACACGTGACAATATGCACAGGAAAGGTTGCTTAGACTTTTGGTCTCCAGAGTTTTTATTGGGGTCAGTCACATTCTGGTATTTAGTCTTCAGCGCCTTCAGAAGGTTGGAGCTCATACCTTTAGTCTCCAGTTCTTCCAGAAGTCAGAACTGATAGGGCATGGCCCCAGACCTCTAGTGTTCAAAGTCTCCAAGGAAACAAAGACACTCCTGTCAGGCAGGACATTCCAGGGGCCCATACATCACCTGCAAGTCTAAAAACATGTTCTTGCCTGTAAGTAAAATCCTGTATGTTCCGTGCTCAAATGCTTTCGTTGAGAGGATATTTAATGTGATGTCATCACGTTGGCCTGACACCCAGGATCAGTGTAATGTGGGCTTGAGAAGAGCAAGGCTGCAGGTCAGAGTGAATTTTCTGTTTGCCTGTATTCCATTCTACCAATGTATGAGAATAAAATGATGTCTTAAAGGCTGCGGGCAGTTCAGAAGAAGTGTTATTGGAAAAGGAAACGAGTAAAAATACCCTGCTACACCAAGGGATAGACAGAAACATGTCATTGTTAATTTTTATTATGTATAGGTAGTATCTGTTTAATTGGTCCTATTATATTTCCGTCCTCTTTTTAGAAAGTCTTACATATATGTATCTTAAGAATACACAGTACTATGGCCTACAAAATTTATTTCTTTATTTTTTTGTTTTCGTTTTTTTTTTAATCTTTTTTTTTTCTTAAGATTGGCACCTGAGCTAACAAATGTTGCCAATCTTTCTTTTTTTTTTTTTTTGCTTTATCTCCCCAAATGCCCCCGGTACATAGTTGTATATCATAGTTGCAGGTCCTTCTAGTTGTGGCATGTGGGACACCGCCTCAGCTTGCTCTGTGAGTGGTGCCATGGCCGCGCCCAGGATCCCAACTGGTGAAACCCTGGGCCACTGCAGCGGAGCGCACGAACTTAACCACTCGGCCACGGGGCCAGCCCCATACGAAATTTAAATATCAAGTAGAATTAAGTTGCTGAATCAGAGAACAGAAGCTTTATAAAAGTACTGTTATATTTTCTTACACATTTAATTAGCCCCAATAATTATTACTAATTATTAGTAATAAAAATTATTACTAGTTAGCTACTAACTAGTCCTGTTTTGTTTAAATGATAGCCTATATGTAACAGAAGAGTAAATAATACAGAATGATATTCAATTTCAAATAAACTAATTTTTCATATTAATACATACGTGTATGATTATTTATTATATATCATATTGCTGTGGGAGGTTTTTTGTTTGTTCCATAGGGCTGTGCCCCAGTTGCCTCTCTAAAAAGTTGGTCATCCTATTACGCAGCACCCGTTTACGGTTTGAACCAGACTTATCTATTTGCTGTGCTGCAACATATCAGGGTATTTTGGTGTTTATCTTCTTTCCCTCTGTCTCATGTGAAGTGGGAGGAGCAGGGGAATTTGATAAAGAGATATTTGAAGGGTGTGAAAACCAACTATGTGGAAGTGCCTCTTCTGGGGTCATTAAGTACTCCATATTCAGGTTTCTTTTTAATTGGTTCTTATCAAATTTTTGTCTAGTTCTCTATTGAATTGAGTCTTCAGGTCAAATCTCAACTGAAGGAAAAATGTCCCCCTCTCTGGTCTAGGACTCTTGCTTATAGGTCATATTTTTTAAAACAGTCAGTTCTTCTATCTTTCCATTATTCGAGCGTGCAGTCCTTCAGACCTCTACATCTTTAGTATCCGAGTATTACCCAGTATTTCTCTGCTATAACCAACATGCTCAGAACCTAGACCTCTGGGCCCTATTTGCTCTTTTGAGGAAAGTACTGACATGCAGCAAAAACTTTCAGTCTTATTTAATAGATACTTCAAAAAGAAGATACAGGAATGGCCAATATACACGTGAAAAGATGCTCAATGTCACTCGTTATCACAGAAATGCAAATTAAAACCACAATGAGACACCACAACTGAAACATTAGAATAGCCAAAATTAAAAAGATTGACAAAGTGTTGGCAAGGATATGGAGCAACTGGAACTCTTAAATTCTGTTTGTGGGAGTAAAAAGTGGTACAACCATTTTTGAAGGCAGGTTAGCATTTTCTAATAAGAAATAAACTTAACAAATGAGAAATTCCACTCCTAGGAATTTACCCAAAAGAAATACAACTATATGCACAAAGCATGCTAAGTGAAAAAAGCCATATGCAAATGAGCAAACCCTGTGTGATTCCTTTTTGTGAAATTCTGGAAAATTCAAACTAATACAATTGACAGAGAGCAGATCAGTGGTTGTCTGGGACAAGGTGTGGAGGGAGAGGTTAACTGTAAGGGACCATGAGGGAACTTTCTCAAGCAGTGGAAATGTTCTGCATCTTACTGTCATGGTGGTTACATGTATGTCATTTTTCAAAACTCAACTATACACTTAAAATGGGTGTATTGTATATTTGAAAGTTGCTAAAAGAGTAAGTCTTAAAAGTTGTCATCACAAGAACAAAGTTTCGTAACTGTGTTGTGATGACGGGAGAAAATGGGTGCAATTTGTTGTATATAAATTATACCTCAATAAAGTGGATAAAATGACATCAAGCTGTACAGTTAGGATTTATGCCCTTTATGCACGTGAGAAAGAGACAAGCAGCCCCTGATGGGCAGGACCTGGCCTGGTACATCTTGGTATCTTGTTGCTCGTAAATGAATTCACAGAACATCAACAGGTAGCCAGCTCTGTGACTCTGATGGATCAAGACAAAAACAAGAGCACTCTGTAATCATATCTAAACACGGATGAAACATGAACATTGTTCAAGCCACAGAATGCCAGACATACTCCTGGGTAATATGAATGACTGCGATTTCTTTACCAATTACAATTTTAGCCTTGCTTTAGTCTGCCCTCCCTAGAGGTAAGATTTATTAATTACCCCTGATTCCTGACAACATCCCAATATGGAGCAAAGCCCCACTTTCTTAAACCTCTAAGTTAGTAAACACAAGCCCAAATCTTTTCTAACACCTTTTTGCAGACAGGTCCCCTTGGCTCCCAATGGTGTTCTTTGCTGCAATGAGCAGTAAACCAAACTTGCTTGGCTACAGTAACGTTCCTGGTGGAGTTTGGCTGGAGGACGCTGACACTCCTTTGCCATGTAACTCATATGCTCAGTGAAAAATATTAGCATAAAGATACACAGGTTTTCTTTAGGGTTCAGTTTTTGAACTGACTGACGAGAAGCTTAGTTGGGTTCAACACTAAGGAAGTTGTACATTTCCTTATTTAATCAAAGCCTTAAGATCACCTGTGACAAATGTTTTTAGTTCAATCGGTGAAAACAGGGAACAGCTAATTACTTCCCACTTTTGCTGATATTTCTGCCATTAATAGGTTGTTTCAGGCTGAACAAGAAACTGAATGAGACGCGATGTGTGAATTTGGGGTGGGATGGGGATACTGCGATGTAATCAGGTTAGTACATCTCTTTGGAAAGGGCTGCACTGCCCTGTGATTTGGTAGTCGAGTCCTGGGCCACTGCATTTGTGTGAGTGGTAAATGGGGAGAGAAAGGCTTTTCGTCTTAGTGCACATATGTGTATATGCTGTTAAGAACCAATATAAAATGAGCCAATTTACCTTTATGCTCAAAAAATAATTAAAATTTGTTTCTCTTACCTAACAGGTTTTTTTTTCTATTCCTTAATTCCCAACCACAAAATAGAATGTCCTTTAAAAGAATATAAAAGTTATAAAGAATATTAAAAGGGAGAAATCAATCATAGCACAACTGACTACTACAGCTTTTTGTTACTTTCTGATTTGGGGCCACGTTCATCAGTGTCAGGCATTGTAGAATTCGCTATGCAATGACATTTTAGTTTTTTCTTATCTGGTGTTGTGGCAAAATAATTGCCACTAGGACACAATTAGTTTTTATTTTTTCATAATTTTATAAGTGAAAATTTTAGATTTTCAAATGTTTTACTATTTAAATAATTTTAAAGTGAACATCTTCAGGCAACATGTTTTGTATTGGTTTCCTTGAGATAAAAGGGAAAAGAAATCCTGCCTCTAGGCATATAGTTAGTTGCATGGATCCTCAAACAGACGCAAAAATGCTTTTGAAAAGGAATATTTTTCCTTGAAAAAGTAAAAAAATACACCTGCATATGGTAAAACTTTGAAAGAAAATGAGAGTCCATGATCAAATGTAAAACTCTGTGGCACGTGAGACCGTCTGTATCTCACATCCCAGAGGCAGCCACTGTTGAAAGTTTGTAGAGCTCTCGGAAAATATCAGTGCAGCGTCATTGTGTCACCACATGTGAACTTACCTCACGACTTTGACAGATGGATCACAGTGTATTTAAACAGTCACATGCTTTTTCCGTTTTTTTTTTCACTTTTTTATTTTAAACTATTAAATGTTAGGAGGTGGAATCAGAAGTTCAAATTATATGTTCATCTATAATGTTGGGATATGAAGCAACTGAATTTCCCAAGAAGATATAATATAACTACCATCAGCATCGTGTGAGAATGCCATTTTTTTTCTCACCTTCAACATCCAAATGATCACAATTTTAACTTCCAGTTCAATGGAATTGTTGTGCCCCCCGGTGGAAGCATTCCTCCCTTTTATTTATTTTTTATTTTTTAAGTATGCTTTTTGGTGAGGAAGGTTGGCCCTGAGCTAACATCTGTTGCCAATCTTCCTCTTTTTATTTTTTTCTCCCCAAAGCCCCAGCTCATAGTTGTATATCCTAGTTGAAAGTCATTCTAGTTCTTCTATGTGGGATGCTGCCACAGCATGGCCTGATGAGTGGTGTGTAGGTCCGTGCCCAGGATCCAAACTGGGGAACCCCAGGCCTCCAAAATGGAGTCCGTGAACTTTTAACCACTTGGCAATAGGGCCGGCCCCCTACTCCTCCTTTGGAACTGAGACCTCTAGGCCAACAGAGAATAAGGTTGCAGGAACGGGAAGCAAAAATTTTGTTAGTGTGACAGTAGGGGTAATAGCAGTGGTACCATTCCCATTTCTCCACCCCTGGACCAGTGAATCCTGGACCAGTGGATCCTGCTGGAGAAATAGCACTATATAGTGGACACTGATTCAGAGCCCGCATTGCCACCCAGCAAGTGCAATAACTCGGTCTTCAAAAGGCCATTCCACCATTCTATCACAGCAGCTGCATCAGGATGGTGGGGAACATGATAAAACCAGAGAATCCCATGAGCATGGGCCCATCACTGCACTTCATTTGCTGTAAAGTCAGTTCCTTAATCAGAAGCAACCCTGTCTGGGACACCACTATGGTGCATAAGACATTCTGTGAGTCCATGGGTGGTGGTTTGCACAGAAGCATTGTGTGCAAGGAAGGCAAATCCGTGTTCAGAGTATCTATTCCAGTAAGAACAAAATGCTGCCCCTTCTGTGACGGAAGCAGTCCAGTGTAATCAACCTGCCGCCAGATAGCTGTCTGATCAACCTGGGGAATGATGCCTCATTGAGGACCTGCGTTAGTCTCTGCTGCTGGCAGATTGGGCACCCAGCAGCGATTGTAGCCGGGTAGGTCTTGGTGAGTGTTGCTGAGCCCGTGCATAATCTCCAGCCCTGCCACCATGGCCTCTTTGTTCATGAGCCCATGGGCTGGGGAAAGAGACTGACTGATATCCACAGAACACGTCCTCCTATCCCCTCGATTATTAGAATCCTTCTCTGCTGAGGTCATGCTTTGGTGAGCATTCACATGAGACACAAACATCTTCACATTTTTCGCCGGTTCAGAGAGGTCTATCCACAGATCTCTTACCCAGACATCCTTGTCATCAATTTTCCAATCATGTTCCTTCCAGGTCCCTGACCATCCAGCTGAACCATTGGCTACGCCCATGAACTGGTACATAATCATACGTCTGGCTTTTTCTCCTTCTAAGCAAAATGAACAAAATGACGTTATTGCTGGTTGGATCTAGTGAGCAAGAAGTAGCAACCACTCTAGATTTATTGGTAAAATATTTGTGTGTCAGAGGGTGGGAAATAAATCTGAGAAACACTCAGAGGCCTTCTACCTCAGTGAAATTTCCATGGGTCCGGCGGTGTGGGGCATGGCAGGATATCCCTCCTAAGGTGAGGGATGTTGTTGCGTCCGACTCCTAGAACCAAAAAGGGGGCGCAGTGCCCAGTGGGCCTCTTTGGACTTTGGAGGCAATATATTCCTCACTGGGATGTGCTATTCTGGCCCATTGGCCAAGTGACCTGGAAAGCTGCTAGTTTTGAGTGGGGCCCAGAACAAGAGAAAGCTCTGCAACAGGCTGCCGTGCAAGCTGCTCTGTCACTTCGGCCATGTGATCCAGCAGATCCAGAATAACGTTTGACCAAATATCTGGACACCATGGCCCAGCCAAGCTGACACATAAAATTAACCATCACAAAGAGATATTAAAAACTATGGACAAGAGAGAAGTAGGCTTCATTGTTAGATTATTTAACAAGTAAGTTTCGCTCAATAGATTATTTAAAAAGTCCACAAAAATTTGGGACGGCCTTTTCTTCAGAATTAAATTGTGACTTTAATGCTTCAAATAAACTGAGGATTCTCTCAACTGCTTCTGTTAAAGAGAGCCAATATGGTTTTTTTTGAAGAAGATTAGCCCTGATCTAAGTGCTGCCAATCCTCCTCTTTTTGCTGAGGAAGACTGGCCCTGAGCTAACATCCGTGCCCATCTTCCTCTACTTTATATGTGGGACGCCTGCCACAGCATGGCTTGCCCAGTGGTGCCACGTCTGCACCCGGGATCCGAACCAGCGAACCCCAGGCTGTGAAGCAGAACGTGCGCACTTAACCGCTGCGCCACCGGGCCAGCATCCCCAATATGTTTTTGAATGTGAGAGAACTGGAGTAATGAATGCCAACAAAACCACAAAAATTCCTTAATTACTCAGTTCAAACAATACAAATGCCAAAGAGAACAATTTCATGATGATTCCAACTCTCACTATCACGTCTGTTATAATGGACTTGCTAACCTGAACAACACATTTAGATTATTTTATCACATTCTGCAGCCCATCTTGGGATTCTCTGATCTCCTAAATATTTTTAAACTTGTATACATTAAGGTTTACTCTTTGTGCCTTAGAGTTCTGTGGGCTTGATAAATGCTTAATGTCTTGATTCACCGTTAACAGTATCATATGGAACAGTTTCACTACCTTAAAAAAAGTATCTCCCTGCTTCACTTATCAACTCTCCTCTCCCACTCCCATCCTTGAACTCCTGGCAACCACTCACCTATTTACTATTTCCACAGTTTTGCATTTTTCAGAATGTCATATATTTGGCTTCCAATATAATTGGAATGGTGTAGTATGTAGACTTTTCAGACTGCCTCCTTTGACTTAGCAATATACATTTAAAATTCCTCTATGTCTTTTCATAGCTTGATAGTTAATTTCTTTTTATTGCCAAATAATATTCATTTTCATAGATGCATCACATTTGCTTGTCCGTTCACCTATTGAAGGACATCCTGGTTGCCTCCAGCTTTTTGAAAGTTATGTATAAAGTGGCTATGAATATTCACCTGCAGTGTTTTGTGTGGACATAAGTTTTCAACTCAGCTGGGGAAATATTAAGGAGTGCAGTTGCTGGATCATAGGGTAAGATGATGTTTAGTTTCGTAAGAAATTGCCAAACTGCCTTCCTAACTGGCTGTGTCATTTTTCATTCCTACCAATAATTAATGAGAGTTCCTGTTGCTCTTCACGTTAGTGTTGCCAGCAGTTAGTGTATTGTCAGTTTTGGGGGGATATTAGCCATTCTAACAAGTGTGTACAGTATCTTGTTTTACTTTGCAATTCCTTAATGACAAAAAACAATGTCAAGTATCTTTTTATGCTTATTTGGCATCTGTATATCTTCCTTAGCGAGATGTTTACTTAGATCTTTTGCCCATTTTTTAATAGGTTTTTGATTTTTCTGCTTGTTGAGTTTTAAGAGTTCTGGGGCCGGCCTGGTGGTGCAGCAGCTAAGTGCGCACATTCTGCTTTGGTGGCCCGGGGTTCGCCAGTTCGGATCCCAGGTGCAGACATGGCACTGCTTGGCAAGCCATGCTGTGGCAGGCGTCCCACATATAAACTGGAGGAAGATGGGCACGGATGTTAGCTGAGGGGCAGTCTTCCTCAGCAAAAAGAGGAAGATTGGCAGCAGATGTTAGCTCAGGGCTAATCTTCCTCAAAAAAAAAAAAAAAGGATTTTTTTTGTATACAATCTTTAATGAGATATGTGGTTTGCAAACATTTTCTCCAAGCCTGTGATTTATCTTTTCATTATCTTTGCATATTTCCATGGAGCAGACATTTTAAATTTTAATAAAAAGTCCAACTTATTAATATTTCCTTTCATGGATCTTGCTATTGACACTGTATTTAAAAATTCATCACCAAACCCAAGGTCATGTACATTTTCTGCTATGTTTTCTTCAAGATATGTTGTAGTTTAAAATTTCACATTTAGATTTATGATCATTTTAATTTTTCTGTAAGGTATAAGGAAGGTCATGTCTAGGTTCTTTTTTTAAATACGTACATCCAATTGTTCCAGCACCATTTGTTGAAGAGACTATCCTTTCTCTATTAAATTGCCTTTGCCGCTTTATCGAAGATCTGTTGACTGCATTTGTGTGGGTCCATTTCTGGGCTCTCTATTCTGTTCAATTGATGTATGTGTTTTTCTTTCTCAAATACCATGTGGCCTTGATTACTGTAGCTTTATAGTAAGTCTTGAAAATGTGTAATGTGAGCCATACAAATTTGTTCTTCCTTTTTAGTACTGTGTTGACTATTCTGGGGATTTTGTTTTTCATATAAACTTTAGAATGACTTTGCTGATATCTACAAAATAATTTTCTAGCATTTTGGTTGAGATTGTGTTGAATCTACAGATCAAGTCTGGAACAATTGACTTCTTCATAATATGGAGTATTGCGATTCATGAACTTAGATTCCCTCTCCATTTATTTAGATCTTTGATTTCTTTCGTCAGAACTTTGTAGTTTTCCACGCATAGATCCTGCACATATTTTCTTAGATTTTGTTATGAATCTGTCAAATTAACACTTGTTAAGGGCAGCACAGGGTGCCAGAGAGTGAGCCATGGTTCAACAACAGACCACAAGAGAAACTGAAATAAAGAAGTTTGTCACTCACAGGTCCTGGAGGAATCAGCAGGCATGCCTCAGGGGCCACATGGGGAGGTCAAGGCAGAGCACGGATAGAGAGAGGTAGGACGCGGGGCACACACTTTATTAGGGTCCATGCTGGAGTGATTTGGGCTTCCTGGGCTAAGGTTGGATTGGTCAATTCAAACCAAAAGAGTGGCGTTTTGGTCGGTCCCACAGGAGTCTTACGTGAGGGTGCACAAGAAGGCGCTGGAGGCAGAGGAGAGTGTGGATCGCAAGGGCTATTGAGGACGTCGTATCAGGAGCTTACGTTTGCTTGTGACGCGGTGGGCTGTTATTTAGGGTATGCACTTGCTTGAGTGTCAGTTTAAGGTCCCCTGCAGGCTGCTTGGCCGAACAAAATGGATGCTGAGGCAGCAATATGATGGGTAGCTTAGCTAAACTCTCAACAGATTTGTACCTAATTTTTTTTTCACGCTAATATAAATGGTACTTTTAAAAGCAACACTTTTTAAAATGGCATTTTTAATTTCAAATTCCAATTGTTCATTACTGGTATAAAGGAAAGCAATTGATTTTTGTATATTAACCTGATATCCTGTGACCTTGTTATACTTGCATTTTAGTTCCAGGAATTTCTTGATCCTTTGGGGTTACGTAGGCAATTGTATCATCTGTGAACAAAAAAAGTTTTGGTTCCTATTCCAATCTGTATACCTTTTATTTAATTTTCTTGTCTTATTAAACCAGTAAGGGCTTCTAGTGTGATGTTGAATAGGAATGGTGAAAGAGGATATTCTTGTGTTGTTCCTGATCTGATGGGGAGGAAAGTATCCAGTTTCTCCTCACTAGGGATGACGTTTAGCTGCAGGTTTTCTGTAGACACTCTTGATCAAGTTGAGGAAGTTTTCCTCTTTTCTTAATTTTCTGGGATTTTTTTTTTTTTATCATGAATGGATGTTGGATTTTGTCAAAATCTTCTTCTGTGTCATTGACACGATCATATGATCTTTATTCTTTAGTCTGTTGATGTGATAGATTACATCATTTGATTTTTGAATGCTAACCAGCCTTGCATAACTGGAATAAATCCTACTTGGTCGTGGTGTATAATTCTTTTAATATATTATTGGATTCAACTTGTTAATATTTTGTGATAATTTTTTCATCTATGTTGATAAGAGATATTGGTCTGTAGTTTTCTTATAATATTTTTATCTGCTTTTGGTATTAAGATAATGCTGCCCTCATAGAATGAGCTATTAGTGTTCTGTCATGATTCTACTTTCTGAAAGAGATTGTGGAAATTGGTTGTCATTTCTTCCTTACATGTTTGGTAGCATTCACTGTTGAAACCATCTGTGCCTGGTCTTTCTTCTTCAGGGTGTTATTAATTATCGATTCAATTTCTTCATTATAAAGGGCTATTCAGTTGTCTATTTCTCCTTGTGTGAGTTTTGGTAGTTTATGTTTTCAGGGAATTGGTCCATTTCATCTAAATTATCAAGGTTGTGGACAAAGAGTTGTTCATAGGATTCCCTTGTTATTCTTTTAATGTCTGTGGGATCAGTACTGATGACCCCGCTTTCATTTCTGATATTGGTCATTTGTGTCTTTTCTCTTTTTTCTTGGTTACTCTGGCTAGAGATTTGTCATCTTTTCACTTAGTCATCTTTTCAATAGCTTTTGCTTTCATTGATTTCTTCTATCGTTTTCTTGTCTTTTATTTCAATGATTTCTGCTCTAAATTTTTTTTTTTAGGCTGAAATTATTCTTCTTTCTCTACTTTCCTACAGTGAAAGCTCAGGTTATTGAGTTTATCTCTCTCTTCAATGCTATACATTTCCCTTTAACCACTGCTTTCACTCATTACCACACACTCAATGGCTTAAAACGACAGGAAATCATTCGCTCACAGTTCTGGAGGCCAGAAGTCTGAAATCAGTAGAACTTGGCTGAAATCAAGGGTTCATGTGTCAGGTTTCCTCCATGGGCTCCAGGAGAGAATCCATTCCTTGACTTTCCCAGCTTCTGGCAGTTGCTGGAATTCCTTGAGCCATTTCACTTCAGTCTTTGAGTCATTTCACTTCCGTCCTTGAGCCATTTCACTTCAGTCCATGAGCCATTTCACTTCAGTCTTTAGCACTGGCATCTTCAAATATACTTTGCCTGTGTCTTCACATCACTTTTTCCTCTCTGTGCATCAAATCTCCCTCCTAGGACTCAATGAGATAAGCCATAATAATCTCTCCATTTCAAGATCTGTAACTTAATCACATCTACAAAGACACTTTTTTCCAAAGAAGGTAACAGTCATAGGTTTAGGGATTAGGAATCATTGGGGGGCCATTTTTCCAACTTACTACAGTTGTATTTTATTTTCATTTAGTTAAAAATATTTTTAAAAATTTCTCTTGATACTTCTTTCATCCATTTATTATAAAGAACCGTGTTATTTAATTTCCATACAGTTGGACATTTTTCCAGCTATCTTTCTGTTATTAATTTCTACTTTAATTCTATTGAGGCCTGAGAATGTATTTGCATGATTTTTATTCTTTGAAATTTGTTAAGGTGTCTAATGGCCAATAATGTAGTCTAACTTGGTAAATGTTCAGTGGGAGCATAAGAATGTGTGTTCTGTTGTTGCTGGATGGAGTATTCTATAAAGGTGCAAACTTGCAGTTGTAAGATCAATAAGTACTGGGTATGTAATGTACAACATGATGACCATAGTTAACACTGCTGTATGGTATATAGTTGCTAACAGAGTAAATCCTAAAAGTTCTGATCACAAGGAAAAATATTTTTCTGTAACCATATGAGGTGATGGATGTTAACTAAACTTATTGTGGTAATCATTTCACAATATATGTATGCCAAGTCGTTATGTTGTACACGTTAAACTTACACAGTGCTGTATGCCAATTATACCTCAATAAAACTGAGAAAAAATAAAAATGACTCAAAACTCAAAAAAAAACAATGTCAGTTCAATCAAGTGGGTTAATAGTGCTGTTAAGGTCAACTATATCCTCATTAATTTTCTACCTGTTTGATCTATCAATTACTGACAGGAGAGTGTTGAAGTCTTCAACTACACTGGTGGATTTGTCTATTTCTCCTTTCAATTCTATTATTTTTTGCTTCACGTATTTTGATGCTCTGTTGTCAGGTGCATACACCTTCATGGTTATTACATCTTCTTGGAAAATTGCTCCTTTATCATTATGCTGTGCCCCCTTTATCCCTGAAAATGTTCTTTATTCTGAAGTCTGCTGTGATCCAGGTAAACAGATCTTGACTGTGTCTGGGTTTGCCTGTCTCTCTAGATTTCAGGGAAGTGATTTGCTCTGCAACCTGTTTTCTCATGTGTCTAAGAAAAGTTATTGATTTTTAATTTGTCCAGCTTTTTCTTGTTGTGAGGATGCGAGTGATGACTTCCAAGCATTTTGCATGTCAGTGCTGAAACCAGCAGTTTGTGGTCATTTTTTTCAGTCTTTTTTTTTCTGTCTCACAGATTAGAATATTTCCGTTAATCAATCTTCAAGTTCACTTAATGTTTCCTCTATCATCTTCATTCTGATAGTGAGTCCTATGGTGAACTTTTTATTTGAGATGGTGTATTTTTTGGTTCTAATATTTCCATTTGTATATTTTTTATATCTTTCATTTCTCTGCACTTTCTATTTTTCCATTTATTCCAAGTGTATTTACCCTTATAATAGCTATAAGGAGCTTGGTTATAATAGCTACTTTAAAGTCATTATCTGATAATTCCAACACCTGTGTCATCTCAGGATTGGTGTCTTTTTATTATCTCTATCCCTGAGAGACGACATGGTTTTCCTGGTTCTTTCTACATCCAGCCAATGTTGGACTGCATCTTGGACATTTTACTGTTATGTTTCTCTGGATAGTGTTTAAATTATTTTTTGGATTAGCAGACAACTGACCCAGTAAAGTTCAGACCACAAGCTCCTACTCACCTTCCGTGTTCTGTGGTTTCAATATCAGTTCAGTTTTCAAGGCCGTTGCAGTTCTCTTCAGAACAGTTCCATATTTGTGCCACACGATGGCCAGTCTGAAACCTGGGCAGTAGTCTACCCCATATTTCAGTTCTCAAGGCTTTGATATGCTATTTGAGGTTAGTCCCACAAATGCACATCTTGGGGGTGACTCCAGTTCACACAACTTTATGAGTTTGTTTCCTTGAGCTCCGTTCTCTCCAATCTTCCTAACATGTTCCAACTCAGAGACCCCTCCTCCCTATCTTCTGGGTAGAAAGGTGAGGGAATTAGCTTTTCTGTTCTGCCGTGCATTTCCTATGAACCTCTTGGGCCAAGTAGCGAAAGGATAGAGAGAAAAAAAGCAACAGGATTCCCCATATGTTCTCAGAAACAGTTCCTCTGGTCAGAGGGTGGTTTTCCTCCCTTGGAATTTTAGGCACTGGCCCAGCTGCCTCTGCTGTTACCGCCATTGCTGCTATGGGATTGTTGGGAGCCTCTCTGATAAAATGTCTCACTTTTCTAAGATTCTTTTCTTTAAGACTTCTTTACGCTCCTAAGGTTATGGTATCAGTTGACAATCTTCCATATGCTTTCCAGCTTCCAAAAATTTGACGTGTTTTTCTACTATTTCCCCTTCCCTTCTCTCTGTTCTTTTGATTTTATACTTCCTTTCCTTTACTGTCATTTTAATGGGATTTTAGGAAGGAACAGAATTAAGCACTGTATGCATTCACTAGTCTGTGTCTCTTCACTTTTCTGGTCATTCTGCTCCTTGTTTAGTTATCCTATGTGAACCCTCCCAGTTTTGTTATCACACCTCCATCGTAATTGTCACAATATGTAGATTTCTGAAATGTGCTAAGTTATCTTTAAAGGTAGTCAAGACTATGGATAACTGTTGTTGTCAGTTTCTACCTATACTCAGGGGAGTTTCCCTCTCAAATATTAGCAGACAGAACGCATTTCCATTTTGGATTCCTTTCCTTCTAGAGACTCAGCCTGAAACCAAAGAGTCAATTCCACAATGGGACATTGCTGCAATTATATTAATATACTATACAATAAAGGAAAATTCACAACTGTTGATGAAGGCAGTTGTAACAGCAGCTAAAATGTATTTACATAATAGTATGTGAATTATTATTATCATCAACAGTTAATAGGTCAATCAAGATCTGTTCTAAACACTTTAAACATATTAATTCATTGAATGGATGATTCTTTGTACAACCTTTAGAAGCAGCCTGGGAAGCTCATGAATAGTGAGTTGATGGGTGGGCATTTTTTCAAGCAAGCACAGAACTTTTCTGCAAATTTCAAATATGCTGAGCCATAAAACAAATTTCAACAAATTTCTAAAGGATTAGAATCATATAGGATATGACCATCATACTAATAATTGATTCAATGAAGAATCATCAATGGATATTAAACTTTTGATGTGGAATGGGATTCTATTTTGATAATTTGAAAGCATTTCCCCACATACTACTGCTTAATTACAAAGAGAAAAGTGTTCTTCCCAGTGGAGAAACCTGGAAAGTGCAACTTTAATGAGGTGATTAGTTATCATCACCAATAGGTCAGAGCCACATCATGCACCCCGACATAATGCCTGAAGATATATTATATAGTATTTCTGTCAAAAATTCATTAATGCAAAGATACATATTCTGAACCGAATTATGAGGAAACCTTTAACAAACTAAATTGAGTGATATAATTCATTGCATTAACAGATTAAATAAGAAAAATCATATTATTTAGACAAATTTAAGAAGAGTACAGCAATGTAGACACAAATCAGAAAAGGAATGCAAAAAGATTATTGGACAGATGATCTCTCTCATATATCGAGGACCTCCAAAGAATTTTATAAAAGGGCTCCAGCAGGGAACCAGCCAAGTGCAGAGCGCAGTGTGGCAAGACCATGAGTTATCATGCAAGTAGGAACTTGATCTCTTTTTCTCTCCAATATTTAAGCTCACCCACGAAGTATTCAGAAACCAGGGACAGCAAGCTGAGAGATGAGAAAGAGGACTGGAAAGGCAGATGCCATCCTATGTGTTCTTTCCTCATCTGCCATCTTACCCACCTTGCAACACGCCTGAGCTAAGGGAGGGGAGAAGCCCCATCTGTGAACAATGCTTATGGTTTTGCTTTCTACATAGGATTCAAAGTCAGGGCATGGTTTGCACATGATTTCATCCAGGGTCAGAGAAAGTATTTGTTTCACCAAAAAAATTTAATGGGACAGTGCCAGACAAGAATGAATCTGCCTTATCATCCCCCAAGTTGTGACTACTCATTACAATTTACATACTTCACCCCAACGCCACTGTGGCTGGAAGTTGGCAGGCAATCTTGGTTCCACCAGCCACTACCTGAACTTTGGAGGTGGAGAAAGCAAGCATAATGGGGTGAGCATCATAGAGTGGACTTACACAAACCTAGACAGTACAGCCTACCACACACCTAGGCTACAGGGTACTAATCTTACAGGATCACCAGCCGTTATGCAGTCTGTCGTTGACGGAAACATTGTTATGTGGCACGTGACTGTCCTGTGTCAAGCATCATTTGAGGAACAGTGTATCTGAGCTTTTATCTGCATACTTGTGGTATAGCTGGGCCTTTATCCTTACTACTTTCTTCAGGGTTGTGCAGCCCATAAGCCTGATTCCTTGGTCTCCTGAAAATTCTTCAAATTACAAAATAGCCTTTATTAAATCCCTTTCTGCTTAAAATATATAGAATGGATTTTATCTACAATTATCTTTCTCTATTTCACCAATAAAGAGACATCAATGAATAAACTGTATAAAAATACAACACAGATAAAAGAATTGGATCAGTATTTTTCAATAGTTTTAGATCCTACATCTCGTCAATAAAGAAAATTACAGAAAGATGTGTCACCACTTGTGTTACTTAGAACCCCATAATACCATGTGCCATCTGTGTGTGCACCTAAGCACTGGTTTTGTAGATACCAGGCGCACTGTAGACACAGGGAGGAGAGCAGGACTGAAGAAAGGAACAGAGACTTCGCCTGTTTCTGAAATGATTTCCTTCTCTTACAAAATTTTAATCAAGAGACAGTAAGATGACTAATTATTACATAGTAGTTACACAGGTGCTGTTTTTCTGTATTATTTTATTCACTCAAGAATATTTAAAACCATGAAATAAGATAGAAGAAAATTTAGGAAAATGAGGTGAGAGAGACAATTCAGGAACAAAACCAGAAAACTAGATACTACACAGCAAAAAAGATTATTTAAAACAGGGGTCAGCCAACTGCAACCTGTAGGCCAAATGTGGCCAGTTGCTTATTTTTGTAAACAAAGTGTTATTGGAACCCAGCCATGCCCATTTGCTTACAGGTCAGGATTTCTCAGCTTCAGCGCTAGTGACATTCTGGACAGATAATTCTCCTGTGGGGGGCTGCACTATACACTGGAGGATGTTGAGCAGCGTCTCCAGCCTTTACCCACCAGATGCCAGCAGCACCTCCCTTCATAGTGACACCGGAAAACGTTTCCTAGGGTTGGGGGCAAGGCAGGCAAAATTAGCCCTAGTTCAGAACCGCTGGTTTCTGTCGTCCATGTTTTCACGCTACAAAGGCGGAGGAGAGAATGTATGACCACAAAGCCTAAAATATTTACCATCTGGCCCTTCACAGAAAAAGCTTGTTGACTCCTTTTGCCATAAAAAGGGAAAAGATAGATGTTAGACGAAGCAAACAAACTACAAAGTAAATGACAAAACAACCTCCTTAACAGTTTCTACAAATTACTTCAAAACGACTCCAATTAAAAAAAGGGAATAGATAAAAACAAGCAATTCACGGAAATAAAATTCAAATGACTCTTAGGCACGGTATAATATGCTCAGCCTCACTGGCAATTAAGAAAATGCAGATTGAAGGCACGTTTTTTCTTCACCTAATTGAAAAGGGTTCAGTCCAGGTTGAAATTGTCGGGAATGGACATATAGTCCTGTAGATTAATGGCGAGTTTCAGAAAGTAGTAAGGCATTAACTTCTACGTTGCAAGGCAAGGACTCCAACTGGGAGCAATCCACCATTCTACAGAAATAAACACACCAACGTGCAACAACACATCTGTAGTAAAATTATTCTTGTACGATTACTTGTAAAATAACAAACCTGAACTTTCATTGGTAGAATGAGCTGCATATATTATAGTTTGTCTTTATTATGTAAGAATCTAAAGCTAAATAGTTATGTCTGTAGGTACTGACCAGAAGGATGTCCATGTTATGTGGCCAAGTAAGGAGGGCGCATTTCAATGTGTAAGACAATCTCACTTAAACTACCCCCTGCCTCCCAACACACACACTGTCACCAAAACAAACCTCCTAGATGTGTGAAGGCATGGAAGCCTTCAGAGAGTAAGTGTGGATATGTCTATTTTTTCTTTTTAAACCTTTGCACTATAACCCAAGTTTTTGGTAAAACGTTATATAAATTTGGAAGGGGACTTTCAAGTCTTGAAAACAGAAATATGTACACATGGGCAAAAAATGAAAGAGAACCACCTCAACGTTTATTATAACTCAAAAAAATGTCAGAAACTGTATGAAACCAGTACTATGAACGCACCTAGTTTTGCCTAGCTTTATTCATTCTTCTTCTAAAGGGTACAACTTCTCTAAGTACAACTTTCAAGAAGTGACATAAAATATATACCAGTGCAGATAAAATTTAGTGATCATTTCCCCCTTTTAAAAACTGCTTGAATTTTTATTATAAATTGTCCTCCAACAGGCTGATATTTAGCTATGACTGGTTTATTATGTAATACATGTTTACATTAAACTTGTTTTTATAAAGCATGAGGTAAAAGTGGAATCCACTGGATGGTGATTATTGCAAATGTTAAGAACGTCCACAGACCATGAGGTAGGATTACATGGACAGCTGCAGGCTCTTCACAGCAGATGAGTATGCATATGCTGTAATAGTTTCTTGTCTACTACTTTCAGTGGGTAATAGTTATTTTAGTGTCCAGCTTTCAATGTGTAAACAGTACATTTACATATTACATTTTTTAACAATTGCACAGGTAAAGTCATGATTTAGATTTTAAAACCCTATTTTCTTCTTTCCGTAAATTCCTAGATTTGACTTGCTATTTCAATTGGAATGTTCATATGCTATGAGTACAATGGATTATTTTTATAGCTCATTTGATTTGGATGCTGTCCTTTTACAAATCTGGTAAAAGGGTACAAGGCTTAAGCTAGTCTTATAGCTGTGACTCTTTGTATCTTGAAGACGTAGAAGATTTTATCTGTAGTATCTCTGGTACTAGAGGAATTACATGGTGTAGCTCTAATCAGTTTTTTCATGGCTCTTACTTTATTCAGGAAAATAATACTTTTCAAAGATTTCAGAAATACTGTAAAAAGCTGAATATAAACATACACTATAAAATGTTGAATGTAAATGAACACTTCCTACATCTCACTGAACAAACGTATACATATAAACACATATATATGTCTAATATTTAAGAAAATGCTTTTCTACAATTTCAGATATACTATAAAAAAGCTGAATATAAACATTTTCTCATCTTACTAAAGTTGAATGTGTGTATATATATATGAAAATAATTTTTTCCAGGACTCAGATATATTATAAAAAGATGAGTATAAACTCATAACAGGTACGTACGGAGTTTCTTAATTTCATACAAACCCAGGAACAGGGTAGTTCTGAATTTTTTCACCAGCTCAATAATGTCAAGGACACACGTAATTCCACCCTCTCCCTGTGCCAATCTCAGCCCCTTCCTTTCTGCTTGCAAAATGGCCACAATGCCAGGTATCATACAGACACACAGACATGCATCCTGTATATAGGAAGACTATTTCCTTCTACTTTATTAGCAAAGAAAACTTAACTGAAGTCCACTTGCAGATTCTTGCTTGGAACTTCTGTGGCCAGGACCGTGATACACATGCCCAGATGCAAAGCAAGCTAGGAGAGCCCACATCTGGCACGGACTAAGGTGGGGAGCAGGCAATCCTGGAAAAGGGAGAACAGTTAACACTGATGACAGGCAACCCACGGTGTCTGCCACAACATTGCCTTCTTGAAATCACCTCTGTTTTTGTAGTTTCATATCCTTTCTCATTCATGTGCTTGAGTTTTTTCTTTTTAGAGTGTAATCTTTTTTTAAAAAAAAAAAAAAGCTTTCAAGGTTTTTTTCTGGCTTTGCACTTACTTTGTTAGACCTTTTCTACATACTCAAATGCCTTTTCATTCTCCCTCTCATTCTTCCCATCAACAAATGTTTACTGGGAACCTACGAGAAACAAGCAGTGCACCAAGTACAGTGAACTGAGAAGGAATCCTGGCCTTTAATTGTTCCTGTTTTCTCCACATATTGAAAGAAGCTAATTTTCCTCAGAGTGCAGCTTTGTTGCATCCTACAAATTTCAACATGTAGTTGTCTCTTTGTCATTCATTCCTAATGGTAATTTGCCTTGATTCCCTTTTTAATATAAAAAGTATTTATACAGGTATCTTTTAAATTTCCTTGTGGAGGAATAGATTTTGGCTAAGGCTTTGTTATTTTGTAATTCTCTAGAAGAGAGGCAGATTGTGGCATACGTCTTGTTTTTGAAAGGTTCTAATAAATCATCTAAATCTTCCCTCTGATCTCCCAGCAACTCCTCTTTATTCTCCTGGGGATATTCCATTGTGAATTCACTGATGGGGAAAAGGGCAACCTATGAAGGAAAACGTCAGTTTTTAATCTTCCTCCAGAAGGAATTACCTAACACTCAATAAAGAAAGGTGTCTTATAGTCACTGACACATAGGCCTTTCTCTCATATGATCTCTAATAAACACAATTATGAAAATAAAGAAAAGTACAATAAAAGCAGCTCCTATTTAACACAACTTCAATACGAGCCTGACACTATTCTAAGGGATATAATGTAATTATTTAATCTTCACAATGCTACTAAGAAATATGGTGCTAATATTACTAACTTATAATTGAGAAAATTTAGACATAGTTAAGTAAATTGCCCTGTAAGAAATGAGTTACAATGGTGAAGGCGAGTAAAGCCTAAACACTGGTTCAATCCTTTCCCACTCTGATTCAGCCCAGGTTAATTTCAGAGAATGAGCTTGCAAATATTTAATGAGATTTGAGTGGGATGGAAGAAGTGCTATATTTTTAACATTAACGTAGCCTTCCTCAAGTAATAATTATCATATGAATAACTTGTTAGCTAAAACAAACTGGTGTCTCATATATATGACACTTTTACTATGAATCCTCTATTTCCCATAAGGGCTAATGACCCTGATGTTGAGCCAAGTTTGAATGACTGTCTTTACCACATTCACTGCTTCCTAAGCCTTCCCACTTTCCTTATATTCACAGAGTTTTCACCAACTGAACTCTCACGTTTAATAAACTCTGAAACACACATAAACCCTCTCCCAATTCTTAACATTTATAAGGTTTCTCATCAGTAACAAAGGTCACATAAATTCTGGCCCTTAAATAAAGGCCTTACATCCACAGTATGAACTCTGATACTGAGTAAGCTCCTATCTTCAAATGCTTCCCCACATTCCTTACAATCACAGGGGTTTTTGTTTGTTTTACTAGCATGACTTTCTGATGTCAATTAAATTCTGAGTCTTCTCCCAAGTCTTCATTCACTCCTCTGTCCCGTATGAATTCTCTGATGTTGACTGAGGTGTGAGCCACGAAAAAAGGCCTTCCCACATTCCTTACATTCATAGGGTTTCTCACCAGTATGAATTTTCTGGTGCCGACTAAGTTCTGAACCACGACCGAAGGCCTTCCCACATTCCTTACACTCATAGGGTTTTTCACCACTATGACTTCTCTCGTGATGGGTAAGTTCTGACCTTCGAATAAAAGCCTTCCCACATTCCTTGCATTTATGGGGTCTCTCACCACTGTGAACTTTTTGATGTCGAATAAGTTCTGTGCTACAAGTAAAGGCCATTTCACATTCCCTACACTTATAGGGTTTCTCACCAGTGTGAGCTCTCTGATGTCGAGTAAGTTCTGAGCCACGACGAAAGGACTTCCCACATTCCTTGCATTTATATGGTTTCTCACCAGTATGAACACTCTGATGTCGAATAAGATGTGAATCAGAGATAAAAGCTTTCCCACATTCCTTACATTTATGAGGTTTCTCACCAGTATGAACTCTTTGATGCAGACTCAGCTGTGAGGCGCAACTATAGACCTTTCCACATTCCTTACATTCATAGCGTCTTTCACCAGTATGGATGATCTGATGAAGACTAAGTTGTGTGTCATAACGAAAAGCTTTCCCACATTCCTTACATTTATGGGGTTTTTCACCAGTGTGGATTCTCTGATGTCGAAAAAGGTGTGAGGGACGGGTAAAGGCTTTCCCACATTCCTTACATTCATAGTATTTCTCATCAGTATGAATTCTTTGATGTAAATTAAGTTGTGAGGTAGATGGAAAGGCCTTCCCACACTCCTTACATTTAAAGGGTTTCTCACCTATATGAATCTTTTGATGTTTGCTAAGTTGTGAGCTAGAATGAAAGGCTTTCCCGCATTCCTTACAATTATGAGTTTTCTCACCAGTACTAATGCTCTGAGGTTTAGTAATTTCAGAGTCATGAACAAAGGCACATTTCTTATTTTCAGTACTTTTTTTGCTTTCATGAATTCTCTGATGCTTAATCAAGTCTGACCTACTATTAAAGGCTTCCCCACATTCTCCACATTTAGAGTCTTCTTCCTTATTATGACTTCTTTCATGTTGAATATGGTGTGATTGGGACCCTAAAGCTTCCTTACGTTCCTTGCATTCACAGGACTTTGCTCTGGTATGAATTGTCTGAGGTACTCTATGAACTGTGCACTGAGTGGAAGTGGACCTTTCTTCAGAGGTTATTACAGCTTGTCTGAAATGGCCCTTCTGTTGTCTCTCCAGGTGGCATTTGATTTCTCTGTTATCTCTGACCCTAGTGCACTCAAGGTTAGAGTGTGTAAGTCTTTTTGTTATCTCCTGTTGTAATGATTTAATTTCACAACTGTCCTCCTTTGGAGATAAATTCTTGGTCTCTCTTCTCTTGGACTCCCAATCTGTAAGATAACAAAAACGAAAATAGGAGAGATTTTCACGTTGCAGAAGCAAGGATAGTTCTGAAGTAGAAATAACAAACTAAAAACAGCGAATAATTTAAATACTCTTAACACTGCATTGCAATTTGTAAGAAAAAATAAATAAGGGGGAGGGAAGAATGAGAATAGAGAAAATGAGGAGAGCTTGTGAGGGAAGTGGTTCTTCATGTCAGCTGGGGAACTTGTTAAAAATACGATGTCCAGGAACCACCTAAGACCAACTAAATGAGAATCTAAAGCCTACATTATATCTAACAGCAAGTCCCCTCATCTCTAGCCTCAAAATACATCCAGATTTTCACTACTTCTCTCTATCAGTATCTCTCACCTTGTCCAAAGCCATCCCTCATCAAGATTAACACGACACTATCCTGATGGCTCTCCCTGCTTCCACTGTTGCCCTCTCAATATTCCATACCCGAGACAGTAGTCGGCGTGTTCCTGTTAGAGTAAGTTGGATCATGCCATTCTTCTGCTCAAAACCCTCCACTGGATTTCCCTCTCGTGCAGAGTAAAAGTCAAAGTCCTTATGTGGTCTACAAGGACTTCGCTGAACTTGTCCTGCACTACCCCTTTCTGATCTTGCTGCCCCACCTCCTCCCCTCAGCTGACTCTGTTCCAACTGCCTGATCAACTGGATGTTCCTCGAACTTGCCAGGCACATCCCTCCTTCAGAATCTCTGCCTGCAAATCTCTTCCCTAAGATGTCAATATGGCTCATTCCATTACTTCATTCCGACCTCTATTCAAATGCCAACGCATACGAACACTCTTTACAAAACAGGACCCTCATCACTCTACTGATTCTATTTTTGCAGAGTACTTATCATCACGTCATTTTATTTATTTCCCCAACATTATAAAAAATTTCAAACATACAGAAAAATGGAAAGAATTGGACAGTGAACCCCCATATTCCCACTGCTTAAATCCTACAATAACCATTTGGCTCTACTTGCCTTATCACATATCTATCGATCCCATCCATCAATCCATCTTGCAGACATCAGTAAACTTCACCTCTAGACTCAACAGATTCGATTATACTTTAACTTGTTCACTTCTGTATTGTCTGCTCTCCCTTCACTGTACCTGCACTGAGTAAATACTCAATAACTATTTGTTTGATGAATGAATGGCCATTGGTATTTTTATCAATCTCCCTCAGTGATTCTGATGCCATTCAAAGTGAGGGACTCACTGTTTAAATACGGTGCTTCTCCCTGCACTTTATAAGATAAAACATAAAATTCCTTAGCAGACCTGCAAAACTGCACACTATCAGGACCTGCTTCCTTATTCACCTTCATTTTGAAGTGCTCTCTCCTTCATTCACCATGAGCCCACTAGACTGGCCTCTACTTGACTCCTATATCATGCTAATTACTTTCTCATCCTAGACCCTTTCAGGAAATGCTCCATCTCCCATGAATGCTCTGTTCCAGGATCTCTGCATGGCCAGCTTCTCTCATTCTAAATATCTTAATTTTCTGTCAAGTATCCTCTTCTTTGCCCTCCTAATCTATTCCTCAATTCTGGAATTACATGTTTATTCATCAGTTTACCTACTGGTAAAATTTTGCCCAAAGTGGCCTAGAATTAACATAATACTTATTTTACTCACCATGATATAACCAATCCCCAGCACACAGTTCAATTAATGTTAAATAAACTAGTCACTGGATTAAGGGTATTCAGGTGGAAATAAAGGGAAACATGCTAAAGATAATGAAATTAGGAGAGTGACTTGAGAATCAGAGTCATTGCTCCATGCTTTTAATTACTTAACAGGTGATAGAGGAGTCTTCCTGCCTCCAATCCCTCCCAACTGCAGTATGTTCTCCCTACATCACTTCCACGCACCTGGCAGTAACGCACAAGCAAGGCAGCACCATTAGAGTAAATCTGTATATGTGCTGACACCAGGCCCCTAGAATATTGACAGCTTTACACAACAATAAAAATCTTATGTAATTCTGAGAAAATTCTAATGGAAAATGAGGATACTATGGCAACCATTTATGAGAGGTTATATAGTGTTGTGAGGAAGAATACAACTCTACAACCAGAGTGCTTCGGTATGGATCCTCGTCCCATGATGTGCTAGTTGTATGACACTGGACAGTTACTTAACTATTTAGAAATTAAGAATGCTGGTCTGAGACAAGGGAGATGCTTGTTCTCCAGATGCTCAGTTACGGTGTCAGAGTTTTATGCAAGCACCTTGCTGCCTGGGTTATTCCCCTTGCTCTTGTTATGGTTCAGGGTGGTTGGACCAGCCCAGGGCAGGATGCAGAAAAGACACATAGCTGGGAAATCTAGAGAGATGAATAAGCCTGGCACAACTGGTGAGCAGAGAAGATTCTTCTGTGACTAACATATAGTCTGTATCTGGGATCTAACGAAAATGCCACTCACACTGGGGAGGCTATAATTCTGTCCTTGGGAGAAGGGCACTAAGCAAGGTCTACATAGTGATTGGTAAAATGATGTTGGCATTTTATGTTGTATAGGAAGTTCCAGACATCAGATGTCAGAAGACACTATTATTTTAATATTTTGGAAAAACTATCTATGAGAAAATGAAAATTATGCAAAACACATGGATTGAAATAATAATCATGGACCTTAAAGGAATGCTGAAAGCAAAAAAGTAACATCCATCAAGGATGCTCCCACCCCGTACAATCACTCGTCAATGCCAAAGAACCATTCCCCTGAATCGATCTTCAATCCCTTCACTTTCCCTACTCCACGGTCTTATTCTAGGACAAGGCCAAACCATCTGGACCCCAAAACAGCTTCCTAACAAGCTTCACCATTTTCACTCATGAACCCTCTGATTCAATCTCTACAGGACAGCCAGAGAGAGGTCTTAGAAATCCAACCCAATCACGTCCCTACCTTGTTTAAAATCCTTCAATGGGGGCCAAATGTCCTCAAGAAAAAAATTCAAACTCCCAGCTTTGGTGAGAAGGCCCTGCATGATGCTGACCTCCATTCAAGTGTTCAATACCCAGAGCTTTCTCTCCTCAGCGCCGTCAATGTATAGGTTCCTCTACCTGGTACAGCATTCCCACCACTCTGCCTGGATCCTACTACTTGACTTTGCGGCTTCCTATCATTTGTCACAATCTGAAAAGTCTTCCAGTATTATAATATTGCCCCTATTATTCTCTCACAGCAGTGTCTCACCTGTAACCATCGCCCCTAGAAAGACACCCATTTCTTTGGCTACAGCACAGGCCAGGTTTCTAAAAAGAAAACCTTGCAGGGTTATCAGTGATTAGGGATTTAAGTCAGCCCTTCAGTCCTCTGCAGATTACTGGTAAGACTGGCTCTTCCTCAACATTTCCCATGAATTCAAGAGCCATGATTCAAGGGCAGGGCCAGAAGAAGCCCTGAGTCATAAACCCTGATCACATTTGGCTCTTCCCTCCCCGCCAGAGACACCATTCCCAGAAGGAGCCTGTAACTAAGACAATCCTTTATTTTCCCCTAAAAAGTCAATCAAGACTAATTCCAGCAGGCCTACCACCCCTCCTGACCCTAGCTGTTTCCTAGGTTATTCACTGTCACCTTTTATATTTCCTTCCAATGTTTTTTAACAGCCTTTTTACAAAACTGAAACAGCACAGATTCTAAATGTTATGTATCTGACTTTATTTCACTAAACATTATAGCACTGTTTAAAAAATATTTTATAAAAAATATTTAAGGGGCCAGCCCTGTGGTGTAGTGGTTAAGTTCACATGCTCCACTTCAGCGGCCCAGGGTTCATGGGTTTGGATTCCGGGCACGGACCTACACACTACTCATCAAGCCATGCTGTGGTGGTGTCCTACATACGAAATAGAGGAAGACTGGCACAGATGTTAGCTTAGGGACAATCTTCTTTCAGCAAAAAGAAGAAGACTGGCAACAGATGTTAGCTCAGGGCCAATCTTCCTCACCAGAAAAAAAAAAATATTTCAAATGCTGAGCGTTCTGTATCCTAATTGTTGTAGTGGTTATTTGAATCTACATGTTACAAAATTTCATAGTAATATATACCAAAAAAAAAAAAAGAGTATATGTGAAAATGGGTGAAATCTGAGTAAGGTTTGTAGTTTATTTAGTTACTACTATTGTGTCAACATCAATTTCCTGGTTTTGACAATGTACTATGATTAGGTAAGATGTTATCATTGGGGAAAGCTAAGTGAAGAGTACACAGAAACTCTGTACTATTTTTGCAACTCCTATTGAGTCTAAATTATTTCAAAATAAAAAGCTAAAAGGAAACAAACCCCCAAACACTGAGGGCTCCTCAAATGGGCCTTCCACAATGTTGGGCAATCTTTGTATGTCTTCCTAATTCATTTTCTTGCTTTTCTTCCCATTCGCTTTCCCTCTTAAAACCTCTATAGTCAGATTTTTGTCCCTAGTCCCCACCAAAACTACTATTTTAAGGTCTCAAATAAGCTCCACGTAGCCAATTACGACAGTTAGTTAATCCTCAATTACTGTTTTACCCATCAGCAGTATTTACGCGGCTGTTTACTTCCTCCTTAAAGCACTATTCTCATTAGGACCCTGAACACCACATCCTCCTGAGTCCTCCTAGCTCACTGCCTATTCCTACTTGTTTTCTCTTGCTGGATCCTCCTCCTCTTCCCAACTAAACGTCAAAGTGCTCCAGGGCTGAGTCATCCAACATCTTTCCTTCTCTGTCAACTTCTACCTCCCTAGGTGATACCCTGTTATAAGCTCAGCACATGGTAATACCGAACACACACTACATTTTCCAGACAGCCTAGGTTTGATCATGAGACTTGAAACTGACCAGTGGGATTTGAATGGAAATGAGAGAAGGAACATGCTCTCCCACTCCCACTCCCACTCTTCAATTCTGCTGCTTGGAAGGTGGACCCGTGGTGACTCCTCACACACCATATGGACGAAGGCTATACTCTCATCCTCTGGAGCCTGAGGCTGGGTGGGGCTGAGCCACCGAAGCCCTGGAGCCTCCACTTACAAAGTGCTACATATGAGTACAATGAAATACTTTTTCATTCTATGTGAGAGTAAAATGAAATTGTAAGGTCAAAGCTCCTGGAATCTGGATGTCTGTAACTCATGACAAACCTGTATCTTAATTCCCATACTGGCTTCCTGCTGACACTCAATTCATGAAGTCTATTTCCTCTTCAGAGTCTTTGTACTTGCTGTTCTCTCTACCTTGGTCTCCCCCTCACCACATCTCTGCACAATTCCTTTCCTCCCTCTTTCAGGTCCGCCTGCTCCAATGTTACTTCCTCAGAGGACCATCCCCAACAACACAATCCTACATAACAGAGTCATACCTCATTATTCTCTAGCTTAAACTGAATGAGATTTTTCTTCAAAATGTACTGCTACTTAAATATTATGTACGTATCCATTTTTTGTCCATCTTTCCCACTAGAATGTACCAGAAACCCCACAAGACAGGGCCTTTCACTTGGTCACTGTTGTATCTCCAGTAAGAAATTGCTGAATGGTGACCCACAGAACAACTCTAAATGCAAAAGAGAACACAGGAGATTGTTTTCAGAGTGGGGAACTTGGTGAACTCACACTCCAACAAAAACAATGAAAATAATGCAAAAAAACCCAACCAAAATAAACCTTTTTGGAACTCTGAAATTTAAGCAAAGCCACAAAATGAACTGAAAATTGTCGATCCAATAGAAACTACTGAACCTTGGTGAGAAAGTAGGATTTGTGACATTTTAATGTGGGGCTTTCCCATTCCCCTTCCCTCACCAGCTCATCGGCACAGTTGTTAAAAGCTAGCAGGCTTGCAGCCAGTGGAGAGGTCTGACCTCTTCTGGAGTGCCATTAAAAACATCACCCATCCAATATTTTTTCAGACCTTGCATCTCCCTGGAAAATCTATTCATAAGGTGTTGCTGCTATTTGATTTGAATCAGGGCTCAGCTCAGCTAGGGGAGAGGAGAGACTGGAAGTCCCACCCAGAGCATTACCGAAAACAATAGCAAACTCCTGGCAATGTCCCAGCTGCCTAAGGCTGTGATTTCAACTGGGGCAAACAATAACTAGAGGGGAATTTGAAAGGAAATCTTAAGCCTTAGATGACCACAGGAAACTCTGAGAAGTTCCAACGTGTTGCTGGGAATGTAAAAGGGAGGGTTGTCCACATGCCCAGGAAAGCCCTGAGAAAGGAGAAGGCCCAATCATTCAGATCTGCCTAAACTTGAGGTCCTGTGAAAGCGGGAAGTGCAAGCTAAGGTTGTCGTGTAAACTACCTCAAGTTTGAAGGCCTGCCTTCTCACACAGATCTCCTTGGCAGAGAGTGGAGAAATACAGTAAGGCATTTAAAGAAATCTTCTGACCAATCATTGGCTTACCACCAAATTATACTGACCCAGGAGTAACCCCTAGGAAGCCAAACTTAAAAATAAAAACAAGAACTTAAAAAAAGAAAGCTATTGGAGAGCTCAGTGGCTGCACACTACAGAGAATAGAGTCTAGAGAATCAGTCAAGGAAAATTGCTAAATTAAAAAGCAGCAACAAGAAAAACAAACAAAAAACAAATCCCAGAAACAACAACAAACTCAGTGAGAGAGAAATAAGACACTAGATTTGGGTGGGTGAAATGGGTGAGGGGGTCAACTGTATAGTGATGGATGGTAACCAGACTTTTGGTGATCACTTTGTAGTGTATACAGATGTTGAATTATAATGTACACCTGAAACTTACATAATGTTATATACCAATTTTACCTTGATTAAAAAAAAAGATACCAGACTTGTGACAATATATTATCTAAAATCTCCACTTTTTGACAAAAAATTATGAGATATACAAAGAAACAGGAAAGATGTCACATACACAGAAAAAAAAAAAGCAGCTAACAGACAATGTATCTGAGGGGGCCCAGTTTATGGATTCAATAGACAAAGACTTTAAATAAGCTACTATAAATATGCCTTTAGTTCAAAGAACTAAAGGAAGTCATATCTAAAGAATTAACGGAAAGTATAAGAATCTCAATAAAGTGGCAGAAATTATAAAAGACAGGGCCAGCCCCAGTGGCTTAGTGGTTAAGTTCAGTGTGCTCTGCTTTGGCGGCCTGGATGTGGTTCCCCGGCGTGGACCTACACCACTTGTCTGTTAGTGGCCATGTTGTGGCAGCAGCTCACATACAGAAAGAGGAGGACTGGCAATAGATGTTAGCTCAGGGTGAATCTTCCTCAACAAAAAACAAAAAGAAAAACAACCAAACAGAAATTTGAGTTGAAAAGTACAGTAACTAAAACAAAAAATTCAACAGCAGACCTCTGCAACAGATTTGAACTGGCAGAAGAAAGGATCAGCAAACATGAAGACAGGTAAACAGACAGACTATTTCAGTCTGTGGTACAGAAAGAAAAAGGAATAAAAAATAAAATAGAGCCTCAGAGACCTGAGGGATATTATAAAGCATAGAAATATATGCATAAAGGGAGTCCCTGAATGAGAACAAGAAAGGGGTAGAAAAACATTTGAAGAAATAATGTCCCCAAACTCCCCATATTTGATGAAAAACATTACACATCTAAGAAGCTCAATGAACTCCAAGTTGAATAAACTTGCTACAAACTTGGAATAAACTTGATCCAAACCTAGACACACCACAGTCAACTCATAAAAGTCAAAGATAAAATCTTAAAAGCATCAAGAGAAGCAATTCATCACATACAAAGGATCCTCAATAAGACTGGCAGCAAAACCATGGAGAATAGAAGAAAGTAGAATAACATATTTGAAAAAAAAGGGACTGTAAATCAAGAATTCTATGTTAAAACTATCCTTCATAAAAACAAGAAAAATTAAGATATTCCCAGATTATTTTTAAAACAAAAGGAATTTATCACTAGCAGATCTGCCCTATAAGAAATACTAAAGGGAGCTGTTTAGGCTGAAATGAAAGGACAGAAGACACCTTGAATTCACACAAAGAAATAAAGAGCATCAGTAAAGGTAACTACATAGGCAAATATAAGACGATATAAAAGTATTTTTGCTTCTTCTATCTGACTTAAAAGACAACTACATAAAGCAACAATTATAAAGATGTGTTGATGGTGTGTTAGTTTCCCATTTCTTATATAACAAATCACCACAAATGTAGCAGTTTAAAACAACTGAAACTTATTACCTTGCACGTGGTTCTGGAGGTCAGAAGTCTGACATGGGTCTCGACAGGCTAAAACGAATGTGTTGGCAGCCTGGCTGTACTCCTTTCTTGAGGCTCTAGGGAAGAATCTGTTTCCTTGCCTTTTCCAACTCCTGGAGACTGCCCACACTCCTTAAGCTCATCACGGTCCCCTTCCTCCATCTTCAAAAGCAGCACACTGCATCCCTCTGTACATTTCTTCTGTCGTCACACCTCTAACTCTTTCAAGGACCCTTGTGATTACATTGAACCCATGTGAATAATCTAGGATAATCTCCCTAATTTAAGGCCAGCTGATCTGCAACCTTAATTGCTCTTTGCCACGTAAGGGCAACAGTTTCCAGGGATTGGGATGTGGATATTTTTGAGGGAGTCATTATCCTGCCCACCCATATTGGCTTATACTGTTATAAGGTGTATTTGTATGACAGTAATAGTATAAAGAAGGGAGGAGGGAACAGGGGTATACTGGGGCACAATCTTTTAATAAGATTAAAGTTAAGTTAGTATTAATCCAAACTAAATTGTTTTAAGATGCTAACTGTAATTTCCAGGGCAACTTCTGAGAAAATAACTCTAAAAACTATAGTAAAAGAAACAATAAGAAACCTAAAATGGGACTCTAGAAAATATCTCTTTAATATAAATATAGTAATGGAAGAATAGAAGTACAAAAGGAAAATAACACACGCAGAAAACAAATACCACAATGCCAGACACAAATCCTACCCTAGCAGTAGTTACATTAAATGTAAACATATTAAACACCCAAACAAATGGCAGAAATAGGCAGGATGTATTAAAAAAACATGATCCAAGTATGTGCTGTCTACAAGAGACACACTAAATTCAAGGACACAAAAAGGTTGACAGAGAAGGATAAAAAAAGATATACCCTGCAAAGAGTAATCAAAAGTGAGCTTCAATAACTATACTCTTGTCAGACAAAATAGAGGTTAGGAAAAAAATTTTAACTAGAGACAAAGAAGGACGATTTTATAATGATAAGAGGGTTAATCTATCAGAAATTATATTATAAGCATATATGCACGTAATAATAAAGCCCCCAAATACATGAAGCAAAAACTAATAGAATTGAAGGGAAAAATAGACAATTCAACAAACTGGAGACTTCAATGCTCTACTTTCAATAATGGATAGATCAACCAGCCAGAAGATCAACAAGGTGACAGAAAACAACATACTGTTAAATAACCAATGCGTCAAAGAAGAAATCACAAGAGAAATTGGAAAATACCTCTGAGTTGGATGAAAGGAAAACTAAACATACCAAAACTTAACAAAATATAGTTAAAACAGATCTTAAAGGGAAATTTACAGCTTAAAATGCCTATATATAAAAAAAAACAAGATCTCAAATCAATTATCTAATTATACACCTTAAGGAACTAGATAAAAAAGAGCAAACTAAACCCAAAGATACCAGAAGGAAGGAAATAATAAAGATTAGAGGAGAAAAGAACAAAGTAGAAAATGAAAAAAAGAGAAAAATCAAGTGTAACTGTAAGTTGCTTCTTTGAAAAGATCAACAAAACTGACAAACCTTTAGCTAGATTAACCAAAAGAAAGGGGAGAAGACTCACACTAATATCAAGAATGAAAGGGGATATTACTACCAACCTTACAGAAATAAAAAGGATGATAAGCAAATTAGTGGTTGCCTAGGGCTGGGTGTGGGGAGTGACTGCTAATGGGCATGGGGTTTCATTTTGGGGTGATGAAAATGTTCTAAAGTTAGATTGTTGTCACAGGTGCAAAACTCTGTGAATATACTATAACCACAGAACTGTACACTTTAAATGAGTGAATTTGATGATATGTGAATTATAACTCAATGGAGCTGTTTTTAAAAGTCTGGACAAAACTGGATTCAAAGTGCAGGGAAAATGGTTGTCTCGTGGGAAAGAGGAAGCCACTTCCTTAGTGAAATCAGAGGGGAATGTGAGGAAGGGCAGCAAGAGAATGCTACATGGAGTAAAAATTTGAGGCCTCATGCTGAGACATCCTTACTTTCTTCTCCAGATATCAGGCTTTTTCGGGGTGCTTTCTTACCAACATCTCGGAAGTGCTGCCTTCTCACAGGCCAACTGGGTGACCAGCTGCCATGGCTTTCCCCTTACAACACTCACCTGGGCACCATTCTCTTGTCTCCTTCCTCTTAACCATCCAGGGCTCCTTCTTCTGCTCCAATAAGGAGATCACATCTGGCTTAGAATCAGAAAGTCCTGATCAAGAAAAAAAAAAAATGGGACAAAGTTATATTGTGGGTGTCCCAAAATTAAAACCAGTCCATGATGATCAAGAAAGAGAAATTAGTAGATTAAGGGTCTGAGGAAGGGGTAAAGGTCGGAGGAACAAAGATAAAATCGTCCAAGAGAGCAGCCAATTTCTAACTTCACAAGGGACAAACCATTCTTTAGTAAGCAAGAATCATTAATTCAGCCAGGCACTTGAAAAACACTCACAAGAAATTCTTAACAAAGAACATAAAAATTCCAGGCTGCCAATTCGGAATTTCGCGGGGCAGATAAACTTACCCAGTGAGATCAGGTTGTTATAATTCTCCAACATTACATCCTGGTACAAATCCTTCTGAGTAGAGTGCAAGCATTCCCACTCCTTTTGAGAGAAGTAAATCGCCACATCTTTGAACTTCAAGCCCTGGAACCATAGATAAATATACTATTTGTGAAATTAATGGGCAAAATCTTGAAAATGGAACAAAAGAAAAAGAAGAAATTCAGTAGGGGAACACCACTGGGAAAACAGGCTGTGCTGGACCCTTCAACACGGATGGTCAGTGTGGAAACAAGAGTGATCAGAGCACACATCATTCTTGGTGCACACATCAGTCTTAAACATGCAACTATAGATGTAACCCGTTGGCATTATCCTCTTCCATTATTTACCCAGGTCGGGGAATAAACAAAGTCCAGATAATTGGTGTTTCCTAATTAAATGAAAGTGTACCCGCAAGTACACAGCACACTCTATGTGCATCACACAACACTTGTAACCATCTCCTGACCATTCTCCCAAAAAAGAAATTTTTGAAAAGCTTGATTCAAAAATAACATAAAATTTCAATTTCTGAGAAATAGGATTTGAATATAACTTAGTGATTTAATAATTTCTTAAAAACTCAGGCTCATAAATATGCCAGAATATTAAATCCTAATCACTTTTCCATGTCACCACAAATTCTAAAATAGACATCATTTTCACTGGCTGTATTCTTATGGACTCGATGTTCTTATTTTGGGACACTAGTTTGGACAAGTTCTCTAAAGTTCTTTTGCAATTGTGAGAGTTATTACTTGTCAACAATGTATACACCTGGCTATATTATTCCTGTTACCATAAATTGTCTCTAACTATATTCTCCTTGTTCCTGAGCTACCAAAACTGATGGAGGAAGATCCAGACTCACATCCATGTGACCCAAGATGAGCATACACTATGCAAGTTCAAAATGGACCCACTTATTGGTGTCTTCCTGGCACAGTCTCCTTGTAATATCACATAATTCCATACACTCAGTCTATCATATCCCTATCATGTCCCCAATCCTAAAAATCTCAGAGAACTGGAGATATGGGCAAATACTGAGACTGCAACAAATTAACATCAATTACCTTCTTGTCTAATTGGAAAATCCAAGTTTGTAACATGGGATCCCACTTAACCACTCATCTCCACTTCATCAAATCGCAGCTCTAACAAGGGAGGTATCAAATTTCCAGCAAGGGCTGGTTTCCCCACTCCAGCAACACTCCTAGTGGAAGGATATGCACTTAAGGAATGCTAAGTGGTTTGCTGAATGAATACCTAAATACCTGTTGGAGAACAGAGGGACACATGGGACAGCAGCCTTTGGTGGCCTCACTCATTGGAACGAGAAGAGCTGGGGAACAAGTTCCTTGGAGGGCCTCAGGGAAGAAGGAAGTTTCAGGAAAAAGAAACCCACTGTTCAAATTTTCCAAAATAAACAATGCATTCAATGAAGGAGAGGATAATGATATGGCTTTTAGGGTTGCAAACACAGATCACTTACATCCTGGGTTCATCTTGGAGAAAGACAGAGCTGGAGGAGGCAGAGGAGGAAGAGGCAAAAGCAGCCCTGAGACACTGGACTGACCTTGGGGCCCTAAAGGACTGAGAATGAATCTTCCTCCCCGACCCTGTTCCACTCTGCCTGTTTGGGCACCCCCCCCAACCCCCCCACCACGACCCCCCATACACACACAGTCTCTCTTGATTTGAGGGAAAATAACAAACCTTTACCTTCCTGGAACTCCAGGGAATCCAACCGTATATAACGTATTCAGAAGAAACAACCTTCCCACCATCAGGAGCTGATCTGGGCCCACAAGGGCCTGCTCTGACCTGTGCCTGGCAGACCCTTGTTCCACAATCTGGAAGACAATGAACTCCTCAGCCACGGAGACATCCCAAAGACATGACAGAGCCCTCAGGCCCAGGAACACAGGACACTGGGGCAGGCCCAGCCCCGAATGACGGTTTCTGCAACAGGTCTCCAGCCTCTGCCAGGCCTCACAGACTCAGTGCATCAGGTGTCTCCTTGGCTTTGTTCCCAGATCCCAGGACTAGGGCCCTCAGAACCCAGACTGAAACCTCCTTCCACAGAGACCCTGTTCAAAAGCACCAATACTGAGCCAGACAACCCACTGGGATCAGCAGGTCCTGAGCAGCCTCAGCAGAGCTCAACCAGGAGGCGGGTTGCAAGGGCTTTACATGAAATCACAGTTCTCAGAATCCTCGTGGCCAGCACATCCTGGTTCCCAACCAAGATCACCCATGGCTTTCCTGCCTGACATTATTCCCTCTCACCCCTACCCCCGGACACACAGCTGAGAGGCAGTGTTCACTGCGTCTCAAGTACAATTATTGTGCATTAAGCACTTTAAGTTTCTGGTGCCTTATATGCATTAAACCTCAGGAAAGGCCCATGTTTCAAAGGAAACTTTAGCTTAGAGAAGCGAATCACTGACACAAATGTGCAGTTGGCAGAGGCACTACAGGGCTCTGAGTCTAGATTTCTCCACCTCTATAGTTGACTGCCTTCCATTTCTGGCTCTTGCAGATGCAGCTGGGGATTTCCTGATTCTTTAAAAGAACTCTGAGCTGGGCTGTGCATTTCAGGGGGCAGAAAATGTTCAGTCTGCTCTGTTTCTTGCTGCGAGCACAGCACTCTACGAGGGGAAATCAAAGGTCGAAGGAAAAGGGAGGAAAGAAGCGACAAACAAACAAAATTCCTTTATTCAAAAATATCCATCAAAATCCTCCATGAGTCTGACTCTGTGTGGGCACTGGGGACAGGATGACTCTGACCCAGAACCTGCCCTCAAAAAGCTCAGTATCAGGGAGGAAAAAGAAAAAAGTAGAGACAATCACAAGACATCATGCTCTATGGCGGACTGGTTACCACAACTAAATCACCAGCCGAAAAATAATGCACTGAATATTAAAAACATTTTGGAATGCAATGATGAGCTGGCAAACAAGGCATGCAATCTTCAATAGCTAAAACTAACTCAAAATGGGAACTAGAGAGATGTGCTGAGCCACTGGCGTTTATTTTACCAGAAAACCTGCTGAGCCGGGCTAACCATGAACTTTGCATTCACAACCTTAAAGAGCAGGGAGAGAGACCCAGCCAACAGCTGGTCAAGATGGGAGTGTAACTGGTTCTGCACTGCAAAGACCTGGGACCTCCAGGACCACGCTCTCAGAACAAGGGGAAAAGCAGCAGTAGCATTCCCACCCTGGGGGGCTGCGAGGAAAACGGCCTGACTTGAACCCTATCGGTTGGTGGAAGGAAAGTTCTCCCCTGAGGAACAGTAACAAGTCAGCGCTTCCACAGGTCTGCAGCTCACATTCACATCACTCAGGCGAATCTAAAAACTGGCCGTCTCTTATAGCGGTTCTGGTTCGGCCGTGCTCTTGGCAGAAGCAAACACAGACTTGCCCTAGAGGGACAATCTTCAGCCAGGCCTCAAGAGTCCACGGGTAGAATTCCAAAGAAAACGACCCAAGAGTCAAAAATAATCACAGCACAACATTGTAAACACACTAAATGCCACTGAACTGCACACTATAAAATGGCTAATTGTATGTTATGTGAATTTCACCTAAATAAAAAATTAAATAAAAGTGAAACATGCAAAGGGGCATAATTCCATGATCAAAAAGTCAAGAAAATCAGTCATGCGATTGTTTCAACTTTTCACTATATTTGAAAATTTCATTAATAAAACCTTAGGGGGAAAATAACACACCTGCAAAGATTCACATATTATATAGATAATACTAAAGAATATAAAACAAGCATATTACATCTTTTTTAAAAAGGAGGTAAGATGGTAAAAAACAAAACTCCACAAAAACGACAGGTAGATATAAAAGAAAAAAAATTAAAACTTCTGGAACAAAAAACATAATACTTAAGGGGTTGGCCCTGTCACATAGTGGTTGGGTTTGCACACTCCACTTCAGCGGCCTGGGGTTCGCATGCAGGTTTGGATCCCCGGTGTGGACCTGCACACCGCTTGTCAAACCACGCTGTGGTGGCATCCCACATGAAATAGAGGAGGACTAGCACAGATGTTGACTCAGCAACAGTCTTCCTCAAGCAAAAAGAGGAGGATTGGCAACAGATGTTAGCTCAGGGCCAATCTTCCTCCCAAAAAACAAAAAAACCAAAACCAAACAAACAAAATAATATTTAAAATTAAATCATACAATAACTGGAATAAATATCTCTGAAGAGAAAAATTACTGGAGTGGAAGATATAAAAAACGATTATGCAGAATGCTATCAAGAATGCTATCAAGAAACATAATATGGGAAAGTATAAGAGAGGTTAAGAAGATAAAATGAGACTGTTTAACAGATATCTAACGAGTTCTGGAACAAAAAAAGAGAAAGAACTGAGAAAAAGCTGTAACTGAAGACATAATGGCTAAGAAATTTTCAGAACTGGTAAAGGAAAGCATATTCAAAAGCCCAGTGAGTCTCAAACAGAATAAATAAAAAGAAATCCTACAACACTACAGAGCATTAAAAAGAAAAAGAAGGGGCCAGCCTGGTGGCCGAGTGGTTAAGTTCGTGTGCTCTGCTTTGGTGGCCCACGGTTTTGGCGGTTCAGATCCTGGGTGCAGACATGGCACCGCTCATTAGCCCATGTTGAAGTGGCATCCCACATAGCACAACTAGAAGGACCCACAACTAAAAAATATACAACTATGTACTGGGGGGGATTTGGGAAGAAGAAGCAAAAAACAAAACAACAAAATGAGTACATTAAAAGCAGTTTGAGATTAAAGACAGATTGTCTACAAAAGAACAACAGTCTGATTGACAAACGACTATTCAATAGCAACAATGTAAACCAGAAGACAGCAGAATAGCTCAGTCTGCTGAGAGAAAATTATCTCTCACAAATGAGGGTAAATAACGATCTTTTCAGAAAAATAGAAATTCAGGGGCCGGCCCCGTGGCCGAGTGGTTAAGTTCACGTGCTCCACTTCGGCGGCCCAGGGTTTCACCGGTTTGGATTCTGGGCCAGGACATGGCACTGCTCGTCAAGCCATGCTGAGGCGGCGTCCCACATGCCACAACTAGAAGGACCCACAACTAAAAATATACAACTGTGTAACACGGGGGCTCTGGGGAGAAAAAGGAAAAATAAAACCTTTTTAAAAAAAATAGAAATTCATTAAAGTATATAATTCCACCTGAAGGAAAGTGATCCCAGGTAGAGGTTTTGAGATATAAGAATGGTGAACAGAGAAAGTGGTAATATGTGGATAACCTAATATTCAAATATATAAAATAATAAAAATGTTTTATGGGTTAAAGAAAATGATGGGAGAAAAATATCTGATGACAATATAAGTTGTTTGATCAGCAGGAATATTCTAGTTCCTTATACCATTCAGCAAGAACATAAAGATGTTCTTTAGTTTGAGACACTGGTAAGTTAAGAAAGTATGTTAAAAATTCTAAGATAAGGGGCCGCCCGGTAGCACAGTGGTTAAGTGCACATGTTCACCGGTTCAGATCCCGGGTGCGGACATGGCACAGCTGGGCAAGCCATGCTGAGGCAGGCGTCCCACATATAAAGTAGAGGAAGATGGGCACGGATGTTAGCTCAGGGCCAGCCTTCCTCAGCAAAAAGAGGAGGATTGGTAGCAGATGTTAGCTCAGGGCTAATCTACCTCAAAAAAAAAATTTCTAAGGTAATCACTGAATAAACAAAACTAGTTTGTAACTTTCAAACTCACAGAGAAAAAATGAATTGAGATTTTAAAAAATACAAAAAAGGTAGAATAAAAAGCACAAACTAAGTCAATAATGATACTTTTAATTATATCAGTAATAACAACCATTAATGGACTAAATGCTCTCATTAAAAGATAAAGTTGTTCAAAAACCAAAGCTCATTTATATGCTGTTTACAAGAGACATCTAAAACATAAACAAATATCCAGAAAGACTAGACGTAAAAGGCCAAAAGATAATTTGTGTACACACCTAATTAAAAATAAATATATATTATATATAGAGACTTACAAATGAAACCAGGATGAAGAAGTCAGAATTTCCCTACATTGGGATGCAACTGTGCCTATATGCACAAGGTTAACGTGGGAAACAAGATAACCAAAGTTTCTGAGCTTGCCCCGGAGAACAGCAGGAGGGGACCACTGATGAAGAGATAAGGCTCGCTGACAGCCCCCAGCCTGACAACTCACAGGAGCACTGAGAAGCTAAAGACCGACTGTAAATTTTACACATCACAGACCAAAAATCTACCCCATGCGACACACAGAACCCTCTCAAATTTGCACATGCGACCCATGAAGAAATACAACAGACGGTCGCCCCTGCTCAGAGGACTCTTAGAACGTCAGTCCCCAAGGCCACATGCTCCTCCTCCCCGTCTTATTCTCACAATGTGCTTTGGAAAAACGCTTAGAACTGCACGTAGGCAAGTTAATCTGTAACCGGTGGAAAGAATAACTTGTTAGCAGAAAATTTATGTCCTCTGCCCAAACCATTCCTTCTGTCCCAGATAAGGAAGTAACAAGTTTTCTTAGCTTTCTTAGGAATGTTGCATTCAGCAGATCCACTCCGGAGAGGTGCAATGTTCTGCGGTCATCCTTCACCTGACATTTTAACCCCGTTTGCTCTATATCAGTCATTTCCAAATCAGGCCCGTTTCAGACGGATTTTTTTCAGGTTGACAGTCCACCATCTTCCTATATGCTAGCTTATCGCTTATTAAAGATCCTTCTCTACTACCACCTGCTTGGCCTTTTATCTTGCAGCAAGCAGATCGAGCCCTTGCTTGGTAACAAATACACATAAATAAAATAATAATTATGACAAACCTTCATCATTATGGGAGAACACATGGAAATAACTGATAGATACAACAGACAAAATGTCAGTAGAAATAGAAAATATTTAAATAACAAAATTAAGAAGCTTGATTTAATGGCCACATATAGAACAGTGCACCCAATTCTTCTCAATTATATCTGGAGGATTCAGAAAAACTGACCACGTTGGGCCTTAACACAAACCACAAACATTTTGGATGAATACATACTAATAAAAAGATGTACATTAATAGGACTGCCTGTGTGGGGGGTGGTAAATGGAATGCAAGATAAGTAGATAAATAATCAGAATAAGAGAATGGCCTAGCTCAGACCAATAATAACATGCCACAAAATAAAGACTATGATTAATGTAACACTGCACTCGAAGCCTCTCCTCATCCTATCAAGGGAAACTAGTGCAGTAAAACGAGAATTACAACTAAATATAGGTTGAAAAAAGAAGGAAAACACCAATATTTACAGATTACAGACAGAAAGTGTCCTTATTCATCCATGATATGATTATCTAGTTAGATGACCCCCAAATCCAAAAGAATCTACCAGATATTAGAATAAATGAGGGTTCAGCAAGTTGAATGGACATAAAAATCAATACCTAAAAATCAATTTCATGTCTGTACACAAGAAACAACGGGAAAATAATGATTAAAAATTAATACCATTTACAAAACACACAAAATATAAAAATACCTAGGAATAAACTTAACAAAAGAAGTGTAAGACTAAAAATCTTATTGAAAACTATTATAGAAGAGCTAAATAAGCAGAGTTATGCTGGTCAGAGGGAGACAAAGACTCAATACTATGAAAACGTCCACCTTCCCCACATTCATCAAGGATCCAGTGCAGCGCAAAATGATATCCCAGCGGGGTTCGTATGAAACTTGATCAGCCAATTCTAAAATTTACACGGAGAAGCCAAAAGCCAGGGAACAGCTAAGAGACTCCTAGAGAACAAGACTATAGTAAAGGAACATGACTTACCAAATATCAAAACATCATTACAAATCTGTCTTAATTAAGACAATGTGGTTTTGGTGCAGTGATAAACAGACCAGTAGGGAAAGAAAAACAGACCAGCAGGGAAAGACAAACAGACCAGCATATACAAAGGACAGAACAGATCAATATATATACATGGAAACTTAATTTATGACAGAATTGCCACTGAAATACAGAGGGGAAAGGAAGACTGTGTAGTAAGAAATTTGGCCTCCAAAGAGAGGTCTTGCTTTTGTCCAGCTCATGGAATGTAATCTGTAAACACTTAGAATTTCCCAAGTGATAGGGGTCTCTGTCATTTATGGTGGGCCCCTAAGACCACATGTGTAAGTTTACGCTAATGAGATGGCTGAGGGTGGCAGCTGGTGTCTAAAGTGAGGGCAGTCTTGTGGGACCTATGCCCTCAGACTGTATAGTTTGCCTAATCCTTTGAAATGGCCTTTTTTTGTTGTTAAAGCTTGGCACCTGAGCTAACATCCGTTGCCAATCTTTTTTTCTTCTTCTTCTTCTCCCCAAAGCCCCCAGTACACAGTTGATTATTCTAGTTGTGGGTCCTTCTGGTTGTGCTATGCAGGACGCTGCCTCAGCAGGGCCTGATGAGCTGTGCCATGTCCACATCCAGGATCCAAACCAGCAAAGCCCTGGGCTGCCGAAGCGGAGCACGCGAACTTAACCACTCGGCCACGGGGCCGGCCCCTGCAATGGCCTTTTCAAAAAATGATGCTGGGATATTAGTTATCCAAGTAGAAAAAGTGAAGCTGGACCCCTACCATATACCATATCGTAAAATCAATCCCAAGTGAATTAAAAACTTAAACACAAAAGGCAAAACACTATCATTCATTCATAGAAAACATTATGGGACAATATCTTTACTCTTAGGAGAAAAGAGATTTCTTAAACAAGACATTAATAAATTATTAAAGGAAAGGAAAACAGTGTTAAATTTTATGGCATTAAAATTGAGAATTTCTACCATCATTTAAAGGTTGTAAATCAAGCCACAAACTGAGAGAAAGCATGTACAGCACATATAACTGACAAAAGATGACAATCCACAATATTTAAGAAATGCCTACAAAACATTAAAGATAATGAAAAACTGAAAATATAAAACAATAGAAAAATTAGCAAATGGCATGAAATGGTACTTCAGAGAAGAGAAAGCATGAGAGGGGGTTCAACCTCATTTAGTACCAAAACATGTAAATTTAAAATCAGAATAATATATCAATTCATAGCCACCAAATGGGCAAATATTTAGAAGTCTGACAATACCAATTGATGAGGATATGAAGAAACAGCATTTATAAATGTGTATAAACACCAGAAAACAACTGGGTGGTGTCTAGCAAGGCTGAAGATGCCCATACCCCATGACCCAACAATTCTGAGTTATATACCTAGAGAAATTCTTACACATGACACCAAGAGACAAATTCTAGAATGTTCACAGGAACAAGGTTTGTAATATAAAAGGAAAAAAAGATATATTTGTATAACGGATGGCTATGTAGTAGGATAAATTCATAATACGAATGAATATCCTGAATACACACACTGAGAGATAAGTAATGAAGTTGCAGAAGATTGCAAACAGTGTGATTTTACTCATATCAAATTTAAAAATGAAAAATACAAAATTCCGAATAGTTACCTCTGAGGAGTAGAGAAGGGGACTGGATCAGGATGATTCATGGCACACATGGGTTTTCAACAATAATTAACAGTCTACTTCCTAATTCTGGTGTTCAGTCATTTGTCATACCTTACACATCTTCTGTAACTCAATATTTAATAACAGCAGTTTTAAAAAGACAGTTACAATATAGTGACAAAACCACAACAGACGGAGCGGAGGGGATCACACAGAGTCACCAAGCATAACCAGGAGACTGAAGCAGGCTTTGTAGAACCCTGAGAAAGGGTGGTGTGGGACAAATGCCTCTCTTGTGTTTCTTGTGCAAGAGGCAAGAGATAGCAGTGTACATTCTGGGAACTGCTAGAGTACAGCGAGAGAGGCAGCAGAGAGAGAGGAGGCTGGAAAGAAGGGTCAGATCATGAGATGTCTAGACTGGTTCTCACAGGTGAGGGGTTTTAAGCAGGACAAGTTAGCTCCAGTTACAAGTAGAAGAATCTTGCTATGGAAAATAAACAAACAGTGACTTACTAAGGTTAAGGGGTACGTGAAAATTTCATGTAATATGTAGAAGATTAACTTGGGCCTGGAAAAGGAACAAGATTCCAACAGACAAAAACAGACTTAACAACATTCCAAGTAGAGTGAACAGGATAAGCTGGAGATGGAGAGGAAGACTAATTGCATCCTGTGTGTCTGAGGAGCAGACAGCTGGCGTAATTGGAGAGGGATTCTGAGAAAGGAGTAGACAGAAGTAATGTTGGAAAAGTCCAAAGAAGCCAGGACAGAAAGGTCATCCTTGCTAGGACTAAACACACCCTTACTCACCACTTTACTCCAATAGTAGGATTGGTACTCTAGTAAATATAGCATGTGCTTCTTAGTAAATACACAATGAATGTGAAAGAGTGGAGCTTTATCCTGAAAGTAACAGGGATTCACTGAATAAAGCAAGTGACATGACTGGACTATTTTACTGGTGAGGAGTAAAAGTAGAGCCAGGGAGCCCAATTAGGAGGTCAAGGCACTATCCACTCCCACAAAGGTCTGATCCGGCACACAGACAGTGGAGTGAGGTCGTAGGGCATGAGATCAAGGAGTAGGAAAGGGACAGAAACAATGGGATTTCACACCTCACTGGATGTTGGGAAGATCAGGAGGTAGGAGTCGGGAGACCTCCACGATGCCAGTTTAAGTACACATTCAAGTGAATTTCCATTACCGGCATATTCCGCAAAGCTTGTAGAGTACATTACACAGAGGAAGTATGAGGAAGCCCATGGTCACAGAGCTAATAAATAACAGAAGTGGGTAAGACTTTACTCTTTTAAACAGTGCATAGCCTCTCACTAATATAGAGAAAGGACACATCACTCTGAGGAGAAGAGGAAACAGAGGGAAAAATGAATGGTCAAGAGTTGAAGGGCAATGGGAGCTGGAGTTCCTTCCTCATCAATGTGCTGAGAATGGAAGGGGAGGGTGTGGTCCTCTTCTGAGAATCTTAGGAAGGTTCTGGCCAGGATGGGAATGGGAAGACAAATTCAGTAAGATCTCACAGAATTCAAAAGGAAAAGAAGAAACATTAATCCAGAATAGAAAGAATATTTCTTAACCTTTAGAGAGAAAAGAATACTTGAGAACTGACCGGCCAGAACTAATGAAGGAAGAGCCACAGTCAGACACATCCAGGAAAAAACCCTGATTATACTACAAATACTATGCCATTCTTCAAAATCGATTACTCCAAAGTCACAGAGAAAAGCCTAAACACCGCAAATCAGGAATCTTACAGCCCACATTCTCTGGTCATATCTCACACCAGTTTCTTTAAAGATTAAATGTTTGGACAAAAGTACTTGAGGAAAATATAAGAGATTTTTCTATTTTTGTAGTAAGGAAGACATTCTGGCATGACATAAAGGGGAGAAAACTTTGTTGTCCGTGTGAGGAAGATTGGCCCTGAGCTAACATTTGTGCCCATCTTCCTCCACTTTGTAGGTGAGATGCCTCCACAGCATGGCTGATGAGTGGAGTCGGTCTGCACCTGGAACCTGAACCCACCAACCTCAGGCTTCTGAAGCGGAGCACGTGGAACTTGAACCACTCGGCTACAGGGCTGGCCCCAAAAAAACATTTTTTGAAAACTCTGAATCTAACAGCACACATAAAATAGATGAAGTGTGAAAAAATATTTCTAAGTAAAGAGATTAAAACAGTAATCAAAAACCTCCCAAAAATAAAAGTCCAGGGCCAGATGGCTTCTCTGGAGAATTCTACCAAACATTCAAAGAATATTTAATACCTATCTTCTCAAAATCTTCTAACAAGTTGAAGAAGATGGCACACTTCCTAACACATGTTACGAGGCCAACATCACCCTGATCCCAAAGCCAGACAAGGACAACACGAAGAAGGAAAATTACAGACCAATATCACTAATGAACATAGATGCAGAAATCCTCAACAAAATATTGGCAAACCGAATACAGAAATACATTAAACGGATCATACACCAAGATCAAGTGGGATTTAGACCAGGAACACAGGGATGGTTCAACACTCGCAAATCAATCAATGTGATTCACCAAATTGGCAAAATGAAGAATAAAAACCACATGATCCTCTCAATAGATGCAGAGAAAGCATTTGACAAGATCCAACAGCCATTTATGATAAAAACTCTTAACAAAATGGGAATAGGAGGAAATTACCTCAGAATAATAAAGGCCATATATGACAAACCAACAGCCAACATCATACTCAACAGGGAAAAACTGAAAGCCATCCCTCTGAGAACAGGAACAAGACAAGGGTGCCCACTCTCACCACTCTTATTTAACATGGTACTGGAGGTTTGGGCCAGAGCAATTAGGCAAAAAAAAGAAATAAAAGGAATCCAAACTGACAAGGAAGAAGTGAAACTCTTGCTGTTTGCAGACAACATGATTTTATATACAGACAACCCTAAAGAATCCATCAGAAAAGTATTAGAAATAATCAGTACTACAGTAAAGTTGCAGGGTACAAAATCAACTTACAAAAATCAGTTGCATTTTTATACTCTAATAAACTAACAGAAAGAAAACTCAAGAATACAATCCCATTTACAATCACAACAAAAAGAATAAAATATCTAGGAAAAAATTTCCCCAAGGTGAAAAACCTGTACAATGAAAACTATAAGACATTATTGAAAGAAACTGATGACGACATGAAGAAATGGAAAGATATTCCATGAACATGGATTGGAAGAATAAATATAGTTAAAATGCCTATACTACGGTGAGCAATCTACAGATTCAGTCCAAACCCCATCAGAACCCCAATGACATTCTTCACAGAAATAAAACAGAGAATCCTAAAATTCATATGGGGCAACAAAAGACCCTGAATAGCTAAAGCAATCCTGAGAAAAAAAGAACAAAGCTAGAGGCATCACAATCCCTGACTTCAATATGTACTACAAAGCTATAGTAATCAAAATAGTATGGTACTGGCACAAAAACAGACACACAGTCAGTGATATTCCACAACTGAAAGCCCAGAAATAAAACCCACACATCTATAGAAGCTAATCTTTCACAAGGGAGCCAAGAACATGTAATAGAGAAAGAAACGTCTCTTCAATAAATGGTGTTGGGAAAACTAGACAGCCACACACAAAAGAATGAAAGCAGACCATTATTTTTCGCCATATACAAAAATTAACTCAAAATGGATCAAAGACTTGAAGTTAAGACCTGAAAACATAAAACTCCTAGAAGAAAATACAGGCAGTACACTCTTTGACATTGGTCTTATAAAGATCTTTTTGAATACAATGTCTACTTGGACGAAGGAAACAAAAGAAAAAATAAGTGGGACTTCATCAGACTAAAGAGCTTCTGCAAGGCAAAGGAAACCAGGACCAAACGAAAGGACAGCCCACCAACTCGGAGAAAATATTTGCAAATCATATACCTGACAAGGGGTTAACTTCTAAAATATATAAAGAACTCACATAACTCAACAACAAAAAAACAAACAACCCGATCAAAAAATGGGCAGAGGATATGAAAAGACATTTTTCTAAAGAAGATATACAGATGGCCAATAAGCACATGAAAAGATGTTCAACATCACTAATCATCAGGGAAATGCAAATCAAAACTATGCTAAGATATCATCCAACACCTGTTAGAATGGCTATATTTACCAGAGGATGTGGAGAAAAGGGAACCCTCATCCACTGCTGGTGGGAATGCAAACTGGTGCAACCACTATGGAAAACAGTCTGGAGATTTCTCAAAAAATTAAAAATAGAAACACCATATGACCCAGCTATCCCACTACTGGGTTTTTATCCAAAGAACTTGAAATCAACAATTCAAAGAGACTTATTCACCCCTGTGTTCATTGCAGCATTATTCACAATAGCCAAGACGTGGAAGCAAGAAGATGTGGTGTATATATACAATGGAATACCACTCAGCCATAAAAAAGACAAAATCATCCCATTTGCAACAACATGGACAGACCTTGAGGGTATTACATTAAGCAACATAAGCCAGAAAGAGAAAGACACAGTATGATTTCACTCATATGTGGAAGATAAACTAACACATGGACAAAGAAAACAGATTAGTGGTTACCAGAGGGTAAGGGGGTTTGAGGGTGGGCAAACAGGGTAAAGGGGTACGTTTATATGGTGATAACAATAATAATGTACAACTGAAATTTCACAATGTTATAAACTACTATGACTTCAATAAAAAAAATTTCTGGGGCCAGCCCCGTGGCTGAGTGGTTAAGTTCACGTGCTCTGCTCCCTCGGCCCAGGGTTTTGCTGGTTCAGATCCTGGGTGCGGACATGGCACCGCTCATCAGGCCACATTGAGGTGGCGCCCCACATGCCACAACTACAAGGACCCACAAATAAAATGTACAACTGTGTACTTGGGAGACTTGAGGAGAAAAAGTAGGAAAAAAAAAAAAAACCCAGAAGATTGGCAACAGCTGTTAGCTCAGGTGCCAATATTAAAAAAAAAAAAATTTCAGGCCAGCCTGGTGGTGCATTGGTTAAGTTCACACGTTCTACTTCAGCTGCCCAGGGTTCACTGGTTCGAATCCGAGGTGCAGACACGGCACCGCTTGGCAAAAGCCATGCTGTGGTAGGCATCCCATGTATAAAGCAGAGGAAGATGGGCATGGATGTTAGCTCAGGGCCAGTCTTCCTCAGCAAAAAGAGAATTGGCAATAGTTAGCTCAGGGCTAATCTTCCTCAAAAAAAAATAATAATTCTAAAACAACTTACATAACGACAAACAGAAAATATGCTTAATGTATAAACTTGTTTTAAATAAACAAAAAATAATAATAACACTCTTTGATAAGTGGGCAAAGGAAATCAATAGGCAATTTAGAAATTCCAGTCGTACCATTTATTTATTTATTTTTTATTTTTCCTTCTTCTCCCCAAAGACCCCCAGTATATAGTTGTATATTTTAGTTGTGGCATGTAGGATGCCGCCTGAGCATGGCTTGATGGCAGTGCCAGGTCCGTGCCCAGGATCCAAACTAGTGAAACCCCAGGCCACTGAAGCCGAACATGTGAACTTAACCACCTGGCCACAGGCCGGGCCCCCCCGCCCCCCTTCTTTTTACAGTTGTACCATTGATTAACTGTGTAATTTAGGGGCAAGAAACTTAACTGAATGTATTTCCTCATTTGTCAACTAAGAATAATACCATATTTCATCAATTCTGAGATGCCACTGATTGTAAAGCCACCATTTGTTTATACACCAGGAAAGGAAAATGCCATCAATGAAACTGTGTCTTGCCAGGAATTGTAAAACCCATCCTGATTTCAGAGAAGTTAAAATGTGGGGGGAAAAGTGCATCACAGAATTAACGAAGTATAGTTCTACCTGCCTCATAGGGTTGTTATGTGGATTTAACAAGATAACATGTGTGAAGAACTTCAAACTACAAGCAGCTCAGAGTAAACACTCAGTAAGTTAGTTGTTTCTATCAGTAACGTGATCCCATTCTGAAAACAAATTACATCCTCATACATACGTGTGGACAAAATAATTTGAAAATATTAATAGCGACTATCTCTAGATGGTGGGACCATGGGTGACAAACGTTCTTAATAATTTTCTCATGTTTTGAAATTTTTCCAAGAATCCTATATTGCTTTAATCATTAGAAAGTGAGCAATTAGGTTATTTCTACCTCGGGGGAAAAATATCTAGAGATGAAGGGGGCAGGCAAGCATTCCAGGCTGTTAGAAATTTGGAAGCAAATAGGCTACTGCATGTGACCTTGGAGTGGACAACAAAGAAATTAGTGAGATTGAACTGAGTAAACTTATTCTGTTCTTCAACTTCCCTGCCAAATCACTGAGGCACAATCCATCGAGAGTATTTTGGGAATGAACAAAATCCAAGATAATGGTAATTCTACGTCAGATCAGACAATGTATGCAAAGCAGACAGCCCTGGTTTAGGTTCCTGGCAGGAAAACTGTTCCATATATGTGGTTTCCTTCTCTCTCCTCCTTTCTCCAACTCACTATTGTAAATCTTTTGGACAGAATCCTAAAATGGGATAGTGCCGTGGAAACCAAGAACAAGAAGAAAGTGCCAAATACAACTTACCTCCCCCATGACTTCTGATGCACGGCGGCTCTTCTCCTCTTCTGGATTCTTAAGAGAAGGAAAAAGGTGGAAAAAGGTTAAGAAACTATGAGACAACAGTCCCTTCCTGAAGCCCGGAGGCGGCCAAGTCCGAATAAATCCCTGTCCCAACCCAGGCACTGAGAGGTAGCCCAAAGCGCAAGAAGCCTGCAACCCCACCGCCCTCTCCCATCATCACAAAGAGCAGATGAACTTCACCCCAGGACTGTGGCCTCCTTTCTCCGTAAGAGCCTGACTTTGGATTCTTCCAGCCCCAGTGCCTTACACTGAGCCCATATCTGTGGCTCCAAGACACAGCCTAAATGAATCCATTTGTCAGAGTCCCACACTCCTGTCCTCTAGGCTGGGGGCACCTCTATGGGCCACACAGTGAAAGAACAGAGAAGTGGAAGTAGGAGGGGCACCCAGTCCCAAGCTTAGAAACCCAATGGACACCAGAAATAGCCTCGGGAAGAAGGTCATCCACTGCGCTGGAGAGCGCACGGCGGCGGCTGTGTCAGTTTCGGCTGCGCAGAGAGCGCCATGGGAGCTACAAAGGCTCGAACGCAGCCGGGGTCTGAGGTGAACCCCCAGAGCCCATCCACCGGCGGACCAACTCCCCTGCCCGCCCCCAGCATCGACCAAGAACGTACAAAGAGGGCCCCTTTCCAGTTCTAGCCCCAAAGGCGGAGTTGGCGACGCGGCCACGGGTCGCCGAGTCCGGGACGTCGGGTGCACAATCCACGCCCGGAGGGTATCGCACGGACTTTCCTCCCAGGCAGGAGGCCACGAAGCTGCCGTACCCTTGAGCGCCGACCGCCAGCCCGCTCCCGCGCCAGCCTGCAACCACGCCCCCCCAGGCAGACGCGCGGCCTACGCCCCCTTTCTTCCCGCCATCCGCTCGTCTCCAAGCGCGGGCGCGCAGCCTGGCCACGCCGGACAGCCATCCGTATTTAAGACTCCAGACAGGCCCCAGCCCCGCCCTGGGGGTCCTCACCGCCCACCTCTTGGGGTCCTCGCTCTCCAGTGTGATCGAATCTGCCCCAAACCAGTGAGCTAGGCCGCCCGGAACACCCCGAACCTTAGCGTCCGAACTCCCGCCAACTTACCACTGGCCAGCCAACTTTAAACGGAAGTGCATGCGCCGTGGAGCCCTTGGGAAAATATTGTCCAGAGGAGGAAACTCCAGCCAGTGCCCGGCCGGCACAAGTCTTTTCCGCCCAGGGTCGCGGTGTGTTCCAAACCTTCAGTGAAGCCCACACCTGGCCGCCCAGCCGCGCCCGAGCATCCTCTGCGGACCTGGGCGAACCCACAGGTCCAGGAGCAATAGGTGGCCGCCAGGGGTAAGAAAAGGTTGTGGACCGTGGAGGCTTCTGGGAAAGATAGCGCACAGCCAGGGAAAGGGAGGAGGGGTCGGCCACCAGGACGTCCGAGTCCCCGAGGTTAACCCGTCTGCAACAGCCTCGCCCCAAACTGGGAGATGCCCAGAGGCCTCTAGCAACTGTAGTTAGAGGCCGGGAGGCCGACCGTCCAAAGTTCTCTCCACACGGAGCCGCGCTCTGAGCGTGGGATCAGGAGAGGACCACTCCCCGCCATGACACGAACTAGGAGTCCTCCCGCACCTGGGCGGTTCAGCCCTTGGCGCCCCACAATCCTGGTCGAGCTGGGTGCCCAGGTTTCCCCTGAGAATTCACTCTCCAGTCGCGGGCTCCACTGGGAAGCGCGGTCCTCAGTCTGGAACACCGTAAGACTACAGCCAGATGTCCCGGCTGTTCAGCATAATTCGGGCGGGATCACAGGGGCGCCCAGTAGGGGCTGGGGGATCACAGGGGCGCCCAGTAGGGGCTGGGCCCACCCTGGAGGCGTCTGGGAAATGTAGTCCTAGCTTAGCAGGGTGGGGATGTGGCGGAGAGACTGAAGTGGGGCAGTCTTGAGCTCAGGGTGGGAGACTCTGAGAAGGGCCAGCGGGAGGTTGAAGGAGGGCAGCCCTGAGTCCGGAGTGGAAGTAATGGAGTACCAATACTAACCTCTATATATCATGTAATCTGTTTTCAAACTTTGTATAAGTACATAAACAGAGATGGAAAGGCACTTAAGATCTCTGGAAAGTTACACTAATATTTGTTAACAGTAGTTAATTTCTAGGACATGTAATTATGAATATTTTCTTTTTACCTTAAGAGTATTCCCTTATATTTTGGACATAATCATGTTCTTCTTATGAAACATTACGTGTTAAATTTGTTAAGTATAAAATGAATAAGTATAGACTCTGAAATTAATGAACTAGAAAATAGAAAAGTGGGCCAGATTTTAAAAATTCACAGTTTGGTTCTAAAGGATAAGTGAAACACAATATTGATAAACAATAACAAAACAAAAAAGAAATTAAAACAAAAACATTAGAAATGAGAGAGGTTAAACCATAGACACAGATTTGGAAAGAATTCTGAGGCTGTTATGTGCAACTCTATAACCATGGTAAAAATAATTGTAGATTTTCTAGTAAAATTTAAATTATTAATTTCTACTAAGAACTGGAAAACCTGAATAGAATAATAACCAAATAAAATTTAAATATATCTTAAAATATGTACTATTAAAAAGTTACCAGATGGTTATAGCTGGGTTTTAGCTAACTTTTGAACTTATAATGATTATTCGATTTATTTGGATCCAAGGAAAAGATGGAATGCTGTCTAATTTTGTGTACCTAGTATAAAACCTGATACAGATGGGCCAAAAGAAAAGTATTAATCAGTTGCATTTGTGTTAAAAGATAAACTGAGGCACGTTAAAATGTTCAAGAGTTTATTTGAGCATATATTGATTTGAATTAGGCAGTATCAAACCGAAAGTGGTTAGGAGCGCTCCACCAACAGGAGCTATTGGAAAGGTTTTTGTAAAGAAGACCACTAAGCCAAGCAAGGAAATTATTTGATTGGATATCACTTAAGCAGTTGCCCTATTTGGGAAAACTAAGTTGGCTTTTGTGATTGGTTGGTCTTAAGTTTGATTTTGTTGGATTCAGGTGCATCTACTCTGGGTTAGATTTTGGTTTGCTTATGTAGGCTACCAAGGCATCAGAGCCAACTCAGTCAAATGGCCTCCTTGTTTAATTACTTTAACATTTGTGATTATAGATGCAAAAATTCCAAATAAAAGGACTGATTTCAACAATGTAGTATGAAATTTGCACAATGAATTATGTCAAAAGATTTCCTAATGTTGGAAAAACATTAAGAAATCCAGTGACAAGATGCATTGCGTGAACTGGTGCAGCCACTATGGAAAACAGTATGGAGATTCCTCAAAAAATTAAGAATAGAACTACCATATGATCCAGCTATTCCACTACTGGGTATTTAGCCAAAGAACATGAAAAACTAAATGTGTAAAGATATGTTCATTGCAGCATTATTCACAATAGCCAAGACTTGGAAGCAACCTAGGTGTCCATCAAGGGACGAATGGATAAAGAAGATGTGGTATATATACACAATGGAATACTTCTCAGCCATAAAAAAGGATGAAATCTGGCCATTTGTGACAACATGGATGGAACTTGAAGGTATTATGCCAAGTGAAATAAGTCAGAGGGAGAAAGTCAAATATATGATCTCACTCATAAATAGAAGGTAAAAACCACAGCAAACATGGTGCCGGCCCAGTGGCGCAGCAGTTAAGTTCGCACATTCCGCTTCAGTGGCCCCGGGGTCTACCTGCCAAGATCCCGGGTGCGGACATGGCACTGCTTGTCAAGCCATGCTGTGGCAGGCATCCCACATATAAAGTAGAGGAAGATGGGCACAGATGTTAGCTCAGGGCCAGTCTTCCTCAGCAAAAAGAGGAGGATTGGCAGCAGATGTTAGCTCAGGGCTGATCTTCCTCAAACAACAGCAACAAACAAACACACAGAGACAGAGATTGGATTGGTGGTTACCAGAGGGGAAGGGGGAGGGAGGAGGGAGAAAGGGGTGATTAGGCACGTGTGTGGTGATGGATGGAAATTAGTCTTTGGGTGTTGAACACGACGTAATCTACACAAGAATCAAAAATAATGATGTACACCCAAAATTTATATACTGTTATAAACCAATGTTACCACAATAAAAAATAAATAAAAATGAGAATTTGGGATTGCTTTTCAGACCTAGAAATAAACATAAACCTAGATGAAAAAAAATATGTTGCATGAACAAAATAAAAGAGATAAAAGAAATACATATATCAAATGATGCCAATAAGATAATGTGGTAGACAGAGTAATGTTCCTTCTCCCTCAAGATGTCCAATTTCTAAGGCCCAGAACCTGCATATGACTATTTTATCTTATATGGCAAAAGAGACTTTTCCAGATATGCTTAAATTAAGGATCTGTTGAGATGAGACGATTATCCTGGATTATCTGACAGGGTGCAATGTAATCACAAGGGTCCTTATAAGAGGAAGGCAGGAAGGTCAGAGTCAGAGAGATGTGAAGACAGAAGGAGAGGTTGGAATGATGTGCTCTGAAGGTGGAGTAAGGGGCCATGAGCCAAGGGATACAGGCAACTTCCGGAAGCTGGAAAAGGCAAGGAAACAGATTCTCCCCAAGAGCCTACAGAAGGAATGCAGCTCTGCCAACACCTTGATTTTAACCCATAAGATCCATTTCAGACTTCTGACTCCAATGTCTGGATGAGGAAATCTTTCCTCAGAGCAGGGGGAGGATGGAATGCCCTGCCATTCATCAGAAATCCATGTCCTTGATTAAGTTAGTCATTCTGCCTTACTCCCTGAGATACTACCCCCCTAACCCCCCATCCCCGGCCCCAACCAGAATATTCTGCTTTCCTTCTCCTGAAACTTCTCTTACAGAAACAAATTGAGGAACTGGTTCCCTAGTTCTCCTGTTCTGGTGGGGTCTTTGGGTACATCAGCAAGCGGCTCAGTGCTCTCCCACATTTATTTCTCCCATATGATACAGTGGAGTCACCTAATAGGCACATTTTCTTCAATTGTTTATTTCGAAAATTTTTGAATCTCTAAAAGCGTTGAAAGAATAGTACAAAGAACCCTTATGCATGCCTATCTCCTGGATTCACCAACTAACAACTTGCCACTTTTGATAATCTCTCTCTACCATTTGAAAATAAATTCAAGTATCATGATACTTCACTAGTCAATATGTCATCACGTATCTCCTAAAAACAAGGACATTTTCTTCTACACACCACTAAACACAGAGTCTTACACATACATCACCACACACAAAAGTGTCTCACTCATATCAGTAAACACAGTAATACATCCCACATACTTCTAACCACACATCACGATCAGACCCAAGGAAATTAATAATTCCACAACTCACTCATATTCAAATTTCCTCCAAATGTCCCGAAAATCTCTTATATAGGTTTTTCTTTAAGCAGGACACAAAGTTCATGCATTGCATTTGATGTTATGTCTCTTTAGGCTCTTAATCTGGAACAGTCCCTCCACCTTTTTGTTTTCTCTAGACATTGATTTTTTTAAGAATCTAAGTTAGTTGTTCAACAGAATGTCTTATAGTCTGGATTTGTCTGTTTATTTTCTCATGGTAAAATCCAGGTTAAACAAGTTAGCAAGGGTACTACATAGACAAGGTTGTGTCCTCTTGTATCACACGAGGAGAAGCATGAGGTCAGGTCATTTCACTATTGGTGATGCTAAACTTGATCACTTAGTTAAAGTGGTAATGGCCAGATATTTCCATTGTAAAGTGATATTTTTTCCTTTCTAATTGGTAAGTAACCTGAGGGCTGATAACTTAGGACTGAGTCTCCGATTTGCCAATAATCATATGCACATTTAATATAAGGTGTGTGTTACTTTTGCACATAAATTAATATATATGTGTTACTCTTTTGTATAAATATGAATCATGAAATTATATTTAGTATATGGGCCTTTTATTATATATGCATGTTAATGATGTACGGTTAACACATATATATACACACACATTATTCTTCAGTGTTGGATAATCAATCCATGTTTTATGCTTTGTGAACCACTTACGATATTTTATAGGATGATTTGGAATACAACCAATTTTTTATTTTGTTCCTGACTTTTGAATTTAACTTCCATAAAAATATAACATTACTATAAACAGGTATTCATTTTCAAGTTGCTGAGCTTCTCCGTCATGCCCAATGTTCTTATAGGAGGACTGATGGGCAGAAACACGTATCTTGGAGAAAAAGATGAGAGTCTTTATTGTGGAGCTTATAATCTGTCAAGGAGGCAGAAGGCAAACTGTCCTACCTTATGAGACTTTTAGGAGTTGGGTATCCTGGAGAAATTAATGACGGTGGGCTTTGGCCAAAATGGATGAGAAGCTTTTTGTATCAGCACCCAATTCCTATAGTCAGTTTGTACTAGTTTGGGTTCAGTCAGGAAACAGAAACTGCACCAGAATTTAAACAGAAGTTTAATATAAAGAATTATTAAGCAATGATGAGAGTAACTATAAAGACATCAAAGAACCCTTAGGGTACTTTTGCCATAAGCAAGCATCTTTGCCATAGACATCTTTGCCACAAGCATTTTTGCTGTGAACATTTTCACTGTATAACTAATTGGTCATAAGGCAATTTTGCCATAAAAGATAAAATAACTGGGTAACAGTTTGGTTTGACAATTTGGTTTCAACTGCTTGACAGTGTGGTTTCATTTCTCCATTGACACAATACTCTCATTTTTATATTAAATAAATCTTAGCTTTGCATTTCCCATAGAACTTTGGAACATCTATCCACAGACATGAGCCAAGAACAAAGAACAGTGTAGAAGGCTTTTCACAATGCAATACAAAGCTCAGTTACAAATATGCATCCTAGTATTTGGAAACTGATATCTCTCTTAATGAAGGAAGAAGTTTTAGCAAAAAAGAAAAAGTGTGATGGATGCCAAATGAGGAAATGAATCAACAAGCAGAAAAAAATATATATTGTGAATGAAAGACTTTGCAGACAAGTGCTTAGGTACAACCCACAAAATAAAATCAGTTATTTGCTCATTATTGCCATGAATCTACACATATTTTAAATGTATTCAAATATTTTGTATTTTGCAATGTCTTTTTAATTTTATTATTCATTTTTCATGTTTTATTATATCCTTTTTAATGTCCCTCTTTTATTATTCATTATTTCATCTTTGATAACAAAATTGCCTTATGGCCAATTAGTTATGCAGTGAAAATGTCTGCAGTGAAAACACATGCAGGAAAGATGTCTATGTCAAAGATGCTTACGGTGAAAATACCAGACACGGGCTGAGGGAGAGTACCTAAAGAAGGACAAAGTTGGAAGGAGGGTCCCTCCCAGAGGCTGGGTTTCAGACCTCAGTAGAGAAGATGTAATTGCATCCCACTGCATGGCAGAGAAGTTTGCTGGGTTGCCAAGTACTCAGAGTGGGAGTGGCACAGCAGGCACGAGGGTGAGATGCAGGGTATCCACATCAGAAGGGCTGCAGGAAATAGCCTTCCATGGCACATGCAAGCCAAAGCTGATGGGCAGGTATACAGAGAGAGTTGCGATTCCACTATGTGCGTGAGTGTCTCATCAGGAGGGCCTCAGCAGGGTGGTCACTGAGCCCAGGCCAGATTGGCAAGATCTCCAAGAGACTGCATGCTCTGGAGCACAGCTGGTGCTGAGCATCGTTGAATGTTTTCATATACACGCACCCCATGGACCACAAAGCAAGAGCAAGAAAAAGCAAAATGCAGCAGCCAGAACCAGGAAGAGAAGCCCCTTCCTCCTCCAGCGCCCTCTACTGACAAAGTTTCACATCATACTCACTGTAAAGAGGAAACGCTGGAAGAATCCAGTCCGTTTTCACAGAGCAGGTATTGAAGAGTAAATTTGGAGCTGAGAGGCAATAAATTGATAACCGGGCATTGTCAACTGCTTTGGCTACTCAGTTTCTGCATACTTTTCTACACACATTTGAGCTCCCGTACAGCAACAAAACAACTCTGCATTTCTACCTAGCAAGGTACCAGCTATCCAAATGTGAAAATGCACAGTCCCAACAGTTGGCTATATTAGTTATTAATTAATTTATTTATGGCTACATTAATTACTTCTCAAATTCAGTTACAGTCCTACTGAATATTCTGTTGCCTAAAGAGTAAATTGTAAAGTTAACCTCCAACAACTTGCATATAAAATAAAAATGACGAAAGAGAAGAAAAAGGATGTTAGAATATACAAATACATATAACTAGCAAAGAGAAAATATGCAAAGCTACTACAGTCCTCATGTCTGTAATTGGATATGAGGTCATAGTTGATGTTTGTGATTTGCATCTTCAACGACCCTTTCTGTATTTCCATTGCCTTCAGTGACAGCCTCAGATGCTCAAGGTTCTCTACCTGGTAGAGTAACCCAAACACTCATTCCTGAAGATTCTGAGTCCTCGATCATGTTTTTCTTTTTATTGCTGTCATTTTCCCATTAACCTTTACTATTGGGCAGAGAAGTACTAAGAGGAATGCCAGAGAATCTCCTGGGTTTCAGACATAGCCCTCCTACCTCAATTGTATAGCAGTAACCTGATCCTCCTTGGTAATTAGGATCAATCAGTCCATCCAGTAGATTAATTTTTTTTTCTGTTAGGTCAGTGTTATAAGGAGCCCAAAATGTTCAAGAAAGAAGTCTCATCTTCCAATTCAGTATGACCATTGCCACCGGTATGTCCCCAAGTGGAAACATTGCCTCCTTGGGGACTAATATGTCCATAGCAGCAAAGCTCAAATTCTGTGAGTCTGCTATTAGGTGTTATGGTGAGAGAAGCCCCTCCCACTTCACCCCTTCATTCCTGGAGCATGTATTAGGGTGTGGGGGAGGCCATAATGGTCTCTGATTCAAATATATTCTGCATCCTGTAAGACAGAATTCCAGCCTTTCAGGGTGATATCTCCAACTGGCACTGTAACTAAATTTTCAGTGAGTCATTCCACCTTTCAGTGGGGTCAGCTGATTCCAGGTAGCGAAACATGGGGTAAGAAAGTTAATTCCATGGGCGTGCATGCATTGCCGTACTTCCTTTGCTGTGAAATGAGTTTCTTGTTCAGACAAAAGGCTGTGTGGGATGCCAAGATGGTGGATAAAGCATTCTGTGAGTCCGTGGTTGGTGATGCTGGCAGAAACATCACAGGCAGGGAAAGAAAATCTAAGATAATATGTGTCTATACTTGTGAGGATGAATCTCTGTCCCATCCATGATGGAAAAGGTCCACTGTAATCGACCTTCTGCCACGTGGCCGGCTGGTCCTCACAGGGAATGGTGCCATATCAGGGACTCAAGGTTGGTCTCTGCTGTTGGCAAAAATTAAGGGCAAGTACTGTGCTAGCTGATTGTATCCCTTTATGAAGAAAGCAAATACTTTCAAACACCCCTCACCCACGAATATTTCTGCTTATATCTGATGGCCAGATTCATGACACGTGGTCTCCTTTAGTTACAAGGTAGGCTGGGAAATAAAATATTGAATTCCTCCAACATATATAATGGAAATCAGCAAAGAAAAAGTGGGCTGAGGCTGTCTGTTGTGTCTGTCAAACATCAGTGTCTAACACAAGTACCCACAACCAGAGAACTGGTTTCTTCTAGGAAAGATACAAACTTGATGCCCAGAGTGAAGATTCCAGGTAAAGAGACAATGTTTCTGAGCTTAAGACATGGGCAGAAATCACATTTAGAACTAAAGATACCTGCAAATCAGATTCTTTGGAGGGAAGTAAGAGGACAAGGCCTCAGGAACAAAAATCACTCCTGGGAGGAACCCCTGGCAAAACCTGTGAGGAAGGGCCAAAGTAAGACTTCCTGGAGGGGCAGAGGCTGGCAATACTTTAAATGGAGCATTTCTTACCAGGGAAGAAAGAGGGTAGATGCTGGGGCCTGTGGACAAAGGTGAGGGTGACAGGTGGGTGGGGGTTGGGTAGCACAGGAGAGAGTTCCTACTCCACAACTTAAATAGCTCATTTGTCACTGAAACTTTGAAAAATGTTATACATGACGTTCATTCAAACTGTGTGTATAGACGTAGTATGGAGAATTATTTCCCTTATGTTTGGTTATGATTATGGATAAAAAGTTAATAGTAATAGTGTAATAGTAATTCTGTATATCATTCACCCCTATGCACTTGTTAATGAACAATGTGAACAGTTTTTTATATTATTTTTTTCTCTGTTATGCTTCTTCTGGTTATATTTATGAAAATCTAATTTTATGTCTGTTGAAACTAAAAATAAAATGGGGCTTGTGTCTTGTATGTCTTTTTCTTATTTTTCAAGCAATTTGTGTTTACATATTTTCCAAAAAAGTCTTGGTTCAAAACAGATTGCAAATTTTTGAAAAGGAAAGAAAAAAACATTGTCCTTCACCACAGTTTGAGAAGCACTACTTTTTTTTAAAAAAAAGATTTTATTTTTTTCCTTTTTCTCCCCAAAGCCCCCAGGTACATAGTTGTGTATTCTTAGTTGTGGGTCCTTCTAGTTGTGGTATGTGGGACACTGCTTTAACATGGCTCGATGAGTGCCATGTCCACACCCAGGATTTGAACCGACGATGAAACCCTGGGCCACCTGCAGCGGAGCACACAAACTTAACCACTCAGCCACGGGGCGGCCCTGAGAAGCACTACTTTACAAAACAAATGATGGGATGGGATGTTTACTTGGTCTTCTTTGAAGAAATAGCTAAATGGTTTTCTGTATTCTAATTGATATGACCGAAGACTCCCAAGAAAATAGGAGCACATTTACCTCCTTAATGAAAATTTCAAGCCCAGCAGTAATCTGCCTCCCATAGTACTTGAATGCCCCCACTCAACTAAGGACTGGACCAGTGTCCTAACTAAGAAAGTGCAAAAGAAAAATTCTTTTATTCAGAGGTGCCCCACTTCCACCTTGAACACTAGGGGCATCAGCCATCCCGGGGGACATGCCTTATTGCCTTCTGCTGTAAACCTGTCGTGTTCACCTTCACTTCATTGTTTTGATTTAAAGATCAGACCAGTTCAGTTGCCTCATATCTCAGATAATACTTATAATTTATTCCCTAGCCTCAGTATTTGTCCCTTTAAGCAACTCCTAGACATAGCAGAAATCATACTTGCATGTTAGACACGAGGAGACCTTAGAAAGCTATTGTCCAACATGCAACAAGAAAGAAAAACTTCACCAAGGTTGAGGCTAATACAGCAAATTTGTATGTGACTTGGGCCTCCCTAATACATGCAGAGGTATCACCAGTAGTAAGAAACAACTTTGGAATGGGGCTCCAGTCATAGTAGAGCTGTCCGCCAACCTCATTTAACAGAGGCTGTTGGGAGTATTACGTAAAATGGTGCTCAGGTTGTTCTCCATTGTTAAATTTAGCTAGAGGATACATAGCAGCTGGTTATCCAAAACAGCCTCTAATTATGCCTCAGAAACAGCTGCTGAAGCAGTGGCTTAGCTTTTACACTGGCACTCTGCCCAAAGCCTGGTACAGCTGACGCTCATCTGTATTTATTGGTGTACAAGACTATCAGTATAAATTGCCACTGTGGCTAATTTTCCATGGCTTGCCAAGCTAAGAAAAATGAAACTACTGAGGCTGAATTAATAGGATCAAAAATTAAGAACTTTCATAAACATATACCCTCTATAGGACCCAGCCAATCCATTCCAAGGTATTTGTCCAAGAGAAATGAAAACATAGCTCTATACGAAGACTTGTACACAAATATTCATGGGAGCTTTGTGTGTAAGAGCCCCAAACTGGAAACAATCCAACTATCCACCAGCAGGTGATTGGATAGACAAATTGTGGTACCCTTAGTCAGCAATAAAAAGAAACAAACTAATACTATACACAACAACATGGATGAATCTCACAATATCTGAGCAAGTGAAGGCAGATACCAAAGACTTATATGAAGTTCTAAAACAAGTAAAACTAATCTATGGAGATGGAAGTCAGCAGAGTGATTATCTCAGAAGTGGGTGGTGGTTACTGTCTGGGAAGGAGGCAAGGGAACATTCTGAGGGAATGGAGAAATCTATTTCTTGATCATGGTGGAGGATACACAATTATATACAAATGATGCATACTTAAGATTTTTATATTTTACTGTATGTAAATTTTACCTCAGTTTTTAAAAAGAGAAACAGTAAAAAAACCTTTCGTCATTAATGAAGTGGGTAGGGAAGTTTTAGTGACATGAGTCAGGGATAGAGTAAAGGAAAGAAGTAATGGTGGGCAAACAGCCTGATACATAGGGACTAACCAAGGCCCTAATAATATTTCAGACCTATGTACAGGCTTTAAAATATGAGAACTACAATATGAACATTACCATTTATAATCAGTCTAAAATTCCATTTGGCAGGTTTATACTAATACAATTTTATATAGATATGTAAAAATACTTTTAACGTAGGCTGTATGTTTTTTTACTGCATTTATTTGATTTTAAGTGCTCTGAAGACTTCATAAGTCCTTAAAGTTGATTTCAATCTTAAAATAGCACTGACCCTTCCTTCACTTGCTGTCTCCCCTCTCTGTTCTGTCTCCCTCATTTGCACAATTCTGAGTTGGAAATAATGTACCCAAAGAGTCTGGGCCTCTGCCTTCCACATTTCAACTTGGTTCAGCACACCCAGTCCCCACTCAACTCCTCGTGAAAGGACTTGTCACCAGGCCCAGTGAAGATCAATAGGACGTGGGATTTTCTTACTAGAGATCTTGAACCCATTCTCCCTGGTCTACAGGCCTCAAAACCATCAAATTTTCCCAGAAACAAAACTAACCAAAATCTATGTTGCCTTTGGGCAAAGTTTGAGGACATTTACACTAAATCCAAAGAGAAAGCCCAATGTAATGTGATTAAATAAAGCATGTATCCATCCTTCTTACTTTAGCAAAACCCTACACACCCTACCTAGTAATGCTTGGGACACGGTCCATACAGAAATGGAGACTTCCAACTAACCCTTTGGAAATCATAGGACAGCTAACTGTACACTTTCATTAGAATTTCATCTGAAAAGTTTGACTTTTTAAATTATTATTTTTATTCTTTTTGTTTTGTTTTGAGGAAGCTTAGCCCTGAGTTAACATCTGCCACCAATCCTCCTCTTTTTGCTGAGGAAGGCTGGCCCTGAGCTAACATCCTTCCCCATCTTCCTCTACTTTATACGTGGGATGCCTACCACAGCATGGCTTTTTGCCAAGCAGTGCCATGTCCGCACTCGGGATCCGAACTGGCGAACCCCGGGCTGCCGAGAAGCGGAACATGCAAACTTAACTGCTGCGCCACCAGGCCGGCCCCTCTCCTTACAGTTTTATCAGTGATTTTTATTGTGATAAAATTCACATACATAAAACTTACCATTTGAACGATTTAAAAGTGTATAATTCAGTGGCATTTACTACCTTCAGAGCGGTGTGCAATCATCACCACCACCTAGTTCCAGAAATTTTTCATCACCCCAAATGGAAACCCCATGTCCATTAGGCAGTCACTCCCCATTCCCTCATCCCCAGTGTCCCTGGCAGCCACAAATCTGCTTTCTGTCTCTAAGGATTTGTCTATTCTGGAAAATTCATATAAATGGAATAATCATACAATAGGTGGCCTTTTGTTTCTGGCTTCTTTCACTTAGCATAATGTTTTTGAGGCTCATCCATGTTGTAACAAGTATCAGTCTTCATGCCTTTCATGGCCAAATAACAGTCTATCTTATGGATATAGCATATTTTATTTATCCATTCATGTGTCGGTGGACATTTTCATTGTTTCCATTTTTGGCTATTATCAATATAGTTCAGTTTTTGCCTCATGTATTTTGACACTCTGCTCATAGGTGCATACACTTTAAGGATTCTTGTGACTTCTTGGGGAATTGACTCCTTTATCATTATGTAATGCCTTCTTTTCCCTTTGTAATTTTCCTTGTTCTGAAATAAGTTTTGTCTGTAATTAATATAGCTACTCCTATTTTATTTTGATTAAGCCTGGTACATATTTTTCCACCCCTTTACTTTTAACTTATTTGCGGCTTTATATTTAAAAATGGATTTCTTGTAGACAACACAAAGTTGAGTCTTTTTAAAAAACCCACTCTGACAGCCTTTCTCTTAATCAGTGTATTTAGATGATTTACATTTAAAGTGATTATTGATAGAGTTGGATTAATATTACTGTTAATGTACTGTCAATATTACTATTAATGTAACGGTTTTCTATTCACTGTATTTGTTCTTTGTTTTCTTTTTTCTCTTCTCCTTTTCTGCTTTCTCTGGTTTTGAGTATTTTCTATTATTCCATTTTCTCTTTTCTCATAGCATATAAATTATAGTTTTTAAAAAATTTTTAGTGGTTGCCCTAGAGTTTGAAACGTACATTTGCAACTAATCTAAGTCCACTTTCAAATAAGAGTATACTGCTTACAGGTAGTGCAGAGTATTCCCAATTCTTCTCTCCCATCCCTTATAACACTGCTGCCATTGATTTCACTTATCCATACGCTGTAATAATTCAACACATTACTATTATTACTTTGAAAAGATATCTATTAGGTCAACAAACAGTAGGAAAAATGAAAGATTTTATTTTACCTTCATTTATTCCTGCTCTGACAATCTTCCTTCCTTTCGCTTCTGACCTATACCATTTTCCTTCTCTCAAAAGAACTTCTCTTAACATTTCTCGCAAGACAGACCTCCTGGCAACAAATTCTTTCCATTTTTGTTTCTCTGAGAAAGGTTTTATTTCTCCTTCATTTTGAGGGGTGATTTCACTGGATGTAGAATTCTAGTCTTTTCCCCCAACACTTTAAATATTTCACTCCACTGTCTTCTTGCTTACATGGTTTCTGAAGAAAGAAAGAATTACATTGATATCCTTGTTCCTCTATAGTAATGTGTCCCACCTTCCCACCCCTGCCTTCTTTCAAGATTCTCTCTGTCTTAGGTTTTCTCCAGTGTCAGTATGATATGCGTAGATGTAGATCTTTTGGTATTTCACCTGCTTGGTGTTCCCTGAGGCTCCTGGCTCTGTGGTTTGGTGTTATTAATTTTGGAAAACTCTCAGCCATTATTACTTCAAATATTTCTTCTGCTCCTTTATCTCTTTCTTCTCCTTCTGGTATTCCAATTACATGTATATTACACCTTTTGTAATTATCTCACAGTTCTAGGATATTCTGTTCTGTTTTTTTTTCTCCTGTTTTTCTTTACATTTCAGTTTGGCAAGTTCCTATTGACATATCTCCAAGCTTACTGACTCTTTCTTTGACCACTTTCAGTCTACGGATGAGCCTATCAAAGGTGTAGCCAATCAAAGGTGTTCTTTATTTGTTTTTGATTCCTAGCATTTTCTTTTGATGTTTTGTTAGCATTTCCATCTCTTTGCTTATATTACCCATCTGTCTTGCATATTGTCTACATTTTCCATTTAAGTCCTTCAACATATTAATCAAATTATTTTGAATTTCCTATCCAATAATTCCAAAATCTGTGTAATATCTGAGCCTGGTTCTAATGCTTGCCTTGTCTCTTCAACCTGTTTTTTTCTTGCTTTTTAGTGTAACTTGTAATTCTTGAAAGCTGGATATGATGCATCGGGTAATAAAAACTGAAGTTAAGAGGCCTTAGTGTGAGATTTTATGTTGATCTGGCCAGTAGATGGACTAAGCTTAATGTTTGCTACAGCTATAGGGGCCAGAGGCTTCAGTTTCCTCTAGACAACTTGTTTTTCCCCCCTGTTGTCTTTGGGATTCCCTAAGACCTCCTTCTTAGAGTCTGTGTCTTGTAGCTCTTGTAGTTGCAACCCACTATTATTATACAGGAACCCTACTGACGTCATGATAAGGTGTGGGGGAGGGGAAGCATTCTATAATCTTATAGCCAAATCTCATCTTTGAGTGGGTCTGAGTCCCTGGGATGTGACCTTCAGTATTTCTCAGGCTTTTTTCTCTTCTTCCCTTTGGTGAGACAGGAAGCCTAGAGGGGGCTGGCACTGGCTAATTGCCCTTCCCTCAAGGAGAAAAGGCTCTGGTAATACCATTTGCCGAGGAGAATGGCCTTTGTTATAGAGAACATTCTGATTGTATTTCAAAATGTTACTTTGCCTCTTCCCCTGCCCAAAAAATGGGGAGGGTTGTCTAAAATCTTCACCCTGAGAATCTGGTGGGGTTCCTAGAGGTAAAACCCATGAAAGAAGGGAGTGTGTAAGGCTGGGCCCCCAGAGTTTTTCATACTCAAACTAATCCATACTTACCCTTCAGCAATTCATCAAAATTATCATTTAAGTGATCCTAACAGTTTATGGCTCCAGTGGCTTTTGCTCCAAGTAAACTGATCTTGGTTGTTATCACCCACATTTTTCCATCTCTCCACAATTCAGGGTGGTGGCTTTCCCTGTGACCTCAATTCTCTGATAGGTTTAAGAAAAGTCATTCATTTTCAGTTTGTTCAGTTTTTTCTCTTGTTGTAAGGACAGAAGCGATGGCTTCTAAGCTCCTCAAATGTCAGAGCTGAAAACAGAAGCCCTAGATTTTTAAACAGGTATTCAAAGTTTAAGTTCTAAATGTCATTATAATATTTCCTCAAAAGCCATGGTTCAATATTCATTTACTTGCTTCATCACCAGTGCTGGATGTCATAACTCTTGGTAATTTCCCAGCTAGCTCTGCAGCTACGTCTGTCCACGTTAGTAAGTGCTAGCCAGAAGCACGTGACAGAAGGTACTGTGTGCAACCTCAGATTCCTGTTCTTAAAGTAAACTGATGTGCCTCTTTGCCCCCTCCTCCACTTGGCTCCTTGGGATGTGAATGTGATGGTGTGCCATCTTGGGCTGGGTGAATAAGGTCACCATCCTCAGGGTGATGGAAAACAAGAAAGAAGATCTACACCAGTCCTGTACTACCTAACTGCAGACTACTAAATGTGAGGATAGAAAAATCAGTTACCTTATTTTTTTTAAAGGTATACTTTTTGGTGAGGAATATTGACCTTGAGCTAACAACTGTTGCCAATCTTCCTCTTTTTTTTTTTTCTCCCCAAAGCCCCAGCACATAGTTTATATCCTAGTTGTAAGTCATTCTAGTTCTTCTGTGTGGGATGCCACCACTGCATGTCTTGATGAATGGTGTGTAGGTTCATGCCTAGGACCTGGGCTGGTGAACCCTGGGGGGCCAAAGAAGAGCACACAAGCTTAACCACTTGGCCTTGGGGCTGGCCCAAGTTTTTATCTTGTTTTAAGGAACAATTATTTCAGGTCTCTTACAGCTTACTAAATCTGAATCTCAAAACATTAGGCCTATCTGTAACAATAAAGGGACTTGAAATAATTTAAATCAAACCCACACCAATCTCTTGAATTATATGCCACTGTTTTCCAGTATTTTCACTGTCTATATATATATATATATATATATATATATATATATACATTTTTTTAGTGAGGAAGATTGGCCCTAAGCTAACATCTGTTGCCAATCTTCCCCTTTTTGCTTGAGGAAGATTGTTGCTGAACTTACATCTGTGTCAATCATCTTCTATTTTGTATGTGCCTGTCCTCCTCTATTTTGCCGCCACAACATGGCTTGATGAGTGGCATGTAGATCTGTGCCTGGGATCTGAAGCTGGGAACCCTGGGCTGCTGATGTGGAGTAGGAACTTAACTACTACACCACCAGACCGGCCCTTTCATTGTCTTTTTAAATGCTGTCAGTCATTTCTGCTATTTTGTTCCACTGTCAATACTGTTTTCTACTTACACACATTTTAGCATTTTCTTTGTTCATCATTCCTTCTTGTTTCTCAAATCCTCCATCTGGGACCACTTATATTATTAAAAGCATGCCAATACCTCTCCTCAGCCCTCCAAGCTACACACCTCTTTAGTCCATGACAATGAGTTTTGAAGAGACTAGGCAATACACAGGTGAGGCACAGCTGAAAGAAAACTGAATCCACTGGGATAGAATGCATGCACCCTAGCATAGGAGCACAGGATCATGGAAAATACTGAAGAGACAGCACAAGCACGGAGAAGAGAAAGATCACGTCGGACACCTGGAGGATTGGGATGTAGCAAAAAAAGATGGAGAGAGTGTGTTTCTGAGACAGTATTTGGAGATTCCCAGACTGGTCATGACCCCAAGCCATGCTGTGGACTGCAAGAAGACACCCAGAGGGGTCATGATCAAGAATATCCTATCCAGGAGCCTGCCCGGTGGCGCAGTGCTTAAGTTCGTGCATTCTGCTTGGGTGGCCTGGGGTTTGCTGGTTTGGATCCTGGGTGTGAACCTACATACCGCTTGTCAAGCCATGCTGTGGCAGGTGTCCCACATATAAAGTAGAGGAAGATGAGCACGGATGTTAGCTGAGGGGCAGTCTTCCTCAGCAAAAAGAGGAAGATTGGCAGCAGATGTTAGCTCAGGGCTAATCTTCCTCAAAAACACCCACAAAAGACAAAAAACAAAACAAAACAAAACAATATCCCATCCAGGGCCACAAGAGCCAACCCAAGGTCTGAGAAGCTTGCAGACAAGGCAAAAAAGAAAAATAAGAAAACACAGAAAGAGAGACAGGGAGAAAGAACATCTTCCAAGGAATAACTTTTGTTCCCATCACACCTGGGGGACCAACTTCCCAGTCATAACAGCAGAAGCCAGATGAAGTGATGGGAGGCCAAAACAGACAGCTCAGCTGGCAGTGGGGCAGTGGTGAACTGGCCACAAATTCTGCAGTTGAGTTGATTCTGCCATCCCCAAGCCACTCTCCCCCTCTTGATAATGGCCCTAGGGTTAGGTCATATTCTAGCACAGAGGGTGAGGAGGGGGGGCATTAGAGTCATAAGCACCTTCTCTGATCTCTTTCGGCATTTTTCCTCTAAGTCTAAAATAAGGCCTTGTGTTATTGAATTTGGAAAAATGTCTCTCAGGATGGAGAAGGGCTTCCTGCAACTGCTGGTCCAAGCTGGGAACACCTTAAGAAAACCCAGGAGAGACTTCACGGAAGAAAACAAAAATTCACAGCCATGCAGCAAAATACAGCAACACAGTCACAAGGTCACTGGGAGGAATGAGGACAGCAGGGTGCCCAGGCCCAGCGGGCAAGCCTCATCCCTCCACTGGGACAGGCAGCTCCCTGGGCTCGGCCTGTGGTTCCAGGTGCTGAAGCCCCTGAGCCAGCAAAGCCATCCAGAAGTGCACAGGCAGTCCCCTCTTGGGCTCACAGGGCAGACCCCTTGGAGGGTGTGGCAGTCAGTCCCAGGCACAGCCTCTGGGCCAACTTGAGGAAGAGATCCCACCACCTGGCTCCGGATGCTGCTTTCTCAGCCAGGCCCCTACCCAGCCTTCCCCGACTCTTGGGATCCCCAACCACCCATTCATCTTTCTGTCTACGTTTCTTTTCTTTGTTTTACCTAACTTCCTTCCTTCTTTTTTTACCTTCCTATCCTCCTTCCTTTATTCCTTCCTTACTGACTTCCTTCTTTCCTTCTCTCCATCCAAATGTCTGAATGAACCACTGGAAAACATGGGGCCACAGCAACCTCAGGAAAGCACCAGCCACAGCCTGTGCTTGCGCCTTGCCACACAAGAGGGCGAACCAGCTCGCTAGGAGCCTCCTAGTCACATTGCTTAGCAATGTGGGTAGTCATGGCAGGTGATTGGCCGGCTTCAACAGTAGGAAGCTGGGCTCCCAGAGGGAGTGGGCAATGGTAGGGGAGAGAAGGAAGGACAGGAGAGGGGGGCAGGTGGGGAGGGTACCTCCACCTTCATCTCTTCAGGTTCCAGAGATCCCAGATGACTGGGTGGCTGCCTCTACCACCACCATAATCTCAACCACTGCCCCCTGCCACCCTAGCTTCCACCCCAATTGCCACCATCACTGCCAGCCAGCCCACCTGGTGGCATCCTTACTGGGTGGTGAGACATGGGCACACCGGACCCCTTTGTGGACCTGAATCTGGACCGCTGTGGGTGGAAATGGGGTCAGATAACGGGCAGGAGGGATTTCACGAAATCCGGTGAGGCAGGGGCCATGAAGATGCCCCAAGTCTCACTCCAAGTATGGTCGGGTCAACTGCAAATCTACTGACCCTGGGACCAATGCCTCCCCTACACGTGGGCAGAGGAGGCCCGTGCCCTGGTGTGACAGCCCAGGAGTCCCTGCCTCTCCCAGTGCCTACCAGGAATGTGTTGAACACACCATTTCTCCTACCCCCACCGCCTTTCGCCCCACCTGAAAACCATTACCTTCCCTCAGATAGTACCTGGGCGTGATTGTCGAGGACCTGGACATGGAGACCCAGCCAAGGCATAGACTGTTGCTGGGCACTTAGCCCGCTGAGGAACTTCTCTGTGTCAGGCCTTTGTCACCTCCACAGTGGGGATAATCCTAAAAGGGCTCTAGGCATTCTCAATGGAACCACGCTGAAGAAGGAGCAGTTTCTTCTAGGCCCGTGTGATTGTCAGTAAGAGATTTCTGAAGTGCTTTCCAGGCTCAGGCCCCTCCCATCGTGTTCCAAGTTCTGGTGATGGCAGCACCCCACCTCTGGGGACGCCAGCCAGAAGGCATCAGAACCCAAAGGGAAAAGTGGTGCATTTTCCTTGATGTGAATTGTGCCAAAAGATAGGTTCATGGAAAGGAACATGGGAGATACCAGCACCACAAAAGACACAAGTGATTAAGTCACAGAAGGGAAATGCTCAGTCCAGAAAGAGAAGAGAGTCTCTCTACAGAGTTTAAAAACCAAACCAAACGAACAAAGGAAATGGAGAAGAGGTAGAGCCGTGACTTAAGAAGAATGGAAGCCACAGTCTGGGCGGAAGGGTTGAAGAACAGGAGAGACATCGCTGGAGGAAAAGTGAACCCACAGGGATAGAACGTGGGCAGCCAAGCGAGGAGCACAGGACCATGGGAAAGAGTGAAGAGCCAACACAAGCACAAAGGACAGAAAGATCGCAACGGATTCTTGTAGCATTGGGATGCAGCAAGACAAGATGGAGAGAGTGTGTTTCCAAGGCAATACTTAGAGATTCCTAGACTGACCATGAGCCCAGCCATGTTTTGGACCACAAGAAGAACCCCAAGAGGGGTCACGATCAAGAATATCCTATCCTGGGGGACAGCCCCCTGGCCAAGTGGTTAAGTTCGCCCGCTCTGCTTAGGTGGCCCAGGGTTTCCTGGTTCAGATCCTGGGCGCGGACATGGCACCACTCATCAAGCCATGCTGAGGCGGCATCCCACATGCCACAACTAGAAGGACCTGCAACTAAGATATACAACTATGTACCCGGGGGCTTTGGGGAGAGAAAGGAAAAATAAAATCTTAAAAAAAAAAAGAAAAGAATATTCTATCCAGGACCTCAAGAGGAAGTGTGTAGAGCACCCACCCAAGGTCTGAGTAAGCTGAAGACAGGGCCAACAAAGTAAAAGAAAAAAAAGACAAAGAAAGAGGGCTTTCCAAGGAAAAACCCTGGTCCCGAAGAACACCCCCCCCCTCTTGGCCAACCATGCCCCCGGCTCCCGGGGTTGGACTCCCCAGGAAAAAGAGTGGAAGCCAGAAGATGAAGTGCTGGTATGCCAAAATACACCGCTCAACTGGCAATGAGTCAGTGGCGAGTTGGCCATAAAGTCTGCAGTGGAGTTGGTCCTGTTCTCCCAAACAACTCTCCTCTTCTTGATCATGAGCACTGGGGGCAGGGGGGTGGAAGGGTGGTCCTGTTAGAGGCCTGAGCACCTTCTCTGAGCTCTTTGGCCATTTTTCCTCCAAGTGTCAAATGAGTTCCTGATCAAGTCTTCTCCTGATCTTGTGTTTGGAAAGGTGTGTCTCAGGATGGAGAGAGGCTTCCTACAACAGCCGGTGAGAAGCCATTGTCAAGCCAGGCACACCTTAAGAAAATCCAGGAGAGAATTCAAGGAGGAAGGAAAAACAAGTCACACTCAGTCACACAGCAGAAAGACAGCAACGCAGCCACGAGGGGACTGGGAGGAATGGGGACGGCAGGGTGCCCAGGCCCAGGGGGCAAGCCTCGTCCCTCCACGGGGACTGGTGACTCCCTGGGCTCGACCTGTGGCTCCAGGTGCCAAAGCCCCTGAGCCAGCAAAGCCACCCAGAAGCGCACAGGCAGTCCCCTCTTGGGCTCACAGGGCAGACCCCTTGGAGGGTGTGCCAGACAGTCCCAGGCACAGCCTCCAGGCCGACTTGAGGAAGGGATCCCACCGCCTGGCTCCGGATGCTGCTTTCTCAGCCAGGCCCCTGCACGGCTTTGCCCCACTCTTGGGAGCCCCAACCACCCATTCATCCTTCTATCCATCTTTCTTTTCTCCCTTATGACCTAACTTCCTACCTCCCTTCCTTCTTTTTTACCTTCCTAACTTCCTTCTTTCCCCCCTCCATCCCTTCCTTGTTCCTTCCTGTCATCCAAGCGTCTGAAGGACCCACTGGGAAACATGGGCCACAGCCGCCTTAGGAAATCACCGGTCACAGCTTGTGCTTGCGCCTAGGTACCGCCAGAGGGCGGGCCCGCTCCCTGAGAGCCTCGCGGTCAAGTTCCTTAGCAAAGGGAGCGGGCGTTGCGAGGCTCGAGAAGGCCGCGTATGCGCAGTTGATTGGCCGGCTTCAGCAGCAGGAGGCTGGGCTCCGTGAGTGGGAAGACAGGGGTAGGGAGAGGAGGAAGGAAGGGAGAGGAGGGCAGGCTTGCAGGGCGCCTCCACCTTTCCCTCCTAAGGTCCCGGAGATCCCAGATCTCTGAGTGGCTGCCTCCACTGCCACCATAACATCCACTGATGCCCCTGCTGCCACAGCCTCAGCCCCAACTGCCACCATGACCGCCACCCTGGTGGCAGTCTTACTAGAGTGAGACCCGGGCATGACGGGCCCCTCTGTGGACCCGAATCTGGACGGCAGTGGGGGGCAATGGGGTGGGATTGGGGTGCGAGAGATGAAATCTGCTGAGGCGGGGGCCATGAATGTCCCCACGTCCCGCTCCAAGTGATGGTCGGATCAACTGCAAATCTACTGACTCTGGGAGCGGAGCCTCCCCTAGACGTGGGCAGAGGAGGCCCATGCCTTGGGGCCACAGCCCAGCGGGCCCTGCCTCTCCCAGGATCTTCCAGGAAGGTGTCGAAAGCATCTCCCCTCCCCACCTTTCACCCCACCCGAAAACCACCACCTGCCCTCAGGTGGTCCCTGGGCATGGCCGTCGAGGAGCTGGCCGTGGAGACCCGGCCCAGGCACAGACCCTCGGTGGCTGCTTGGGCCACAGACGGGCATTCTCCTGTCAGGCCTCTGTCCCCTCCACGGTGGGGCTCACCCTGAAAGGGCTCTAGCCGCCCTCAGAGGATCCCCTTTGGAGAAGAAGCAGTCTCTTCTAGGCTCGTGCGATGGTCAGGAAGGGTCTTCTCCAGGCCTTTCGGGGGCTCGGGCCCCTCCCGTCGTGTTCCAAGAGGCGGCAAGGGCAGCACCCCACCTCTGGGCACGCCCACCAGAAGTCATCGGATCCCCGAGGGAAAAGCGGCGCGTTGTCCCTGAACGTGAATGATGCTGAGAGACAGGCTCCTGGAGGGGTGCAGGGGGAGGGACGAGCGTCCGGGAAAGACACCGGGGCGAGACTCGGAAGGGAAGTGCTCGGTCTTGACAGTGAAGGGTCAGTCTCTCTTCTGAATTGAAAAACCAAACCAAGCCAACCGAGGAACTGGAAAAGAGGAGTGTCCGTGACGGAAGCAGAACGAAAGCCACGAGCTGAGCAGAAGGGTTGAGGAACAGGAGAGGCGCCGCGGAAGGAAACGTGAGCCCACGGGGATCGAACGAGTGCAGCCAAGCGGAGGAGCACTGGATCACGCGAGAGAGTGAAGAGCCAAGGCAAGCACAGGGGACAGAAAGATCGCATCGCACACCTGCGGCCTTGGGAGGTGGCAAGACAAGATGCAGAGAGTGTTTCTGAGGCAGACTCTGGAGATCCCCAGACTGACCACGATGACCCCAGCCAGGCTTTGGACCGCAAGAAGAACCCCCAGAGGGGTCACGATGGAGAATATCCTATCCAGGACCCAAGAGGAAACATGTAGAGTGCCCACCCAAAGTCTGAGAAGGTTGGAGACAGGGTCGACCAAGCCGAAAAAAAAAAAAAAAAAGGAGAGAGAGAGAAAGGGCTTTCCGAGGAAAAACCCCGGTACCGAAGAACTCCCACCCCCGCGTGGCCAACACCGCACCCAGCCCCCAGCGTCGGACTTCCCAGGAAAAGGAGTGGAAGCCAGAAGATGAAGTGCTGGTAGGCCAAAACAGACAGCTCAACTGGCATTGCGTCTGGGGCGAGTTGGCCATCAAGTCTGTAGTGGAGTCAGTCCCGACGTCCCAAATCCACTCTCTTCTGGATCGTGTTACCAGCGTTAGAGAAGATTGAAGCATTGGGGGAAGGTGTGATACTTTGGGCGTTGGAGTTATCACCACGTTCTCTGACTTCTTTTGGCATTTTTCCTCCAAGTGTAAAATCAATTCCTGATAAGGTCTTTTGTGTTCTGTTTGAAAAGGTGCCTCTCTAGACGGACATGGGCGTCCTACAACTGCTAGTCTGAAGCCATTACCAAGCTAGACGCACCTTAGGAAAACCCAGGAGAGACTTCAAGGAGGAAAAATAATTCACACTCAGCCACGCAGTGAAACACAGGAACACAGCCACAAGGTGACCGGGAGGAATGGAGACAGCAGGGTGCCCATTCCCAGTGCCCACCCAGACAGGCAGCTCCACGGGCTCGGCTTATGGCTCCAGTTGCTGAAGCCCCTGAGTGAACAAAGCCACCCAGAAGGACACAGGCAGTGACTTCTTGGGGCCACTGGACAGACCCCTCTTGGGACAGTCCCAGGCACACCGTCAAGGCCAACTTGAGGAAGTCTGACCGCCGATAGTCTCCTCCTGATCCTGCTGAGTCAGCCAGGCCCCTGCCAGGCCATCCTCCACTCTTGGGACCTTTAACCACCCATTCATCTATCCACCTTCCTTTCCTTCCTTTTTACTTTTGTCGACTGAAATGAACAGTCTAAGTCATATTAGTGAAGGAGCTTATTCCACGATTAGCGTGAGGTGTTTGACCCCCTGGAAAACAGTTCAACAAACTGCTCTGATGGAACCGCTCTGAGGTGTGTGAATTTAAGTCTACTTTCTATCTCTTTCACAAAACACTGGACATGAAGGGAAGAGGAAAAAAGAAAAACTTACAAGTAGGTTATAAAAAAAAAGGGATAGAGTACAGCTGGGCTCTTCTCTAGATTATGTACATTGAATGTAACAGAAGCAAGAATTTCTTGGTTATATATCAAACAATTTCAGAGACCCTGACGTTATCCATGTGCGGAGGGAGGCAAGGACCGTGGCACATCGTTAAATTATGCCCCTAATCTCTAATAAACGCAACTGTGAAATGTGAAAGCGAGGTACTGCTTTACCTTTTCCTATTGAGGACCTGTCCGGCTAGCGTCTTCGGTCATGCAGTGTGGGGTTGCAAGGTCATTTTGACACAGACTGAAGATGGCTTGCTTCACACCACGCTTTCTTCCTTCCCTCCCTCCCTTCTGCAGGATCCCCTGGAAAACATAGGCCACAGCTCCTCTCTAAGGCAGCAGAAACAGCCTGTGCCTGCTCCTCTGCACCACCAGAAGGCGCTCCGGCTCCCTCAGAACTCTGCGGCCACGTTGCTTAGCAACTACGGTGGCCTTTGTTAGGCCAGAGGCGCTCTAGCCCGCGCATGCGCAGTTGGTAGCCCGGCTTCAACTTCCCGGAGTTGGGCTCCTGGAGTGGGGGAGGGGAGAGAAGGACGGCTGGGAGACGCGGGACAGATGGGCAGAGCGTGTCTGCCTTCCTCTCCTTAGGTCCCGAGGTCCCACATCTCTAGGTAGCTGCCGCCACTGCCGCAATAACCTGCGCCGCTGCCCCAGCTGCCACCATAGCCACCACCCTAGTGGCAGCCTTACCGGTTGGCGAGAGGCGCGCACGCCGGAGCACCTCTGTGGACCGCAATCGGGACCGCAGTGGGTGGGCATGGGGTCAGATGGGCGGCGAGAAGGGTGAAATCCGGTGAGGCGGGGCGACGAAGATCCCCAGTCGTGCTCCAAGTGATGGCTGAGTCAACCGAAAGTCTCTTGACCCTGGGACCGGTGCCTCCCCTAGACGTACGTGGGCAGAGGAGGCCCATGCCTTGGGGCCACAGCCCAGGCGGCCCTGCCTCTCCCCGTGCCTTCCAGGAATTCTGCCACCCACCACCCTCCGCGAAACCTCTCGCCCCAGTCAACCCCCCGCCCAAAACCACCACCTTCCTTCAGCTAGCGGCTGTGGAGACCCAGCTCAGGCATAGACCCGCAGTTGGGCCACTGACGAAAATTCTGTGGGTCACGAAAGGGCTCCAGCCATTCTCGAAGGAACCACGACGAAAAACTAGCAGTTTCTTCCAGGTCCATGTGATTATCACTAACAGTTTCCTCAAAGGCTTTGGAGGGCAAGAAGGTTTTGAAGGCTGCCAAGTGTAGCGTCCCAAAGTTCCCAAGGGCCGCCAGCGAGCTGGGTCTCTCCGCGGTTCGGTTTTTCTACTCCAACCGCCTGGAGGTGTTGTGCGTTTAACCTGGCCAGGGACGCGACGGCTGTTCTGAGCCACAGGGAGCGGCTCCAGCCGGTCCATCCCCTTTTCATCCCTCCCATCCCCCGCCGTTGTAGCGTTTTTTTGTTGTCGTTTGCTTTACATTTTTGAAATGGCCCGGGCAACGCCCCCATTGGCTCTTGCCTTTGGCGACAGCTGTTGCCATGGTTACCAGCGCCTGTACGCCAATGGCGGAGGCCGTACCAGCCGGTCACAGCCGGAGCCAGGGCCTCCTCGCCGCCCTTTCCAGCTCACCAGCCCCTCCCCCCCCACCGCCCCCCGCCTTTGGGTGCGAGGCAAACAGTCGCTCGGGGCGCGTGACGGCCCCGCGCCTCCTTCCATCCCGTCAGCCTTTGCGGGAGCACAATAAATGCTTTAAACCTTTGAACCGCTCTCCTTTTCCTCTAAGTGGAATAGGAATGGGCGTGGTAGGCGTGTAGCTTGGGTTGGCTGGTGGACCCCAGGGGTTCTCGTCACCCCGGATCTGTTAGGGGGGTAGGCCTGGAGCCTGGAATCGTCTGCAAGGGGAGGAAACTGCGCCAGGCTAGACTTTTGCAGAGATTAGTTATTCTGAATTTGGTGAGACTTTGTGTTGATGTGGCAAATACAGTGGAAATGTGGAAGCCCCCGGCCCTGGCTCACCAGCCACAACCCGAGGTGTGGACTGAGCAAAGCACTGATCCTCTGAACTTGTTTGTTAATCTGGAGGACAGACGGGTTACTGGGAAAATTGGGAAGAATGACCCTCAGCACTGGGACACCCTGGTGTCCAGCATATGGGCTAACTAAACCTTCTGGGCACTGAGCTGAGGCCTATTCTGACAGATGTTCTATGAAAGGACTAGTCAGCAAAAAAGGAGGACCCTAGGGGCCAGCCTGGTGGCATAGGGGTTTAATTTGCGGGCTGGCTTCAGCAGCCCTGGGTTTGCCAGATCATGTGTGCCAACCTAGCTCCACTCATCAAGCTGCTCTGTGGTGGCATCCCACATAAAAGAAATAGAGGAAGACCGCCACAGATGTTAGCTCAGCGACAATCTTCCTCAACCAAAAAGAGGATTGGCAACAGATGGTAGCTCAGGGCCAATCTTCCTCATACACACAAAAAGCCCAAAAACAGCGGGTATGTACATGGTGCCCAGCTGGGCAAGCCTGGGCTGGGGTTACTGAGAGATGCAGGGGATCTCTTTTGATCCCTGTGTAAGAAACTACAGGTGATGAGGGGAAGGGCAATAGCTTGGGGGAGGAGTAGGGAGGGCAGGGAGCACCACTGGAGAAGAGCCCTCTGGAGAAGAGGCCCTGGCCTGCTAGTACCCCTGACCCGGGCCTGGCAGCTACTATCCCTCCCTGGCACATCTCTGGTGGGGTCACAGAGCAGACCCATCACCCACCTACCTCCCTGCTGGCCCCTTCCCACACACAGCAAGTGGCCACTCTAGTCCCTCTTCAGGTCTCTTCACATCCTGCTGGGCGCTCCTCACTGCTTGCTGCCTCAGCGAACTAACTGCAGGGCCAGGTGCCAGTGTGAGTCTTACCTGCCCTGCTGTGTGCTGGGCCCAGACGACAGGGCAGTGGACAAAACCAGTGCAAGTGCCTTCCCTGCCCAACCCCCCCAGCCAGTGGGGGAGACACGTCACAGATGCCCCCCTCAGCACATCACTGCTCTCTAGGCAAAAGTTCAGATGGGGCCCTGAATGTGGAGACCCGTGGCTGATGGCGGCAGGAGGCACTGGCTACAGCAAAGGAGGAAATGGCGATGCCAGACTTTGCTGTGGATGTTTTGGTTCTGGGCAACAGTGGGCATCCAGAAAGCAGGCAGGAGGAGGCCTAGGTTGGACACAGAGGGACTATGGTGGACAACGGGTGACAGCTCTACCCATCCTGGCAGCCTATGTCCTGGCCACATGCTGATCACTAACAGCTTCATCTCCTTTGCAGTTTTGACTGTGGGGGCAGTGGGCCTGTGCCAGCACAGGTCCTGTCCCACACAGCCTGCAGGGCCAGTCAATAGGCCACCTGCAGGTAGAGGCCATGAGAGACCTTGGCCTACTCAGGATTCTGGGGAATGGTGCTCTGGACCACCTAAATGTGATCCCACAGATTCTATCCCATTCTAAACCAGAAACCCAAGCCCAGATGCCACCTGGACTCACCCCAGTTTTCCAAGTTAGAGTCTGAGGCTGGGGCCTGAGACTTGGCTTTCTGACCATCTCTCAGGTGGCTGTGAGGTTCAGAGAGGGTTGGGCAGCGCTGCTGCAGGGGACCTGGGCACGTAGACACTGCTCCTTCCTGCCCAACCATTCACACTGACCTTCACCCCTTTCTCTGAGCCCTCCCTAACCAAAGCCCCCCACCCTGCTGACTGACGGCCCTTTGAGGACATCCCTGAGCTCCAGGGCTCCAAAATGTCCTTCAGGTCATGCTTGTTCAGCACTGCCTTTCCTATTTCCCACCAAAATCCACCTTTGCTACTCAGACCACTTGGCTCTTCCAGTGGCCTCCTATTTTGCTGCTGCTGCCCCTCACCTCTCTCTTGTCACCCCCTCTCCATTCCTTGAAGACTTGGGCTAGCTCGCTGTTTCCTCCCCCAAGGCCTGCCTCCTCCAGACACGCTGGACCACCCAGTGGACCAGCCCTCAGTGGGGCCTCCCACTCTTCTAATAATGAAGAGCACTTTAACTTTCCTCTGGGGACCCGACCCAATCCACCCTATTCAGGCCACATGGTTCTGGGAGTCTGACCCCTCCAGTCCCAGGGATGGTCATGAATCAAAGACCTGGCTAATGAGCATTCAGTTGGTTATTCAATTTGTCACAATGACTGGGTCAGAAATGAGTTCTTGACTCCAGTGGCTTCAATGAGAGTCAATCCTGGGACTTTTCCTGGAACTACTGAGAAAGAGGTGCTCTCCCCCAGGATCACTAAAGGGTAGGGACATGGGGCCAGAGTTGCCAGTGGCCATCTTTGTCTACACGTAGGGAGAGCCTGCCTGGAAAAGGAGCCAAGACAGAGAAAGTTGGAAGCAAGAAATGGAGAGACATATACCAAAGGACATTAACGGAGCCTCCAGATCCAGCCATGCCCGAAGCTACCTTATACCTGAATGTCATGTGACCTGATATATTGCTTTTTGCATAAGCTGGTTTGAACTGGGTTTCTGTTACTTGTAATCTAGTCTCTCTTTTGACTCACTTTACCCTCCAATGCTCACATCCTGGACCTTGTCATCCCTTCAAATTGTTTGTCCTCTGAAACCACTTGCCCAGTGTCCCACTGTCTACCCACCGGCCCCTCCCCTCCTCTCTTCCCTGTTTGTTCGCTCAGATCGTTTAGCCGAGCTGCACCTCTGTGGGTGGGTCCCACCCCAAGGTGAAGAACCAATGGCCATAAGCAACCCCACGTGAACACTCAATGTGTGTCAGGCACTCTGAGGAAGGTTGCACAGGCCTCATCTCAGCCTTATGACAGCCCTATCAAGGAAGGTGTTCAGCCCCAGTAAGGAAGGTGTTCAAAAGCTCATCCTACTGGTGTGATTGCTGAGACTAGGAGGCTGTATTTCCTGCCCTGACATCATACTCAGCTCCTGTATGGGGCTGCAGAGCCCAGGAATCACCATTTATTTACTGTGTCTCTTGGACTTGGCTTCAAGGAGCCTCAATTCCATGTGAACATTGGCGGCACATGACACCGCAAGGCCCAGGAGGAAGGCTTCCTGGGGGAGGTGACCCTGGTACAGTGAGGAAGCAAAGGACCAGGTGCATTTGATTGTCTGTAAAATAGGGGCATAGCAATGGGCCAGGCCTGGACGCCTCTCTGCCCACTGATCAGGAGAGTTGTCAAGCAGGACCAGGCCCTGGAGGCTGATATCAGGGTTCTGGGCCTGGCTCCACCATGGTCTTTTGGTCTGGGGCAAGAGTGTTCTCCCCAAGCCTTAATTTCCTCATCTATAAATGGAGCCAAGAAAGGTTTATTTTTTCGTCTAACCAGAGAGCATCTGAACACAGAGCCTCTGACCAGGGTCTCCAGGTTTTCCTACCTCCATCCCTCACACCCCCCTGGGAATAGCGCTCTCTCCTCCTGCAATACTGTCTCTTTCCTCTCATGGAACTGGGAACTGCCTCCCTCGAGGAGCTCAGCCACGTGCCTGAGGACAGATAAACCAGCAGCTTTGGGGTAGGGACATTCCAGGCTGGAGCAGCACTGGCACAGGCTCTCGGGTAGGGAAAAAGGGAGGGCAGGAAAAAAGTAGGGGAAAAGCTCCTGAATTGGGGAATGGTGAAAGCAGCAAGTAGACTGACAGGACATGAGGCAGGAAAAGTCAGCAGGTGTTCAAGTTCCCATGTCAGTCAGAGTTCAAGGGAGAAGCAGACCCAGAAGGATATAGGCACATATACACCTAAATACTGGACTGGTTACAGGAAACTGGCTTGTACATGTGACAATAAAGGGAAATCTCATTTAAAATGGAGTCAGGAAACCCTCTAAGGGAAACTGACACACATATCTTCTCACTTTACAATTTTGGGCAGGAAGTGCAATTACTTTACTACTCCAGCAGGAGGAAGGAAGGTTTTCTCCTTGCCCAGCAACAGCTCAGCCAATGAAAAGCTGTCACCACCCTGAACTCTCACTTTCTTCCAATGACCTTTCCTTTAGAACAGCCCCACCCAACTCCCCCTTTTTCTCTATAAAAGCAAGCTCCCCACCTTTGTTCTCTGATTTGCCTATGGTTTGCCTTGCATTGCATTTCCTGAATTGCAATTCCTCTGGTTATTCCTGAATCAACTCCTTTTGCTGCTAACTGGCTACTTTACTTTAACTTTGACGTACAATCGCAGCAGTTTCTATAAGCCTGAATCTTTGTGACTGATGCTGGAGTCTGAGGTACACAGTCAGGAGGGGAAGAACATGAGCAGGCTGAAACACCACCGGCACAAGCTGGAACACCAGGATGGACTGAAACTTGTGTTGGTGCTTGTTGCCTTTGACCTTGGTGATGAGGGTATCCTGCAGAAGTTGAGACCCTTTGTCACACAGCTAACCATGCACACACCTGGCCCAGGAGTCAGTAAAACTGAAGGAGAATCCAGGGAATGTAGAGTAATTGCAGGCCCAGGGGCTGCTTCACACCAAGGAGGTAAATCAGCAGATCAGCAACCCACATGGTTCCTTCCTTCCAAATCGGGCAAGAACATGCCTTGTGGCTCACCCTAATGGGAAACAGACAAGTAAGGGAGTTCGGGGAAATGTAGTTCAGCCTAGCCATTACAAAGCCATCACTTTCCCATTATACAATGGATGTGTGTGGAATGAGGGTGAGGAAGGACGACACCAGAGCTCTCACACACAGAATGCACAGGCACCAGGCCAGGCAGGGCAGTCTGGCCACCTGGAGGACACAGACCCCACCTGAAGAGGGGCAGTGACTACCCAGTCCTGCTGATTGTTGCCAGGCTGCAATGTGGATCACTGTGCTGAGAGCTTCCCATTTTTTTCAGACCGTGTCAGAAGCACCTCCTGAAAATGTTTCTAAGTCCCCTTCCAGAGGCAGGGAGTGACGTGGGCCATCCAGGGAGACCTGGAAGGGGGCCTCAGGCTGGCAGTGGTCCCATGTGGGGCTCAGTCATCTGAGGCACCTCGTGAACATATTTTATGTGGAAACTATAAACTTTGTGAAACTTTCACTTTTAAAACGTGGGCTTAAGAAAAGAAATATTCCTCCTCATAGGATGGCTACTATAAAAAAAAACAACATAAGTCTTGGCAAGGATGTGTAGAAATTGGTACCCTTGTGCACTGCTTGTGGGAATGGATGATGGTTCACCTGATGTGGAAAACAGTATGGAGATTCCTTGAAAAATTAAACATAGAATTATCATATGATCCAGCAATTTTACTTCTGGGTACATACCCAAAAGAATTCAAAGTAGTGACTTGAAGAGATATTTGCACACCCGTGTTCACCGCAGCATTATTCACATTAGCTGAGGGTGGAAGCAACCAAGTGTCCAGCAACAGATGTATGGATAAACAAAATGTGGTATATACATACAAGGGAATGTTATTCCAACTCATGCTACAACATGGATGAACCTGGAGGACATTATGCTAAGTGAAATAAGCCAGTCACAAAAAGACAAATACTGTATGATTCCACTTTGCAATATCTAGAATAGTCAAATTCATAGAGACAGAAAGTAGCATGGCGGATGCCGGGGACTGGGGGGATGGGGAAGTAGGGAGTTATTGTTTAATGGGTACAGAGTTTGTTTTCCAAGACGAAAACGTTCTGGAGATTAGCTGCACAACGATGAGAATCTACGTAACACTACTGAACTGTGCACTTAAAATGGCTAACATGGTAAATTTTATGTTATATGTATTTTAATGCAATTAAAAATACACACTATATGGTCCTGCCTCCACCCGTGAGGTCACTCAACTTTATCTTCTATGATGGCACTTCTGGCTGCTTCACAAGACAAGAAGCCCCAAATGGTGGTGTCCTGAAGGAGACTGAGCCAAAGGAAGCCATAAAATGGTGAAAGCCAGAGACCCAGGCTGCTGCTGCTGAGCGTCTGCCCCAGGTGGAACCACCTCTCCATACAGGATTGTCATTAGGATCCCAGAGCCCTGTGCAGGGCACCCTGCAGATGAGGAGCTTTCAGAGCCTCCTTTTCTGGTGCACCTCTTCTTGCTGCTCCCACCTCCTACTCTTCTTCTAGCTGCCTCTGCTAGGACCTAGAAGTGTGGCACTGGGGCCCGGCCCCAGTCTGACTGCCTTTTAAAACTCTCTGTTGTTCAGCTTGATTGTCCTACCCCTTTCACTAATGTCCCCAACTCCTCAAAACAGTCCTCTAGCTTCTGCCGCCTGCTGGGAGTATAGCCTGCAGAGCATGCAACATGCTTCTCTGCTCTGGAGTCCTGGGACGCAAGGTGGGGGGACACAAGGAGGGATCCTCATCCATCTCCACAGGAGGGACACCAGCCCAGGGGATGGTTCCGGGTCTCTAACAACCTGCATCTGTTGCTCTGGGCTCCTGGGAGTTCAATTGTGAGCACCCACTCTTCTGATTCACAGATGGGCAAACCAAGTTTCAGAGAGGGCAAAGGACTTGGTCAGATTTGTATGGACTGGGGACAGTCCCATACAGCCTTAGCCAAAGCTTCTTTCCCCAAGCAATGACGTTCCACCCTTCCCATCACTTGCTCCTCACTCTGGTTGAGAAGGCGGAGGGAGGGTATGCAGACCCAGATGGGTATCTAGGAGTCTGAGGCCACCCATTACTCTCTTTGGTTCTCACACCACCAATCCACCCTTCAGGTTTTCACGGCAGCAAGCAGGATCTTGTCGAACTCTCCAAGCTGATACCCCTCACAGGCCAGGAGCCTTAGGATTTTCCTCAACTTACCTATGCCAAGCTGTGTGCCCTTGGCCAAGCGCCTCCCTGCTTGCACCTAATCCACCTCCATACAAAGCAGGGTTAGGCTTTAGGTATACAAGGTTTGTACCAAGAGATGGATCCAGATGGACTGCAGACAGGAATGGAGGGCCGACACCTGTCTATTAGGACCTGCAGTGCTGGAGATCCTCTGCCTCTTCTAATCAGGAAACAATCCCTTTAAGGCCTGGATCCCTTTAAACCAAGCCTGGTCACTGCAGAGGTAGGGTGGAGGTGAAGAGGTGCTGCCATCTGGGAGCCCAGCCAAGGGGCCAGACCACCACATCCTAAGGCTGTCCCTCCCGCCCCAGAGAACAGCTGGGGCCCTGGCCTGACCACATCCAGATAGGCAGATGAAGGCTGCCTTGTTTGTCCCTGAGATTTGTTCTTTAAAAACAAAGAAGAGGAGACGATGCTCCACTGCTCTAGTAAGCAGGAGTAAGCATTGGCAAAATGTGAGAAAATGAGGATTCATATGCCCTGAAATAAGTGAAAATTGGGAGAGCAATTTAGCAAAACCTAGGAAAGCTGATGCAGCAGATAGAAAAAAAAAAAGGCAGAATGAAATATCCAAGATGATGCCAATTATGTAAACCTGAAAATCACAAAATAATGTGCTCAGATACAAGAACGTGCTTTTAACATCACATTAATGTGAAAGTATAAAAACCTGAATGGAAAGGATACATGCCTCAGAGGACATTCTATTCTTTCATGTTAAAATGAAAAGAAGCCAACAAATTCATTTACGACCCTGACAAACAGGTGGGAGATTGTAATGAAAAACAAAGAGAATTTCATTTTTGTCACTTATTAAACTTGAAGCAAATATGACAAATACTTACACAACAGTCAACCTTGTTCTAAGTTATCTGTATTTTTAAAAATCTCTTAGTAAAACAACCAAAACCCCACGCAAATCAGCCCAGCCGGGCCTAGCCTGGAGGTGTACTGTGCTGGCCCGCTCACTTCCACTAGCAGCCTTGCGCAGGAGGTGGGCAGCTTCTGCTTGGTGGCTCAATCGCAGCGCGCTGCCGGGCGTGGTGCTGCCCCAGTGGAGCACTGGGGACAGACACCAACCACCCTGTCCTCCTGGGTCGCCGCCTCAGGGCCCGCATCCATTCAGCCCCCTGGGACAGTGTTTTGCCATCTGTGTCTCCAGGAAGCCCCAAAGATTAAAGAGCAGACCAGCCCTGGCGCTCCTGGACATTCTTCCATTCCTTCCCCCTGAATTCCTGGGAAGACCACTTCCTGTCACACTGTCGCCTGGCGCTCCTCCCTTCAGCCTCTGCATCCTCTCTTCCATGGAGGTTTACAGGAACCTTGCCCAAGCACCCCCATCAACAGTGGCCCTCCCAGCTCGTCACATCCCTTCGGTGCACCCACACGAGCAAGTACTTAATTGCCAGGTGTGGTACCTGATTAATGCCTGTCACTCCGTGCCTAGCACAAGTGCGGGGCATGAGGTAAGTGCTCACATTCATGTAACAATATTTGCAGACCAACTATTAATATTAGGAGAAAATAACAGTGAAAAAGCAGTCCCTGCTTTCAGGGAACTAATGATCTGGGTGGGGAGACTGACCATAGATAACAACAACTAAATAAATAATTATAAAGGGATTCAGTGCCAAGGAGGAGGCTGCAGAGCGAATCACAGAGGTGTTGACCAGGCTGGGGCAGATGGTCAGCCCCCGAGGCAGCCTTGCTCCGGGCCCCGCTCTACCCAGAGGCTGGGAATCTGGATAGGGCTTGGAGGGCTGTGCCTGGGGCTTCTCCTCACCCTGAGCCTATGCTCCCTGTGGTAAGGACAAGGTCTTGGCCTCCGTACCCCGTCTCCCTCGAGGCCCTTGTGTTTGGCAGACCCTCAGGTTTTGTTTTTGGTTTTTTTTTTGAGGAAGATTAGCCCTGAGCTAACATGTGCTGCCAATCCTCCTCTTTTTGCTGAGGAAGACCAGCCCTGAGCTAACATCCGTGCCTATCTTCCTCTACTTTACATGTGGGACGCCTACCACAGCATGGCTTGCCAAGCAGTGCCATGTCCACACCCAGGATCCGAACCAGACAACCCCGGGCTGCCAAAATGGAACGTGCAAACTTAACCACTGCGCCACCAGGCCAGCTCTCAAGTTTGTTTTTAAGCTAAAGGATTCAGACAACTTCCAGGTATTAAGAGTAAAAAGAGACACAACCAAGAACGCCCCCACCAAGCCTTTTGGTTCTTTCCAAAAGAGCAGTTTGTCCCCAGAATGACCCAGTGCCCCACATTTGCAACAAAATCCAATCCTTAGGACTGATGCCATGGGAAAACAATAAGATTCAGAATTTCCCCCACGAGCAGTTTAGCAAATGTAATTTATTCATAAAAAAACAATGTTTTAAGAACTGAATTCCAAAGAACTTAGAGCTCAAAGGTTGAGCAGAAAACAGCCTTGCGCTAGCAGCACCAGCTCAGGTCAGGTCAGGGCTTAGAACTGCCAGCAGGGTCAAGCTTCGAGGGAAGGCTCCAAAAGTCCTGCAGGAGAAGGCTGCAGGCATAAGAGGCCCCCTGTGGTGGTGGCCCCTCCTCTTCCCAGGCTGCCTATCTGCCCCACAGTGGGTTCCTGGTCACAACCAGAATAGCCACTCCCCCAGGAACCCACAAATGTCCACTAACAATATGCTACCTCCTCCCAAAGCAAATCCATACACACACATGCAAGACCCTGTAATCAGCAACAGGACTCAGTGCAGCAAACCTGGCGTTGGTCTCTGAAAGTCCTGCATTACTCGCTGTGAAGTTGCTTGGCCACAGGCTCCTCCTCCTTCTCCTGCTTCAGCCATTGCTCTAGGAGAACTGCACTGCTTCTCTTGACTGAGGATGGGCTCTTCGGCAGGAACTGGCGCACATCTGACTCTGTCTTTTGGGGTGTTTTGGGGTCTTCCTTTTTGGGTGACTTTGTGGCCAGCCACTGCAACATTTTCTGGCTGCAGCCTCTTGCCTTGAGTTCCTAGGAGAAAGAAGAGAAAGCTCAAACCACCCAGCTCAAGCTTTTAGGAAAAGGCCAACTCCAAGGGAAGAAACAGGAAGAGGCCTTAGGTACTGACCCAGGCTTGCAAAATGTTACTAAGAGCCAGATGGGGCCCACTAGTCAGGCCTGGGAGGAGAGGAGCAAGTGAGTGTGCTCCAAGGTACAAGGGTAGGGAGGAGCTCTTATAGAGGCTTCAGAGAGGATTGTGTGAGACCAGCCAGAGAAGAGAGCGACAGGCATTCCAAACACATGCAGAGAATGAAGCATTCTAGCGAAAAGAATGTAATTCAGTGTGACCAGGCAGAGTGTGGGAAACGAAGCTGGAGAGGTATGGCTTCAGTCACCATGATTAGGCACTCAGCCTAAGGCTGAACAGACTAGACTCTTTCCTGCTGTGCAGCCCTTCCACACAGCCTCTTCCTGACAGCACTGCTTCCCTTCTGCTGCTCTTACCCCTACACCCCAAACGTGAACTGAAGCTTCTGAATTCGCAGAATGCCACCCCTCTAGAATGTGAATCCTTTTAGAGTAAAGACCATCACGGAAATGGGGCAGTGTCTAGGGCAAAATGAATATATATATAATTACATTTTTAGAGACATCTAATGAAAACAAGTGTCAGGGTCACAGGAGTTTGCAAAGAACTGAGACAAAAGAAAATGACACTAACTGTGGATACGGAAAACTTTAAAAATTTTAAGAAAAATGGGGGGTAGGCTGTTCCTGCAATCATCATCGTTAACACTTTCAGGCATTCTAAGATGTCTATTTTTGGAACATTGAGAGCCACCTAGAAACAGCTGCTACTCCTAAACCTTGGACCCTGAATGTCAGCAGGGGTCAGCTTTTTGCTCCGGAACTTCCTTCTCTAATGCAGGCCTTTTGCCTGTTCACCTTCCCTTCAAAACACATCTTCTGGATCCTTGCCAATTTTAAGAAGTTAAAGTTTATGGCACGAATGTTCTCAAATCCTCCTAAAGGAAAACAAGGATTAGAACTCCTCCAGCTTGTAGTGTGGGCAAGCAGAGTTACAGAAAAGAGACAAAAAAATCACAGTTGGCTATGGACAGAGATACAATTAGGGTCAAGGGGTCCTTTGTCTTTCTCATGATTATCCTCTAGATTAGGAGTCCTCAAACTTGGCTTATTATCAGACTCATTGAAGAAGCTTCCCTTTTTTTTTTTTGTTTGTGAGGAAGATTGGTCCTGAGCTAACATCTGTGCCAGTCTTCCTCTATTGTGCATGTGGGATGCTGCCACAGCATAGCTTGACGAGCAGTGTGTAGGTCTGAGCCTAGGATCTGCACCCATGAAACATGGGCCACCAAAGCAGAATGCATAAACTTAACCACTACACCACTAGGCCAGCCCCTGAAGAAGCTTCTTAATGATACAGAAGCCCAAGCCCAACCCTGAAAGTTGACTCTAGGTCTAGATAGGGTCTAGCATTTACATTTTGAAAGAGCTCTCCTGAGGACTCTGAGTCCACAGCCAGCTTTAAGAGTCATTGCTCTGCTCAACTGTGCCATGCACGAGGAATATGAGTTCTGGGTAGTTTAACAAAGCTCTCATTGTAAAAGGCCATACCCAAAAAAAGGCTACACTGACAGAAGACAGAAAGCTCAAAAAAGACTGTCAGAGTCACAGGCCCCTACCTTTTGGACCGATAAGTCGATAGGAGCCAGACACTCAACACTGTCGTTTCGGGAGCTGTTCACCACAGAAGAGACTGGATGGAAGGTGATGTTCTCTGTAGGGTGGATTAACTTCAGAGCTTCCTGAGTTGAGACTTCACCAAAATCAAGCCATTTAGAGACTGCCTCCTCTCCATCTAATATGGCAGGCATCCTAGGCAGTGAGGTCAAGTCATTGGTTGGGAGAGGTAGAGTGAGGGCAGGGAGAGAAAGCAGAAAGACTTGAGTCAGATGACAGTGCAAACCATCACAAGCAGAAGCTTGCCCTCCCTCTGTGCCTCACACACGGATTGCTGCCATGTGTTCCCTGACCACAACTTGACAGGGCATGAAATCCGACACTAGGAGAGCCAGCTTACAAAGTTTTATGGCAAAGACAGCGAACACTGCTTTGACTGGATCCAGTGCAATACAGTGTACACGTTCGTAAACTGGTCACCTTTCTACGATAACCCAGCCTAGAATTAAAGGGAGAAGAGATCCTGGAAAACTTGTCTATCAACAGTAATCTCCAGCCTTACCAACTATGAAGATTTACAGTCAGAAAGAGTTATTCACATAATTGTGAACAAAAGGAAACTATGCCTCAGAAAGCAAAGAAGCTGTCTAAGGTGACTGTTGGTACCTCGAAGGATGTTAGTTAAAGATCCTATGTTTAGCTTCCAGTTTTATGTCCTAGGCCAATGCAAAGCATGGTACACATTTCACTGGTAGGTGGTACAGTTGATTTTGGGAGATAAATGCATAAACATCTATTTTAATAATCATTGTAACTTCAACAAATCAAATACATACTTTAAAAAAATATTTTGCTGATTGGTGGTTGCCAGGGGAAAGGGGGGTAGAGGGAGGGCACTAGGGGTGAAGTGGTGTACCTACAACATGACTAATAATAATGCACAACTGTAATCTCACAAGGATGTTAACTTTTATAACCTTAATAAAACAAACAAACAAAAAATATTTTGCAATCTAAAATCCAGAGGCATCTTATGATGAATGTCATCTCTGCATGAGTTATAGCTTAGCTGGCAGTAAATTGCAGTACTTTACTTTTCTTAACAACATAGGAAATAAAAGTACATTTAAAAAACCATGGTTTCTTAGATTAGATGAAACAGTAATTTATTATAAGATCAATATGTGAAAAATAGAACTACTGTATCACAGGACAGCATAATTTCACACAGAATACTTAGGACAAAGCTAAAATAGGTAATACATGCAGCACTGCACTTTTTTCAGAAAAACATCAAAAATCACTTCTCAGAGCACTCAGATCTGGCAAAAACTGTGAAAGTGTTACACAAGTATAGTCAGTTCTGCTAAGGTTCATTTTTAAAATGGGAATCTGTTCAGTGTGATCGATACACTAAGGAGCAATTCAAGCACAAGACAGCAATAAAATGAGGCACGCCTGTATTTATTGTAGTATCTTACGTATTTCTTTTCTTTTTTTTTTTCTTTAAGATTTTATTTTTCCTTTTTCTCCCAAAGCCCCCCAGTACACAGTTGTGTATTTTCAGTTGTGGGTCATTCTAGTGGGGGCATGTGGGATGCCCCCTAAGCGTGGCTTGATGAGTGGTGCTATGTCTGGACCCAGGATTTGAACTGGCGAAACCCTGGGCTGCTGAAGCAGAGCGCATGAACTTAACCACTCAGCCACGGGGCCGGCCCCTATCTATGTATTTCTTAACTGCTTAATGCACAAAATTGTTTTTTTTACACTCCTGTTTTTAATAGCTTCCTATTATTTTTTAATGTGTCACTGACAAAGTTTTTAAGTGTTGTCTCCTTAACCCCACTTTTCTCATAAGTTCTGGGTTTTCACTGTACAATTTTGCAGTGTGGTGATTTTTAGGAATGCATGTCATATTACAGCCAACTGACCATAAATGTATTTTGCACAGCAATTGCTACTCTCTCGATTTGTACATACAGAAACTTTAAATTCCAAAAGCTACCTATCTAAAAGCAAAAAGAACAAACCCTCCTCTGTATCCTTTTGAACCCAGGGATAAGAAGTGTGACTTGCCTTTGGTGGACGTCATTCAAGACTTTGCAGGCATCCACTGTGATGATGGTGTAGGAATACAGGTGGTCTCCTCCCTGCAGGGGCTCCCAGCAGTCAAAGATCCCAGCCATTGTCAGCAGCCTCCAGTTGTCCCAGACTTTGTTCCAGTCCTCTGGACTGTCTGCAGCACCAATGCTGCCTAACTGCAAGCGAAATACACAGGCATATTAGATATTCAGCAGCCCCCTCCTATACACAGGTTGGGTACTACTACAGACCTAAGAACTAATTCAGCCCATGCCTTATTTACTCCTCTGGATCCAATGTCACCAAAGGAAAGAGGGTTGTTGGAAAATACCCAACAAAGAGATACATTTATGGCTCCTTAATGCTTTCAGTATACAATTTAACTCCTTCAGTGGGCATTCAGGGCCTCCATGATCTGGCCCATCATTCTAGCTTCATTAACAATGTTAATTTGAACTAAACCCAGCTGTTTGTGAATGAGACCCTGGTGCAATTTTGTGTTCCTGTATCTTGCCAAAGCAAACTTCCTCTGCCCAAAATGTCCTTCTTGCCGTTTCTCATCATGCCAACTCCTACTTGCCATTTACGATTCAGTTCAAGGCCTGGAATACAGAAAGCTGGAAAGGAGGTCACCTCCACTTTAACAATAAGAAAAAAGCTAGATAATCTAAGAAATTATAACTTTTCTTAAATTCATCAGAGAACTGAGGCTGCAGGAAAACCAGTTAGCCTGAACTTTATGGAAAAACAAGGGCCTCCAAGGAGAGATGAGACACAAGTATAGGTGTTCCTTGTTTTATTGTGCTTCACTTTACTGCACTTTGCAGATATTGTGTTTTTATAAGACCCTCCACCAGCAAAAAGATGATGACTTGCTGAAGGCTCAGATGATGGTTAGCAGTTTTTAGCAATAAAGTATTTTTAAATTAAGGTCTGTACATGTTTTTTAAGATATAATGCTATTGCACACTTAATAGACTACAGTATTGTGTAAACGTAACTTTTATATGCACTAGGAAACCAAAAATTCATGTGACTTGCTTTATTGCAGTTGTCTGAAGCTGAAGCCGCAATCTCAAAAGTCTGCCTGTACTGGCTTACTGGTGGCAACAGGAGGAAGTCAAGACCTTCATGCAGCAGGTAAGAATTCAGAGAAAATTATTATCAAATTGCTAAAAGCAGAGTGTGGGTTAGCCTGGGAGAGTATAAACCCCCTGGCAGCTGCAGAAATCAGGGAAGTTGGCATCACCTCGCAGACTCTTCTCTATGGACCTCTCCAGGTGCTCGCAAGAAAGACCGGGGGCAGGGCAGGAGACTGGAAAAAGCCATTCTTGCTGGTGCATACCCAGCGGAGAGGGCCTCAGCTAATCACTTCTCCTCTAAGGAACAAAAGCCTTAAGGGGCCAGGGGAAGGGTAATAAACCCTATTGTCCCTAAGATACAGGTAAAGACCCACTGATGCTGGGGAAGGACAAGAAGAAAAAACCTTCTACTCCCCTCGGGAAGGAGCAGCATTACTGAGAAAGCCTGAGAGCCTGGGACACAGTTCTGCCTAAGACAGACTGAGCCAAGATGACAGAGAATTCTCTTCCCCCTTCAGATTAGCAAGCACCAAGTGACAAGCAACAGCAGTCCAATTCTGGGGAAGGAGAAAGAGCATGGAGAGATCCTCTCTAAAGCGAAGACTCAGAGGGAAGTACTACAGCTGAAGGGAGCAGGCTACTGAGAAAACCCTCTGGAAAATCAACCCTCACCCTAAACACAAGGTGGCACCAGAGAAATTAAAAGCCTGTGGTGAACAAAGGCAATCATAACAACAAAACCCAAACCCAGTTCACTACCTGTCAAGATCGATTCAACTTCACACATTAATGGCCTAATACAAAGCAAGTGTATTCATTTCCAGGCATAAATATTATTTATCTAAGTTTCTGTCCTACATACGATGTCTGGAAATCAATATAAAATTACAAGACACACAAAAAAGCCAGAAAGAACAATGAACTGCCAAGAGATACAGAAATCAACAGAACCAGACTCAAGAGATTACGTTTCCCAAATGCTGAAATTATCAGACAGGGAATTTAAAATAAGTATAGTTAATGTGTTAAAGGCTCTTGCAGAAAAGGTGGACAAGATGCATGAACAAATAAGGAATTTCAGTGAAATAAAAAGGAATCAGGGAACTTAAGAAAATAAAATTTTTATTTATTTTGTCAGTAAGAAATACCCAAACTGAAACACAGAGAAAAAAGAATAAAATATACAGAAGAGAACATCCAAGAACTATGGGACAATATCAAATTATCTAACGTGTAATTAAAATCCCAGAAAGAGAAAAGAAAATGGGGCAGAATATTTGAACAGATAATGGCTGAGAATTTTCCAAAAATTATGAAAGATATCAAATCACAGATCTAAGAAGTTCAGAGAACATGCCAAACACATACACCCCACATGCATCATATTCAAACTGACTAAAATCAAAGAGAAAATTTTCCAAAGAGGAATGTGGAAGTACACATGACAGACAGAAGAAAAAAGACAAGAATTACAATAGACTTCTCAAAAGAAACTATGAAACCCAGAGACAATGCACTACTTTTTTTAAAGTGATGGAAAAAAACTCCAAAAAACTGCCAACCCAGAATTCCATACACAGTGAAAGTGCCTTTCAAAAATGCAGATAGTGGTTGCCAGGTTCTGGGGGAAGGGAATGACAAATAATGGGTACAGGGTTTCTTTTTGGGGTGACAATAATGTTCTGAAATTAGATAGTGATGATGGTTGCCCAACATTTTGAATATACTAAAAACCATTATACACTTTAAAAGAGCAAATATTACGATATGTGAATTATTTCTCAATAAAAAATAATGATGATTAAAAAAATGAAGAACTAAATACTTTTTTGGAAAAACCAAAACAGAATTCATTACCAGCACACCTGCACAAGAAATATTAAAGAAAATTCTTTAGGGAGGAGGACTATGATACCACAGAGAAACTTGGATCTACCCAAAAAGTCAAGATTCATGGAAATGGCTAAAATAAATGTAAATGTAAAATTCCCTTTCTTATTTTTACCACTCTAAAATATAATTGACTGTCTAAAGCAAAATAGTAGCAATGTATTATGAGTTTACAGCATATGAAAAAGTAAAATATATGACACTATACCAAAAGATGCCAGGAATCAGGAATATACTGTTGTAAGGTTCTTATACTACACAAGAAGTAGTATATTATTTAAAAGTAGATTGTTATTAATTTAAAATGTATATTATAGAGCAGCTACTAAGAACATTTTTAAAAGAAGTAAAAATAATAAGCCAATAGTGGAGATAAAATGCAAACATAAAAAAATACTCAATCCAAAAGCAGGCAGAAAAAATAGGAGAAAAGGAAAAAAGAGCTGATGAAACAAACAGAAAAGTTAGCAAAATAATGAATTTTTAACCCTATCAGATGAATAATTACATTAAATGTTCTAATCACTACAAAATTCCCTCCTCTGTGAAGCCTTCTATGATGCCCCAGTCTGAGTTATATGCTGTGCTCTGTGCCCCCATCACCTCATAAGCAAGCCTTCCCTGAGTATTCAACACTAGTTTGCGATTGTTGATTTAATTATCTGTGTCTTGGTTGTAAAGCTTCGAGGATAGAAATCATGTCTCACTGATTTCCAGGAGCCAAGCAGGGCACAATGGTATATGGTGAATAAGTGTCTACCGAATAAACAGATAAATCTTTACAGTTAAGAGACTAATTGTATAGAATTGAGGAAAGTGTCATTCTAGTCCACACAAGTGCCTAAGTGTCTCAAGAAGAATGCCAGAGGAAAATTCTCTTTTTGAATACACAATTCCTTATTTACTTATTTATTTATTTTTTGCTGAGGAAGATTTGTCCTGAGCTAACATCCGCTGCCATCCTCCTCTTTTTGTATGTGAGCTGCCACCATGGCATGGCCACTGACAGACAAGTGGTGTACGTCCATGCCCGGGAACTGAACCTGGCCTGCTGAAGCAGTGTGCTCAACTTAACCACCAGGCCACTACAGTTGACTGTACAATTCCCAATGTAAAGATGGAGAAGCAAAGGAACGGAAACCTTATGGAGTGGTTCCCTCGGTAATAAGCCCCAGAAGTTCTGAATTACAGTTAATTTTAAATGGAAAAAACCACAGTGTAGAATCTGGGAAAATGGCAGCCTGAATGCATAGCCTTGACTCCATCCCTAGAATAACAAAATAGCCAGGACAAGCATGCTGGCTCCTCTGAGGCAAGAGTAAGGGCCAGTGGTGTGAAGAAGGACTGGGACCTTGCATTTAACAGCTACTTCAAGAGGGTAGGAAGAAGGATTCTCTGAGATTCTCTGAGGATTCTCTCAGAAGAATATCTGTCTACTTGCTACCTAGGGTCCTTAGAGAGGCTGCTGCCAAATGCTGTCTCATCTCTCCAGTTGGGAGAGACCTGGCTGTAGAGAGGCTGCCTTCCCTTTCCTTGGAAGATGGCTAACACTTGGCTTATACATTGACTGGACACAAATAAAACCAGAAATGGCTCTACCTGTTATATCCTGATAGTTTGCCATTGTTGGAAAACTGTAAATATACATAGGCACATTGAGGAATGCACAACTATAAGCTGGCAAAGAAAAATTCTAGCCTATCTAGAGGAACTAGGTAAACCATAGAGAGGAGACTGAGTTAAAAAAAAAAAACGCAGAAGGCCAGCCCAGTGGTGGAGTGGTTAAGTTCGCACGTTCCACTTCTGTGGCCCAGAGTTCACCGGTTCGGATCCCGGGTGCGGACGTGGCACCGCTTGGCAAGCCTTGCTGTGGTAGGCATCCCACATATGAAGTAGAGGAAGATGGGCATGGATGTTAGCTCAGGGCCAATCTTCCTCAGCAAAACGAGGAGGATTAGCAGCAGTTAGCTCAGGGCTAATCTTCCTAAAAGAAAAAAAGTAGAGCTAATGGGAGAGAGAAAAAACTAACAAAAAGGTAATGATTGGAGGCTGGCCCCATGGCTGAGTGGTTAAGTTTGCACGTTCCACTGCAGGTGGCCCAGTGTTTCGTCAGTTGGAATCCTGGGCGCGGACATGGCACTGATCATCAAACCACGCTGAGGCGGTGTCCCACATGCCACAACTAGAAGGACCCACAACTAAGAATATACAACTATGTACGGGGGGGCTTTGGGGAGAAAAAGGAAAAAAATAAAATCTTTATTAAAAAAACCCCAAAAACACGACAGCTTCCATATGCATCCCCCCACCTACTATATATGTTGTCTTCCCTCCCCTTTCTTTTGGTCTATGCTTTTTGCCAGGTCAACCTCTCCTCTGGTGCACTAGATCCCAGTCCCTCTTACCTATGCAAGGACGACCGTCTAGTGACTTACACTTTCTCCCTGCTCTCTACTGCATTATTTCCAACAGCTTACAAACATGCTGTTATTTCCAACTGTTTGTTGCTACTATATAAAAATATTGTTGATTTGTGTACATTGACCCTGAGGAGAAAGTTTTCTAAGGTACTTGCATTGTCCAAAAACAAGCAAAAGTATTATTCAATACCAGGTTTAGGGATATATTTAACCAAGGAGGTACAAGACTTGTATAATGAAAACTATAAAATATTGTTGAAAGAAATTAGACTTAAATAAATGGAAAGATACCCTGTGTTCATGGATTGGAAGACTTAATATTATCAAGATGGCAATTTGGGAAACACCCCAAATTGATCTACAGAGTCAATGCAATTCCTACCAACATTCCAAAAGTCTTTGCAGAAAGAGACAAGCTATCTTAAAATTCATCTGGAACTTCAAGGAAACCCAAATAACCAAAGGAATCTTGAAAAAGAAGAACAAAATTGGAGAACTCAAACTTCTCCATTTGAAAACTTACAAAAACCTACAGTGTGGTACTGCCTAAGAATAGATATATAGATCAATGGATAGAATTAAAAGTCCAGAGATAAACCCATTCATATATGGCCAATTGATTTTCCACAAGGATACCAAGGCCATTCAATGGGGACAGAATAGTCTTTTCTACAAATGATACTGGGATAACTGGATGACCACATGCAAAAGACGAAGCTGGACCTCTAATCACACCATACAAAAAGATTAATTTAAAATAGATCAAGGATCGAAAAATAAAGCTAAAACTACAAAACCCTTAAAAGAAAACAGAGGAGTAAATCTTTATGACCTTCAGTTTAGCAACGGATTCTTAGGTATGACAGACACTACAGGCACAAACAACAATGGAAAAAATAGATACATTGGATTTTATCAAAATTAAAGGTTTTTGTGCTTTTTTTTTTTCTTTTGAGGAAGATTATCACTGAGCTAACATCTGCTGCCAATCTTCCTCTTTTTGCTGAGGAAGACTGGCCCTGAGCTAACATCTGTGCCCACCTTCCTCTATTTTATATGTGGGACGCCTTGCCACAGCATGGCTTGCCAAGTGCTGCCATATCTGCACTGAGGATCTGAATCCACGAATCCCAGGCCACAGAAGCGGAATGTGAGAACTTAACCGCTGTGCCACTGTGTTGGTACCAAAACTTTTGTGCTTTAAGGGACACTATCAAGATAGTGAAAAAGCAATACACAGAATGAGAGAAGATATTTGCACATCATGTATCTGGTAAGAATCTAGTATTCAGATTGTATAAAGAAGTCTTACAACCCAACAAAAAAAAAGACAACCCAATTTAAAGGACTTAAATAGATATTTTTAAAAAGAAGAAATGTAAATAGCCAATAGGCACGTGAAAAGATGGTCAATGTCATCAGAGATTAGGAAAACACAAATCAAAACCACAATGAGATACCATTTCACATCCAGTAGAATGGCTACAATTTTTTAAAAAATGAACAAATAACAAGTGTTGACAAGGATGCGGAAAAACCAGAACCCTCATACAATGTGCGTGGGAATGTAACCCAAAAGAACTGAAGTATACTTGTATACTAATGTTCACAGCAGCATTATTCAAAATTGCCAAAAAGTGGAAACAACCCACATATCCATCAACCAATGTGGTATATCTATACAATAGAATATTATTTGGCAATAAAAAGGAAGGAAGTAGTGATACACACTGTATGTATGAACTTTGAAAACATCATGTTAAGAGGCCAGACACATAAAAGGACACATATTGTGTGATTCCATTTATACTAAATGTCTAGAATAGGCAAATTTATAGACACAGAAAGCAGACTAATGATTGCCAGGGGCTGGAGGAAGAGCGTAACAGAGAGGGACTGCTCAATGGGTACAGGGTTCCTTTTTGGGGTGATGAAAATGTTCTGGAATTAGATAGTGGAGGTGGTTTACAACATTGTGAATATACTAAAGGCCTTGAATTACACACTTTAAAATGGTTACAATGGTGAAATTTATGTTATGTAAATTTTTACCTCAATAACAATTTTAATTATAAAAAATATTAATCTTAGGGGCTGGCCCGGTGGAGCAGTGGTTAAGTTCACATGTTCCGCTTCTCAGCACCCCAGGGTTCGCCGGTTCAGATCCCGGGTGCGGACATGGCACTGCTTGGAAAATGCCATGCTGTGGTAGGCATCCCACATATAAAGTAGAGGAAGATGGGCACGGATCTTGGCTCAGGGCCAGGCTTCCTCAGCAAAAAGAGGAGGACTGGCAGTAGTTACCTCAGGGCTAGTCTTCCTCAAAAAAAAAAAAATTAATCTGAATAAAAACAAGAGTGGCATCCTGGAATTAAGGGAGAAAAGGAGATACCATGGACAATTTTTGAGCTGGCGTTTCTTCCTCTCTGAAAATTTAATCTCCACTCTGGCCTCCACCTTAGCTAGTACCCTTCCCTCATAAAAGACCTGCTCCTGAGTACAGGAAAGCCCTTAAGGGGTAAAAAAGCAACAATTATTTGAAGGATAAACCTCCTGACAAAGCATCACAGTAGCCATCTGATTGCCTTTAGACAAACCAACAATCTCTTACCCCAAAACAACACAAGAGATGGAATATCAGTGACCAACCACATTAAGGATTAACCATTAAGAATAAAAAAGTTTCATGCTGTTTAACAATGTTAAAGCTCTGAATTAGGGAGTCCAGGATTTAAACATTCCAATTCTAGTTTTTCCCCCAATACCTAATTTGATCAATTTGTACACCAGTTAATTACCATAAAATAGTACATGTTTCTGTTTCTTGCCCATGCCCCTCAGAAGCAAGGGCTTATACTGAATGATCAATGAATGGTCGTTAGGTGACGTTAAGATAAGAGTCTTGGAGAACAAGACAGTTTTTACAGTTTCTTCATTTGTAAAATGAGAATAACAGTACCTTCTTCAAAGGGTTATAAGAAGTACTAAATAATACACATTAAGTTCCCAGAAATAGTACCTGGCTTACAGTAAGTGTTTAATATTTAACTACTTTTATAGATCACTCTTTTCCTCCACCAAATCATCTGTCCATTAATAGATTGGCTAGAGAGATTTTCTGAGGGTGAGGCAAAGGCTCTTGACTATGAGAGTCCCCGAAATAAGATGACACTATCTGAAGAACAAACAATTCCCAATTTTAACAAAGCACACTACAGTGAGAGAACACAGAGGCTTTAGTAGTGTCAAAGCAATAAATGTAATTAAAATGGAAACATGATGCTGGCATGTCTGATTTGTTTTCAATCTCCTTATAACCTTATATAAACAGGCCATATTGATTGTTTGTCTTAAGATGAGAGTTCTGTGAGGGAAATGTTAAATACAGTCATGCATTGCATAACAACGTTTTGGTCAACAATGGACGGCATATAGATGGTGGTCCCATAAGTTTAGGACCATAGAGCCTAGGTGTGTAGTAGGCTATGCCATCTAGGTTTGTGTAAGTACACTCTATGACATTCATGCAAAGACGAAATCACCTAATGACGCATTTCTCAGAATGTACCCCCGTCGTTAAGTGATGCATGACTGTATAAAGTTATGATATGACCTAGCAAATCCACCCCTAGGCATAAACCCAAGAGCAATTAAAACATATATCCACGCAAAAACCTGTACATGAAAGTCCACAGTAGCATTATTCATAATAGCCAAAAAGTAGAAACAACCCAAGTGTCATCTACTGGTGAACGAATAAACAAAATGTGATCTATCCGTCTGAAAAATGGATTATTCAGCCATAAAGCAACGACATACTGATACATGCTACAACACAGATGAACCTTGAAAACATTATACTGAGCAAGAGAAGTCATACACAAAAGACCATATATTGTATCATTCCATATATATGAAATGTCCCAAACAGGCAAATCTAGAGAGACAAAGTAGATTAAGTGGTTGCCAGGGCTGGAAGGATAGAAGAGAATGGAGAGTGTCTGCTAATGGATATGGGGTTTCTTTTTGGGGGTGATAAAAATGCTATAAAATTAGATGGTAGTAATGATCACACAACTCTGAACATACTAAAAAATCACTGACTTATATACTTTAAAAGGTGAATTTTATGGTAAATTCTGTCTCAATAAAGCTGTCATTAAAAAAAAAAAACTCTATGAGGGAACGAAAAAAAATGCCCTTGTTTAGATTAGTTTCTCTGTACCTTTCCAAATATCTGCTATGAGTGCTGATGACGATACCTTTTCTGATTTGGTTTGGGGGAAGTAGATAAAGTATGGCTGCCTGTCGTACGTTCCCCGACATCGCTTCCACTCGTAGAATCCATCTGCTAAAACAACACAGCGTCTTCCCTTTCCCAGAGGCACCTGAGGGAAAATGTGAGCAAGATGTGGTCTTAGTGATATAATCATGTTTCATGGACTTGAATAAAATCTCAGGTCTACCAATGTGTGACCTCACAGCTGTTATTTCTCTGTACTTCAATTTTCTTATGCATAAAGTCACCACTTAAACAGATGTTGAAAAGATTAAATAATGTACATAGCAGCAATAGTTCTCTAACAAATAGGCACTTGTAGTAGCTAGCCTTTGAAGTTGATCCCTCAATGAGCCATGCAGCCCAGTATTCACAAACTATGTAGTCCCCTCCCACAAGGCTAGGTCACAAAGTCATACAGCTTCTGCCCTGCTCTCTTGGATCACGAGCTCTGGGGTAAGCAGGACGCCATGTAAGAAGCCTGAATACTCTGACAGCCTCCAGCAAAGCATGTGGAAAGGCTTCCAGTTCTACCTATCCCAGCTGAGGTGTCAGACATGTGGGTGAAGAAGCCATCCTGAACATCCAGACCCAGATGTCACCTGATTATAACTACATGAGAATCTCCAAGTGAAAACTGTCCAGTTGAGCCCAGTCAACCCATAGAATATGAGAAATAATAAACTGTTCAGTTTTAAACCACTAAGTTTTGGCATGGTTTGTTACACAGTAATAAACTGAACAGCACTCAAAATTAACAACTGGGAACACACTCTGGAAACTTAAGGAAGGTTCCAAGAAAACCTAATTTTATTTCTCAGGTATATAAGGCACTAATTGCTCTGTTAGAAAAAAAGAACAGAATATGTGCTTTTTCGCTAGACGAGATACTTACGTTGAAGGACCGTTTCTCCATTATGGTATCACTACGACAATTGGTAATATTGAATGGCAGCTTGGAAGGATCATTTTCTTTGAACCAAGATGGGACCAAACCCCATCGCATGGGAACAATGATACGCTCAGAAGAGTCTGTGCCCTGTCACAGAAAGACGTTAAGATCCAGTGAGGGGATCATAATGAAATTTAGAAAACCATATTTAGCACATGTATTACATTACTATTAGTATCGAAATACAAACAACGTTATTAAAAGGGAAAGATTTCACTTGAAAACAATTTTAATGATTTATCATAATATGATAACTTGAGTTCTTTAGCAAGCCTATTTATTAGAATGTAAGACATTCTGCTTGGGTAGAATGGGGGATACAAAGAGGTTTAGTTCCTGTAAGCTTTTAATTAGTGCCTACTATAGGAGAGACATAGTGCTAGGCCCTGAGGTTTACTTAGTCTCAGCTCTCAAAAACACTTATTACAGATAACCATAATACAATGAAGTATATGCTATGATCAAGGAATGCACAGGGTGCTATGGAGGCACATGGAAGAGTGCTTAACCTCAAAGGGTTTGCACTATTAACATGTGAAGCCACACAGACAGAAAAAGAGTAAGCAATAATATAAGATACAATAGGCTAAGGACCATATAAGAGGTACATACAGTGAGTGTCAAAAGAGCAGAGAGTGATCTGTGAGAGATGGAATGGAGATGTATCGGCTCCTTAGAAGGGGCAGAAGAGGTGGGGGTGTAGTGGGGTGGTTCTTGAATTGGATTCCACAAGAGGTACACTATTCAGACAGAGAACAGATGCGAGAGAAGACCAGAAATGGAATTAGATGAGCAAAGAGGCCATGTCAAGAATGTGCAGGAAGCGGTTTTGTACAAAAAAGTGTTACAGCAAGCCTGACGATGCAGCTTTTAGGAGGGCCTGCGTACAAGGTTTGTATTCAGTTAGCATCTGGGAACTTGGATTTAGAGTGTTCCTACCTTTTCCAAACTGATAAGGATGGTTTACTGTGCCTAGTCTGTCTGTGCAAAACATGAGGTTTATGCTGAACTGCTTTCCTTCTGGGAGTCTGGAATTTTGGTACTTGCTAGGCAGAGAGTGCTTATGTGACCAGCCCCCAGTAAAAACCTTGAGCCCTGAGTTTCTAATGAGTTTCCCTGGGCTGAAACACTACACACATTACTACAGTTTTCTTTGCTGGAAAAGGAACATGATTAGTGTGTCCCCTCACAGGAAGGAGAGAACATAAGGAAGCCTATGCATGGATTTTTCCAGATTTCTACTTGTGTCTTTTCCCTTTGCTGATTCTACTATATATCCTTTCACTGTAATAAACCTTAGCCATGATATGTCTTACATGCTGAGTCCTAACAAATCTCTAAATGTGGGGGTAATCTTGGAAACCCCTGAAACAAGCCTGTTAAATTTTTTTGGGCAATTGACCCCTGACAATTTGATGAAATCTCTAGACTAAAATGCTCAGACACACTATTCTGCATGGTGCAGTACAATATGGGAAGAGACTATGAACACAGAGTGCATTCCAGGTGTACTACAATGGTTCAGGGGTAAAGATACAGTGGGTCTGGTGACAGCAGTGAGAATAAAAGACATCCAAAGATAGAAAAAAAATGCAATTGTGGTGGTGAATGGAAAAAGAAATAGGGATGATGACAAAGGGATAGGGAAGATGCCTCTAGATTGGGGGTTGCAAACTTTTCTGTAAAAGGTGACTTGTTAAGTATTGTAGACTTTGCAGCCCATATAGTCTCTGTTGTAACTATAACTGCTGTTATAGGGACAAAGCCATACACAATAGATAAATGAATGGATGTTGCTGTGTTCCATAAAATTTAATTTACAAAAATGGTCAGGGAGCCCTAGTTTTCTGACTCCTGCTCTAGATGATTCTAATCCCAGATGCCAAGTCTTCTCAGCTGAGGCCCCAGACTTCAACCAAGAAGCAAATGATACCCTCATTGCCTGGGCCTACTTCCTCACTGGTGAACATAATACAAAGGTTGTTTAAAATCATTAGAATAAAATCAAAGCAGAACCGTTTACTATGTCCAACAAGCACTCAGAGATTTGGAATTGAGCTTAGGAGAGAGGCAGTATGGTACAAAGAATAGGTCAGATAGTAACTATTTTTGGCTTTATGAGTCCATATAGTCTTTGTTGCAATGATTCAAGCAACTCAACTCTGCCACTATTGGCAGTGTGAAAGCAGCCAAAGAACTGAATATGCATGGCTATGTTCTAATAAAACTTTATTTATAAAAACAGGCAGTCGGGGGGCCAGCCAGTGGCATAGTGGTTAAGTGTGCACACTCTGCTTCGGCAGCCCGGGGTTCGCGGCTTTGGATCCTGAGTACAGACATACACACTGCTCATCAAGCCATGCTGTGGTGGCACCCCACACAGCAGAATTAGAAGGACTTATAACTAGGATATACAATTATGTACTGAGGCTTTGAGGAGGAAAAAAAAGAGGAAGATTGGCAACAGATGTTGGCTCAGGGCCAATCATCCTCACCCCACCCCTTCGCCCCCCCAAAAAAGCATGTCTAAAATTTGGTCTGAGGACCATAGTTTGCTAACCTCTGGCACAGAGGAAACAATAGGGCCTTTGTAAGAAGACCCAGACTCTGGTCCAAAAGTCCCTTCTCTGCTACTTAGGAGGTTTGGACTAGTCTCACCTTCTTGGACCCTCAACTTTCCTTATCGGTAAAAATAGAGTGAACAACACCTACCTGGCAGGATCATTAATATGTGTGGCTTGAAATAAACACCCAAATTCTAGTTTAATATTTTTCTAAGGTTATGATTAGAAACAAATAGCAAAGATTTCTATATAAACGTGATTGTTAAAGCCAGGAGGATGGAAGTTTCTTCGAGAATAAATCAAGCACAGGTACAAAAAGAAAAAAGGAGAAATGTGAAAGGTCCAAGAGAAAGTACTCAGGAAGATAAAAGTAGAATGAGAAAAGTCAAGAGGATGGAATTCCAAGAAAGGAAGGGATCATCAGGAGCAGACCAGACTTGGAAGGGCTTCCCTTTTGTTTAAAGCTAATCCCTCCACTGTGCCCCTGATAAGATCCTGTCCTATTTCTTCCAAAATCGCCTTTATCAGCTTCATCACCCTTTACACACACACACTCCATTCTCCTTATTCTCGGCTGTTAGGTTCTACAAAGTCACTGCAAACACTGAATTAGTAAATTCTGAACTACTGCTCTTAGGGGAAATACAGAGTTAGGTTCCCACAAGACTATGGAGACAACATTTTCATCAACTGATCAATACATTACCTTACTTTATGTGTATTTCTATTTAAAGACACTGTATTCCATGTATATTGTTGATGCATTAACACTGAATTCATGACCAAGAGCACTATGTAACTCATGCATGAGTCAAGCTTATCTAACACGTGTATTTTCTCTGTAAGGCATCCTATAATGTTCTTTCACTTAGGAAGACTAGCCAGCACTTTAGCACTATGCTTGGGGACAATATTAAACAGTGAAATCACCAACAAAAAGCACAGAAAGGCAAAAAACATACCACTAAATCAACAACAAAAAGGATAATTGTTTATAATATAAAAGCTGAAACAAGAAGGTAGAGCTTTGCCTTTTTCAGGTTCGGCTGGGAATGCGTATGTTGGATGATTCAAAATTTCCACCACTCTGTATGTTCATGAATGATTGAGAAAGCAATATGAGTATTATTTTTGGGGTTACAAAAAAATTTTAGGCAAATCTGCAAACATGAAATATATGAATAATGAGGAGTAACAGTGTGTGTGGGGGTGTGTGTGTGTATATATATACATGTATGTATTTTTCTCACTTAAAGACAGAGGCAGGCTAGACATATTATATGCCAAGAGGCAAGAAAAAAAAGCAATTAATATATGCAGGATAACTAAGGAAAAGACTACCCAGAAGAAATGGTGGGGTAGAGATGTAAATCCTAATGTTAATCTCACCTGGGATGGAGGAAGAGAAAATGCGTGAAAACAGAGCTTTTGTAAATCCCCTCTCTCTTCCAGAATTAAATGTGCCTTCCAAGCAGGAAGGCCCATTGCCCAAAGCATAAATGGGAATAAGAGAGATAACATTACATAATGGCCAACTAAATGATCTCTCATCAGAAATTTGCAAGACAATAATACTCCAAATTTGAGGTTCTCAATACGGGGCAATTTTGACTCCCAGTCCCTGCAACCCCCAAGTGAAGACTTGGGGAGAAAAAGAGGGGGTGTGCTACTGGCATTTAGCAGGTAGATTTGACAACACCAGAAGACATTTTTGGTTGTTATGACCTGGGGGCTGCTGCTAGCATCTAGTAGGTAGAGACCAGTGATGCTGCTAAACATTCTACAATGCGCTGGACAGTTTCTCACAGTAAAGAATTATTCCACCCAAAATGTCAATGGCGACAAGGTTGAGAAATCCTACTCTTACAAAATCCACTAATCACGTTTAACTTGGGTGTGTTCACTGGAAAATTGTAAGCCAAATCCAAATGTGAGGCTGCCCCTACTGGGAACAATGAATAGAAAGTGACCGAGACACCAAAATACTGAAACTATTGCTCAGTATTAGTCATCTTTCCCTCTACCCTTTTGTACTTGTGAGAACAGCTGGTAGCTCTGGGGTAGATAAATGAAAAAGGAAGTAAGCTGCAAATCAGTGGTTTCAAATGCAAATGTTGCAGTCTACACAAGTGCTGACCATTGATGACATGCACTAATAAACTACTGAAATAATCCTAACTTTGCCCTACAATTTACAGGTTTGAGAAAAATGAAACCTCAAATATTTATCAAAATTAGGAAACTAAATTTATTAGAGATATGGAGTCAAAACACTCTATCAGCAAATTCACACCACTGACAGAAAAAGAGGGCTACTTTTGCTAGGGGTTCCACCTTCCCCATTTCTAGTTCCAGGAAGCATCTACTGGAGTGGGGACAGTTGTCTGGACTTCAGTCCCTGCTGTGTCTCTCATTGATAAGGTCACCCAGGACAAGTCACACGTTCTCTACACTTCTGTCTTTATATCACCTCAACAAAATTTTCTTCCAGCTAACTATTAATTCTATAATCCTAAAGAGGTGGTACAAAGAGAAATAAGGCTAAAAGAGAATAAAGCTCATACACTTAATCTTTCTCTCTTTTCATTTCAAATTATGCTTTCCTTTGAAATATGTTTTATTTCTTCCTTTTCCAGTCAAAGTTCCCATGGTATTTTCATTTCCCTCTCATTAAAATAACTTTTCTTTAGTTTCAATAGGAAAGTATGCATCCACTAAAAATGGCTCAAGAATAAATTATTTCATGTAAATGGCTTCATTCAACCAAAAACATCACTGTTACTTGGTCTGTTTATGTCAAATAATCAGATCCCTGTAATGTAGAATCTTTTGACTACCATATTATCACAGGACTTCTGAAGAGTATGGAGCAGGGGTAAAATCAACCTTATAAAGTGATTTAAGCACTACAGATCAAAGAGAATAAAAATCCAGGATGAAAACAATCATGATTTTTTAAAGCATATAGGGCATTTAAAGTATTTAAGACATGGGGAAACAATTTCTGCAATAAACCATTTTTATTACATTGCATGCCTGCACCAACATACACTCTTCCAGGAGATAGACCAAAGAACCAAAATTGGATTATAAATTACTGGTCGCTCCAACACTACAGGTATAAATACTATAAACACAATGAATGCAGTTAAACTTCAGATAACCACAACAAATACATCTCTTTCTAGCTTCAGTAATAGACAAACACAAAGACTGAAAGCATAAGCAGGAGCAACAGAAACATCAAAGAAAGAGAAACACCAGAGGTAAGTTTTAGATTAGCTGGTCTTAATCCTGCCCTGGGCCTAGGGATTCTGATTCAGCTGGCCTAGGAAGACCATACAAGTCTTTGGGTTTGTTTTTTTCAAGATACTCAAACGACGCTGATGATCTGGGAGGTTTGAAAGACGCTGTCTTAAAAAAAGTATTCAAATACAAGGCGCATACAAATTCAGTATGCTCTAAGACTAGCATGCCTTGTACAGAGAAGGCACTGAAATGGAGCCTGAAGAATACTGAATCATCTAAGACTAGAAGATTCTGAGACAACTTCCCCTTTCCGTGATGCCCACACTGGTTCTCAACTGAGGGTCAGGAGATATCAGTAAGGGCTGGTCTCTAAGGTCATCTCAGAAGCTGAGCACATACCAAACCAAACAGAAGTAGATGACCCTCCCAACGCCCCCAGAAGCTCGTATGGGGCAGACAGACTGGGTACCTTCTCAAAGTGCAGTCGAGACAGAAGCACCGGGCTGCTCGACCGAGGGCTCTTGTTGTACGACGGGCAATACTTGTCAGCGTCCCTCCACTCGGGGAGCCGCCGCTCGCCCTGCCGGTTCCGATAGGCACACGTTCTCGTGAGCACATCTCGAGGTAAGTGACACGATATTCGCCCGCACATTCTTCAACGCCGCCTCTCGCCACCTTTAGGGCGCGACACAGTAGGAGAACGTTCGCCCATCTCAAATCTTACGTCTCATTCCTTTAGTCACAGCATTCTCCCAAGACGCCCCACGACTCTGCTTCAGAGCCCCCACTGTGCGTCTGTCACCGCCTAGTCTGTCCCAGCAAACGGGCCTCGGCCCGTCGCGCTCACCCCCAGGCCCGCGGGCCGGCCCGCGCGAGGCGCTGACCGAGCGGCAGGCGGCAAACACCTGCCTGAACGCGGGAGGCCCGGTTCCCGGGGGGCGCACCCGCCAGCCGGCGCCTCAGCCCAGAAAGGCAAAGGGGGTCTGCGGTCACTGCCCGAGCCGCCAGCTCCTTCTCCGGGCGGCTCTTTCGGCCTCACCGCCGCGCCCGCCCTCCTTTCCCCGCTCCGCCCTCCCGGGACTCAGGAGCCGCCTGCGCCGCCGAGCACCTGCGCGCCCAGGACCGCAGCCCGGCCGCAGGTGCCGCCCCGTCTAGACGCTCGGCACTGCCTGGGCGGCGGGGCTCCTCTCCGACTCCCCACCGCCGCGGCCCGTGATCGCCGCCCCCGCTCCCCGCGTCAGCCCCCTCACCGCCCGGCAAGGGGCCCCGACGTTGCCCTCCGCCCGCCCGCGTCGCCTCACCTCCACTTGAGCCCGGAGCCCGCTGCCTCCCGCGTCTCCTCACCTCGGCCCGGCCAGCCGCCCCGCGTCCCCTCCACCCTGGTTCCCCTCCCCGCGTCGCCACACCTCCACCTCGGCCTTGGCCACTCACCCCAAGTCGCCTCAACCTCACCCCGGGCAGCTCTTCCGCTCCGCCGCCGCCGGATTCTGGGACTCCGCAGGCCCGCGCCGGCGGCCTCAGGCCCCGCCCACAAGCAGCGGCTTGTTCCCGCGAGGTTCCCCGCGCCGCGGGCGGGGCTTTTTCTCCGCCGCCGTCAGGACAGGGAGGGAGGGCGTGGAGTGTGACTCCCGAAAGTGCCCCAGGAGGAGACTGTAGTTGCCTTTGGGGACTCCTGAACCCTAAGGTTCGCAGAGCCCCACTTTCCTCCATATTCGCTCGTGCCCGAGCGGGGTGAACTCCGCTCCTGGCTGCCAGGGCCGACCGCAGGGAGGGAGCTGGGGGTGCGGTGGAAGGATCTTGAAGGACCGGGCTCCCCAAGTCTCCAGGGGCCAGCAGAGACTAGATGCGTCCCGGGGAGCCTTAAGTGCCCTGCTCTGTATAGCGGGAATCATCACTAGGGCACCAGGTCGTTGTAGGGGTGATGTAAGAAAACGTTTTCTTTATCTCTGCTGCTAACTGCTCAGAGTTCAGGGGCAAACATGGAGAAACCATCAGGAAAACCTCCATGAATCACACAAGTCACTCTCGAACTTCGGTGCGCGCCAGAATGAGATTTTCCAGGCCCCTCACCCTCCCCACAGCCCCAATCTGAATCTCTAAGGGGAGGCCTGGGTTTTTTTACACAGGCTTTACAGGTGTATTTCCGCCACAAAGTCGGTAAGGCCATCTGGCTTAAGTTTAAAAGAGCAGATGAGGTGGCCTCTGAACCTGCTCCCTGGGGACATGAACCAGGGCTTTCTGCATCTGCAGCCAACAGACAGTGCTCTCTAACGGCTGTTCTTCCCCTCAGTGTCGTCACTAAATTGGACTGAACTGGGAGCAGGCAAACCCCAGGGCGCACTGCACCGCAGACCTGATGACAGGGAATGCCCAGGCAATGGACACAAACCCTCTGGGGCCTCCATTCACCCTAGAAAGGAGGCTGATTGTGAGAATGCAAGAATAAGCATGTGAACTCAATGGCTGCTCTCATTCCCTGAGCAAGCCTGCACTGCTCCTTGTCCTGGGCATGGGGCTTGGACCGAGATGATTGGGAGAGGGGCCCTGCCTCATGGTAAGTACAGCAACCAAAAGGCTGTGGGTGCAAAGGGGATAGAGCAGGTGTTCCTCTTGGTGGTGGAGAGGCCTCGAAGGGGAAGGTGGAGTCTGCAGTCAATGTGAGTAAACTAAACATGAGTCTGCAGTTATTCAATAAATAGATGCTAATTTATTTATAGGGATAAGATAGTTTCTTTGGGGATAAATTCAAGAGGAGGTGCAAGCATTTTTTTAATTTGTGATGTCCTTTCCCTGGCAGGGCAAGTTCTAGGACAAGCTAAAATTATCCTGTATTTTAAGAAAAAAAAATAGAGTAGTCCTGGGGCAGGGGTTAATAATTTAAAAAATCCTCAGTGATTCCTTTTCAACTGTTTTTGAATACAGAGGCTTGGGAAGGAGTTTCCACTGGGTTCAGTTCTGCATGGTGTTGGGGCAAAGAGTAGGAGTAGTGCCTATTCAGACTGGCCTCTTAGACCACACATGCCAAGATGATGTCTACGGGCAGCTCCTCCGAACTTCTGGCTGTCACCTGCATTGTTACTGTGTCCAAAAGCAGCAGCTGGGAGTGCACCAGGATGTCATGACCTCCCCAGAACACACCTAGAAGAGAAGGGAGTAGTACAAGTGTGCAAAGCAGAAGAGAGCTACACAGTGAGGCTGAGGACGGTGTTTGCAGCAACTGATCAAGGCAGCTCTGGTGCAGTGAAATGGGAGTGGGCCTGGAACCAGGAGAGCTGGGCTGAAATCCCTGAGGCCTTGTGCAAGTCACTTTACCTCTCTGAGCTGCAGTATCCTCAACTACAAAGTGGAGGAGATAATACTAAAATTATTTCAAGATTCTGCCAAGCTCAATTGAATTAGTGGACATATAAGGCTTGTATGTGGCGTTACAGAGCTTCTCACACATTGACTGAATCTAAGAGCACAGATGAAGGGACAGCCCCACCATGACAAAACCGCAGAGCAGGTGTCTGCAAGACCCGGGGGACTGGGCTTGGGGGCTGTCAGCTGTGAGCAGGCCACTGTAGCAGAGCGCTGTAGCAGAGCTTCCTCCAACCCTGTTTATAAACACAGCAAAAAGAAACTCCCCACTTCCTTTTGTTGGCTGTTTTAGGTGTGATAACTGTATTGCCCCCCCCCTTAAATGAAAGGTCATTATCTCTTAAAGAAACATACAAATACAGAAACATTTACATATAAAATGCTTTATCTGGAATTTTCTCTAAAATACTCAAAGTACTATTTTTCTCTTTATACCGTTTTTCTCCCACACTGACAAGATCATAAAATCCGATAATATACTGTATTGTCCAGGGTGTGGGAGGAAAGGCATACAATTCCTATGAAAGGCAACTGGAAATATTTATAAAAATGAGAAACGCACTTTGACCTGGTAATTCCTTGGGAAATTTATCCTATAGATATCCTCAGTGCACATGTGGAAAATAAAGTATGTGTATGTATATGTGTATGTCTGAGATGCTTCACTGTAGCCCTGTCTGTAAGAGGAAAAGACTGGAACAATCTGAACATTCATCAATAGTGCTGGTTCTAAGCTACAACAAGAATGAGGATTTGGTTTGGGATGATGAAAAAGTTCTGGAGATGGATGGTGGTGATGAGCACAATAGTGTGAATGTACTCAGTGCCACTGAACTGCATACCTACAAATGGTTAAACTGGTAAACTTTATGGATATTTTACCACAACTTACAAAAGAAAGAATGAAGAAACTCTATATACTGAGAGGGAAGATCTCCAAGATGCATAGTCAAGTGAAAAGCAAAGTGCACAACAATGTTTATACCATTTGTACATAAACATTTGAGTTAAAACAGAGAAATGTGTCTATATTAGCTTTCCTATCCATACAATCACTGGAAGGACACATCGGCATTGTTTGTAATCGTGACACACTGGTTGTCTGTGGAAGGGAACTGGATGACGGGCAGCAGGCCTGGGAGGGAGACATTTCACTGCAGGTCTTTTTTTACCTGGTGAATTTTCAATGCTGTAAATTTTGAATCCCTGTGTTCCCAGTGGGAGTTCCATCCCAGGATGCAGTGGTGTCCAGGCTATGAGCTACCCAGGCCTTTCCCAGGGCCCCCGCCTCACCGGAGTTCACCCCTCCTGACCCCCATCTGACCCCATGGCCAGCCACTGCAGTCCAGATTCGGGTCCACAGAGGGGCCCAGCGTGCCCAGGTCTCACCACCCGGGAAGGCTGCCACTGGGGTGATGGTGATGGTGGCAGTTGGGGCAGAGGCTCAGGCGACGGGCCATGGGAGGGGGGGTAGCGGTGGGGGCGTGGTGTCGGTGGAGCCAGCCACCCAGATAGCTGGGGCATCTCAGGACCTTAGGAGAGGAAGGGGGAGGCGCCCTGCCCCTCTCTTCCTTCCTCCTGCCTTCAGTCCTTCCCTCCCCCTCCCCCCTACAGCAGAGCTTCCTACACTTGACACCAGCAATAGTTCAATATTCATTTACTTGCTTCATCACCAGTGCTGGATGTCATAACTCTTGGTAATTTCCCAGCTAGCTCTGCAGCTATGTCTGTCCATGTTACTAAGTGCTAGCCAGGAGGATGAGACCAAAAGTAATGTGTGCAACTTCAGATTCCTGTTCTTAAAGTAAATTGTTGTGTCCTTTGCCCCCTCCTCCACTTGGCTCCTTGGGATGTGAATGTGATGGTGTGCCATCTTGGGCTTGGTGAATAAGGTCACCACCCTCAGGGTGATGGAAAACAAGAAAGATCTACACCAGTCCTGTACTACCTAACTGCAGACTACTAAATGTGAGGATAGAAAAATGAGTTATCTTTTTTTTAAAAAAAGATTTTTCATTTTTCTGCCAAAGCCCCCCCACCCAGTACACAGCCGTGCATTTTTACCTGTGGGTCCCTCCAGTTGTGGCATGTGGGATGCCACCTCAGCATGGCCCGATGAATGGTGCCACGTCCGGGCCCAGGATCCGAACTGGTGAAACTCAGGGCCGCCGAAGCAGAGCGCATGAACTTAACCACTTGGCCATGGGGCAGGCCCCTCTTGTTTTTATTAAGGTATACTTTTTGTTGAGGAAGATTAACTTTGAGCTAACATCTGTTGCCAATCTTTCTCTTTTTGCTGGAGGAAGATTGTTGCTGAACTAACATCTGTGCTAATCTTCCTCTATTTTGTATGTGCCAGTCTTCCTCTATTTTGCCACCACAGCATGGCTTGATGAACGGTGTGTAGGTTCACACCTGGGATCTGAACCTGTGAACCCTGAGCCGCTGAAGCAGAGCAGACGAACTTAACCAATATGCCACCAGGCCAGCCCCTTCATTGTCTTTTTAAATGCTGTCAGTCATTTCTGCTATTTTGTTCCACTGTCAATATTATTTTCTATTTACACACATTTAAACATTTTCTTTGTCCACCATTCTTCTTGTTTCTTAAATCCTCCATCTAGGACCACTTGTATTATTAAAAGCATGCCAATACCTCTCCTAAGCCCCCCGAGCTACACACCTCTTTAGTCCATGACAATGAGTTTTGAAGAGACTAGGCAATACACAGGTGAGGCACAGCTGAAGGAAAACTGAATCCACTGGGATAGAATGCATGCACCCTAGCATAGGAGCACAGGATCATGGAAAATACTGAAGAGACAGCACAAGCACGGAGAAGAGAAAGATCACGTCGGACACCTGGAGGATTGGGATGTGGCAAAAAAAGATGGAGAGAGTGTGTTTCTGAGACAGTATTTGGAGATTCCCAGACTGACCATGACCCCAAAGCCATGCTGTGGACTGCAAGAAGAACCCCCTGAGGCGTCACAATGGAGAATATCCATCAAAGACCACCAGAGGAAATGTGCTGACAGCCAACCCAAGGTCTGAGAAGCGTGCAGACAGGGCAAAAGAGAAAAAGAAAAAAACACAGAGAGAGAGACAGGGAGAAAGGGCACTTTCCGAGGAATAACCTTTGTCACTCACCTGACCCCCAGGGGACCAACTTCCCAGTCAAAACAGCAGAAGCCAGATGAAGTGATGGGAGGCCAAAACAGACAGCTCAGCTGGCAGTGGGTAGTTGTGAATTGGCCATAAATTCTGCAGTTGAGTTTATCCTGCTGTCCCAAAGCCACTTTCCTCTTCTTGATCATGGCACTAGGGTTAGGTCAGATTTCAGCATTGAGAGGAGGGGCATGAGAGTCATAAGCACCTTCTCTCATGTCTTTTGGAATTTTCCCACTAAGTCTAAAATAAGTTCCTCATCAGGTCTTCTTGGGTACTTGAGTTTGGAAGTTTCTCTCAGGAAGCAGAAGTGTTCCTGTGACTGCCAGTCCAAGCCAGGCGTGCCTTCAGAAAACGCAGGAGAGACTTCGAGGAAGGAAAAACAGGTCACAGCCACAGCGGAAAGAGAGCAATGCAGCCACGAGGGGACTGGGAGGAATGGGGACGGCAGGGTGCCCAGGCCCAGGGGGCAAGCCTCATCCCTCCACGGGGACGGACGGCTCCCTGGGCTCGGCCTGTGTCACCGGGTGCCGAAGCCCCTGAGCCAGCAAAGCCACCCAGAAGCGCACAGGCAGTCCCCTCTTGGGCTCACAGGGCAGACCCCTTGGAGGGTGTGGCAGACAGTTCCAGGCACAGCCTCCAGGCTGACTTGAGGAAGGGATCCCACCGCCTGGCTCCGGATGCTGCTTGGTCAGCCAGGCCCCTGCCCGGCTTTCCCCTACTCCTGGGAGCCCCAACCACCCATTCATCCTTCTATCCATCTTTCTTTTCTCCCTTTTTACCTAACTTCCTACCTCCCTTCCTTCCTTTTTACCTTCCTAACTTCCTTCCCTCTTTCTTACCTCCGTCCCTTCCTTGTTCCTTCCTGCCGTCCAAGTGTCTGAAGGACCCGCTGGAAAACATGGGCCAGAGCCACCTCAGGAAAGCACCGGCCAAGCCTAGGCACCGCCAGAGGGCGCGCCCGCTCCCTCAGAGCCTCGCGCTCGCGTTGCTTAGCACCGGGGGTGGGCATTGTGAGGCCAGAGAGGGCCTGCGGCCCGCGCGTGCGCAGTTGATTGGCCGGCTGCAGCGTCAGGAAGCTGGGCTCCGGGAGAGTGTGGTTGGTGGGGATCGGGGCCTGGGGAGAGGAGGAAGGGAGTGCGAGTGGGGCAGGCGTGCAGGGCGCCTCCACCTTCCCCTGCAATGGTCCCGGAGATCGCAGATCTCTGGGCGGCTGCCTCCACCGCCGCCATGACCCCCACCGCTGCCCCTCGCCACCCCAGCCTCTGCCCCAACTGCCACCATCACCACCACCCCAATGGCAGCATTCCCGGGTGGTGAGACCCGGGCACACCGGGCCCCTCTGTGGACCCGAAGCGGGACCGCAGTGGATGGCTGTGGGGTCAGATGGGGATCGGAAGGGGTGAACTCCTGTGAGCCGGGGGCCCTGAAGATACCCCGAGTCCCACACCAAGGGACGGGGTCGGGTCAACCGCAAAATAGACCAATCCTGGGACCGATGCCTCCCCTAGACATGGGCACAGGAGGCCTCTGCCCTGGGGCCACAGCCCACGGGTCATTGCCTCTCCTGGGCCTTCCAGGAAGATGTCGAAAGCCACCTCCCCTCCCTGCCTGTTGCCCTGCCCGAAAACAACCACCTGCCCTCAGGTGTTACCTGGGCATGGCCATTGAGGCCCAACCCAGGCATAGACCCTCCGTGGGCGCTTGGGCCATGGATGGGCATTCTCCTATCAGGCCTCTGTCACCTCCACCCAAGGGATCACCCTGAAAGGGCTCTAGCCGTCCTCAGAGTATCCTCTTTGGAGAAGAAGCAGTCTCTTCTAGGCTCGTGTGATAGTCAAGAAGAGTATTCTCCAGGCCTTTCCGGGCTTGGACCCCTCCCGTTGTGTTCCAAGTCGTGGCGAGGGCGGTACCCCACCTCTGGGCACGCCCACCCGAAATCTTCTGGTCCCCGAGGGAAAAGCAAGGGAAAAGAGGCAAGTTGTCCCTGAACGTGAATGATGCCAAGAGACAGGCTCCTGGAGGGGTGCAGGGGAAGGGACGAGCGTCCAGGAAAGGCACCAGGGAGAGACTCGGAAGGGAAGTGCTCAGTCTTGACAGGGAAGGGTCAGTCTCTCTTAATTGAAAAACCAAACCAAGCCAACCGAGGAACTGGAAAAGAGGAGTGTCCGTGACTTAAGCAGAACAAAAGCCACGAGCTGAGCAGAAGGGTTGAAGAACAGGAGAGACACCTGGAAGGAAAAGTGAACCCACGGGGATCGAACGAGTGCAGCCAAGCGGAGGAGCACTGGATCACGGGAGAGAGTGAAGAGCCAACGCAAGCACAGGGGACAGAAAGATCACGTCGCACGCCTGTGGCCTTGTCGTTCTTGGGATGTGGACTTGGTCTCCTCAACTTTGGGGTAGCTGCTTTCCTCTGGGTAGTTGAGTAAGAAGTGTCCTTTGTGGGCTCTGTCCTGAGTGCTGGGCCCAGAGAATACAGTAGAGTGAAAGACCTTGAGAATGGGGCATGAGCATTTATTAGAAACCATCACAAGTTGGTCTTGGCATTGAAAAGCTTAGTGAATGTGTAGCCTGTGGGTTTCAGAGCAGTTGGTGGCAGTGCCAGAGTTCCATGGGTGTGAGCAGGGAGAGCTGAGGCCCTGCTGGGGCTTGGGCCCAGGGAGTGGTCCCACGGCTGACGGGTCCTGTGGGGTCATGGCCCCTCCACTGCTCCCACTGAGTTGGTTGGGAGCCCAACTTGATGACATGATCTGTCACCAACTTGCACCCTGACCTCCGACCTAGGACCTCTCTGCCTCTTGAGTGTCAGCATGGTAATAGGGAGCCTGGGAAGGGTGCCTGGGATGGGAGTCCTTTTGGCCCATGGTGTGAGAGGTAGGACCTTCTGGCTCTTCCTCTGCAGGGCTTGGGCCTATAGCAGTGTGTAAGCAACCCCCCTTCTCCCTGGTCCAGTTTGAGTGCATGAACACTCAACGACCAGACCTTGGAGAATGTCACGGTGCAAATGGGGCCCACTGAGGCCTACGAGGTGCTCTGTTATGTGGCTGCCCGGAGGCTTCCCTACAACCAGCCTGGGACCTGCTATACACTGGTGGCACTGCCCCTGGAAGCCCCCACAGCTGGTGAGCCCCTCTCCAGATACCACCCTGGCCTCATGGGAGCCCTTGGGATCAGGGTAGGGTGGGCAGCTTGTGCACTAGCCGTTTGTCTCCTAGTACGGCTCCTTGATTTCAGTCCTGAGAAGAAGATAACGAATGGCTAAGTCTTGGGTGCTTTTCATACATTATCTCATTTCCTCCTTGTAGAATACCCATGGGAATAAGTACTGCTGTCCCTGTTGCTACATGAGGAAACTGAGACTCGGTTGAAATGACTTTTCTAAGTTCACATGGCCGGTAAGAGGCAGAACCAAGGTCTCTCTGGCCCTCAAACTCTGTCACTATACCATGAAATTACAAAGACAGGCACAACTACTGAAATAGCCCGAGTCCACTCCTCCCAAGGAAACCAGCAGCTTCTTTTTCCAGGCCTTGGACAGTGGACTTGTAACTATTATGCGGACACAGCCAAACTGCAGCACCTGTTTCCCTTTTCTTCCTTCCCTATGAGGGGACTCATTGGACCCATGACTTGACTCTCCTGCCCTGCTACAAGGTGTTGTCCCCTGTCCAGATTTGTGGGGTCAGGTGGCATGTTGCTGCTACTGATAATGCTGCTGAGACCTAGAAAGTAGGCTATGGCCACCTGCCCTATGCAGGAGCTCGTTCCTCACAGTGGCTGGGGACATACTGACCACCCAGTCTGAACATTAGCTGCATAATGAAGTTCACTGTCAAGGACTGTGACCCCAACACAGGGGAGACCAACAATGAAGGCTATGAGGAGGAATACGTGGTAAGAAGCTAGAATCAAGAGGCTCAATTTTGTGCCTGAGCTCTTTTTGAAAGAAATTTTTTGTGTGTGAGGAAGAGTTGCCCTGAGCTAACCTCTATTGCCTATCTTCCTCCTTTTGCTGGTGCAAGATTGTCACTGAGGTAACATCTATGCCAAGCTTCCTCTATTTTGTATGTAGGACACCGCCACAACCTGGCTTGATGAGCAGTGCTGGGTCTGTGCCTAGGATCTGAAGCTGTGAACCCTATGCCATCGAAGCATAGCACGTGAACTTAACCACTACGCCACCAGGCTGGCCCCGAAAGAAGCTTTTTTTTACCTTAAAAAAAATGCATGCTCCTGTGTAGAAGGAAAACTTGGGAAATATAAAAACGAAGTATAAACAAACAAGAAAACATGACCCGTGCTCCTTCCGAGATTTTTGGGTGGGCAGTTATATAGCTGAGGTCATTCTGTACATGAGACATCTTGCTGTTTTCACTTAAAACCATAGTGTAAGTATTTTCCTGTGTCATTACAAATACTTCATAAACACAATTTTTAGTGACTGTGAAATATTCTATTATGTAGATATATCATAACTTACTGGACTGTGTATTCCTTTAATATTCGACATTTGGGATTCCAATTTTTCTCTATAAATGCCTTAAACATCCCTTTGGGTGCAATTTTAAAATTTTATTTTATTGAGGTCATATTGGCTTACAACATTGTGTAAGTTTCAGGTCTCCATCAGTATGTCTCAGTTTCTGTATAGACTGTGTCGTGTTCACTACCAACAGTCCACTTTTTATCCATCACCATACATATGTGCCCCTTTACCCCTCCCCCCTGCCCCCACCTCCTTCTCCTCTGGTAATCATTAATCTGTTCTCCTTATTTACGTGTTTGTTTATCTTCTACATGAGTGAAAGCATACAGTATTTGTCTTTCTCTGACTTATTTCACTTAGCATAATACCTTCAAGGTCCATCCATGTTGTCACAAACAGAACCATTTTGTCTTTTTTATGGTTGCGTAGCATTCCAGTGTGTGTATATATACCATATCTTCATCCATTCATCCATTGATGGACACTTAGGTTGCTTCCATGTCTTGGATATTGTGACTAACGCTGTGATGAGCATAGGGCTGCATATATTTTTTTGAATTGTTGATTTCAAGTTCTTTGGATAAATACCCAATAGGGAAATAGCTGGGTCATATGGTATTTCTATTTTTTAATGTTTGGAGAAATCTCCATATTGTTTTCCATACTGGCTGTACCAGTTTGCATTCCCACCAGCGGTGTGTGAGAGTTCCCTTTTCTCCACATACTCTCCAACACTTGTTATTTCTTGTCATGTTAATTATAGCCATTCTGACAGGTGTGAGATGATATCTCGTTGAGGATTTGATTTGTATTTCCTAATAATTAGTGGTGTTGGACATCTTTTCATGTGCCTGTTGGCCATCTGTATATCTTCTTTGGAGAAATGTCTGTTCATCTTTTGATCAGGTTGTTCATCTTTCTGTTCTTTGGGTGCAAATTTTTATCTGCATTTCAGGTTATCTCCTTAGGATAGATTCCAAGAGCTAGAATAATTGGGTCACAGGATAAGCATGATTTTAAGATTTTTGATTCATTTTGTCAAATTGCTTCCGAGAGAAATTGGATCAGTTTGCGTCTGCTGGGTCGTCCTTTGATGCACTGAAATAGCTCTTCGAATTCCACCTCTCTGAGCTTGGATGGAACCGAGTGCAAGATCATTCTGGGTTTTGACCATGGGGCAGTGGCTCAGTGCCATCTGAGTGCAGACTGTTATTCTCAGCCTGTAGATGGACATTGTTAGAGCTCCTCGTGTCTAGAGGGGCAGTCACTGTGGAATACAACTGACATGCACAGTTGTGTCATCCTAGAGCCATTGTTGAGGAGGAGACTTCTCTGAGGCAACAACGATCCTGTGGGCAGGAACTGCTCTAGGACCAAGTGAGCTCCTTGGGAATGCTGGGTCTAAGGCAGTGCTTCTACTGTAGGAGCTGAGTGCTACATATGTACACCTTACACATCCACAAGGTAGGGGCTCAGGGAAGATCTGTTGGGTGAATGAATGGGGAACCTTTATGTATCCTGAGTCCAAAGTGCGGGGAAGTGTTATGTGTTAAGTTCAGGGAAGACATGCTCAGATGGAGGGGGGTTCCAGTGTATGTGAGGCCCAGAGGACACAGCTGAGGAAGAAGGATGTGCTGAGTCATAGGAGTGACAGAGCCATAGGAGGCAGACCTCTGTGAGTGCTCCTGTACAGTTCCTGGATCCGTGAGGTCCTAGGCAGGCTTCAGAAGGGATGTGATCTTGCAGCTGACGCCCTAAGCTGAGTACCTGGGTCAGGGTGTTTTCCGTTGAAGGGATACCACTTTGCTCTGAGCACCTTGAGGACAGGCACCCAGTCAAGTTGCTGCACGTCCCAAGCGCCTAGCACAGTGCTCAGCACCTAGCAAGCAGCTGCTGAATATGTTGCAGGAAGGGATGAGCAGTGTGTTCAGAGCAGAGGCACAGAGGTGCACAGAGCAGGGAGTTTCTCCCCTGGAAGCGTGTGCCTAGCTTCCACCTCCATCTCCCCAACTGGAAGATCTGGAAGTCACTGTAGCTGATTACATCCAAAAGGTCATGAAGCTGAATTTGAAAGCAGCCTGGGATGAGGAAGGACATGAGTGTGAGGAGGAAGAAACATTCACCTTGTCGACCATCAAGACACTTGAAGGAAAAATCCCTGGCTACTGTTGATGTGCTTTTCCTCTTTCTCCCCTCCTCACCACCTGCCCCTCACAGATCCCGGGCCATGTCTAGAGCACATAATTCAGATGCCACTTCATTAAAAGCCCCTCAGAGCAGGGTTAGGGGATGGGGGAGTGATGGTGGCACAGAAGGGAGACAAGATCTGTGGCTTAATGATACTGGGATTTCTCCCTACAGAGGCTGTGGGCAATCCTGTGAAATTCCTGGGAATGCATCCTTGTGAGCGGTCAGAAACAGTGCTGGGTAAGAAGAACACCCACACTTTGATCCTGGCTGGTAAGCAGACTTTCTAGGTGGGAAAGGCCTGGGTAGCTCATAGCCTGGACACCACTGCATCCTGGGATGGAACTCCCACTGGGAACACAGGGATTCAAAATTTACAGCATTGAAAATTCACCAGGTAAAAAAAGACCTGCAGTGAAATGTCTCCCTCCCAGGCCTGCTGCCCGTCATCCAGTTCCCTTCCACAGACAACCAGTGTGTCACGATTACAAACAATGCCGATGTGTCCTTCCAGTGGTTGTATGGATAGGTAAGCTAATATAGACACATTTCTCTGTTTTAACTCAAATGTTTATGTACAAATGGTATAAACATTGGTGTGCACTTTGCTTTTCACTTGACTTGGAGATCTTCCCTTTCAGTATATTGTTTCTTCATTTTTTCTTTCTTTTTTAAGTTGTGGTAAAATATACATAACATAAAATTTACCAGTTTAACCATTTGTAGGTATGCAGTTCAGTGGCACTGAGTACATTCACACTGTTGTGCAATCATCACCACCATCCATCTCCAGAACTTTTTCATCATCCCAAACCAAATCCTCATTCTTGTTTGTAGCTTAGAACCAGCAATACTGATGAATGTTTAGCTTGTTCCAGTCTTTTCCTCTTACAGACAGGGCTACAGTGAAGCATCTCAGACATACACATATACATACACATACTTTATTTTGCACATGTGCACTGAGGATATCTATAGGATAACTTTCCCAAGGGATTACTAGGTCAGAGTGCACTCCCCATTTTGATAAATATTTCCAGTTGCCTTTCATAGGAATTGTATGCCTTTCCTCCCACACCCTGGACAATACAGTATATTATCAGATTTTATGATCTTTGCCAGGGTGGGAGAAAAATGGTATAAAGAGAAAAATAGTACTTTGATTATTTTGGAGAAAATTCCAGATAAAGTATTTTGTATGTAAATGTTTCTGTATCTGTATGTTTCTTTAAGAGATAATAACCTTTCATTTAAGGGGGTGGGGGTGCAATATAGTTATCACACCTAAAACAGTGAACAAAAGGAAATGGGGAGTTTCTTTTTGCTAAGTGTTTATAAACAGGGTTGGAGGAAGCTCTGCTACAGCGCTCTGCTACAGCGGCCTGCTCACAGCTGACAGCCCCCAAGCCCCGTCCCCTGGGTCTTGCAGACACCTGCTCTGCGGTTTTGTCATGGTGGGGCTGTCCCTTCATCTGTGCTCTTAGATTCAGTCAATGTGTGAGAACCTCTGTAACGCCACATACAAGCCTTATATGTCCACTAATTCAGTTGAGCTTGGTCCTTTGGTTGCTGTACTTACCATGAGGCAGGGCCCTCTCCCAATTGTCTCCGTCCAAGCCCCATGCCCAGGACAAGGAGCAGTGCAGGCTTGCTCAGGGAATGAGAGCAGCCATTGAGTTCACATGCTTATTCTTCCATTCTCACCATCAGCCTTCTTTCTAGGGTGAATGGAGGCCCCAGAGGGTTTGCGTCTATTACCTGGGCATTCCCTGTCATCAGGTCTGCGGTGCAGTGCGCCCTGGGGTTTGCCTGCTTCCAGTTCAGTCCAATTTAGTGACGACACTGAGGGGAAGAACAGCCGTTAGAGAGCACTGTCTGTTGGCTGCAGATGCAGAAAGCCCTGGTTCATGTCCCCAGGGAGCAGGTTCAGAGGCCACCTCATCTGCTCTTTTAAACTTAAGCCAGATGGCCTTACCGACTTTGTGGCGGAAATACACCTGTAAAGCCTGTGTAAAAAAAACCCAGGCCTCCCCTTAGAGATTCAGATTGGGGCTGTGGGGAGGGTGAGGGGCCTGGAAAATCTCATTCTGGCGCGCACCGAAGTTCGAGAGTGACTTGTGTGATTCATGGAGGTTTTCCTGATGGTTTCTCCATGTTTGCCCCTGAACTCTGAGCAGTTAGCAGCAGAGATAAAGAAAACGTTTTCTTACATCACCCCTACAACGACCTGGTGCCCTAGTGATGATTCCCGCTATACAGAGCAGGGCACTTAAGGCTCCCCGGGACGCATCTAGTCTCTGCTGGCCCCTGGAGACTTGGGGAGCCCGGTCCTTCAAGATCCTTCCACCGCACCCCCAGCTCCCTCCCTGCGGTCGGCCCTGGCAGCCAGGAGCGGAGTTCACCCCGCTCGGGCACGAGCGAATATGGAGGAAAGTGGGGCTCTGAGAACCTTAGGGTTCAGGAGTCCCCAAAGGCAACTACAGTCTCCTCCTGGGGCACTTTCGGAAGTCAGATTACGACCCCCGACCCCGTCTTGATGGCGGAGGGGAAAAAGCCCCTTCCGCGGCACTAGGGACCTCGCAGGAACCACTAGACGCTTGGGGGCGGGAACAAGCCGCCGCTTGGGGGCGGGGCCTGACGCCGCCGGCTGGGGTCCGCGGAATCCCGGAACCCGCTGGCGGGAGAGAGCGGAGGGCCGGTAGGGGTGAGGGTGAGGCTGCAGGGCTGTGGCGGCCAGGCCGAGGTGGAGGTGAGGCGACGCAGGGTGGGGGGCTAGAGCCGAGGTGGAGGTGAGGCGACGCGGGGTGGGGGGCTAGAGCCGAGGTGGAGGTGAGGCGACGCAGGGTGGGGGGCCAGGGTGGAGGGGACGCGGGGCGGCGGGACGGGCCGAGGTGAGGAGACGCGGGAGGCAGCGGGCTCCGGGCTCAAGTGGAGGTGAGGCGACGCGGGCGGGCGGAGGGCGGTGTCGGGGTCCCTTGCCGGGCGGTGAGGGGGCTGACGCGGGGAGCGGGGGCGGCGATCACGGGCCGCGGCGGTGGGGAGTCGGAGAGGAGCCCCGCCGCCCAGGCAGTGCCGAGCGTCTAGACGGGGCGGCACCTGCGGCCGGGCTGCGGTCCTGGGCGCGCAGGTGCTCGGCGGCGCAGGTGGCTCCTGAGTCCCGGGAGGGCGGAGCGGGGAAAGGAGGGCGGGCGCGGCGGTGAGGCCGAAAGAGCCGCCCGGAGAAGGAGCTGGCGGCTCGGGCAGTGACCGCAGACCCCCTTTGCCTTTCTGGGCTGAGGCGCCGGCTGGCGGGTGCGCCCCCCGGGAACCGGGCCTCCCGCGTTCAGGCAGGTGTTTGCCGCCTGCCGCTCGGTCAGCGCCTCGCGCGGGCCGGCCCGCGGGCCTGGGGGTGAGCGCGACGGGCCGAGGCCCGTTTGCTGGGACAGACTAGGCGGTGACAGACGCACAGTGGGGGCTCTGAAGCAGAGTCGTGGGGCGTCTTGGGAGAATGCTGTGACTAAAGGAATGAGACGTAAGATTTGAGATGGGCGAACGTTCTCCTACTGTGTCGCGCCCTAAAGGTGGCGAGAGGCGGCGTTGAAGAATGTGCGGGCGAATATCGTGTCACTTACCTCGAGATGTGCTCACGAGAGCGTGTGCCTATCGGAACCGGCAGGGCGAGCGGCGGCTCCCCGAGTGGAGGGACGCTGACAAGTATTGCCCGTCGTACAACAAGAGCCCTCGGTCGAGCAGCCCGGTGCTTCTGTCTCGACTGCACTTTGAGAAGGTACCCAGTCTGTCTGCCCCATACGAGCTTCTGGGGGCGTTGGGAGGGTCATCTACTTCTGTTTGGTTTGGTATGTGCTCAGCTTCTGAGATGACCTTAGAGACCAGCCCTTACTGATATCTCCTGACCCTCAGTTGAGAACCAGTGTGGGCATCACGGAAAGGGGAAGTTGTCTCAGAATCTTCTAATCTTAGATGATTCAGTATTCTTCAGGCTCCATTTCAGTGCCTTCTCTGTACAAGGCATGCTAGTCTTAGAGCATACTGAATTTGTATGCGCCTTGTATTTGAATACTTTTTTTAAGACAGCGTCTTTCAAACCTCCCTGATCATCAGCGTCGTTTGACTATCTTGAAAAAAACAAACCCAAAGATTTGTATGGTTAAGCCAGCTGAATCAGAATCCCTAGGCCCAGGGCAGGATTAAGACCAGCTAATCTAAAAAACCTCTGATGTTTCTCTTCCTTTGATGTTTCTATTGCTCCTGCTTATGCTTTCAGTATTTTTGTGTGTGTTTGTTACTGAAGCTAGAAAGAGATGTATTTGTTGTGGTTATCTGAAGTTTAATTGCATTCATTGTGTTTATAGTATTTATACCTGTAGTGTTGGAGCGACCAATGATTTATAATCCAATTTTGGTTCTTTGGTCTATCTCCTGGAAGAGTGTGTGTTGGTGCAGGCATGCAATGTAATAAAAATGCTTTATTGCAGAAATTAATAGTTTGCCCATGTCTCAAATCTTTTAAATGCCCTACATGTTTTTAAAAATCATGGTTGTTTTCATCCTGGATTTTTATTCTTTTTGATCTATAGTGCTTAAATCACTTTATAAGGTTGATTTTACCCCTGCTGCATACTCCTCAGAAGTCCTGTGATAATATGGTAGTCAAAAGATTATACATTACCGGGATCTCAATATTTGACATAAACAGACCAAATAACAGTGATGTTTTTGGCTGAATGAAGCCATTTACATGAAATAATTTATTCTTGAGCCATTTTTAGTGGATGCATACTTTCCTATTGAAACTAAAGAAAAGTTATTTTAATGAGAGGGAAATCAAAATACCATGGGAACTTTGACTGGGAAAGGAAGAAATAAAACATATTTCAAAGGAAGGCATAATTTGAAGTGAAAAGAGAGAAAGAGTAAGTGTATGAGCTTTATTCTTTTTTAGCCTTATTTCTCTTTGTACCACCTCTTTAGAATTATAGAGTGAATTGTTAGCTGGAAGAAAATTTTGTTTAACAGATGTAAAGACAGAAGTGTAGAGAAAGTGTGACTTGTCCTGGGTTACCTTATCAACGAGACATACAGCAGGGACTGAAGTCCAGACCCCTCTCCTCACTCCAGTAGATGCCTCCTGAAACTAAGAATGGGGAAGGTGGAGCCCCTACCAAAAGTAGCCCTCTTTTTCTGTCAGTGGTGTGAATTTGCTCATAGAGGTTTTTGACTCCACATCGCTAATAAATTTTGTTAAGATTGCTAGAGTTTCCTAATTTTGATAAATATTTGTGGCTTCATTTTTCTCAAACCTGTAAATTATAAAGCAAAATTAGAATTATTTCAGTAGTTTATTAGTGCATGTCATCAACGGCCAGCACATGTGTGTAGATTGCAAAATTTGCATTTGAAACCACTGATTTGCAGCTTACTTCCTTTTTCATTTATCTACCCCAGAACTACCAGCTGTTCTTGTCACAAGTACCAAAGAGTGGAGGGAAAGATGACTAATATTGAGCAATAGTTTCAGTATTTTGGTGTCTCAGTCAGTTTCTATTCATTGTTCCCAGTAGGGGCAGCCTCACATTTGGATTTGGCTTACAATTTTCCAGTGAACACACCCAAGTTAAACGTGATTAGTGGATTTTGTAAGAGTAGGATTTCTCAACCTTGGCACCATTGACATTTTGGGTGGAATAATTCTTTACTGTGAGAAGCTGTCCAGCACATTGTAGAATGTTTAGCAGCCTCTCTGGTCTCTACCTACTAGATGCTAGTAGCAGCCCCCAGGTCATAACAACCAAAAATGTCTTCTGGTGTTGTCAGATCTACCCGCTAAATGCCAGTAGCACACTCCTTCTTTTTCTCCCCAAGTCTTGACTTGGGGGGTTGCAGGGGTTCGGTGTCAAAATTGCCCCGTATTGAGAACCTCAAATTTGGAGTATTATTGTCTTGCAAGTTTCTGATGAGAGATCATTTAGTTGACTTATATAATGCTATCTCTGTTATTCTCATTTATGCTTTGTGCAGTGGGCCCTCCTACTTGGAAGGCACATTTAATTCTGGAAGAGAGAGAGGATTTACAAAAGCTCTATTTTCAAACATTTTTTCTCTTCCTCCCATCCTGGATGAGATTAACACTAGGATTTACATCTCTACCCCACCATTTCTTCTGGGTAGTCTTTTCCTTAGTTATCCTGCATGTTTATTAATTGCTTTTTTTCCTTGCCTCTTGGCATACAATATGTCTAACCTGCCTCTGTCTTTAAGGGAGAAAAATACATACACACATTTACATATATATATATAAACACACACATTGTTGATCCTTATTATTCATAGATTTCATGTTTGCAGGTTTGCTTAAAATTTATTTGTAACCCCCAAAATAATACTCACATTACTTTTCTCAGTCACTCATGGACATACAGAGTGGTGTAAATTTTTAGTTATCCAATGTACACATTCCCAGCTGAGCTTGAAAAAGGCAAAGCTCTACCTTCTTGTTTCAGCTCTTATAAACAGTTGTCCTTTTTGTGGTTGATTTAGTGGTATGTTTTTTGCATTTCTGTGCTTTTTGTTGGTGATTTCATTGTTTAATATTGTCCCCAAGCATAGTGCTAAAGTGCTGGCTAGTCTTCCTAAGTGAAAGAACGTTATAGGATGCCTTACAGAGACAATATGTGTGTTAGATAAGCTTCATTCAGGCATGAGTTACATAGTGTTGTTGGTCATAAATTCAATCTTTTTTTCCCCCCACTTATTAATTTATTTTATTGAGTTCATAATAGTTTACATCAATGTGAGATTTCAGTTGTACATTGTTTCTTGACTGTCACCACATAAGTGCTCCCCTTCACCCCATGCCCACCCCTACCCCGCTTCCCCTGGTAACCACTGAACTCTTTTCTTTGTCCATGTATTTGTTTATATTCCACATATGAGTGAAACCATCTGGTGTTTGTCTCAGACTGGTTTATTTCGTTTAGCATAATTCCCTCTAGGTCCTTCCATGTTATTGCAAATGGGATGAATTTGTCTTTTTTTCTGGCTGACTAGTATTCCATTGTATATTTATACCACATCTTCTTTATCCAATCATCAGTCAATGGGCACTTGGATTGCTTCAGTGTCTTGGCTGTGAATAGTGCTGCAGTGAACATAGGGGTGCATATGTTACTTTGGATTGTTGATTTCAAATTGTTTGAGAAGTTACCCAGTAGTGGGATAGCTGGGACATATGGTAGTTCTAAATTTAGTTTTTTGAGGAATCTCCATACTGTTTTCCATAGTGGCTGCACCAATTTGCATTCCCACCAGCAGTGTATGAGGGTTCCCTTCTCTCCACACCCTCTCCAACATTTGTTATTTTTAGCCTGTGATTATAGCCATTTTAACAGGCATAAGGTGGTATCTTAGTGTAGTTTTGATTTGCATTTCCCTGATGATTAGTGATGTTGAACATCTTTTCTTGTGTTTATTGGCCATCTGTATATCTTCTTTGGAAAAATGTTCATTTCCTTTGCCCATTTTTTGATCAGTTTGTCTGTTAAATTCAATCTTAATAAATCAACAATAAATGTTAAAGTGTCTTTAAATAGAAATACATATAAAGTAAGGTTAGATATTGATCAGTTGTTGAAAATGTTGTCTCCATAGACTTGTGGGACCCTAACCCGATATTTCCCCTAAGAGCTGCAATTCAGGATTTGCTTATTCAGTGTTTACAATGACTTTGTAGAACCTAACTACCCCGGATAAGGAGAATGGAGTGTGTGTGTGTGTGTGTGTAAAGAGGATTAGCTGATAAAGGTAAGATTTTGAAAGAAATAAGACAGGATCTTATCAGGAGCACAGTGGAAGGACTAGCTTTAAACAAAAGGGAAACCCTTCCAAGTCTGGTCTGCTACTGGTGATCCTTTCCTTTCCATCCTCTTGACTTTTCTGTTCTACTTTTATCTCTCTAAGTACTTTCTCTTGGACTCTATTTTTCCCTCATATCTCCTTTTTCTTTTTGTACCCCCAGGTTAAACTCTGTGCTTGATTCACTGTCCAAGAAATTTTATCCTCATGGCTTTAACAATCTCCTTTATATAGAAACTTTTCCTATTTGTTTTTAATCATAACCTTAGAAAAATATTAAACTAGAATTTGTCTGTCTGTTTCAGGCCACGCATATTAATGATTCTGCAAGGTAGGTATTGTTCACTCTATTTTTACAGATAAGGAAAGTTGAGGGTTCAGGAAGGTGAGATTAATCCAACCTCCTAAGTAGGAGAGAAGGGATTTTTGAACCAAGGTCTTCTTACAAAGGCCTTACGCTTTCCTCTGTACCGGAGGTTGGCAAACTATGGTCCTCAGACCAAATCTACCCCACTGCCTGTTTTTTGTAAATAAAGTTTTATTAGAACATAGCCATGCTTATTCAGTTCTTTGGCTGCTTTCATACTACCAATGGTGGCAGAGTTGAGTTGCTTGAATCATTGCAACAAAGACTATATGGACTCACAAAGCCAAAAATATTTACTATCTGGCCTTTTACAGAGAAAATTTGTTGACCTAGTCTCTGTACCATGCTGGCTCTCTCCTAAGCTCAATTCCATATCTCTGAGTGCTTGTTGGACATAGTAAACAGTTCTACTTGGATTTTATTCTAATGATTTTAAACAACCTTTGTATTATGTTCACCAGTGAGGAAGTAGGCCCAGGCACTGCGGGTATGGTTTGTCTCTTTTTTGAAGTCTGGGGCCTCAGTTGAGAAGACTTGGCATCTGAGGCTTGAATTATCTAGAGCAGGCATCAGAAAACTAGGGCTCTCAGACCATTTTGTAAATGAAATTTTATGGAACACAGCAACATCCATTCTTTTATCTATTGTCTATGGCTTTGTCCCTATAACAGCAGTTAGAGTTGCAACAGAGGCTGTATGGCTTGCAAAGTCTACAATACTTAGCATCTGGCCTTTTACAGAAAAGTTTGCAACCTCTGATCTAGAGACATCTTCACTCACTCATCTAGCAGTTGATGTTGGCTCTCAATGGGAGCTGTTGACCAGAACACCTGTACATGGCCTCTCCACGTAGTCCAGGCTTCCGCACAGAATGGCACTTTTAGGATAGCTGGATTTATTACATGGCAGCTCAGAGCTCCAGAAGCAGTGCCTTGGCAGACAAGGAGGAGGCTGAAACACCTTTTCTGATCTAGCCTTAGGAGTAAAACAGTTTCACTTGTACTGCATTCTGTTGGTTACAGGTAAGTCACAAGCCCATCCAGATTTAAGGAGAGAGAACATAGACCTCTAGCTCTCCATGGGAGGAGTGTCAAAGATTTTACGATCATTTCTTTAAACTGCCACGGTCTTTCCATTATTATCTGAAATTCAACATATGTTCTTTCCCGAAATCAAGCCCCTCTTCAGATTTTTCTCTTTTGTTCAGTAGTACCATCATTATTTCAGTCTTCTTGAAACTTTAATATCCTTATTTCTTTTTCCATTCACCACTGGAATTTCATTTTTTTTCTATCTTTTGGACGTCTTTTATTCTCACTGCTGTCACCGGAACCATCTTATCTTTACCCCTGAACCATTGTAGTAGCACCCGGAATGCACCTTCTATTCATGGTCTCTTCCAACCCATATTGTACTACACCATGCAGAATAGTGTGTATGTGCATTTTAATTTCTAGATTTCATCAAATTCTCAGGGGTCAATTGCCCAAAAAACGTTTAACAACCGTGTGTCAGGGGTTTCCAAGACTACCCCTACATTCGTAGATTTGTTAGAAGGACTTAGCATATAAGGCATATCATGGCTAAGCTTTATTATAGTGAAAGATATACAGTAGAATCTGCAAAGGGAAAAGACACAAGTAGAAATCTGGAAAAATCCATGCATAGGCTTCCTTATGTTCTCTCCTTCCTGTGAGGGGACACACTAAGCATGTTCCTTCTCCATCAATGAAAACTATAGTAATGTGTGCAGTGTTTATGCCCAGGGAAACTCGTTAGAAACTCAGGGCCCAAGGTTTTTATCAGGGGCTGGTCACATAAGCACTCTCTGCCTAGCAAGTACCAAAATTCCAGACTCCCAGAAGGAAAGCAGGTGTTCAACATAAACCTCATTTTTTGCACAGACAGACTAGGCACAGTAAACCATCCTTATCAGTTTGGAAAAGGTAGGAACACTCTAAATCCAAGTTCCCAGATGCTAACTGAATACAAACCTTGTACGCAGGCCCTCCTAAAAGCTGCATCGTCAGGCTTGCTGTAACACTTTTTTGTACAAAACCGCTTCCTGCACATTCTTGACATGGCCTCTTTGCTCATCTAATTCCATTTCTGGTCTTCTCTCGCATCTGTTCTCTGTCTGAATAGTGTACCTCTTGTGGAATCCAATTCAAGAACCACCCCACTACACCCCCACCTCTTCTGCCCCTTCTAAGGAGCCGATACATCTCCATTCCATCTCTCACAGATCACTCTCTGCTCTTTTGACACTCACTGTATGTACCTCTTATATGGTCCTTAGCCTATTGTATCTTATATTATTGCTTACTCTTTTTCTGTCTGTGTGGCTTCACATGTTAATAGTGCAAGCCCTTTGAGGTTAAGCACTCTTCCATGTGCCCCCATAGCACCCTGTGCATTCCTTGATCATAGCATATACCTCATTATATTATGGTTGTCTGTAATAAGTGTTTTTGAGAGCTGAGACCACATAAACTGCAGGGCCTAGTACTGTGTCTCTCCTATAGTAGGCACTAATTAAAAGCATACAGGAACTAAACCTCTTTGTATCCCCCATTCTACCCAAGCAGAATGTCTTACATTCTTTTTTTTGAGGAAGATTAGCCCTGAGCTAACTGCTGCCGCCAATCCTCCTCTTTTTTGCTGAGGAAGACTGGCCCCGAGCTATCATCCATGCCCATCTTCCTCTAATTTATATGCGGGACGCCTGCCACAGCATGGCTTGACAAGTGGGTGCCTAGGTCTGTACCAGGAATCCTAACCGGCGAATCATGGGCCACCGAAGCTGAATGTGTGAACTTAACTGCTGCAGCACTGGGCCAGCCCCCAGAGTGTCTTACATTCTAATAAATATGATTGCTAAAGAATTCAAGTTACTCACATCGTGATAATCATTAAAATTGTTTTCAAGTAGAATCTTTCCCTTTTAATAATCTTCTCTGTTTTCTTTGTATTTCCATACTAATAGTAATATAATACATATGCTAAATATAGTTTTCTAAATTTCATTTTGATCTCCTCATTGGATCTTAACCTTTTTCTGTGGCAGAGCGCAGACTCATCTGAGCGTATCATTGTTCCCATGCGATGGGGCTTGGTCCCATCTTGGTTCCAAGAAAGTGATCCTTCCAAGCTGCTGTTCAACACTGCCAACTGTCGTAGTGATACCATAATGGAGAAACGGTCCTTCAGGGTAGGTATCTGGTCTAGCAAAAAAGCACTTATCTGTTCTTTTTTCTAACAGAGTGATTAGTGCCTTATATACCTGAGAAATAAAATTAGGTTTTCTTGGAACCTTCCTTAAGTTTCTAGAGTGTGTTCCCAGTTGTTAATGTTGAGTGCTGTTCAATGTATTACTGTGTAACGAACCATGCCAAAACTTAGTGGTTTAAAACAGAACAACAGTTTATTATTTCTCATATTCTGTGGGTTGACTGGGCTTAACTGGATAGTTTTCACTTGGAGATTCTCGTCCACTTATAATCAGATGACAGCTGGGTCTGGATGTCCAAGATGGTTTCTTTACTCACATGTCTGACACCTCAGCTGGGATGGATAGAACTAGAAGCCTTTCCACGTCTTTGCTGGAGGCTGTCAGAGTATTCAGGCTTCTTACATGGCGTCCTGCTTACCCCAGAGCTCGTGATCCAAGAGAGCAGGGCAGAAGCTGCATGACTTTGTAACCTAGCCTTGTGGGAGGGGACTACATAGTTTGTGAATACTGGGCTGCATAGCTCATTGAGGGACCAACTGCAAAGGCTAGCTACTATAAGTGCCTATTTGTTAGAGAGCTATTGCTGCTATGTACATTATTTAATCTTTTCAACATCTGTTTAAGTGGTGACTTTATGTATAAGAAAATTGAAGTACAGAGAAATTAAACAACTGCTCTAAGGTCACACATTGGTGGACCTGATATTTAATTCAAGTTCATAAAACATGATTCTATCACTAAGATCACATCTTGCTAACATTTTCCCTCAGCTGCCTCTGGGAAAGGGAAGACGCTGTGTTGTTTTAGCAGATGGATTCTACGAGTGGCAGCGATGTCAGGGAACATACGTGAAGCAGCCATACTTCATCTACTTCCCCCAAACCAAATCAGAAAAGGTATCATCATCAGCATTCATAGTAGATATTTTGAAAGGTACAGAGAAGTTAATTTAAAGAAGGGCATTATTTTCCTTCCCTCGTAGAGTTTTTTTTTTTTTACTGAGTTCATAATAGTTTACATCAATGTGAAATTTCAGTTGTACATTATTTCTTGACTGTCACCACATAAGTGCTCCCTTTCACCCCCTGTGTCCCCCCACCCCCCTTCCCCTGGGAACCACTGAACTGTTTTCTTTGTCCAAGTACTTGTTTATATTCCACATATGAGTGAAATCATCTGGTGTTTGTCTTTCTCAGACTGGCTTATTTCGCTTAGCGTAATTCCCTCTAGGTCCTTCCATGTTATTGCAAATGGGATGAATCTGTCTTTTTTCTGGCTGAGTAGTATTCCACTGTGTATATGTACCACATCATCTTTGTCCAATCATCGGTCGATGGGCACTTGGGTTGCTTCCATGTCTTGGCTATTGTGAATAGTGCTGCAATGAACATAGGGGTGCATATGTTACTTTAGATTGTTGATTTCAAATTGTTTGAGAAGTTACCTGGTAGTGACATAGCTGGGTCATATGGTAGTTCTAATTTTAGTTTTTTGAGGAATCTCCATACTGTTTTCCATAGTGGCTGCACCAGTTTGCATTCCCTCCGGCTGTGTGTGAGGATTCCCTTCTCTCCACACCCTCTCCAACATTTGTTATTTTCAGTCTTAGTGATTATAGCCATTTTAACAGGTATAAGGTGGTATGTTAGTGTAGTTTTGATTTGCATTTTCCTGATGATTAGTGATGTTGAACATCTTTTCATGTGTTTATTGGCCATCTGTATATCTTCTTTGGAAGATATGTCTTCCAAATATTTGTTCATCTCCTCTGTCCACTTTCTGATCAGGTTGTTTTTTGATTGCTCAGTTGTGTGAGTTCCTTACGTATTATGGAGATTAATCCCTTGACAGATATATGATTTGCAAATATTTTCTCCCAATTGGTGGGTTGTCTCTTTTTTTTGATCCTAGTTTCTTTTGCCTTGCAGAAGCTCTTTAGTCTGATGAAGTCCCATTTGTTTATTTTTTCTTTTGTTTCCCTTGCCTGAGAGGACATGATATTTGAAAAGATCCTTTTTAGTTCAATGTCAAAGAGTGTACTACCAATATTATCTTCAGGAGTTTTATACTTTCAGGACTTCAAGTCTTTGATCCATTTTGAGTTTATTTTTGTGTATGGTGTGAGATAGTGCTCTACCTTCATTCTTTTGCATGTGGCTGTCCAGTTTCCCCAACACCATTTATCAAAGAGACTATCTTTTCTCCAGGTATGTTCTTGACACCTTTGCCGAAGATTAGCTGTCCGTAGACGTGTGGTTTTATTTCTGGGCTTTCAGTTCTGTCCATTGATCTGTGTGCCTGTTTTCGTACCAGTACCATGCTGCTTTGGTCACTATGGTTTTGTAGTACATTTTGGAGTCAGGGATTGTCATACCTCCAGCTTTGTTCTTTTTTCTCAGGATTGCCTTAGCAATTCAGGGTCTTTGATTGCCCCATATGAATTTTAGGATTCTTTGATCTATTTCCATAAAGAATGTCATTGGGATTCTGATTGGGATTGCATTGAATCTGTAGATTGCTTTGAGTAGTATGGACATTTTAACTCTATTTATTCTTCCAGTCCATGAGCAAGGAATCTCCATCTTTTTAGGTCATTATCAATTTCTCTCAGTAATGTGTTATAGTTTTTGTCGTATAAGTCCTTCGCCTCCTTGCTTAAATTTATTTCTAGGTACTTTATTTTTTTTAGTTGCGTTTGCAAATGGAATTATATTCTTGAGTTCTTTCTGTAAGTTCATTATAGGAGTATAGAAAAGCAACTGATTTTTTTAAGTTGACTGTGTACCCTGCAACTTTACTGTAGTTGTTAATTATTTCTATTAGGTTTCTGCTGGATTTTTTTGGATTTTCTATATATAAGATCATGTGGTCTGCAAACAGTGAGAGAGTTTCACTTCTTCACTCTGTATTTGGATTCCTTTTATTCCTTTCTCTTGCCTAATTGCTGTGGCCAAAACCTCCAGTACTGTGTTGAGTAAGAGAAGTCAGAGTGGGCATCCTTGTCTTGTTCCTCTTCTCAGGGGGATGGCGCTCAGTTTTTACCCATTGAGTATGATGTTGGCTGTGGGTCTGTCATATATGGCCTTTATTCTGTTGAGGTAATTTCCTCCTATCCCCATTTTGTTAAGAGTTTTTCTCATAAATGGCTGTTGGATCTTGTCAAATGCTTTCTCTGCATCTATTGAGATGATCATGTGGTTTTTGTTCCTCAGTTTGTTGATGTGGTGTATCACGTTGATTGATTTGTGGATGTTGAACCCTCACTGTGTCTCTGGTATGAATCCCACTTGATCATGATGTATGATCCTTTTGATGTCTCGCTGAATTCGGGTTGCCAAAATTTTGTTGAGAATTTTTGCATCTATGTTCATCAGTGATATTGGCCTGTAGTTCTCCTTTTTTGTGCTGTCCTTGTCAGGCTTTGGTATCAGCGTGATGTTGGCCTCATAGAATGTGTTAGGAAGTGTTGCATCTTCCCTAATTTTTTGGAATAGCTTGAGAAGGATAGGTATTAAATCCTCTCTGAAAGTTTGGTAGAATTTCCCAGGAAAGCCATCTGGTCCTGGGGTTTTATTCTTTGGGATGCTTTTGATTTCTGTTTCAATCTCTTTCCTTGTGCTTGGTCTATTCAGATTATCTGTTTCTTCTTGACTCAGCTTTGGGAGGTTGTAAGAGTCTAAGAATTTATCCATTTCCTCTAGGTTATCCATTTTGTTGGTATATAGTTTTTCATAGTGTTCTCTTACACTCTGTTGTATTTCTGTGGAGTCTGTTGTTATTTCTGCTCTTTCATTTCTGATTTTGTTTATTTGAGCTTTTTTTTTTTTCTTTGTAAGTCTGGCTAGGGGTTTGTCAATTTTATCTATCTTCTCAAAGAACTAGCTCTTTGTTTCATTGATCCTTTCTATTGCCTGTTTTGTTTTAATGGCATTTGTTTCTGCTCTGATTTTTATTATTTCTCGCCTGCTGACTTTGGGCTTTGTTCTTTTTCTAATTCAGTTAGGTGTAATCTGAGATTGCTTATTTGGGATTTTTCTTGTTTGTTAAGGCCTGCCTATATTGCAATGAATTTCTCTCTTAATACAGCTTTTGCTGCATCCCATATGAGTTGGTATGGCATGTTATCATTTTCATTTGTCTCCAGATATTTTTTGATTTTTCACTTAATTTCTTTAGTGATCCATTGCTTGTTCAATAGCATATTGTTTAGTCTCCACATCTTTGTCCCTTTCTCACCTTTTTTCTTGTAATTAATTTCTAGCTTTATAGCATTATGATCAGAGAAGATACTTGTTATTATTTCAATTTTTTAAAATTTATAGAGGCTTGCCTTGTTTCCAAACATACGGTCTATCCTTGAGAATGTTCCGTGCACACTTGAGAAGAATGTGTATTCTGCTGTTTTTGGATGGAGTATTCTATATATGTCAATTAAGTCCAACTGTTTTAGGTTTTCATTTAATTCCACTGTTTCCTTGTTGATTTTCTGTCTGGATGATCGGTCCAATGATGTGAGTGGGGTGTTGGTGGCCCCTACGATTATTGTGTTATTATTAATAGCTTCTTTTAGGTTTGATAATAGTTGCTTTGTGAACTTTGGTGCTCCTGTGTTGGGTGCATAGATATTTATAAGCGTTATTTCTTCTTGATGGAATGTCCCTTTGATCATTATATATTGCCCCTCTTTGTCTTTCTTTACCTGCCTTATCTTGAAGTCTACTTTGTATGATATGATCATTGCGACACCTCCTTTCTTTTGTTTGCCGTTAGCTTGGAGTATCGTCTTCAACCCCTTCACTCTGAGCCTGTATTTGTCATTGGAGCTGAGATGTTTTTCCTGGAGGCAACAAATTATTGGGTCTTGTTCTTTAATCCATCTCGCCACTCTGTGTATTCAATCCATTTACACTGAGAGTGATTATTGATGTATGAGGGCTTAATGCTGTCATTATATCACTCATTTTCTAGTTTTCCTGCATTTCCTTTGTTTCTTGTCCTGTGTGTTTTGGTCTACCCATTGAATTATGTAGTTTTTATGATGTGTTTCTTTGCTTTTTCCTTATTTATTTTTTGTGTCTCTGTTCTGCTTTTTAGTTTAGTGGCTACCCTGAAGTTTGTATTCCAAATCTCGTGTATAACATAGTCCGTTTTCTGATGGCCTCTTATTTCCTTAGTCTAAATTGATTCAGTCCCCTTCCTCCTCCCCTCCTAAGTTGTTTTTCTCATAGCTTATTCCAACTTGCATTGTGAGTTGGTGGTTAAAGTGAGAAGATTGTCTTTGTTTTGGTGTTTTCCTTCCCTTTAGCCTAATGCTATAGTTGAATAGTTGCTATCCTATTCTGATTCTCCTTACTCTGTGTTTTGTGACCCCTTTCTCCCTTTCTTTCTCTTTTCAGGTATGAGGGCCTTCTTGAGGATTTCTTGGCGGGGGGGGGTGGGGGGGAGGGTCTCATGGCTACAAAGTCCTTTAGCTTTTGTTTTTCTTGGAAAGATTTAATTTCTCCCTCATATCTGAAGGATATTTTTGCTGGATAGAGTATTCTTGGCTGAAGATTTTTATCTTTTAAAGTTTTGAATATGTCATTCCATTCTCTCCTAGCTTGTAAGGTTTCTGCAGAGAAATCTGCTGAAAGCCTGATGGGGTTCCTTTGTAGGTTATTTTCTTCTGCCTTGCTGCCCTGAGTATTCTTTCTTTGTTATTCATTTTTTGCCCGTTTTTACTACCATATGCCTTGCAGTAGGTCTTTTTACATGGACAAATCTAGGAGATCTGGAAGCTTCCTCCACACATATTTCCCTCTCATTCTCTGGATTTGGGAAGTTGTCTGCTTTTATTTCTTTGAACAAGCTTTCTGCTCCACTCTCCTTCTCTTCACCTTCTGAAATACCTATAATTCTTTTGTTGCATTTCCTCATTGAATCGGATATTTCTCTGAGACCTTCTTCATTTCTTTTTAGTCTTAGTTCTCACTCTTCGTCTGTCTGGAGCATTTCAACATGTCTGTCTTCGATTATGCTGTTTCACTCCTTTATGGTGTCTACATGAGCATTCAGGGAATCCATATTTTGTTTTCTCTCTTCCATTGTGTCTTTCATCTGTAATATTTCTGATTGATTCTTCTTTATAGTTTCAATCTCTTTTGTGAAGTAGCTCCTGAACTCATTGAATTGTTTCTCTTTATTCTCTTTTACCTCATTGAGTTTTTTGATGATAGCTATTTTGAATTCATTGTTGTTTAGCTTACATATTTCTGTGTCCTCAGGACTGAGTTCTGGGTGCTTGTCGTTTTCTCTCTGGTCTGAAGATTTGATGTAGTGTCTGATGTTGGAAGGCCAGGACTTTCCCATTGTGATATTATTTGGTCACAGTTACAGCCTATTGCCACCAGGTGGGGGTGGAGAGCCACGTGTTCTGAGCCCTCCACCTTCAGCCGAGATGGTGCAGAACAGGTTAGGGGAGTGGCACTTTCTCCTGCATGCAGTCCCAGGTTTCCCAATCAGCTCTCCCTATCTGGTCTCCTGGGGTTTTGGTTTCATAAGGTCACCCCGTGGGAAAGCTTTCACCCGGTTGTAGGGCCTCCCTCCAGGCTGCAGGGGCTCAGGGAGTCCTGGGTGATCCTGCAGAAGCGTGACCCCTCCCCAACTCTTTCCCTCCTGCAGCCTCCCGCAGCAGCAACTGCAGTCTTTAGGGGAGGGAGTGAAGTTCTGTCTTACCCCGTTCCAGCTTCTCTCAGGGGGGCTCCAGCCTCTCCACCCTCTGTCGTGTGGCTGCCGTGACTCTGAGAGGATTTTTGTGCTGTTAGGATGTTTTTCGTTGGAATATGGTTGCTCCTTTTTGTTGTATATTGTAGGGGAGGTAGTCCTGGGCAAGTTCACTCTGCCATGATGCTGACGTCACTGCATTTTTTTTTTTTTAATAACAGCTTTATTGAGTCAGAATTTACCATAAAATTCACCTTTTAAAGTATGTAAGTCAGTGATTTTTTAGTATATTTAGAGTGGTGGATCATTACCACTATCTAATTTTAGAACATTTTTATCACCCCAAAAAGAAACCTCATATGCATTAGCAGACACTCTCCATTCTCTACTCCTTCCAGCCCTGGCAACCACTTAATCTACTTTCTGTCTCTCTAGATTTGCCTGTTTTGGACATTTCATATATATGGAATCATATAATATGTGGTCTTTTGTGTCTGGCTTCTCTTGCTCAGCATAATGTTTCAAGTTTCATCTATGTTGTAGCATGTATCACTGTGTCTTCTTGCTTTATGGCTGAATAATCCATTGTTCAGATGGATAGATCACATTTTGTTTATTCGTTCACCAGTAGATGGCTCTTGGGTTGTTTCTACTTTTTGGCTGTTAGGAATAATGCTACTTGGACATTCATGTACAAGTTTTTGCGTGGATATATCTTTTAATTTCTCTTGGGTTTATGCCTAGGTGTGGATTTGCTAGGTGATATAGTAACTTTATACAGTCATGCATCACTTAATGACAGGGATACATTCTGAGAAATGAGTCATTAGGTGATTTTGTCTTTGTGCAAACAACGTAGAGTGTACTTACACAGACCTAGATGGTATAGCCTACTACACACATGGCTCTATGGTCCTAATCTTATGGGACCACCATCATATATGTGGTCTTTTGTTGACCAAAACGTTATGCAGTGCATGACTGCGTTTAACATTTCCCTCATAGAACTTTCATTTTAAGGCAAATAGCAAATATAGCCTATTCATATAACATTATAAGGAGATTAAAAACAGATCACACATGCCAGCATCATGTTTTCATTTTAATTAGATTTATTCCTTTTTTTTTTTTTTTAAGATTTTATTTTTCCTTTTTCTCCCCAAAGCCTCCCGGCACATAGTTGTGCATATTGTTTTTAGTTGTGGGTCCTTCTAGTTGTGGCATATGGGACGACGCCTCAGCATGGCTTGTTGAGTGGTGCCATGTCCATGCCCAGAATTTGAACTGGCAAAACCCTGGGCCGCCGAAGTGGAGCACATGAACCTAACCACTTGGCCACAGGGCCAGCCCCTAGATTTATTACTTTGACACTGCTAAAGCATTTGTGTTCTCTCACTGCAGTTTGCTGTGTTAAAATTGGAAATTATTTGTTCTTCAAGTGGTGTCATCTTATTTTGGGGACTTCTCATAGTCAAGAGCATTTGCCTCACCCTCAGAAAATCTCTCTAGCCAATCTATTAATACAGGCATGATTTGGTGGAGGAAAAGACTGATCTATAAAAATAGTTAAATATTAAACACTTACTGTGAGCCAGGTTATTTCTAGGAACTTAATGTGTATTATTTAGTACTTATAACCCTGTGAAGAAAGTACTGTTATTCTCATTTTACCAGATGAAGAAACTGAGACATGAGAGGAAATGTAAAAACTGTCTTGTTAACCGAGACTCTTATTTTAACTTTGCCTAACAACCATTCATTCATCATACAACATGAGCCCTTGCTTCTGAGGGGTATGGACAAGAAACAGAAATTTGTGCTATTTTATGGTAATTAACTAGGGTACATGTTGATCAAATTAGGTTTGAGGGAAAGAACTATAATTGGAATGTTTAAATCCTGTGACTCCCTAATACAGTGATCTAACATTGTTAAACAGCATGAAACCTTTTTGTCCCTAATGGTTAATCCTTAATGTGGTTGGTCACCAATACTCCATCTCTTGTGTTGTTTTGGGGTAAGAAATTGTTGGTTTGTCTGAAGGCAGTCAGATGGCTACTGTGATGCTTTGTCCGGAAGTTTATCCTTCAAATAATTGTTGATTACTTTTTTCCCCTTAAGGGCTTTCTTGTACTCAGGAGCAGTTCTTTTATGAGGGAAGGGTACTAGATAAGGTGGAGGGCAGAGTGGAGATTAAATTTTCAGAGAGGAGGAAACGCCACCTCAAAAAATTGTCCATGGTCTCTCTTTTTCTCCCTTAATTCCAGGATGCCACTCTTGTTTTTATTCAGATTAATATTTTTTATAATTAAAACTTTTTATTGAGGTAAAAATTTACGTAACATAAATTTCACCATTATAACCATTTTAAAGTGTGTGATTCAAGCCTTTGAGTGTATTCACAATGTTGTACAACCACCTCCACTATCTAATCCCAGAACATTTTCATCACCCCAAAAAGAAACCCTGTACCCATTGAGCAGTCCCTCTCTGTTACACTCTTCCTCCAGCCCCTGGCAATCATTAGTCTGCTTTCTGTGTCTATAAATTTGCCTATTCTAGACATTTCGTATTAGTGGAATCATACAATATGTGACCTTTTATGTGTCTGACCTCTTAACATGATGTTTTCAAAGTTCATACATACAGTGTGTATCACTACTTCCTTCCTTTCTATTGCCAAATAATATTCCATTGTATAGATGCACCACGTTGGTTGATGGATATGTGGGTTGTTTCCACTTTTTGGCTATTTTGAATAATGCTGCTATGATCATTAGTATACAAGTATACTTCAGTTCTTTTGGGTTACATTCCCACCCACGTTGTATGAGGGTTCTGGTTTTTCCACATCCTTGCCAACACTTGTCATTTGCTCATTTTTAAAAAAACTGTAGCCATCCTAGTGAATGTGAAGTGGTATCTCATTGTGGTTTTGATTTGTATTTTCCTAATTACTAATGACGTTGACCATCTTTTCATGTGCCTATTGGCCATTTGCATATCTTCCTTGTAAAAATACATATTCAAGTCCTTTAAATTGGGTTGTCTTTTTTGTTGTTGAGTTGTAAGACTTCTTTATGCAGTCTGGATACTAGATTCTTACCAGATACATGATGTGCAAATACTTTCTCTCATTCTGTGGATTGCCTTTTCACTATCTTGATAGTGTTCTTTAAAGCACAAAAGTTTTTAATTTTGGTGAAGTCCAGTGTATCTATTTTTTCCATTGTTGTTTGTGCCTGTAGTGTCATACCTAAGAACCGATTGCTAAACTCAAGGTCATGAAGATTTACTCCTCTGTTTTCTTCTAAGGGTTTTGTAGTTTTAGCTTTATTTTTAGATCTTTGATCTATTTTGAATTAATCTTTTTTGTATGTTGCAACATAGAGGTCTAACTTCTTCTTTTGCCGGTGGTTATACAGTGATCCCAGTACCATTTCTTGAAAAGACTATTCTGTCCCCATTGAATGGCCTTGGTATCCTTGTCAAAAATCAATTGGCCATATATGGGTGGGTTTATCTCTGGACTCTCAATTCTATCCATTGATTTATATATCTATACTTAGGCAGTACCCTGCTATAATAGCTTTTTGTAAGTTTTGAAAGGGGGAAGTTTGAGTCCTCCAATTTTGTTCTTTTTCAAGATTATTTTGGTTATTTGGGTTTCCTTGAAGTTCCATATAAATTTTAAGATCAGCTTGTCTCTTTCTGCAAAGACTGGGAATTTTGATAGGAATTGCATTGACTCTGTAGATCAATTTGGGGTCTTTCCCAAATTGCCATCTTTATGTTATTGAGTCTTCCAATCCATGAACACAGGGTGTCTTTCCATTTATTTGTCTTTAATTTCTTTCAACAATATTTTATAGTTTTCACTATATAAATCTTGTACCTCCTTGGTTAAATATATCCCTAAATCTGGTATTGAATAATACTTTTACTTGTTTTTGGACAATGCAAGTACCTTAGAAAACTTTCTCCTCAGGGTCAATGTACACAAATCAACAGTATTTTTACATAGTAGCAACAAACAGTTGGAAATAACAGCATGTTTGTAAGCTGTTGGAAATAATGCAGTAGAGAGCAGGGAGAAAGTGTAAGTCACTAGACGGTCGTCCTTGCACAGGTAAGAAGGACTGGGATCTAGTGCACCAGAGGAGAGGTTGACCTAGTGAAAAGCATAGACCAAAAGAAAGGGGAGGGAAGACAACATATATAGTAGGTGGGGGGATGCACTTATAGGAAGCATGTGGAAGCTGTCTTCTGAATGCTTCTCTTTTGCTAGTGAAATAGGAAGAAAAGTCATCAGCTGAGAGTGAGGATGATGAGGGAGTGTTGGATATTTGAGGAGAGGGGAAAAAGTATTGAATGATTGTCAGTAAATAGACAAGAAATGTACTGGGATTGTCAAATCATTGATCTATCTGGATTTTGTTTTGTTTAAGGAATAAAGTAGGGGTTTAACTTTATTTCTTTTTCCCAATATCTATCCAGTTATCCACATCCATTCACTGAATATTTTCATTACCTTTTTGTTAGTTTTTCCTCTGTCCCATTAGGTCTACTTTTCTTAACTCAGTCTCCTCTCTACGGTTTACCTAGTTCCTCTAGATAGGCTAGAATTTTTCTTTGCCAGCTTATAGTTGTGCATTCCTCAATGTGCCTATGTATATTTACAGTTTTCCAACAATGGCACACTATCAGGGTATAAATGGTAGAGCCAGTTCTGGTTTTATTTGTGTCCAGTCAATGTATAAGCCAAGTGTTAGCCATCTTCCAAGGAAAGGGAAGGCGGCCTCTCTACAGCCAGGTCTCACCCAACTGGAGAGATGAGACAGCATTTGGCAGCAGCCTCTCTAAGGACCCTAGGTAGCAAGTAGACAGGTATGGCTCCTCTGAGAGAATCCTCAGGCTTCTTCCTACCCTCTTGAAGTAGCTGTTAAATGCAAGGTCCTTGCCCCAGTCCTTCTTCACACCACTGGCCCTTACTCTTGCCTCAGAGGAGCCAGCATGCTTGTCCTGGCTGTTTTGTTATTCTAGGAATGGAGACAAGGCTGTGCATTCAGGCTGCCATCTTCCCAGATTCTCCATTGTGATTTTCGTCCATTTAAAGTTAACTGTAAATCAGATCTTCTGGGGCTTATTACTCAAGGGAGCTACTCCATAAGATTTCCATTCTTTTGCTTCTCCATCTTTATATTGGGAATTGTAGAGTCAGCCCTGGTGGCCTAGTGGTTAAATTCGGCGCACTCTGCTTTCGCGGCCCAAGTTTGGTTCCCAGGTATGGACCTACACCATATGTCTGTCAGTGGCCATGCCATGCTGTCTACTTACATACAAAAAGAGGAGGATTGGCAGCAGGTGTTAGTTCAGGGCAAATCTTCCTCAGCCAAAAATAAATAAATAAATATATAAATAAATTAGGAACTGTATGTTCAAAAAGAGAGTTTTCCTCTGGCACTCTTCTTGAGACACTGTTAGGACTTGTGTGAACTAGAATGACACTTTCCTCAATTCTATACAATTAGTCTCTTAACTATAAAAATTTATCTGTTTATTCAATAGACACTTATTCACCATATACCACTGTGCCCTGCTTGGCTCCTGGAAGTTCAGTCAGACATGATTTCTATCCTTGAAGCTTTACCACCAAGACACAGACAAATCAACAATCACAAACTAGTGTTGAATACTCAGGGAAGGCTTGCTTATGAGGTTGTCGGGGCACAGAGGACAGCATATAACTCAGACTGGGGCATCACAGAAGGCTTCTCAGAGGAGGGAAGTTTGTAGTGTTTAGAACATTTAATGTAATTATTCATCTGATAGGGTTAAAAATTCATTATTTTGCTGTTCTCTCTTTGTTTCATTAGCTCTTTTTTCCTTTTCTTCTATTTTTTTCTGTCTCCTTTTGGATTGAGTATTTTTTATGATTGCATTTTACCTCCACTGTTGGCTTATTATTTTTACTTCTTTTAAAGTATTTTTAGTAGCTGCTCCATAATATACATTTTAAATTAATAATAATCTCTAAATAATATACTGCTTCTTGTATAGCATAAGGATCTTACAATAGTATATTCCTGCTTCCTGGTGTATTTTGGTATCTTGTCATACATTTTACTTTTTCATATGCTGTACACTCATAATACCTTGCTACTATTTTGCTTTAGACAGTCAATTATATTTTAGAGTGACAAAAATAAGAAAGGAAATTTTACGTTTACCTTTATTTTAGCCATTTTCATGGACTTCACTTCTTGGGTAGATCCAACTTTCTGGTACCATATTTCTTCTCCCTAAAGAATTTTCTTTACTATTTCTTGTGGTGCAAGCCTGCTGGTAATGAATTTTATTTTTTCTTGTCCAAAAAAGTATCTAGTTCTTCATTTTTTTAATCATCGTGATTTTTTTATTGAGAAATAATTCACATGTTGTAAAATTCACTCTTTTAAAGTATATAATTGTTTTTAGTATATTCCAAATGGGCAACCATCATCACTAATTTCAGAACATTATTGTCACCCCCAAAAGAAAATCTATACCCATTATTAATCCCTCCCTTCCCCCAGCACCTGACAACCACTATCTGCATTTTTTTTTTAAGATTTTTTAAAATTTTTCCTTTTTCTCCCCAACGCCCCCCAGTACATAGTTGTGTGTTTTTAGTTGGGGTCCTTCCAGTTGTGGCATGTGGGATGCCCCCTCAGCGTGGCCTGCGAAGCGGTGCTGTGTCCGTGCCTGGGATTCCAACTGGCGAAACCCTTGGCGGCCAAAGTGAAGCGTACGAGCTTAACCATTCATCCACGGGCCTGGCCCTCACTATCTGCATTTTTGAAAGGCATTTTGACTGTGTATAGGATTCTGGGTTGGCAGTTTTTTGGAGTTTTTTTCTAGCACTTTAAAAAAGTCGTCCATGGGGCTGGCTGGTGGCACAGCAGTTAAATGTGCACGTTCTGCTTCAGTGGCCCAGGGTTCGCTGGTTCGGATCCAGGTGCAAAAGAATTAGAATAGACTTCTCAAAAGAAACTATGAAACCCAGAGATGATGGACTACTTTTTTTATTTTATTGATTTTTTCAGGAAGATTAGCCCTGAGCCAACTGCTGCCAATCCTCCTCTTTTTGCTGAGGAATACTGGCCCTGAGCATCCATGCCCATCTTCCTCTACTTTATATGTGGGACGCCTACCACAGCATGGCATGCCAAGCGGTGCCATGTCCACACCCTGGATTTGAACTGCCGGACTGCCGAAGCGGAATGTGTGCACTTAACCCCTGCACACCTGGGCCGGCCCATAACTATGCTTATTTTAAATTCTCTGTCTGATAGTTTCATTTTGGGAAATGTAATTTTGGGATCACATTTTGGGAAATGTAATCTCTTGATTCTGGTTCTGTTGATTTCTGTATCTCTTGGCAGTTCAGTATTCTTTCTGGCTTTTTTGTCTTGTAATTTTTGATCGATTTCCAGACATAGTATGTAGGACAGAGACCGAGATAAATAATATTTATGCCTGGAAATGAATACACTTGCTTTGCAGTAGGCCATTAATGTGTGAAGTTGAATAGATCTTGAGAGATAGTGAACTGGGTTTGGGTTTTATTGTTTGATTGCCTTTGTTCACCACAGGCTTTAAATTTCTCTGGTGCCACCTTGTGTTTAGGGTGAGGGTTGATTTTCCAGAGGGTTTTTTCACAGTAGCCTGCTCCCTTCAGCTGTAGTACTTCCCTCTGAGTCTTCGCTTTAGAGAGGATCTCTCCATGCTCTTTCTCCTTCCCCAGAATTGGACTGCTGTTGCTTGTCACTTGGTGATTGCTAATCTGAAGGGGGAAGAGAGTTGTCTGTCATCTTGGCTCAGTCTGTCTTAGACAGAACTGTGTCCCTGGCTCTCAGGCTTTCTCAGTGATACTGTTCCTTCCCCAGAGGAGTAGAAGGTTTTCTTTGTTTACCCTTCTTCAGCATCAGTGGGTCTTTGCCTGTATCTTAGGGGCAATAGGGTTTATTACCCTTCCCCTGGCCCCTTAAGGCTTTTGTTCCTTAGAGGACAAGTGATTAGGTGAGGCCTCATGCCTTTCCTGAAGCAGAACTCCCCTCGTTGCTTGCACCAGCAAGAATGGCTTTCTCCAGTCTCCTGCCCTGCCCCCAGTCTTTCTTGCGAGCACCTGGAGAGGTCCATAGAGAAGAGTCTGCGAGGTGATGCCAACTTCCCTGATTTCTGCACTTGCCAGGGAGTTTGTACTCTCCCAGGCTAACCCACACTCTGCTTTTAGCAATTTGATAATAATTTTCTCTGAATTCTTACCTGCTGCATGAAGGCCTTGACTTCCTCCTGTTGTCACCAGTAAAGCCAATACAGGCAGACTTCGGAGATATTGCAGGTTGAGCTCCAGACTACTGCAATAAAGCAAATACTGCAATAAAGCGAGTCACATGAGGTTTTTGGTTTCCTACTGCATAAAGTTATGTTTACACAATACTGTAATCTATTAAGTGTGCCAGTAGCATTATGTCTAAAAAATCATATACAGTCCTTAATTTTAAAATACTTGAGTTCAGCCCTGTGGCCGAGTGGTTAATTTTGCGTGCTCTGCTTCGGCAGCCCAGGGTTTTGCCAGTTCGTTTCCTGGGCGCAGACGTGGCACCGCTCGTCAGGCCATGCTGAGGTGGTGTCCCACATGCCCCAACTAGAAGGACCCACAACTAAAAATATACAACTGTGTACCAAGGGGCGTTGGGGAGAAACACCTTGTAGAAATGCAATATCTGCAAAGTACAGTAAAGTGAAGCACAGTAAACAAGATACACCTGTACTTGTGTCTCATCTCCCTTTGGAGGCCCTTGTCTTTCCATAAAGTTCAGGCTAATTGGTTGTCCTGCCACCTCAGTTCTCTGATGAGTTTAAGAAAAGTTATAATTTCTTAGATTATCTAGCTTTTTTCTTATTGTTAGGATGGAGGTGACTTTCTTTCCAGCTTACTGTATTCTAGGCCTTGAACTGAATCTTCAATGGCAGGTAAGAGTTGGCATGATGAGAAAGGGTAGGAAGGACATTTTGGGCAGAGGAAGTTTGCTTTGGCAAGATACTGGGGCATGAAATTGCACGAGGGTGTCATTCACAAACAGCTGGGTTTAGTTCACATTAGCATTGTTAATGAGGCTAGAATGATGGGCCAGATCATGGAGGGCCTGAATGCCCACTGAAGGAGTTAAATTGTATACTGAAAACGTTAAGGAGCCATAAATGTATCTCTTTGGTGGGTATTTTCCAACAACCCTCTTTCCTTTGGCGAAATTGGATCCAGAGGAATTAATAAGGCTTGGGCTGAATTACTTCTAAAATGATTGCTATGCTCTTAGGTCTGTTCTAGTACCCAGCCTGCATGTAGGAGGGGGCTGCTAAGCATCTAGTATGCCCGTGTATTTTGCTTCTAGTCAGGCAGCATTGGTGCTGCAGACAGTCCAGAGGACTGGAACAAAGTCTGGGACAACTGGAGGCTGCTGACAATGGCTGGGATCTTTGACTGCTGGGAGCCCCCAGAGGGAGGAGACCACCTGTATTCCTACACCATCATCACAGTGGATGCCTGCAAAGTCTTGAATGACATCCACCAAAGGCAAGTCACACTTCTTATCCCTGGGTTCAAAAGGATACAGAGGAGGGTTTGTTCTCTTTGCTTTTAGATAGGTAGCTTTTGGAATTTAAAGTTTGTGTATGTACAGATTTAGAGAGTAGCAGTTGCTTTGCAAAATACATTTATGGTCAGTTGGCTGTAATATGACATGCATTCCTAAAAATCACCACACTATGCAAAATTGTACAGTGAAAACCCAGAACTTATGAGAAAAGTAGGGTTAAGGAGACAACACTTAAAAACTTTGTCAGTGACACATAAAAAATAATAGGAAGCTATTAAAAACAGTCTCACAGTTTTCTACATTAAGCAGTTAAGAAATACATAGACACTACAATAAATACAGGCATGCCTCATTTTATTGCTGTTATGCTTAAATTGCTCCCTAGTGTATCAATTAAATTGAACAGATTCCCATTTTAAAAATGAGCATAAGCAGAACTGACTATACTTGTGTAACACCTTCACAGTTTTTGCCAGACCTGAGTGCTCTGAGAAGTGATTTTTGATGTTTTTCTGAAAAGAATACAGTGCTGCACGTATTACCTGTTTTAGCCCTGTCCTAAGCGTTCTGTGGAAATTAGGCTTTCGTGTGATACAGTGGCTCTATTTTTTGCTAATTCACTTTAAAATAAATTCTGATTTCATTTAATCTAAGATGATTAGATTGATTTTTAAATGTACCATTATTTCATATGCTGTTAAGAAAAGTAAATTGCTGCCGATTACTGCCAACTAAATTATAACTCATGCAGAGATGCCATTCATCATAAAATGCATCTGGATTTTAGATTGCAAAATATTTTTTTTAAGTACATGGTTGATTTTTTGAAGTTACAATGATTATCAAAATAGATGTTTATGCATTTATCTCCTAAAATCAACTATACCACCCACCACTGAAGTGTGTACCATGTTTTGCATTGCCCTAGGACATAAGACTGGGAACTAAACATAGATCTTTTCCTAACATCCTCCTAGGTACCAGGAGTCATCTTGACAGCCTCTTTGGTTTCTGAGGCATAGTTTCCTTTTGTTCACAATTATGTGAATAGCTCTTTCTTACTGTATATCTGTCATAGTTGGTAAGGCTGGAGATTACTGTTGATAGACAAGTTTTCCAGGATCTCTTCTCCCTTTAATTCTAGGCTGGGTTATCGTAGAAAGGTCACCAGTTTACGAACATGTACACTGTATTGCACTGGATCCAGTCAAAGCAGTGTTCGCTGTCTTTGCCATAAAACTTTGTAAGCTGGCTCTCCTAGTGTCGGATTTCATGCCCTGTCAAGTTGTGGTCAGGGAACACATGGCAGCAATCCGTGTGTGAGGTGCAGAGGGAGGGCAAGCTTCTGCTTGTGATGGTTTGCACTGTCATCTGACTCAAGTCTTTCTGCCTTCTCTCCCTACCCTCACTCTACCTCTCCCAACCAATGACTTGACCTCACTGCCTAGGATGCCTGCCATATTAGATGGAGAGGAAGCAGTTTCTAAATGGCTTGATTTTGGTGAAGTCTCAACTCAGGAAGCTCTGAAGTTAATCCACCCTACAGAGAACATCACCTTCCATCCAGTCTCTTTTGTGGTGAACAACTGCCTAAACAACACTCCTGATTGCCTGACTCCTGTTGACTTATCGGTCATAAAGGTAGGGCCTGTGACTCTGACAGTCTTTTTTGACTTTCTGTCTTCTGTCAGTATAGCCCTTTTTTTTGGATATGGCCTTTTACAGTGAGAGCTTTAATTAAACCACCCAAAACTCATATTCTTTTTGCATGGCAAAGTTGAGCAGAGCAATGACTCTTAAAGCTGGCTGTGGACTCAGAGTCCTCAGGAGAGCTCTTTCAAAATGTAAATGCTAGACCCTATGTAGACCTAGAGTCGACATTCAGGGTTGGGCTTGGGCTTCTGTATCATTAAGAAACTTCGTCAGGGGCCAGCCCAGTGGTGTAGTAGTTAAGTTTACACACTCCGCTTTAGCGGCCTGGGGTGCATGTGTTCGGATCCCAGGCTCAGACCCACACACTGCTCATCAAGCCGTGCTGTGGTGGCATCCCACATGCAAAATAGAGAAAGATTGGCGCAGATGTTAGCTCAGAGACAATCAGGCCAGTTTAGCCTGTTCAGCCTTAGACTGAGTCCCTAATCGTGGTGACTGAAGCCATACCTCTCCAGCTTCATTTCCCACGCTCTGCCTGGTCACACTGAATTACATTCTTTTCCCTGAGAATGCTTCATTCTCTGCACGTGTTTGGAATGCCTGTCACTCTCTTCTCTGGCTGGTCTCACACAATCCTCTCTGAAGCCTCTATAAGAGCTCCTCCCTACCCTTATACCTTGGAGCACACTCACTTGCTCCTCTCCTCCCAGGCCTGACTAGTGGGCCCCATCTGGCTCTTAGTAACATTTTGCAAGCCTGGGTCAGTACCTAATGCCTCTTCCTGTTTCTTCCCTTGGAGTTGGCCTTTTCCAAAAGCTTGAGCTGGGTGGTTTGAGCTTTCTCTTCTTTCTCCTAGCAACTCAAGGCAAGAGGCTGCAGCCACAGAATGTTGCAGTGGCTGGCCAGAAATTCACCCACAAAGGAAGACCCCAAAACACCCCAAAAGACAGAGTCGGATGTGCGCCAGTTCCTGCCGAAGAGCCCATCCTCCGTCAAGAGAAGCAGTGCAGTTCTCCTAGAGCAATGGCTGAAGCAGGAGAAGGAGGAGGAGCCTGTGGCCAAGCAACTTCACAGCGAGTAATGCAGGACTTTCAGAGACCAACGCCAGGTTTGCTGCACTGAGTCCTGTTGCTGATTACAGGGTCTTGCATGTGTGTGTATGGATTTGCTTTGGGAGGAGGTAGCATATTGTTAGTGGACATTTGTGGGTTCCTGGGGGAGTGGCTATTCTGGTTGTGACCAGGAACCCACTGTGGGGCAGATAGGCAGCCTGGGAAGAGGAGGGGCCACCACCACAGGGGGCCTCTTATGCCTGCAGCCTTCTCCCGCAGGACTTTTGGAGCCTTCCCTCGAAGCTTGACCCTGCTGGCAGTTCTAAGCCCTGACCTGACCTGAGCTGGTGCTGCTAGCGGAAGGCTGTTTTCTGCTCAACCTTTGAGCTCTAAGTTCTTTGGAATTCAGTTCTTAAAACATTGTTTTTTTATGAATAAATTACATTTGATAAACTGCTCGTGGGGGAAATTCTGAATCTTACTGTTTTCTCATGGCATCAGTCCTAAGGGTTGGATTTTGTTGCAAATGTGGGGCACTGGGTCATTCTGGGGGCAAACTGCTCTTTTGGAAACAACCAAAAGGCTTGGTGGGGGCGTTCTTGGTTGTGTCTCTTTTTACTCTTAATACCTGGAAGTTGTCTGAATCCTTTAGCTTAAAACAAACCTGAGAGCTGGCCTGGTGGCGCAGTGGTTAAGTTTGCACGTTCCATTTTGGCGGCCCGGGGTTGTCTGGTTCGGATCCTGGGTGTGGACATGGCACTGCTTGGCAAGCCATGCTGTGGTAGGCGTCCCACATGTAAAGTAGAGGAAGATAGGCACGGATGTTAGCTCAGGGCCGGTCTTCCTCAGCAAAAAGAGGAGGATTGGCAGCAGATGTTAGCTCAGGGCTAATCTTCCCCCCCCCCAAAAAAAAAAAAACACCTGAGGGTCTGCCAAACACAAGGGCCTGGAGAGAGACGGGGTACGGAGGCCAAGACCTTGTCCTTACCACAGGGAGCATAGGCTCAGGGTGAGGAGAAGCCCCAGGCACAGCCCTCCAAGCCCTATCCAGATTCCCAGCCTCTGGGTAGAGCGGGGCCCAGAGGATGACATGGGCTTGGGGCCCGGAGCAAGGCTGCCTCGGGGGCTGACCATCTGCCCCAGCCTGGTCAACACCTCTGTGATTCGCTCTGCAGCCTCCTCCTTGGCACTGAATCCCTTTATAATTATTTATTTATTTCTTGTTATCTGTGGTCAGTCTCCCCACCCAGATCATTAGTTCCCTAAAAGCAGGGACGGCTTTTTCACTGTTATTTTCTCCTAATATTAATAGTTGGTCTGCAAATACTGTTACATGAATGTGAGCACTTACCTCATGCCCCGCACTGTGCTAGGCAGGGAGTGACAGGCATTAACCAGGTACCACACCTGGCAATTAAGTACTTGCTCGTGTGGGTCCACCGAAGGGATGTGACGAGCTGGGAGGGCCACTGTTGATGGGGGTGCTTGGGCAAGGTTCCTGTAAACCTCCATGGAAGAGAGGGTGCAGAGGCTGAAGGGAGGAGCGCCAGGCGACAGGGTGACAGGAGGTGGTCTTCCCAGGGATTCAGGGGGAAGGAATGGAAGAATCTCCAGGAACACCAGGGCCAGTGTGCCTCTTAATCTTTGGGGCTTCTGGGAGACACGGACCGTAAAACGCTGTCCCAGGGGGCTGAACGGAAGGGGGCCCTGAGGTGACCGGGGAGGACAGGGTGGTTGGTGTCTGTCCCCAGTGCTCTACTGGGGCGGCACAGCGCCCAGCAGCCCGCTGTGATTAAGCCACCAAGCAGAAGCTGCCCGCCTCCGGCCCTTGACTGCTAGTGTAAGTGAGCGGGCCAGCGCGGCGCACCTCCAGGCTAGGCCCAGCTGGACTGATTTGCGTGGGGTTTTGGTGGTTTTTACTAAGAGATTTTTAAAAATACAAATAACTTACAAGAAGGTTGACTGTTGTGTGACTATTTGTCATATTTGTTTCAAGTTTAATAAGTGACAAAAATGAAATTCTCTTTGTTTTTCATCACAATCTCCCACCTGTTTGTCAGGGTCGTAAATGAGTTTGTCGGGTTCTTTTCATTTTAACGTGAAAGAATAATGTCCTCTGAGGCGTGTGTCCTTTCCATTTAGGTTTTTATACTTTCACATAAGTGTGATATTAATAGCACATATCTGTATCTTGCATTTTTCGTGATTTTCAGGTTTACATCATTGGTATTGTTACTGAAAGTTCGGTCTCTGATCCAGATGCCAATCCAAATCAGAGAAAAGAGTCTTGGGAGAAAAAGGAAAGCTTTACTTTGCCAGGCAGAGGGAGGAAAGCAAGGGCTAGTGCCCCCATAGTTTCTTGCTCCCTGGTAAGAAACGGATGGGTCTTTTTATTTGGGGTTTTAGGTAGGGGAGGGGGGCTGTGGACTTCTTGGTCAGCATTTTCCCATCGTCCTCTGTCTAGGGCTTCTTCCAGCAGAGGAGACAAAGAATTTCTCAGATGAGTGTCCTTGGCTGTTTATCCCCATGGTGGAAGGTAGACTCTGACGTCAGGAAGCTGAGGAGTTGGGCCTGGGAGGGTTGGGTTTCTTGATATTCTGTGGACATTATTTTCTCTGTAGAAGAACTTCAAGGTCCTGGGATTAGCTACAACTTTAGTGGGAGCCTGGTTTGAGGCCTTCTGGGCCTTAACAATTTGTAACTTCTATTTGGTTGTAAAGCTCAGGGGGTCAGAGATTAAAGAAACAAACATTTACATCTAAGTGCAACTAAAGAGCCAGGGAACTAGGAATGCAGGTTTTTACCTTTAACCCCATACATGCCAGGTTCACTGTAGGGGCTGATATTGATCAGGGCTGATATTAACTAAGAGGCAGTAACAGTATCATCTTGGATATTTCATTCTGCCCTGTTTTTTTACTACCTGGCTCATCAGCTTTCCTATGCTTTGCCAAATTGCTCTCCAAATTTTCACTTACTTCAGGGCATATGAATCCCCATTTTCTCACATTTTGCCAATACTTAATCCTGCTTACTAGAGCAGTGGAGCATCGTCTCCTCTTCTTTGTTTTTAAAGAACTAATCTCAGGGACAAACAGGGCAGCCTTCATCTGCCTGTCTGGATGTGGCCAAGTCAGGCCAGGGCCCCAACTGTTCTCTGGGGCAGGAGGGACAGTCTTAGGATGTGGTGGTCTGGCCCCTTGGCTGGGCTCCCAGATGGCAGCACCTCTTCACCTCCACCCTACCTCTGCAGTGACCAGGCTTGGTTTAAGGGATCCAGGCCTTAAAGGGATTCTTTCCTGATTAGAGAAGGCAGAGGATCTCCAGCACTGCAGGTCCTAATAGACAGGTGTCGGCCTTCCATTCCTGTCTGCAGTCCATCTGGATCGATCTGCTGGTGCAAAGCTTGTACGCCTAAAGCCCAACTCTGCTTTGTATGGAGGCAGAACAGACCTAAGCAAGGGAGGGGCTTGGCCAAGGGCACACAGCTTGGCATAGGTAAGTTGAGGACAAATCTGAGGGCTTCTGGCCTGTGAGGGGTATCTAAGCTTGGAGAGTTTGACAAGATCCTGTTTGCTGCCAGGAAAACCTGGAGGGTGGATTGGTGGTTTGAGAACCAAAGAGAGCAATGAGTGGCCTCAGACTCCTAGATACCCACCTGGGCCTGCGCACCCTCCCTCCCTCTTGTCAACCAGAGTGAGGAGCAAGTGATGGGAAGGGCGGAACATCATTCCTTGGGGAAAAAACCTTTGGCTAAGGCTGTATGGGACTGTCCCCAGTACATACAAATCTGACCAAGTCCTTTGCCCTCTCTGAAACTTGGTTTGCCCATCTCTGAATCAGGAGATTGGGTGCTCACAATTGAACTCCCAGGAGCCCAGAGCAACAGATGCAGGTTGTTAGAGACCCAGAACCTTCCCCTGGGCTGGTGTCCCGCCTGTGGAGATGGATGAGGATCCCTCCTTGTGAGCCCCAGCTTGCGTCCCGGGACTCCAGGGCAGAGAGGCAAGTTGCATGCTCTGCAGGCAATACTCCTAGCAGGTGGCAGAAGCTAGAGGACTGCTTTGAGGAGTTGGGGACATCAGTGAAAGGGGTTGGACAATCAAGCTGAACAACAGAAAAAGGTTTTAAAGGGCAGTCAGACTGGGGCCGGGCCCCAGTGCCACACTCCTAGGTCCTAGCAGAGGCAGCTAGAAGAAAGATAGGAGCTGGGAGCAGCAAGAAGAGGTGCACCAGAAAAGGAGGCTCTGAAAGCTCCTCATCTGCAGGGTGCCCTGCACAGGGCTCTGGGATCCTAATGACAATCCTGTATGGAGAGGTGGTTCCACCTGGGGCAGACGCTCAGCAGCAGCAGCCTGGGTCTCTGGCTTTCACCATTTTATGGCTTCCTTTGGCTCAGTCTCCTTCAGGACACCACCATTTGGGGCTTCTTGTCTTGTGAAGCAGCCAGAAGTGCCATCATAGAAGATAAAGTTGAGTGACCTCACGGGTGGAGGCAGGACCATATAGTGTGTATTTTTAATTGCATTAAAATACATATAACATAAAATTTACCATGTTAGCCATTTTAAGTGCACAGTTCAGTAGTGTTACGTAGATTCTCATCGTTGTGCAGCTAATCTCCAGAACGTTTTCGTCTTGGAAAACAAACTCTGTACCCATTAAACAATAACTCCCTACTTCCCCATCCCCCCAGTCCCCGGCATCCGCCATGCTACTTTCTGTCTCTATGAATTTGACTATTCTAGATATTGCAAAGTGGAATCATACAGTATTTGTCTTTTTGTGACTGGCTTATTTCACTTAGCATAATGTCCTCCAGGTTCATCCATGTTGTAGCATGAGTTAGAATAACATTCCCTTGTATGTATATACCACATTTTGTTTATCCATACATCTGTTGCTGGACACTTGGTTGCTTCCACCCTCAGCTAATGTGAATAATGCTGCGGTGAACACGGGTGTGCAAATATCTCTTCAAGTCACTACTTTGAATTCTTTTGGGTATGTACCCAGAAGTAAAATTGCTGGATCATATGATAATTCTATGTTTAATTTTTCGAGGAATCTCCATACTGTTTTCCACAGCAGCTGAACCATCTTACATTCCCACAAATAGTATATAAGGGTTCCACTTACGCCACATCCTTGCCAACACTTATGTTCTTTTATTTTATAGTATCCATCCTCCGAGTTGGAGTATATCTTTTTTTTAAGCCCACATTTTAAAAGTGGAAGTTTCACAAAAAAAGTTTATAGTTTCTACATTAAAATATTCTTGGGAGGTGCCTCAGATGACTGAGCCCCACATGGGACCACTGCCAGGCTGAGGCCCCCTTCCAGGCCTCCCTGGACGGCCCACGTCACTCCCTGCCTCTGGAAGGGGACTTAGAAACATTTTCAGGAGGTGCTTCTGACACGGTCTGAAAAAATGGGAAGCTCTCAGCACAGTGATCCACATTGCAGCCTGGTAACAATCAGCAGGACTGGGTAGTCACTGCCCCTCTTCAGGTGGGGTCTGTGTCCTCCAGGTGGCCAGACTGCCCTGCCTGGCCTGGTGCCTGTGCATTCTGTGTGTGAGAGCTCTGGTGTCGTCCTTCCTCACCCTCATTCCACACACATCCATTGTATAATGGGAAAGTGATGGCTTTGTAATGGCTAGGCTGAACTACATTTCCCCGAACTCCCTTACTTGTCTGTTTCCCATTAGGGTGAGCCACAAGGCATGTTCTTGCCCGATTTGGAAGGAAGGAACCATGTGGGTTGCTGATCTGCTGATTTACCTCCTTGGTGTGAAGCAGCCCCTGGGCCTGCAATTACTCTACATTCCCTGGATTCTCCTTCAGTTTTACTGACTCCTGGGCCAGGTGTGTGCATGGTTAGCTGTGTGACAAAGGGTCTCAACTTCTGCAGGATACCCTCATCACCAAGGTCAAAGGCAACAAGCACCAACACAAGTTTCAGTCCATCCTGGTGTTCCAGCTTGTGCCGGTGGTGTTTCAGCCTGCTCATGTTCTTCCCCTCCTGACTGTGTACCTCAGACTCCAGCATCAGTCACAAAGATTCAGGCTTACAGAAACTGCTGCGATTGTACGTCAAAGTTAAAGTAAAGTAGCCAGTTAGCAGCAAAAGGAGTTGATTCAGGAATAACCAGAGGAATTGCAATTCAGGAAATGCAAGCTAAGGCAGACGGTAGGCAAATCAGAGAACAAAGGTGGAGAACTTGCTTTTATAGAGAAAAAGGGGGAGTTGGGTGGGGCTGTTCTAAAGGAAAGGTCATTGGAGGAAAGTAAGAGTTCAGGGTGGTGACAGCTTCTCATTGGCTCAGCTGTTGCTGGGCAAGGAGAAAACCTTCCTTCCTCCTGCTGGAGTAGTAAAGTAATTGCACTTCCTGCCCAAAATTGTAAAGTGAGAAGATATGTGTGTCAGTTTCCCTTAGAGGGTTTCCTGACTCCGTTTTAAATGAGGTTTCCCTTTATTGTCACATGTACGAGCCAGTTTCCTGTAACCAGTCCAGTATTTAGGTGTGTATGTGCCTATATCCTTCTGGGTCTGCTTCTCCCTTGAACTCTGACTGACATGGGAACTTGAACACCTGCTGACTTTTCCTGCCTCATGTCCTGTCAGTCTACTTGCTGCTTTCACCATTCCCCAATTCAGGAGCTTTTCCCCTACTTTTTTCCTGCCCTTCCTTTTTCCCTACCCGAGAGCCTGTGCCAGTGCTGCTCCAGCCTGGAATGTCCCTACCCCAAAGCTGCTGGTTTATCTGTCCTCAGGCACGTGGCTGAGCTCCTCGAGAACAGGGAGTAGGTGTGATAGGTCCCCATCCCTGCTTCTGCTCAACCAGGATGTGCTGAATGAATGACTGTGGACTAGGCCCTTGACGTAGGAGATTTCATTCCTTTCTCAGAATACCTCTGCAAGTATCACTGCCCTCATTTGCAAGTGCAAGTGGCCCCAGTAGCAGTTGCTGTGGAAAGAACCAAGGCCTCTTGGCTGCCTCATGACTGCTGGAGCTGCCAGAACAGCTAATGTGCCCTCTGGCCACATCACCCAAGGTCTGATGCCTGGGACAGAGAGATGTCAGTACCCCTTGTGCCCAACAGGTTGTGTGCTCAGTGCTAAGCCCGGCCGTGGCAGAGGACAGGTTCAGCTAGGTTGGTGCACGAGAGTCAGTTGGGTGCAGACCCCATTCTATGAGTCGCTAAAGCTGCACAGCCTGGAAAAGGGCCTTTTCAGTGGCTGCAGGGCTGTCTCAGGGCCAGGGAGAAGTCGGATCTAGGGACCCAGAAGGTAGACCTGAGATCCTGAGGGGTTCACAGGGAGGCAGTTCCCAGTTCCATGAGAGGAAGGAGGCAGTATTGCAGGAGGAGAGAGCGCTATTCCCAGGGGGATGTGAGGGATGGAGGTAGGAAAACCTGGAGACCCTGGTCAGAGGCTCTGTGTTCAGATGCTCTCTGGTTAGATGAAAAAATAAACCTTTCTTGGCTCCATTTATAGATGAGGAAATTAAGGCTTGGGGAGAACACTCTTGCCCCAGACCAAAAGACCATGGTGGAGCCAGGCCCAGAACCCTGATATCAGCCTCCAGGGCCTGGTCCTGCTTGACCCCTCTCCTGATCAGTGGGCAGAGAGGTGTCCAGGCCTGGCCCATTGCTATGCCCCTATTTTACAGACAATCAAATGCACCTGGTCCTTTCCTTCCTCACTGCACCAGGGTCACCTCCTCCAGGAAGCCTTCCTACTGGGCCTTGCGGTGTCATGTGCCGCCAATGTTCACCTGGAATGAGGCTTCTTAAGGCCAAGTCCAAGAGACACAGTAAGTAAATGGTGATTCCTGGGCTCTGCAGCCCCATGCAGGAGCTGAGTATGATGTCAGGGCAGGAAATACAGCCTCCTAGTCTCAGCAATCACACCAGTAGGATGAGCTTTTGAACACCTTCCTTACTGGGGCTGAACACCTTCCTTTGAGATGAGGCCTGTGCAGCCTTCCTCAGAGTGCGTGACACACACTTAGTGCTCACGTGGGGCTGCTTACGGTCATCGGTTCTTCAGCTTGTGGTGGGACCCACCTAGAGAGGTGCAGTTTTGCTAAACAGTCTGAGCAAGCAGGGAAGAGAGGAGGGGAGGGGCCTGTGGGTAGATAGTGGGACACTGGGAGAGTGGTTTCCGAGGAGAGCAGTTTGAAGGGATGACTACGTCTGAGATGTAAACATGGGAGGGTAAAGTGAGTCAAAGGAGAGACTAGATTACAAATAACAGAAACCCAGCTCAAACCAGCTTATGCAAAAACCAATGTATCAGGTCACATGACACTGAGGTATAAGGTCTCTTCAGGCGTGGCTGGATCTGGAGGCTCGATTAATGTCCTTAGGTATCTTTCTCTCCATTTCTTGGTTCCAACTCTGTCTCTTTGCTCTTTTTCCAGGTGGGCTCTCCCTATGTGTTGACAAAGATGGCCACTGGCAACTGTGGCCCCATGTCCCTACCCTTTTAGTGATCCTGAGGGAGAGAGCACCTCTTTCTCAGTAGTTCCAGGAAAAGTCCCAGGATTGACTCTCATTGAAGCCACTGGAGTCAAGAACTCATTTTTGACCCAGTCATTGTAGCAAATTGAATAACCAACTGAATGCTCATTAGCCAGGTCTTTGATTCATGACCATCCCTGGGACTGGAGGGGTCAGACTCCCAGAACCATGTGGCCTGAGTAGGGTGGGTTGGGACCCCAGAGGAAAATTAAAGTGCTCTTCATTATCAGAAGAGTGGGAGGCCCCACTGAGGGCTGGCCCACTGGGTGGTCCAGCGCGTCTGGAGGAGGCAGGCCTTGGGGGAGGAAACAGCGAGCTAGCCCAAGTCTTCAAGGAATGGAGAGGGGGTGACAAGAGAGAGGTGAGGGGCAGCAGCAGCAAAGTAGGAGGCCACTGGAAGAGCCAAGAGGTCTGAGTAGCAAAGGTAGATTTTGGTGGGAAATATGGAAAGGCAATGCTGAACAAGAATGACCTGAAGGACATTTTGGAGCCCTGGAGCTCAGGGATGTCCTCAAAGGGCCGTCAGTCAGCAGGGTGGGGGGCTTTGGTTAGGGAGGGCTCAGAGAAAGGGGTGAAGGTCAGTGTGAATGGTTGGGCAGGAAGGAGCAGTGTCTACGTGCCCAGGTCCCCTGCAGCAGCGCTGCCCAACCCTCTCTGAACCTCACAGCCACCTGAGAGATGGTCAGAAAGCCAAGTCTCAGGCCCCAGCCTCAGACTCTAACTTGGAAAACTGGGGTGAGTCCAGGTGGCATCTGGGCTTGGGTTTCTGGTTTAGAATGGGATAGAACCTGTGGGATCACATTTAGGTGGTCCAGAGCACCATTCCCCAGAATCCTGAGTAGGCCAAGGTCTCTCATGGCCTCTACCTGCAGGTGGCCTATTGACTGGCCCTGCAGGCTGTGTGGGACAGGACCTGTGCTGGCACAGGGCACAGTGCCCCCCAGTCAAAACTGCAAAGGAGATGAAGCTGCTAGTGATCAGCATGTGGCCAGGACATAGGCTGCCAGGATGGGTAGAGCTGTCACCCGTTGTCCACCATAGTCCCTCTGTGTCCAACCTAGGCCTCCTCCTGCCTGCTTTCTGGATGCCCACTGTTGCCCAGAACCAAAACATCCACAGCAAAGTCTGGCATCGCCATTTCCTCCTTTGCTGTAGCCAGTGCCTCCTGCCGCCATCAGCCACGGGTCTCCACATTCAGGGCCCCATCTGAACTTTTGCCTAGAGAGCAGTGATGTGCTGAGGGGGGCATCTGTGACGTGTCTCCCCCACTGGCTGGGGGGGTTGGGCAGGGAAGGCACTTGCGCTGGTTTTGTCCACTGCCCTGTCGTCTGAGCCCAGCACACAGCAGGGCAGGTAAGACTCACACTGGCACCTGGCCCTGCAGTTAGTTCGCTGAGGCAGCAAGCAGTGAGGAGCGCCCAGCAGGATGTGAAGAGACCTGAAGAGGGACTAGAGTGGCCACTTGCTGTGTGTGGGAAGGGGCCAGCAGGGAGGTAGGTGGGTGATGGGTCTGCTCTGTGACCCCACCAGAGATGTGCCAGGGAGGGATAGTAGCTGCCAGGCCCGGGTCAGGGGTACTAGCAGGCCAGGGGCTCTTCTCCAGTGGTGCTCCCTGCCCTCCCTACTCCTCCTCCAAGCTATTGCCCTTCCCCTCATCACCAGTAGTTTCTTACACAGGGATCAAAAGAGATCCCCTGCAGGGGCTGGCCCCGTGGCCGTGGCCGAGTGGTTAAGTTTGCGCGCTCCGCTGCAGGCGGCCCAGTGTTTCGTTGGTTCGAATCCTGGGCACGGACATGGCACTGCTCATCAAACCACGCTGAGGCAGCGTCCCATATGCCACAACTAGAAGGACCCACAACAAAGAATATACAACTATGTACTGGGGGGCTTTGGGGAGAAAAAGGAAAAAAAATAAAATCTTAAAAAAAAAAAAAGAAATCCCCTGCATCTCTCACTAACCCCAGCCCAGGCTTGCCCAGCTGGGTACCACGTACATACCCACTGTTTTTGGGCTTTTTGTGTGTATGAGGAAGATTGGCCCTGAGCTAGCATCTGTTGCCAATCCTCCTCCTTTTGCTTGAGGAAGACTGTCGCTGAGCTAACATCTGTGGCAGCCTTCCTCTATTTCTTTTATGTGGGATGCCACCACAGGGCAGCTTGATGAGTGGAGCTAGGTTGGCACACATGATCTGGCAAACCCAGGGCTGCCAAAGCCAGCCTGCAAATTCAATCCCTATGCCACCAGGCTGGCCCCCAGGGTCCTCCTTCTTTTGCTGACTTGTCTTTTCATAGAACATCTGTCAGAAGAGGCCTCAGCTTAGTGCCCAGATGGCTTAACTAACCCATATGCTGGACACCAGGGTGTCCCCGGGCTGAGGGTCATTTTTCCCTGGCGAGCCAGGGCCGGGGGCTTCCACATTTCCACTATGTTTGCCACATCAACACAAAGTCTCACCGAATTCAGAATAACTAACTGCAAAGGTCCAGCCTGGTGTGACCTTGTAAGAGCTGAGGGGCCCTGACCAGTAAACCCCAAAAGCCACCGCTCCCCCCACCCCATGGCCGGTGGATCCTTGTCAGGGATCTTAGCCTCTCTCCAGCACCTTTCCACCTCTGCTCACGGGAGATGGATCCATCCTGATGCTCCTTCCGGGATCAACCGGCCGCCCCCTCCCCCGCAATTTCCTCCCCTTGCGGACGATTCCAGGCTCCAGGCCTACCCCCCTAACAGATCCGGGGTGACGAGGACCCCTGGGGTCCACCTGCCAACCCAAGCTACGCGCCTACCACGCCCATTCCTATTCCACTTAGAGGAAAAGGAGAGCGGTTCAAAGGTTTAAAGAATTTATTGTGCTCCCGCAAAAGCTGACCGGATGGAAGGAGGCGCCCGGCAGTCACGCGCCCCGAGCGACTGTTCCCCTCGCACCCAAAGGCGGGGGCGGGTGGGGAGCTGGAAAGGGCGGCGCGGAGGCAGTGGCGCCGGCCAGGATGGGGGGGCCGGGGTGCTGCCTCCGCCATTGGCGTCTAGCGGCTGGTAACCATGGCAACGGCCGTTGAAGGCGAGAGCCAATAGGGGCTTTGCCCGGGCTGTTTCAAAAATCTAAAGCAAAGGACAAAAAACGCTACAACAGCGGGGGATGGGAGGGATGAAGAGGGGATGGAGCGGCCCGAGCCCCTCCCTGCGGCTCAGAACAGGCGCCGCGGCCCTGGCCGGGTTAAACGCACAACACCTCCAGACGGTTGGAGTAGAAAAACCGAACCGCAGAGAGACCCAGCTTGCTGGCGGTGATGGGATCTTCGTCGCCCCGCCTCACCGGAGTTCATCCTCCCGCCCCGCATCTGACCCCATTCCCACCCACTGTAGTCCAGATTGCAGTCCACAGATGGGACCCAGAGTGCGCACCTCTCGTCACCCAGTAAGGCTGCCACCGGGATGGTGGTGCTGGTGGCAGCTGGGTCAGCGGCTGGGGCGGAATCGGCAGCGGTGGAGGTGGTGGCGGCAGCTACCTAGAGATCTGAAACCTCGGGGCCTAAGGAGAGGAAGGCGGACACGCTGGCCCCGGTCTCCCATCAGTCCTCCTCTCCCCTCCCTGCGTCTGGGAGCCCAGCTTCCGGGAGTTGAAGCCGGCTACCAAGTGCGCATGCGCGGGAAAGAGAGCCTCTGGCCTCGCCAAGACCGCTGTGGTTGCTTAGCACCGTGGTTGCCAGGTTCTGAGCGAGCCGGAGCGTTCTCTGGTGGTGGACAGATGCCGGCACAGGCTGTTTCTGCTGCTTTAGTGGCAGGCTGTTGCCTGTTTTCTCCAGTGGGTCCTTCAGAAGTGAGGGAGAAGGGAAGAAAGTGTGGATAGATTTTTGGTGTGAAGCTGCGGTGCAGGCCATCTTCAGTCTGTGTCAAAATGACCTTGCAACCCAACACCTCAAGACTGAAGATGCCAGCTGGACAGATCCTCAATAGGAAAAGGTAAAGTGGTACCTCACGCTCACATTTCACAGCTGCATTTATTAGAGATTAGGGGAATAATTAACGACCACGGTCCTTGCCTCCCTCTGCACATGGATAACATCAGGGTCTCTGAACTTGTTTGATGTATAACCAAGAAATTCTTGCTTATGTTACATTCAATGTATAATCTAGAGAAAAGCCCAGATGTACTCTCCCCTTTTTTTTTTGAAATCTTGTAAGTTTTTCTTTTTTCCTTTTCCCTGCATGTACACCGTTTTGTTAAAGAGCAAGTACACTTAAATTCACACACCTCACAGAGGTTCCATCAGAGCACTCCGTTGAACTATTTTCCAAGGATTTGAAGACCTCATGCTAATTGTTGAATAAACTCCATCACTAATATCACTGCGACTATTTATTTCAGTCGATAAAAGTGAAAAGAAAGAGGGCCGGCCCAGTGGCGCAGCGGTTAAGTTCGCACCTTCTGCTTCTCCGTGGCCCGGGGTTCGCTGGCCTGGATCCCGGGTGTAGACATGGCACCGCTTGGCATGCCATGCTGTGGTAGGCGTCCCACATATAAAGTAGAGGAAGATGGGCACGCATATTAGCTCAGGGACAGTCTTCCTCAGCAAAAAGAGGAAGATTGGCAGTAGTTAGCTCAGGGCTAATCTTCCTCAAAAAAAAAAAAGTAAAGAAAGATGGATAGATAGATGAATGGGTGGTTGAGGCTCCCAAGAGTGGGGGATGGCCAGTCAGGGGCCTGGCTGACTCAGTAGGATCAGGAGACGAGCTTGGGTATCGCTTCCTCACATCAGCCTTGATGGTATGCCTGGGACTGTCTGCAGAAGGGTCTGTTGAGTGACCCCAAGAAGGGACTACCTGTGTGCTTCTGGGTGGCTTTGTTCACTCAAGGGCTTTGGCAACTGGAGCCGCAGCCCAAGCCCGTGGAGCTGCCGGTCTGAGTGCAGGGGTGAGGCTTGCCCTCTGGGCCTAGGCACCCTGCAGTCCCCATTCCTTCCAGTCACCTTGTTGCTGAGTTGCTATGTTTCACTGCGTGGCTGAGTGTGAACTGTTTTTCTTCCTTGAAGTCTCTTCTGGGTTTTCTTGAGGTGCACCTGGCTTGCTGATGGCTTCAGACTGGCAGCTGTAGGACGCCCAAGTCCATCCTGAGAGGCACCTTTTCAAACATAAGGACACGAGAGGACCTGATCAGGAACTCATTTTACAGTTGGAGGAAAAAGGCCAAAAGAAGTCAGAGAAGGTCCTCAGGACTCTAGTATGGCCACCCTACCACTACCCTTCCCCCAATGCTCCAATCATCCCTAAGCCTGCTCCCATGATCAAGAAGAGGAGAGTCGCTTCGGGACTGACTGCAGGACCGACTCCCCTGCAGACTTGATGGTCTACTCGCCCCTGACCCATGGCCAGTTGAGCGGTGTGTTTTGGCCTACCAGCACTTCATCTTCTGGCTTCCACTCTTTTCCCTGGGAAGTCCGACGCTGGGGGCTGGGTGCGGTGTTGGCCTCGCGGGGGTGGGAGTTCTTCGGTACCAGGGTTTTTCCTCGGAAAGCCCTTTCTCTCTCTCTCTCTCTTTTTTTGCTTTGTCGACCCTGTCTCCAACCTTCTCAGACTTTGGGTGGGCACTCTGCATGTTTCCTCTTGGGTCCTGGATAGGATATTCTCCATCGTGACCCCTCTGGGGGTTCTTCTTGCGGTCCAAAGCCTGGCTGGGGTCATCGTGGTCAGTCTGGGGATCTCTAGAGTCTGCCTCAGAAACACTCTCTGCATCTAGTCTTGCCGCCTCCCAAGGCCGCAGGTGTGCGATGCGATCTTTCTGTTCCCTGTGTTTGCGTTGGCTCTTCACTCTCTCGCGTGATCCAGTGCTCCTCCGCTTGGCTGTACTCGTTCGATCCCCGTGGGTTCACTTTTCCTTCCGCGGCGCCTCTCCTGTTCCTCAACCCTTCTGCTCAGCCCGTGGCTTTTGTTCTGCTTCTGTCACGGACCCTCCTCTTTTCCAATTCCAATTGGCTTGGTTTGGTTTTTCAACTCAGAAGAGAGACTGACCTGTCAAGACCGAGCACTTCCCTTCCGAGTCTCGCCCCGGTGTCTTTCCCGGACGCTCGTCCCTCCCCCTGCACCCCTCCAGGAGCCTGTCTTTCGGCATCATTCACGTCAAGGACAACGCGCCGCTTTTCCCTCCGACAACTTTGGGTGGGTGTCCCGGGAGGTGGGGTGCTGCCCTCGCCACCACTTGGAACACGATGGGAGGGGCCCGAGCCCCCGAAAGGCCTGGAGAAGACCCTTCCTCACCATCACACGAGCCTAGAAGAGACTGCTTCTCCAAAGGGGATCCTCTGAGGGCGGCTAGAGCCCTTTCAGGGTGATCGCCACCGTGGAGGGGACAGAGGCCTGATAGGAGAATGCCCATCCGTGGCCCAAGCGCCCACCGAGGGTCTATGCCTGGTCTAGGTCTCCATGGCCAGGTCTTCGACGGCCATGCCCAGGTACCACCTGAGGGCAGGTGGTGCTTTTCAGGAGGGGCGACAGGCTGGGCGGGGTGGCTTTCGACACCTTCCTGGAAGGCCCTAGGAGAGGTAGGGACCCGTGGCTGTGACCCCAGGGCATAGGCCTCCTCTGCCCACGTCTAGGGGAGTCCCTGGTCCCTGGGTCGGTTGATGTTGTGGTTGACCTGACCGTCCCTTGGAGCGGGACTCGGGGGATCTTCAGGCCCCCCCCCCCCACACCGCATCTCACCCCTCCCTACCCCCCATCTGACCCCACAGCCACCCACTACGATCCCGATTTGGGTCCACAGAGGGGCCCGGCGTGCCCGGGTCTCGACACCCGGGAAGGCTGCCACCAGGGTGGCGGTGATGGTGGCAGTTGGGGCAGAGGCCGGGGCGGCGGGTGGCAGTGGTGGGGGTCACGGCGGCGGTGGAGGCAGCCGCCCAGAGATCGGCGATCTCCGGGACCTTAGGAGGGGATGGGGGAGGTGCCCTGCACGCCTTCCCCTCTCCCTTCCTTCCTTCTCTCCCCAGGCCCGGCCACCCACCCCCTCCGGGACCCCAGCTTCCTTGTGTGGAAGACCGACAATCCCCTACGCATGTGCTGGCCACTGGCCCTCTCTCGCCTTGCAGTGCCGGCTCCCTTTGCTAAGGGCCTTGACCCCGAGGTTCTGAGGCATTGAATTCACCCTCGGGTGGTGGCTCTGTGCAGGGACCGCCTGTTGCTGCTGCCCTCCTGAGTCTGCTGTCTTATGTTTTCCCTTGGTTACTTCCTCTACTTTTCAATGAAGAACATTGTTTGTAATGTAACATCTGGGTAATAGTCCTCTATTTTGTATGTGGGACACTGCCACAGCATGGCTCTTCGAGTGGTGTGTTGGTGTGTGCCTGTGTTCTAAGCTCACCAACCCTGGGCCGCCAAAATGGATCATACGATCTTAATTACTATATCACTGGGCTGCCCCCCTCCTTGCTTTTTACCTTCCTTTCATCTGTCCAATTATCTGAAGGTCTCACTGGGAATCATAGGCCACAGCCACCTCACTAAAGCACCTGCCACATCCTGTGCCTGCACCTATGCTCCGCCAGAGGGCACTCCTCCTTCCTCATAGCCTCCTGGTTATGTTACTTAGCAATGGTGGTGGTCCTTGTGAGACGAGAGGGCCTCTAGCCTGCACATGTACCATTGGACTTGGCTTCAACTTCAGGAAGATGGGCTCCTGGAAAGGAGAGTGGGTGCAGAATTGAGAGTTGAGGGGAGGTGACGAGTGCCTTCCAGTAATCAGAAAGCACCCCCCACCCAGTCACCCCACATCCAAAACCACCACCTTTCCAGGTAGTATCTCTGCATGACCAGAGAGGACCTCACTGTGGAGATACATCTCAGGCCTAGAGTGTTGGTGGGCACTTGGTTCCCTGGACAGGCTGTTGTCACCTCCACAGTGGGGACAATCTTGAAAGGGCTCTAGCCATTCTCAAAGGAGGCAGGTTGATGAAGCATTCTTCCTGGCCCCTGTGATTGTCAGTAACAGTTTCCTCAAAGGCCGTCCAGGCTCTGTCCCCTCCCACTCTATATTCCAAGTTCTGGTGACAGCAGCACCCCACCTCCAGGGACGTCCACCAAAAGTCATCACACCCCAAACGGCAAAGTGGTGGCCTTTTATTTGATGTGGATTGTGCCAAAAGACAGGTTCGTGGATAGGTATAGGGGAGGTTCAAACATCAGTTCAGCCATAGGTAAAAGACACAGAAGGGAAATACTTAGTCTGGGCAGGGTAGGAAATCTCTTTTCTGGGTTTAAAAACCAAGTGAACAAAGGAAATGATAAAAAGGTATCCCTGTGACTTACAAAGAATGGAAGCCATGACCTGTGCAGAAAGGTTGCTGTCAAAACAACAGTTCGTAAAGAGTGGTCTGGGAATTCCTAGGGGTCCCTAAGGTGTAAGTTATTTTTATAAGAATTCCAAGACTTTATTTTCCTTTTTGATTCTCATTCTCTCATGAGTGTAGAGTTTTCCAGTGTACACCACATATGACATTGCTATAGACTGACTCCAGAATCAAGGATGAGAACCCAGGTGTCTTTAATTAAACCATCAAAGCTATTTGCAAAACTGTATAACGATGCCACTCTTGAAGTATGCTTGTTTTTGAAAATAATCACTTTTCATAAAATCTTATTTATGTTAACATGTAATGAGTTTGTTTTTAAATGAATTAAAAAATATATTTTTAAAATTTCACTTTGAGAACTGCTGTTGCAAAATGCCCCGGTGTCTTAGCTCTGGTTCCCTGGGAAACAGAATCTGAGATGGAAATTTATGAGTTTTATTAGGAAGAGCTCTTGGGAATATTATCCTAAAGGGAATGAGGAAACAGAATTGGGTGAAGTTGAATTGTGAGGTAGTTGTAATCCCTTGGGGAGCTCTAAAACTGGGGTGGTTCTCAGACTTCTAAATGGAGGCACAGGGAGCCAGGTCACCCTCAGGCAGGCAGTGTAACCTTGCACAATGCAGCTCCCTTCATCCAAGAGCAATTCCTACACAGGAACTTAGCTGTGAGTTGTCAGCAATCAAAATCCTTAGCAGTTGGCAGCACAAGTGCTTCAGTCCTGAGGGAGAATCTTGACAATTCTGAGGCACAGCTTACACTCGAGAGTTCCCATAGTGATCAGGCTGAAATGACTCATGGCAGGACTATGGCTGAGATCACACTCTTGACTTATTCCTCTTTCCTGTCCTGCCTCCTCTATGCCCTTACCCTTCTTATTGGGAGCACTTATTTAATAAATTACTTGCATAGGAATCCTCATCTCTAGTCGACTTCTGGGAAACACAAGCTTAAAGAACATCCACAATAGATCTCAATTCCATCCCCCAATCTTTACCCCAAAATGTTTCTCCCTAGTCTGCTGCTTTTTTAGCAAATGGTTGACCAGCTAGTTCCTCTCCATAAAAATGTAGGAGTTATTCTTTATTTCTCTCTTCCTCATCTTTCATATCAGCAAACTTCAAATGAAGTTTGAAATCTAGAATGGAATTCTCCAGGCAGCAGTTCATGTGTATCCAGTACAGAGGCATTTATCATGATTTGATTAATGATTTTTTTCAGATGTTATCTCAGTCGCTTACTACCTTATTTCTACTCCTTAAGATAAGAAAAAAAATTAACTTACAGAGACCAGATCATCTTCTTGCTGACAGGTGATCAGTAACACACCCTTCCTAAAGTTGAGATTCAGGTTTACTCTGAGGCATTTATCTCACACAATAAGCACAGTCACTTGTACTTGGAAAGGCCAAAAGAGTCGACTAAGGTGGTCTTCATTGACCATAAGTGAAATTGAAATTTTTTCTGTTGACTCCAAAGCTATGTAAAGAAACGGGCAAAGGAATTAAATGAAGTATGAGCCAAATAAACACAAAAAAATAAATCAGAGAGAAAAATGAGTTTAGACAAAAAAGTCTTGCAAATAAAATTATTTACACAGGTTTTCTTACGTAAGTAATAACATGAACTTTGAAAACGATTTTTAAAAAGAAATCTACAAAAATTAGGTGTGCTGGCAAAACTAGACTTCACACAAAATGTATTAAGGAAGAGACTATAAAATGACAATACTCATTTAGACATTTAAGTCTTAGTAAATTGTTTTTTTCATAAGAATCAGTCCCTGCTATTTACAATTGTAAGTCACTGTTGATCTGCAGAAACAGCTAATAAAACTCAAAATTGGTAGTCATGCTTGTATTTCACAACTCTAGTTTAGAGAAAGATTTAGTTTTGTGAAATCAGCTTCAAAAAAATATGGTTGACAGTCAAACATTCAACACCAAAGTTCCCTTTTGATCACAATCCCCAGTCCTGATCTCCTTTTTTAAAAGGCACTAATAGGGGCCAGCCCTGTGGCTGAGTGGTTAAAGTTCCATGTGCTCCGCTTTGGCAGCCTGGAGTTCAGGGGTTCAGATCCCGGGTGCAGACCTACTCCACTCATCAGCCATGCTGTGGAGGCATCCCACATACAAAGTAGAGGAAGATTGGCAGAGATATTAGCTCAGGGCTAATCTTCCTCAAGAAAAAAAAAAGGCACTAATAGTTTTCTATATATCAAGAATATATCATGGCATAATAAAAAATTACCTTATGTAACAGTTGGTTCATGTGTTGTTAGAATGAGATCCTTTTAGAGGAACTCTGTTATTACTGCTCTGGGTCTGAGACCACTGCTTCCAACTAAAACTAGACAGGTTGTGTAAGTCCAGGGTTGTGGAAGGAATAAAATGATCTGTAGGTTAAGAGTGAAGCAATTTTACACAATTGCTTATGACCACCTCAAGAAAATAAAAGGCTTTCTCATTTCAAAATATTGTAATAATTAATAATGATGTTAACACTTATGCTGGTTGAATGGAAACCTGCAAGGCAAGAAAACTAATTTCACAGAGTCAATTTCTCAAGAAAATATTCTGTCCACAACGACTCTAAACGTATTACTAATTAGTTAGCTATGAGTCCAACAAATCCATTGTCAAATAATACAAGACACACTGAGATAGTAGGGATCATTAGTAGACTATGATGCCGTAAAATAGTAAATAAAATCACATTTGATTTGTCACAGTGCCATCTGACTTTCAAACTTTTAATAATTACATATTTACTTGAATCTAAGACATAATTGGTTGAAAGATGACTCATTTTAATACTAAAATGTAAAAAAAAAGGATAAGATTGATAAAACATGATAATTTAATTTTATATTGTAAATAGAACTATCACTTTTATTTACTAATTTTCTGAAAATGTTTTTGATAAAATAGTTCAGCATCTGATAGGGCATATGAACCCATTATAATGTTTTTTTCTATGGGCATAGGCTTCCCCTAGCCTATAAATTCTGAGAAATAACTACAAAAACACTATTAAGACAAGACATCCATATTACCATTGCGTATCATTAAGTTTTAAGATTTATTTTACACGCTACTAATCTTTTTTTTAAGGCATAAAAATTACAAGTAAAGCTAAAAACCCCCTTTGATCAACACCCTCAATCCTAATCTCCTGCCAGAAACACCACTAACAAATAATTTGGTATGTTTCCTCCTAGTTCATTTTAAATAGTTTACATACATATCTCAATAATAAAAACATAGTTCTGTTCTTTATGAATGATTTCATTCCAATTTACATGAATGTCATTACACAATACGTTTCATCCGGATCTTGATTTTTTTCATTCAACATTGTTTTAGATAACTACCCACGTACAAAAGACAGATTTAATCCATTGCTTTTAACTGTGTATATTGTTCCATTACTTGAATACATCACATTTTATTCATCCATTACCCCATTGATATTTATGTTGTTTTCAATTAAAATATATATATTTCTTATGCATACCTGTGAGTTTCTTCAGGATGTATATCCATTAAGTGAAACTGCAGAGTCCTTTTGTCTTTTAAGAAATGCTTCCCTGCCTCAAAGTCATAGACAGCATCCTGTACTTCTTTCCAAGAATTTCAGAGCTTGGCTTTTACAAGTTCAAATCCTTCGGAATTCTGTTTCTTTATATGTTGTAAGGTTGTATGTAATTTTATTTTCCCCAATATGGAGAGTCAAATACTCCAATTTTTACAGAGTAGGCTGTCATTTCCCTACTGATTCATGATGTCATGTCTAATATACAGCACGTTCACATATATTCATTGGCTTATTTCTAGGCATTTTGTTCTGTAAAATCTGTTTACTTACCTATTCGTGCACTAACCACACACAGTATTTAATGACCATAACTTTATAACATGTGTAGTATATGGTAGAAGGTGTGTCCTCTCTGTTCTTTTTCAAAATAGTCTCGGCAATCCATAGACTTCTATTTCACACAAATTTTAGAATCATTTTGTAAAGATCCTATAAAATTCTTGTTAGATGTTTGGAACTATATTAAGTCTATAGATTAATTTTGGGATAACTGATATTTTTATGATAGAGTTTTTACATCTACATAAATGATATTTCTCTCCACTTATTCAAGTCTTAGGCCCTCTAATAAAGCTTCAGAATTTTTCCATAAAGATCTTGTTCATTTTTTTGAGTTTATGCCAAGATATTTCAAAAGTTAAGTAAAGCATGGGTTGAACTTAAGACAAGGCCTTCCCTCATTTAGTACTCTCGGCGTTTCTCACCTGTATGACCTCTCTTATGTATAGAAAGAGATGCTCTTTGAGAGAAGGCTTTCCCACATTCATTACATTCAAAGGGTTTCTCACCAGTATGACTTCTCATATGTATAATAAGTAACGAGCACTGAGAGAAGGCTTTTCCACATTTATTACATTCATATGGTTTCTCCCCTGTATGACTTCTCACATGAAGAGTAAGGGATGAGATTCGAGAGAAGGCCTTACCACATTCATTACATTTAAATGGTTTCTCTCCAGTATGAATTTTTTCATGCTCAAGGAGATTTTGTCTCTGACAGAAAGCTTTTCCACACTGATTACAATGATAAGGTTTCTCTCCAGTGTGAATTTTCTCATGCTCAGTGAGATTCGATTTCTGACTAAAGGCTTTCCCACATACTGTACATGCATAGGGTTTCTCCCCAGTATGAATTCTCTGGTGTCGAATGAGGTTTGACATCTGAATAAAAGCTTTCCCACATTCATTACATTCATAAGGTTTTTCTCCAGTATGAATTTTCTGATGTGTAATGAGATTTTCTTTCCGGCTGAAGGCTTTCCCACATTCGTTACATTCATAGGGTTTCTCAGATGTATGATTTCTCATATGTACAGTAAGGGATGAACTTTGAGAGAATGCTTTCCCACATTCACTACATATGTAGGGTTTCTCACCTGTATGACTTCTCATATGTATAATAAACACTGAACATTGAGAGAAGGCTTTTCCACATTTATTACATTTATAAGGTTTCTCTCCTGTGTGACTTCTCATGTGTAGAGTAACAGATGACATTCGCGAAAAAGCTCTACCACATTCATTGCATGCATAAGGTTTCTCCCCAGTATGAATTTTCTCATGCTCAATAAGATTCTGCTTTTGGCTGAAGGATTTTCTACATTCCTTACATTCATAGGGTTTTTCTCCAGTATGAATTCTCTCATGTTCAATGAGATTTGACTTCTGACTGAAGGCTTTCCAACAATCTTTACATGCATACGGCTTCTCCCCAGTATGAATTCTCTGGTGTCTAATAAGGTTTGACATCTGAATGAAAGCTTTTCCACATTCATCACACTTATATGGTTTTTCCCCAGTATGAATTTTTTGATGTGTAATAAGATTTTCCTTTCTGCTGAAGGCTTTTCCACAGTCCTTACATTCATACGGTTTCTCTCCAGCATGAATTCTCTCATGCCTGATGAGGTCAAATTTATGGCTGAAATCTTGTCCACACTGATTACACTTAAAGGGGGTTACGACATGGGATGAACAATGGTAAAATGGTTTCCCATACTTATTACATTCATAATTTTTCTCTGTTACACAGGCCTTCTCATAATTAAGTAAGTCTAAATTATGTTCCAAACCCTTATCAAGTGAGTCACATTCACAGAAGCTTTGTCTTGAAGTAACAATGTCTGAGCTCAGAGGAAATATTTTTGTAACTTTTTTATATTCAATGACATTTTCCTTGACCAGAGTTTTCTTGGAGATGGATGTGACTTTCCTCACAAGTGTTTCCTGTTGCTTCTTGATGTGCTCATCAACTTCCCAAACTTCTAAAATGGAGGACCAAAAATTATTACTTTTGAATTTTCCTACTACTATACTATTAATAACATTTCAGAAATTTGCTAATGTGAGGTTGATCTTTGATGCTGGCTCTAGTCTCCCACTATGAAAGAAATCCAAGTGCAAATGTCCCCAGTTCCTAAGGTTAGAGAAGTTAACTCCTATAGAAAATATTATGGAGAAAAAACTGACATTTATAGGCCCAAAGTAGCTTTCACTGATTTTAAAAGTGTACTTATACAATGCAGAAATCAGTAAAATTAATAGAATAAGATGAAAGGGCGAATACATAAATGACTGGATAGGGAGTCAAACGACTAGAGGATAAAATTAACTTCTGTGACTTAATACAATGGATTGAATGTATATGTTTAATTTCTCCTCCTGCTTAAAATTCCATTAAAATGACAGTAAAAGAATAAAGGGTCAAACCTATAAGGACAAAGGAAATGGGAGTGTAAAAGAGCGTGAATAAGAGCTTTCAACAAAATACTGGAAGATAAAAGGACTATAGGGAACTGTTAACTGATAACAAAGCTAAGAATTCAAAGTACTATGAAGATGAAAATGTCAAGCAACAAAGAGATTTGGCCACAAAATACTGGACAAGCTCAAAAATTAGAGGATTCAGAAAATGAACCATAGAGGCTCTAGACTTAGGAACAAGTAAAGTAGATGCAGAGGAAAGGCCTTATACTAAAAAATGAGAGATTATATGAACATTTATATATTGATTAGTGAGCCCTCGAATCAGTTTCTGTTCCTTAATCTCATGAATACGGGCATGTACCTGCAGGTAGGATATGGGAAGATTAAAAATAAAAGTCCTATAGAACTGGCATCTGGGATTCCACAAAAAACTCCTGGGTTCTAATTCAACCATTCTACAGTACATCTCCTACTCAAAACAAGCATTAAAAATTGTGAGCTACAAGATTTTCAGAATTTCCCTTTTATCTTTTCATGCATCAAAATGAGGTAAACTAGAAGAGTGACATCAGCATCATGGTGGAGTGAACTTGCCCAGGACTTTCTCCCCTTCAACATATAAGAAAAAGGGACAACAATACTCCAACAAAACATATCCTAACAACACAAAAACCTCAGCGAGGCACGAAGCCACATGATGGCGGGTGCAGAGGCTGTAGCCCTCCTTCGGAGGAGCTGGAACAGTGTTTAAGAGAGAACTTCGCTCCCTCCCCTAAAGACTGTGGTGGCTGGCGCTGGCAGCTCTGTGAGGGAAGGAGTGGAGGAGGGATTGTGCGTTTGCAGGATCAGCCAGGACTTCCTAGGGCCCTTGCAGCCTAGAGGGAAGCCCTCTAATGGGGGAAAGCTTTCATGCAGGGTGACCTCATCAAACCAAGACCCCCAGAGACCAGATAGGGAGAGGTGATCCAGAAACCTGGGACTGCACCCAGGAGAAGGCATGCTCCCTTGACCCACACAGGGCCGCACCATCTCAGCTGAAGGCAGAGGGCTCAGAATATGCGGCTCTCGACCCCCACCCAGTGGTGACAGGCTATAATTATGACCGAATAATATCACAATGGGAAAGTCCCGGCCTTCCAACATCAGACACTACATTAAATCTCCAGTCCAGAGAGAAAATGACAAGCACCCAGAACTCAGTCCTGAGGATACAGAAAAATGTAAGCTAAACAACAATGAATTCAAAATAGCTATCATCAAAAAACTCAGTGAGGTAAAAGAGAATATAGAGAAACAATTCAATGAGTTCAGGAGCTACTTCACAAAAGAGATTGAAACTATAAAGAAGAATCAATCAGAAATATTACAGATGAAAGACACAATGAGATAAAACAAAATACAGATTCCCTGAATGCTCGTGTGGACACCATAAAGGAGTGAATCAGCATAATCGAAGACAGACATGTTGAAATGCTCCAGAGAGAGGAGAGAGAGCTAAGACTAAAAAGAAATGAAGACAGTCTCTGAGAAATATCTGACTCAATGAGGAAATGCAACATAAGAATTATAGGTGTTCAAGAAGGTGAAGAGAAGGAGAGTGGAACAGAAAGCTTGTTCAAAGAAATAAAAGCAGAGAACTTCCCAAATCTAGGGAATGAGAGGGAAATATGTGTGGAGGAAGCTTCCAGATCTCCTAGATTTGTCCACGTAAGAAGACCTACTGCAAGGCATATAGTAGTAAAAATGGCAAAAATGAATGCCAAAGAAAGAATACTCAGGGCAGCAAGGCAGAAGAAAATAACCTACAAAGGAACCCCATCAGGCTTTCAGCAGATTTCTCTGCAGAAACCTTACAAGCTAGGAGAGAATGGAATGACATATTCAAAACTTTAAAAGATAAAAATCTTCAGCCAAGAATACTCTATGCAGCAAAAACATCCTTCAGATATGAGGGAGAAATTAAATCTTTTCCAGACAAACAAAAGCTAAGGGACTTCATAGCCACAAGACTCCCCCACCTACAAGAAATCCTCAAGAAAGGCCTCATACCTGAAAAAATAAAAAAAGGGAGAAAGGGGTCACAAAACACAGAGTAAGGAGAATCAGAATAGGATAGCAACTATTCAACTATAGCATTAGGCTAAAGGGAAGGAAAACACCAAAAACAAAGACAATTTTGTCACTTTAACCACAAACTCACAAAGCAAGTTGGAATAAGATATGAGAACAATAACTTAGGAGGGAAGGAGGAAAGGGACTGAATCAATTTAGACTAAGGAAATAAGAGGCCATCAGAAAATGGACTATGTTATACACGAGAGTTGGAATACAAACTTCAGGGTAGCCACTAAACTAAAAAGCAGAACAGAGACACAAAAAATAAATAAGGAAAAAGCAAAGAAACACATCATAAAAAACTACATAATTCAATGGGCAGACCAAAACACACAGGACGAAAAACAAAGGAAATGTAGGACAACCGGAAAATGAGTGATATAATGACAGCATTAAGCCCTCATACATCAATAACCACTCTCAATGTAAATGGATTGAATTCTCCAGTGAAAAGACACAGAGTGGTGAGATGGATTAAAGAGAAGATCCACCAATTTGCTGCCTCCAGGAAAAACATCTCAGCTCCAATGACAAATACAGGCTCAGAGTGAAGGAGGGAAGACGATACTCCAAGCTAATGGCAAACAAAAGAAAGCAGGTGTCACAATCCTTATATCAGATAAAGTAGACTTCAAGATAAGGCAGGTAAGGAGAGACACAGAGGGACATTATATAATGATCAAAGGGACACTCTATCAAGAAGAAACAACGCTTATAAATATCTATGCACCCAACACAGGAGCACCAAAGTTCACAAAGCAACTATTAACAAACCTAAAAGAAGCTATTAATAACAACACAATAATAGTAGGGGACCTCAACACCCCAATCACATCCTTGGACAGATCATCCAGACAGAAAATCAACAAGGAAACAGTGGAATTAAACGAAAACCTAAAACAGTTGGACTTAATCATCATATATAGAACCTCCATCCAAAAACAGCAGAAGACAGATTCTTCTCAAGTGCACATAGAACATTCTCAAGGATAGACCATATGTTGGCAAACAAGGCAAGCCTCTATAAATTTTAAAAAATTGAAATAATAACAAGCATCTTCTCCAATCATAATGCTGTAAAGCTAGAAATTAATTACAAGAAAAAAGGTGAGAAAGGGACAAAGATGTGGAGACTAAACAATATGCTATTGAACAAGCAATGGATCACTGAAGAAATTAAAGGAAAAATCAAAAAATATCTGGAGACAAATGAAAATGATAACATGCCATACCAACTCATATGGGATACAGCAAAAGCTGTATTAAGAGAGAAATTCATTGCAATATAGGCACGCCTTAACAAACAAGAAAAATTCCAAATAAGCAATCTCAGATTACACCTAACTGAATTAGAAAAAGAACAAACAAAGCCCAAAGTCAGCCGGAGAGAAATAATAAAAATCAGAGCAGAAATAAATGCTATTAAAACAAAACAGGCAGTAGAAAGGATCAATGAAACAAAGAGCTGGTTCTTTGAGAAGAGAAATAAAATTGACAAACCCCTAGCCAGACTTACAGAGAAAAAAAGAGAGAAAGCTCAAATAAAGAAAATCAGAAATGAAAGAGCAGAAATAACAACAGACTCCACAGAAATACAACAGAGTGTAAGAGAACACTATAAAAAACTATATACCAACAAAATGGATAACCTAGAGGAAATGGATAAATTCTTAGACTCTTACAACCTCCCAAAGCTGAGTCAAGAAGAAACAGACAATCTGAATAGACCAATCACAAGGAAAGAGATTGAAACAGGAATCAAAAGCATCCCAAAGAATAAAACCTCAGGACCAGACGGCTTTCCTGGGAAATTCTACCAAACTTTCAGAGAGGATTTAATACCTATCCTTCTCAAGCTATTCCAAAAAATTAGGGACGATGGGACACTTCCTAACACATTCTATGAGGCCAACATCACTCTGATACAAAAGCCTGACAAGGACAACACAAAAAAGGAGAACTACAGGCCAATATTGCTGATGAACATAGATGCAAAAATTCTCAACAAAATTTTGGCAACCTGAATTCTGCGATACATCAAAAGGATCATACATCATGATCAAGTGGGATTCATACCAGGGACACAGGGATGGTTCAACATCTGCAAATCAATCAACATGATACACCACATCAACAAACTGAGGAATAAAAACCACATGATCATCTCAATAGATGCAGAGAAAGCATTTGACAAAATCCAACAGCCATTTATGAGAAAAACTCTTAACAAAATGGGGAGAGAAGGAAATTACCTCAACAGAATAAAGGCCATATATGACAGACCCACAGCCAACATGAGAGTCAATGGCAAAAGCTGAGCGCCATCCCCCGGAGAACAGGAACAAAACAAGGATACCCACTCTGACCACTCTTATTCAAAATAGTACTGGAGGTTTTGGCCAGAGCAATTAGGCAAGAGAAAGGAATAAAAGGAATCCAAATAGGGAGTGAAGAAGTGAAACTCTTGCTGTTTGTAGACGACATGATCTTATGGATAGAAAATCCAAAAAAATCCAGCAGAAAACTAATAGAAATAATTAACAACTACAGTAAAGTTGCAGGGTACAGAGTCAACTTACAAAAATCAGTTGCTTTCCTATACTCCAATAATGAAGTTAGAGATCTCAAGAATACAATTCCATGTGGCTGGCCCTGTGGCCGAGTGGTTAAGTTTGCACACTCTGCTTCGGCAGCTCAGAGTTTCGTTCAAATCCTGGGAGCAGACATGGCACCGTTCATCAAGCCATGCTGAGGTGGCATCCCACGTGCAATAACTGGAAGGACCCACAACTGAAAATACACAACTATGTACCAGGGGGCTTTGAGGAGAAAAAGGAAAAAAAAAATCTAAAAAAACCCAATCCATTTGCAATTGCAACTAAAAGAATATAGTGCCTAGGAATAAATTTAACCAAGGAGGTGAAGGACTTATACAATGAAAACTATAAGACATTCCTGAGAGAAAATGACAATCACTTAAAGAGATGGAAAGAGATTCCTTGCTCATGGAGTGGAAGAACAGACAGAGTTAAAATATCCATACTACCCAAAGCAATCTACAGATTCAATGCAATCCCTATCAGAATCCCAATGACATTCTTGAGGGAAATAGAACAAAGAATACTAAAATTCATATGGGGCAATCAAAGACCCTGAATTGCTAAGGCAATCCTGAGAAAAAAGAACAAAGCTGGAGGTATTACAATCCCTGACTTCAAAATGTCCTACAAAGCCATAGTGACCAAAACAGCATGGCAATGGTACAAAAACAGGCACACAGATCAATGGACAGAACTGAAAGCCCAGAAATAAAACCACACATTTATGGACAGCTATTCTTTGATGAAGGTGGTATGAACATACCTGGAGAAAGGACAGTCCCCTCAATAAATGGTGTTGGGAAAACTGGAAAGCCACACGCAAAAGAATGAAGGTAGATCATTATCTCACACCATACACAAAAATAAACTCAAAATGGATCAAAGACTTGAAGGTACGTCCTGAAACTATAAAACTCCTGAAAGATAATATTGGTAGTACACTCTTTGACATCGAACTAAACAGGATCTTTTCAAATACCATGTCCTCTCTGACGAGGGAAACAAAAGAAAAAATAAACAAGTAGGACTTCATCAGACTAAAGAGCTTCTGCAAGGCAAAAGAAACTAGGATCAGAAAAAGAGACAACCCACCAACTGGGAGAAAATATTTGTAAATCATATATCTGAGAAGGGGTTAATCTCCATAATACATAAGGAACTCACACAACTGAACAATAAGAAAGCAAACAACTTGATCAAAAATTGGGCAGAGGAGATGAACAGACATTTTTCCAAAGAAGATACAGATGGCCAATAAACACATGAAAAGATGTTCAACATCACTAATCATCAGGGAAATGCAAATCAAAACTACACTAAGATACCACCATATGCCTGTTAAAATGGCTATAATCACTAAGACTGAAAATAACAAATATTGGAGAGGGTTTGGAGAGAAGGGAACCGTCATACACTGCTGATGGGAATGCAAACTGGTGCAGCCACTATGGAAATCAGTATAGAGATTCCTCAAAAAAACTAAAAATAGAACTACCATATGATCCAGCTATGTCACTACTGGGTATCTACCCAAACCACCTGAAATCAACAATCCAAAGTAACACGCACCCCTATGTTCAATGCAGCACTAGTCACAATAGCCCTGGCATGGAAGCAATCCAAGTGTCCATTGACTGATGACTGGATAAAGAAGATGTGGTGTATATATACAATGAAATAGTACTCAGCCAGTAAAAAAGACAAATTCATCCCATTTGCAATAACATGGAAGGACCTAGAGGGAATTATGCTAAGAGAAATAAGCCAGTCTGAGAAAGACAAACACCAGATGATTTCACTCATATGTGGAATATAAACAAATACAAAGACAGAGAAAACAGTTCAGTGGTTACCGGGGGAAGGGGGGTAAGGGGTGGGCACAGGGGGCGAAGGGGAGCACTTACATGGTGACAGACAAGAAATAATGTACAACTAAAATCTTACATTGATGTAAACTATTATGAAAATTAAAAAAATGAGGTAAACTAATGACACTGATGGATTTCTTATTTAAACGAATATTTTGAGAGTCTTATTAAAGTTAAAAATATATAGAAAACAAAGCAAACAGAAAAATTGGGCAAGTAGTAACTGTAGGAATGACAAAAAGTTATATAAGGATATGTAATTAATAGTCATTTCTTGGCTCAGTAGTAATGATATACAGATTTTCCTTGACTTATGATGGTGTAACATCCCAATAAACCCATTCTAAGTTGAAAATATTGTAAGTTGAAAATGCATTTAATACATCTAACCTACCCAACATCATAGCTTAGCCTAGCCTACCCTAAACACTAATGTAATTGTGCTCAGGACAACTACATTAGCTTACACTTGGGCAAAATCATGTAAAGCAAAACCTATTTTACAATAAAGTGCTGAATATCTCATGTAATTTATTGAATACTGTACTAAAAGTGAAAAACAGAATGGCTGTACAGGTGCAGAATGGTTGTAAGTGTACTGGTTGTGAGCTGCGGCTCACTGCCGCTGCCCAGCATCAGGAGAGAGGATCATAATGCATATTGATAACCCGGGAAAAGATCAAAATTCAAAATTTGAAGTATGGTTTCTAAGGAACGTGTATCTCTTTCACATCATCATAAAGTCAAAAAGTCCTAAGCTAAAACATGCAAAAGTCTAGGACCATGTGTATCAACTATCAGAACTAAGTAAGCAGTGAAAACTGATTTAGCCAAAAATTGTGATATATCTATATTTAGAGAAAAATGAAAGGAGAAGCGGCACTGGTAGTATAACTTACACTAGTGGACTTACAGGTAGTCATTTTTCTTAATTTTTGAATGATTTTTATATTCTTTAAATATATACACACACACTCCTCCCATGCTTTTTTACAAAAAAGGTAGCATATTCTAAATGCTGTTCTGCACATTGATTATTTTTTTTTTTTTTGCTGAGGAAGATTCAGCCTGAGCTAACATGTTGCCAATCTTCTTTTTTTTGTAGGTGAGCTGCCACAACAGCATGGCCACTGACGGATGAGTGGTGTAGGTCCGCATCCAGGAACTGAACATGGGCTGCCCAATGCAGAGCATGCCAAAATTAACCACTAGGCCACCAGGGCTGGCCTGCACATTGACTTTTTTTTCACGTATATATTCTGAATGGAAGCATGATATCTCTGATTGGTTTTACAGTTTTGACACTGGAAGCATGTAAATATCTTACATAATGAAAAAAATTAAATCAAAAAAGGAGAAAAAAAGCCAGAACAACTCCTAAAAATGGAAAACAAATGGAGACAAGTAAATCTACATATCAAGTTAGGGCCATAATCACACAGAGAAGAATTACTTCAAATGGCTTTAAATGTAGTACTTTGAGTATATCCTAAAGGAGAAAAAAATACTTGCAGAGAAATCTTAAACTACATTCAATAGTCTTTTTGTTAGTAGTAATATTGGCATTATTGTTAATTTGGAACTAATATATATATAAAGAAACTTAGAGAAAGAAAGGGAGGAAGACAGATCAGTTTTGACCCCCAAGGGACATATAGCAAAGTCTGGAAGCTCTGGAGACATTTTTGATTGTCACAACTTGGGAAAGGGGGGATATAAGGGGATGGTACTACTAGCATCAATGAGTAGAGGCCAGGGATGCTGCTAAACATCCTACAGCGCACAGGACAGTCCCCCACAACAAAGAATTATCTGGCCCAAAAATGTCAGCAGTGCCAAGGTTGAGAAATATATGTAGATTAAACAAATAAACATTTTAACGCAATAAGAAGTCAAGATCTTCAGTATAAAAGATACAAATACAAAGCAAAAAAGGTAAGAAACAACCTTATATTCTTTAATTTTAATTGGATGTGTCAGTATAAACACATATTTTTAAAAAAAAATATATTTTCAAAAAAGTGCATTTGTCCTAATTCTGTCCACTTAAAACCTCTAGAAGCAATAATAACCCAGTACTAATGAGCAACCATAGTGCCTAGATTGTGGTCTCCAAATATCATTTCCTACTTAAGGAAGCAAGGGTTTTTTTTTGTTTTGTTTTGTTTTTTTAAGATTTTATTTTTTTCCTTTTGCTCCCCAAAGCCCCCTGGTACATAGTTGTATATTCTTCGTTGTGGGTCCTTCTAGTTGTGGCATGTGGGACGCTGCCTCAGCGTGGTTTGATGAGCAGTGCCATGTCCGCACCCAGGATTCGAACTGACAAAACACTGGGCCTCCTGCAGCGGAGCACGTGAACTTAACCACTCGGCCATGGGGCCAGTCCCAGGAAGCAAGGGTTTTTAAAGAAATAGCTATTTCCATGTCTGGAGCAGGAAGTTTGCAAAATTAGTCAAAGAATCCTCTGGCTAAAGAGACAATTTGAGCATTAAAATAAATGATATTTATTAATAATACATTTATATGCACTACATATTATTTATTTTGATGCTCAAATTATACAAATTTATAACAATTTAACTTGGCAAACTGGAGATTGCTAGGGCACCAATCATTATTCTAGAAGTTTTTGAAGGAAAAAAATGAAGTATTTCTCTTTCTTGGCCTATAAAAACTGTATTTCAGGGTAATCAAATAGTTGATGAAAGAGTTCCTTTTTTTTTTTCTGAGGAAGATTAGCCGTGAGCTAACATCTGCCACCAATCCTCCTCTTTTTACTGAGGAAGACTGGCCCTGAGCTAACATCTGTGTCCATCTTCTTCTACTTTATATGTGGGACACCTGCCACAGCATGGCTTGCCAAGCGGTGCCATGTCAGCACCCAGGATCTGAACTGGCGAACCCTGGGCTGCCGAAGCAGCACATGTGCACTTAACCGCTGTGCTACCGGGCTGGCCCCAAAGAGTTCTTCCTTACGGGAGAATTTCAGCTAAGAAAAGCAGAAGGAACCTTTAATAAAATAATGGATCCGGGCAAGGATCAACGATGGTTGCTAAATCCCTTAAGGGAAAGGTTGAAAAGAATCTTTAAAACAGTTGGATTCTGATGCACAACACATGAATCTAGCAATCAATATCAATATTTCTAAAAGTGGGACAAGACAACAGGATAAAAAGCGCTAAGATGTACATGGCACCATCTATGAAGAAAGAATTGAACTTGAATATAATAAAGCCAGATTATTGGAAAAATGGGATAAAGGAATATGTTAACACCATGAGGAAGCAAACTGCCAAATCCAGAATGTAGGACATTCTAGAACCAGGGTTGGCAAATAACAGCTGTAGCCTGTTTTGGTAGAGCCTTTGCACTAAGAATGTTTTTTAGATTTTTAAAGGGTTGTTAGAGAGGAAGAGAGAGAAAGAATATGTAACCAAGATTTTACATAGCCCACAAAGCCTAATTATTGACTGGCCCTTAAAAGAGAAAAACTGCTGACCCTTGTTCTAGAAGATAAACGATCTGGATTCTACGGAAATAAAACAGTGGGGAAAAAAGGAGTTCAGGGAGGAGGAGGAGGAACTCTATGACTTAAAACAGACCTGAGAGCTACATCAACCAAGTGCAATGTGTTGATCTGTATTTGGATCCTGATTCAAATCAACAACCATAAAAAGACATTCTGAAACAATCGAGGAAATATGAGCAGAGACTAAGTATAAGATGATAAGAAATTAGTATTAATGTTATTAGATGTGATAGCAATATTGTGGTTATTTTTTAAAATTTTATCTGTTAGAGATACATACAATAGTATTTAAAGTTGAAATGTAGAATAGTTCAGCAAAAAAAAACAAAACAAAACTGGAGGAGACAGATAAAACAAGTCTAGCAAAATGCTGATCATTGTTGAAGTTAAGTGATGAATACATGAGGATTCCTTATACTATTCTAATTTTGTGAATGCTTGAAAATGACTATAATAAAATAATTCTTTTTGAGGAAGACTAGCCCTGAGCTAACATCTGCTGCCAATCCTCCTCTTTTTGCTGAGGGAGACTGGCCCTGAGCGAACATCCATGCCCATCTTCCTTCACTTTATATGTGGGACCCTGCCACAGCTTGGCTTGCCAAGCGGTGCACAGGTGCACACCCGGGATCCGAACCAGTGAACCCTGGGCTGCCGAAGCAGAATGTGTGAACTTAGCCACTTTACCACCGGGCCGGCCCCTAAAAATTTTTTTTAAGTATAAGCATATTTGAGCCAGCCCTGATGGCCTAGTAGTTAAAGTTCTGTGTACTCTCAATGCTTTGGTGAGTTTGTTTGGTTTCCCGGTTGCAGAACCACGCTACCCATCTGTCAGTTGCCACACCATGCTGTGGTGGTGGCTCACATAGAAGATCTAGAAGGACTTACAACTAGGATATACTACCATGCACTGAGGCTTTGGGGAGGAAAACAAAAAAAAGAGGAAGACTGGCAACAGATGTTAGCTCAGGGAAAACCTTTCCCTTCAAAAAAAAAAAAAAGAATACCACATCCTCCATGAGCTTTAAAAAAATAAAGTATAAGCACATTTATTTAGAAATATGGAGGTCAATACCAAAAGAAACAGCTAAATAAGTTGAAAATAATTGCCTAAACAAGGTAAAATGTGAGGTCAGAATGGGGGCCTGCTATAAGCCTTGTATTCCATGGCTTTTTAAAACAAGTAGATCTATAACTTTGAGAAAAATTAAAACCGCATATTAAAAAGGAAAGAAATGATGTAAAAGAGAAATAAGAACAGTAGCATTAGGTTTAGAGAAGCAAATTATAACCCAACTTCTTATTACTTTTGCCTAGATTAACTGCCATATGATCCTGAGAAGTCTATCTCTTGTCAATTCTGCAGACCACAGGAAAATTAATTTTCTTTTCTTTTTTTTTGAGGAAGATTAGCCCTGAGCTAACTACTGCCAATCCTCCTCTTTTTCCAAGACTGGCCCTGAGCCAACATCTGCGCACATCTTCCTCTACTTTATATGTGGGACGCCCACCACAGCATGGCGTGACAAGTGGTGCCATATCCGCACCTGGGATCCAAACTGGCAACCCCAGGCCGCCAAGAAGTGGAATGTTCGAACTTAACTGCTGTGCCACCAGGCCGGCCCTGAAAATTAATTTTCATAACGTTGTAATTCCCCTATTTCTGCATAAAAACACTTGAAGCTTGGCCTGTCCAAACTAAACCCAACCCCAAATTGGTAATAACTATGGAGATAGCTCCAGCTTTCCACCTAACTGCAGTTCATTCTAATACGTGCTTAAAGAACATGGCGCACAAGCATCCAATGGAAATATCAGAAGGCAAACCATCTTTGTTCAAGATCTGATTCACTGCAGTGCTCTAAGAGCAGGTCCTATCATTTTATTCTATGTTCATTTCTAGACAATGAAATGGTCCTTACCACCAAATCCTCTTGTATTTTGCTTCTATTCGTTCTTCATGGCTGACATACTGTCACCCAAAATCATAACATTCTTTTCCACATTATTAGCTCTACACTGGTTTTCTGTACTTCTAGAGTTCCATCAACTGTGGGTAACTTAAAATGCAGATAATTGGACATTTTTTAAGCTTTATATTCAGTTATCTTATAAGCCCCTGCTTGTAACTGACCATTGTAACCTTGCTGCCACCAGGCACAAGGCAAAACTATAGCTTTAGTGATTAAAAAAGGTAAAAAATTAAACTAAATCACCAAGAAAATCTTAAAACTATAAAAGATGGCATGAAGGCTGGCAAAGTTCAGAACTCCCCGACTCTACACAGATAACCCATCCTCCATTTCACTAATCCCTTACAGGCCGCCTTCCTCCAGTCGGGCTACACTTCTAATTTTACCCCACAAACATGTCATACTGATTTTACTGTCCAAACTTTCGTTCTGTTTTTCTCACTTTCTGTAAGTCTTAAGAATCTACATGGGCCGGCCCAGTGGCACAGCGGTTAAGTTCACACGTTCCTCTTCTCGGCGGCCCGGGGTTCGCCAGTTCAGATCCTGGGTGCGGACACGGCATCGCTTGGCAAAAGCCATGCTGTGGTAGGCATCCCACATATAAAGTGGAGGAAGATAGGCATGGATGTTAGCTCAGGGCTGGTCTTCCTCAGCAAAAACAGGAGGATTGGCAGAAGCTCAGGGCTAATCTTCCTCAAAAACAAAAACAACAAACAAACAAACAAACAAAAGAATCTACAGATCTTACAGGAAAACAGCTTTAACGCCAAGCTCTCTTAAAAAATAAAAATAAGAAAACTGGGGCCAGCCCGGTGGTGCAGCAGTTAAGTGCGCACATTCTGCTTCTTGGCAGCCTGGGGTCCGCCGGTTCGGATCCCAGGTGCGGACATGGCAACGCTTGGCAAGCTGCTAATCTTCCTCAATAAATAAATAAATAAATAAAAATAAGAAAACTTTCTCAATCTACAGCCCTTCTAACTTTTAAAGTATTCTCTGTCTGATTCACTCATTTACTAGATAAATGCTTCCCATGCAATTTAAGATTTCAACAATATTTTATGTGGCCCTTCCCTGTCTTTTTATTTTAACCTGAATTCTTCTGCATTTACTTTGAAGGTCTGCAAGGAAATGTTTTAAAACAACAAAAGCCATAAGGAACATCTCTCTAAATATAGCTCTACATTAATCAATTCGTGAATGATTTACATGAAGAATAAGACATAGACTTTCTCTTGATAGGTTAATAATTTAAATCTCAGGTATCAAAGTGTGAAAACATATAAGACAGTATATGTTTTCAGACTCCAAATCACTTGGGTAGACATACAGTTAAAAGTTAGCTCAGAGAGGGGGGCGATAATGACTGGAAGTGTTGGGGACCATTTACAATCATGCGCTGCATAACGATGTTTTGGTCAATGATGAACTGCATATACAACAGCGGTCCCATAAGATTAGAACCATAGAGCCTAGGTGTGTAGTAGGCTACACCATCTAGGTTTGTGTAAGTACACTCTATGATGTTCGCACAACAACAAAATTACATAACGACGCATTTCTCAGAACATGTCCATCATTAAGTGACACGTGCCTGTACTGGAAATTAGGCTCCAAATTAAATAACCGCTAGAACCAGGATAGGTAAGAGCACTCATGGTTAAAGGCAAAGATGTGAAGAGTTTCATAATACTGGAGACATTAAAGATACATATTCCAGTGTTGTCATTTCTGGAGTCAAATACCAACTTAAAGGCATGAACACACCTATATCATGAAGGTACTTAAAGGAAAAAGAGTCTATATGTAATTTAGAACTGTTTTGGATACTGTCCAGTGCGGGCTGGAGAAAAAAGTCATGTAAAAGACATTTCATAAAGAAAGCAGAAATAAACAATAAACAGGAACTGAGGATAAATCAGAATCTTTTACAGAGGAGCAAAGAAGGGAGACATTTCCAAGAAGTGTGATCCAGGGGATCAAATACAGCATAGAGGACTTCCTGTTTCAACACGGTCAAATTAAACATCTCTGTCTCCTTTCCTCTCTGCAAACATGAAGAAACAGAAAAAGAAAATCATTCATCTTCAGTGAAACTAAAAGCCAGCTAAACTCCAATTCTAGAATATAAGGAAAGACCAGAGGACAGATTGGATCAAGTAAGGAAGAAACCCAGAGACGGTATCTGTTCTTTCTTATGTCAGACAGACAGCACAGTGAGCAGAGTTCTCTAAAACAGAAGGCACACCCTGTGGGAATGAATGAGCCATTTTTTGCAACAATGGGATCCAGATGTGTTGAGACTGGTGGCAGGAACATAATGGTCTCCACCTGGCCCTGTGAAAAGGCAGGGAAGGCAGAGCTAAACAGGGAGATGCAAATAGTCATTATTCTGGTAAGCAGTCTGTTGGCGCAGTAGGGTAGAAGAGATACTGGAGTGCTAGAGGAAGCATGCAACTGATAGTCTCCAATTCGGGAAAAGTAAAGGGTAGACCAACACTCAACACAAAACATTGTTGATAAAGGAGGTCAATATGAGCAACAAAGGCTTCCTACTAGCTCAGAGCATTTTTCTGGACAATCTTCAATACTCTCCTCCTGTAAATAGTGGGTCCAGCAAGAAACAACTTCATTCAAAGATGAGTAATGATAATTGTAAAAGGAACCAGCATCAGATCTATACAATGACGCTATAAGAACCAAAAAACATGAATATACAAGTTGAAAAGAAAAACTGATACTCATTGATCAATAGGCCTCATAAAGTTCTAAAGCTTTAAAGAAAAAGGAACCTGTAAGCATCCAAGGCAAACAAACCAAGTGACCTGCAAGGGGACAATCAGGCCTCAGGTTTCTCCAAACAACATTCAAAGCCAGGAGACAGTAGAGGATGTCCCAAGTCTTCAAGGAACTGTCTACAGAAACCTCCAGGAAAGAAAGTATGGCTTAAAAAAGTTATACACAACCAAGAATCAGGCAAATATAAAGGTTAAAAAAAAAAAAGATGTCTTCCTATGTGCAAAACGTTAGGGACTCTTGTTCCCACTAAATTATAAGCTCTATGAAGACAGGACTTTGTTTGTACATTGTTATATGCCCAGGCCCAGAACAGTATTTTATCTTTATTGTTAATGATTATAAGTGTGGTTTCCCTTCCTTTATATCTTCTAGATTGTTGAACTATAAATGAAAGTCATTGATTTTTATTTGTTAATTTAATATCCCACCATCTTAGTGGATTCTCTTACTATCTGTTGTGTTTTTTCAGTTGATTCTCTTGTCTTTTCCAGGGATACAATCCTATCATCTTAAAATAAGATGGTTTTATAGGTTCCCTGACAATTCTTATAGTACTGATTTTTTTTCTCTTGTCTAATACTAAGATATAAACTTAATAAGAAAAGTATAAAAGCTATAAAGGGAAAACTTGGAAAGCATTTCTGAAGGACACAAAAGTAGATAGATCTGAACAATGACAGAGCATGTTCTTGGATAGAAAACCTTGACATTATAAAGATGTCAAATCTCCAAAAGTTAACATTCCCAATAGAGTCCAACAGGTTTTTTCCTCTGGAAATAGAGAGTCGAATCTAAAATTCTTTTAGTAAAATAACAATCAAGAGCAGCCAGCACAACTCCAAAAAATAAGTGCATGCAACTGGAAAAGAAAGGGCTGAGTGTCAAGGATAAGAGGGAGACAGACTCTTCAATTTATCTTTTGGACGATTTATATTTTTTAACCAAGCGTGCACAGATTTTATTTTCAAAAAATTAAAGTAATAGAAGGTGGGAATAAGCTTGAAGGAGGCATCAATTTCTAAGCCAGACACTTTTAAAGCTACATGGAATTGTGAGGAGTGTGAAGCATAACGGGAAATCCGAGTACTGTTATAAAACATATCTGAGCCTTTTCAAAATGGCAAGAAATTAAAAGGAATCTAGTGCGAAACAAATATGTTTCTAAAATACTACTCATCCATGAAATACTGAATGCATAAGAAAACAAAACTATGAATACAAAGGAAAGAGAGGGTTTAAGGATCATAGAGAGGGACAAAAGTCCTGAAAGTAAGGCTGTAAATGAATTAGGGAAGGTTGGCACCCTGAAATCAGATGGAGCTACTGGCCCTCTAAAATTTGAAAATTGTTCCAATATAGAAAGAAAACAGAATCTGGAAATGTCGCAGTAATCCAATTCACTAATACCATTTGTCACTCTAGAAGACTAGGGCCTTTAAGAAAATCCTGGGGGCTGGCCCCGTGGCCAAGTGGTTAAGTTCGCGAGCTCCACTGCAGGCGGTCCAGTGTTTCGTTAGTTCGAATCCTGGGCGCGGACATGGCACTGCTCATCAGACCACACTGAGGCAGCATCCCACACGCCACAACTAGAAGAACCCACAACGAAGAATACACAACTATGTACCGGGGGGGCTTTGGGGAGAAAAAGGAAAAAATAAAATCTTTAAAAAAAAAAAAAAAGAAAATCCTGGAAAACGTGAAATGGTATTAACTTCCTGAACAAATGTCATGCAGCTTTCTTATCTGGAACTGCCTTTTCACTTATTCACCTGGACAGTGGCTCCCAAACATTTCTTCCTCTACCACCCATGGTTCCTCTTCCTGCTCCAACTTGAAGATCACATCTGGTTTGGTGACTTCATAGCCTATTACAGGAAACAGCAAAAGACTTAGATGTTAAAGCTGGAGACAACCATCCAGATTTTGGGCTGAGTCCTGGAGGACTGAGGGCTTTTGAAGAATGAGGATGGAGGAACTTCCACAGTGACACAAAGTAACTAGCCTTTACCTGAAGGCGATACATACAATCATGTGAAGAAAGGGAAGACTACATTCATCTGGCAAGTTAGAAGTCTCCCTACATTTCAAAAATGGAGGGGCCGGCCCTGTGGCCGAGTGGTTAAGTTTGCACACTCCGCTTTGGCGGCCCAGGGTCTCACCAGTTCGAATCCTGGGTGTAGACATGGCGCCGCTCATTAAGCCACGCTGAGGTGGCATCCCACATAGCACAACCAGAGGCACTCATAACCAGAATATACAACTATGTACTGGGGGGCTTTGGGGAGAAGAATAAAAAAAAAGAAGACTGGCAACAGTTGTTAGCTCAGGGGTCAATCTTAAAAAAAAAAGGAAAGGAATTCCATGTCAAATTGCAAAGCTACCCTTACCCACTGTGACTAAGTTGCTGTAGTTCTCCAGCATCACGTCCCGGTACAAGTTCCTCTGAGCAGGTTTCAATTGCTGCCATTCCTCCTGGGTGAGGTCCACGGCCACATCCTTAAATGTCACTGTTTCCTGTAAAAATACAACCCTAATTAATACGAAGTCATCAAAATTAGACGCAGTGGTCAAAACATGTAAGAACTCATTTAGCTAGTCTCCAGGGATCAAAGTTCATTTAAAACCGTATACTAAGTCTTGCTATTTATCTAATCTTGTGTTATACTGTGGGGGAGAACAAACCATAGTAGAAATATCCCACAAGATTCTGTTAATTATTGAGTCAGCAAACCTATGCATTCATCATCTAATATGCAGGAAACTGGAGATAATGGTCACTGACTTGTACTGCTGTGTGACAGAGATGTAAGAGTCAGACCTGACTCACAGGTAAGTGGCTCAGAATCTGTCCAAGTGACCATGTAATCTAGTGAGAAAGGGAACACGGAAAAAGTGGGGAGGGAAAGAGAAATAAGGCAGGAGGAAAGAGGAGAGGTATGAAAATTTGAAGGCCAAACTTGAAATTTCTATAGGACTTCCAGAGGGAAATGTCCACTATGCAGTTAGAGGTATGAAGAAAGGAGATGAGAATTTGTTAGCCATCAACCTAAAATTGAGAGCTGAATCCACAGCTGAAGGATATGGGTGGTTGTAGAGAATACCCATGGTAGGTCAAGGACAGATTCAACAGTTAAGCATCAAAGAAAGGGACTCAGGTCTTTGTTTCCTGTTTGTTTTATTTACAATCAGAATTAAAACCATGAGAGTGGTGTAAGAGAAGCCAAGAAACAAGTCACAAATTCCTGGAAAAGCATGTCACCTGATCACATATATCTCTTTCTCCTCACCGAAAAACTTCAATATCCGAATAAGGAAATAAGGAAAAATCCTGGTTTGCCAAGGCTTTAAGAAAGAAAAGCACCCATATATCCCACATTTGGGAGAATTTATTCAAGCAATGGTACAAATGAGATAGATAAAATGGGAAATACAAATGGAAATCACCAAAGCCTGAATTGCAATTAATGTTTCTGAGAAACTACCTCTAAGATCTATGGTCATTACTACCATCACCATCATCACCACTGTCATCTACTGAGGACTTACTATGTGCCAGGCACTGATATAATTTCTTTAGAAATATTAACTTTTTAAATTCCCCTAATAAGGCTATGAAGTAGCTACTATTATTATCCATTTAAAAGGTAAGGAAACTGGGGCTAAGAATAACACTCCCATAGTCATAAAGCTACTAGGTGGTACAGCTGGATTCCAGTCCAAGCAGTGTGTCTGCAGAGCCCATGTTTTTATCCGCACGCTATACTTCTTCTCCAATCGGCAGCAAGCCTAAGAGTCCCACAGATATCCCCCGATTCAAGACAGACAACTGGATACACAAGAACTCCTGCACCCAAAACCTTTCTTGCTGAGGTTGAAAGCATGTGAAATCACCAATGATGGGAAACCATAGGACAAATATCATGACAAGAAAATCAAAAGCCAATGATGACGGCACATCATCCTGACTTGGAGAAGCGGAGACAAGTCTGAGAAAGCAGAGGGGAGGAAGACTGAAGACAAAACCAGATGTGGAAAACTAGCCTCTGGGGCAATGGTTTCACTAATCAGTTTATGAACCAAGGCAGACATAAAACATTTTAGCTGTTACTACCCAATATTGTATTAACCAAATTAGTCAAATGAACTTACAAAAACCAGTATTCAAGATTTTAGGTGAAAAGTGGGGGAACAATCATTAAAATAACTTTGGAGCAAACTGGTATGTAGGACTTCATAAATGTAAAAACAAATTAATTTTACACTTAAAAAAAGCTATAATACATATGTGTGTATATATCCATTTCCAAAAACAGATACCTCGATCATTTTAATAAATTAGACAAACACTTGTCAAGCCTAAATCAAGAAAAATAATAAAATACAATGATCCAAACTTGGGATATAAAAAGAACATGTAATAAAAGGTAGAATGGTAAGTTTTACAAAGTTATGAGAGGAGTTTTACTTCTAGGATAGCAGTGTGAGGTGTTCCATGGATCTATTTCCCAGAAAAACAAGCATAACCAGAGAAAAGTGTTTTGTTTTGTTTTTTTTAATTTAAGTCTCTGAAAATTGTCCTAAGGGCATACAGCAATGAAGAACAATTTATTCAAGAAAATCTAGTAAAATTTGGTAAAAACTGTGATAGTCTGTGGCATTTGTGCCACATCAGCTCCCTCCCTCTCCTCACTCCAGCTCAGCTTGACAGACACTCTACTCTGGGTGGGTGCAGCTAAGGAGACAGGGCTCTTTCTCCTCTTAGCACCAACCAGCGGATATGGCATCTCACTAGGAGGGGCAGATGTTCAGCATTCTCATTCCATTCAACTTCAACCTGAAGATGCTAAGTTCCCAGTGAATGCGGCCAAGATGTCAAAGGCTCCTTTCCTCTAGAGTGGAGGTTCTACCCAAGGTGTGGCAGTTCAAGAATCCTGGAACACCAAGAGCCCTTATCCCAGTTCACTTTTAGGGCAGAGGTTCTACAGCAAAACAGGCAAATCGAGAAGACCAGAGGCTACCATCTCACCAAGAGCCCAGAGTGGTGACTCAAAGATTTTATCCAGAAGAGGCAGTCTACAAGCACAAAAACTCTCCCGAAAGGAAATGAACTTATTTGAAACAGAGTGAGCAAAGTTCCAGCTTAAGGGAGCACTTGGAAACACATTTGGTGGTAAGCAATTCAGAGGAGATGGGTAGCTCCTTTCAAGTAAGAACAAGGTAAAGCATAGGCCAGTCGACCAGCGAGAACCAGGGAAAAAGACAACAAAAAACAAGTTGGAAGAAACCTCAAAGACTTGCCTCATAAACTACCCCTGCCTGAGTTTAATTGGACCACACTGTGAGCAATGTATGCCCTAGGTATTGTCAAAAACAATAGAGCAATTAGTTGGCATTTAGTGGATGTGATAAAAGAGAGATGGAGGAAACAAATGGTCAAAGAGAGCCCTGCTAAAACCACTTTCATCCTAGAGTGACTTTGTACATGTCCAAGGCTACGCCCTCTGAGGTGTGACACCAAAAGCATAACACTACAGGGGAAACAGACTTCACTAAAATAATCTAGGCAAGTCACAATACAAATAAACTAAGCAACAATAAAAACAAGTCTTAGAAAATGGGGGAGGGAATCAGTATCAAGAGTTGCAACAATATATAGCCCAAATGCTCAGTTTTTAACAAAAAGTTACAACAGTCAAAGAATCAGGAAAGGGAAACCCATACGCTGGGAAAAAAAGCAGGCAACAGAAATTGCCAGTGAGAGGGCTCAGATGTCAGATTTAACACACTAAGACTTCAAAGCAGCCATTATAGACACAGAAATAAAGGAAACTATGATTAAAGAAAGGTATAACGACAATGTGTCATCAAATAGAGAAAATCAATAAGTAGACAGCAGTTATAAAAAAGAGCCAAATAGAAATTCTGAAATTGAGAAGTACAACCACCAAAGTGAAAAATTCACTAGATATGCTCAGAAGATCTGAATTGGCAGAAGAAAGAATTAGAAAACTAGAAGATACACTGATAGAGTACATAATCTGAGGACCAAAGGGGGAAAAGAATGAGGAAAAATAAACAGAGCCTCAGAGAAACGTGGGCCATCAAGTGCACCAATATATACACGGTGGAAGTACTAGAAGAAGAGAAAGGTGTAGAGAAAACATTTGAAGAAATAATGGCTGACACTTCCCAAATTCGATGAAAAACATTAATTTATGAATCCAAGAAACTAAGCGAGCTCCAAGTATAATAAACACAAAGAGACCCACACCCAGATATATCATAGCAAAAATGCTGAAACCCAGAGACAAAGAGAAAATCTTCAAAGTAAAGTTGTGCCAGAGTAAGGCAAATGAGACCAGATGGTAACTCCAACCCATATGAACAAATGAGGAAGATCAGAAATGATAAATAAGGATAATATAACAAATGTTATAAATATATATTTGCTCTCCTTTATCTTCTCAGCTTTTTCAATAGATGTAACATTAAATAAAGTAACAATTATAATAATGTATTGAGTTTGTAACATATAGATGTAATATGAATAACAATTACAGCACAAAACAGGGACAGAGAGAACAGAGTTACATAGGAGTAATCTTTCTATCTCTTACTGGAATTTAGCATAAATCTGAAGAAGATCCTGATAAGTTAAGATGTGTATGATAAGCACTAAAGCAATCACATAGAAAATACAGTGAAAAGTCACTAAGGAAGTTAAAATTTTACACTAGAAAAAATTCACCTAATCATAAGAAAGCAGTAAAGGAGAAACAAAAAAGACATGAGACATGGAAAACAAAAAGGAAAACAGCAGACGTAAATCCAGCCATTCTAGTGTTAACGCTAGTAGTAAACAGATTAAACAATCCAAAAAAAAAAAAGGCAGACATTGTCAGACTGGAGAGAAAAACAAGATCCAAATATATGGTGTCTACAGGAAACATACTTTAAGTTCAAACAAAAATAAGTTGAAAGTAAAATGATAGAAAAAGATGTATCATGCAAAGAACAAGCATAAGAAAGCTGGAGTGGATACACCAATATTAGACAAAATAGACTTTAAAACAAAACTGTTACTAGAGATAAAGGACATTTTCTAATGACAAAAGGGTCAATCTTGTAGGAAGGTTATAAACATATATGCATCTAACAGAATTTCAAAATACTTGAAGCAAACACTGACACAACTGAAGGCGGAAATTGGTAAATCAACAATAGCTGGAAACTTCAAACATCACTCTCAATAACAGATAGAACAACTAGGCAGATGATCAGCAAGGAAATAGAAGATTTGAACATTATAAACCAACTAGGCCTAACAGATATATATAGAACACTCCACCCAAGAACAGAATACACACTCTTTTCAAGTGTACATCAAACACTCTCCAAGATAGACAATATGTTAGGCTATATAGGAAACCTTAATAAATTTAAAAGGATTGAAACTATACAAAGTATGTTCTCTGATTACAACGGAGACAAATCAGAAATTAGTAACAGAAAGAAATTTGTGAAATTCATAAATATGTGAAAATTTAAAAATTCTAAATAATCACTAGCTCAAAAAAGAAATCATAATGGAAATTACAACATGCTTTGAGATGATTCAAAATGAAGACACAATATAACAGAACTTATGTGACGCCACTAAAGTAAGGCTAAGAGGGAAATCTATAGCTACATTAATGTAATACCTACATTAAAAAAGAAGGCTGCAAACCAATAAATTAACTTTTCACCTTTAGATTGGAAAAAGAACAAACTAAACCCAAAGTAACCCAAAAGAAGGAAATAATAATCATTAGATCAGAAATCAATAAAATTGAGAAAAGATAAAAACAATAGAATCAATGAAACCCAAAATTGGCTCTTTGAAAAGATTAACACAATTGACAAACCTTTCATTTGACTGACCAAAAGTAAGAGAGAAGACTGAAAACACTAAACTCAGGAATGAAAGAGAAGGCATTACTAACCTTACAGAAATAAAAAGGATTATTAGGAGAACATTATGAACAACAGTATGCCAAGAAATTAGATGAAATGGACAAATTCCTAGAAAGATACAAACCATGAAACTGAAGTTAAGAAAAAAAATAGAAAATCTGAACAGATCTGTAACAAGTAAAGAAAATGAATTAGTAATCAAAAAACTACCCACAAAGTAAAGCTCAGGCCCAGATGGCTTCACCGGTGAATTCTACCACACAACACAGAAAAATTAATACCAATTCTTCACAAACTCTTCCAAAACAGAAAAGGAGGAAACACTCATTCTATGGGACCAGTATTACCCTGATACCAATACCAGACAAAGACAAGAAAAGAAAACCACAGACTACTCTCTCTTATTAATACAGAGGTAAAAATCCTCAACAAAATGCCAATTAAAAAAAATTTTTTTTTCCTGAGGAAGATTTGCCCTGAGCTAACATCTGTTGCCAATCTTCCTCTATTTTTTGTATGTGAGCTGCCATCACAGCATGGCCACTGATAGAGGAGTGGTGTAGGTCCACACCTGGGAACCAAACCCAGGCTGCTGAAGTGGTGCGTGCCAAACCTAACCATTAGGCCACTGGAGTGGCCCCAAAATGCTAACAAATTTAATTCAACAAAATATAAAAAGGGAACACAGATGTTTATAGCAGCTTTATTCATAACTGCCAAAACTTGGAAGTAACCAAGATGTCCTTTAGTAGGTGAATGGAGAAATAAATAGTGATACATCCAGATAATGGAATATTATTCAGTGCTAAAGAGAAATGAACTATCAAGCTATGCAAAGACATGGAGGAAACTTAAATGCTCATTACTAAGTGAAAGAAGCCAGTCTGAAAAGGCTATATACTGTATGATTCTAACCATATGACATTCTGGAAGAGGAAGAATTATGGAGAGAGTAAAAAGATCACTGATTGCCAGGGGTTGTGGAAGGAGAGGGAAGTGATGAATACGCAAAGCACAGAGGATTTTTAAGTCAGTGAAAATACTCTGAATGATACTATAACAATGGATATATGTCATTATACACTTGTCCAATTCCTCAGATGGTGCAACACCAAGAGTGAACCCTAATGTAAACTATGAACTTTGAGTGATTATGATGTGTCAACACAGGTTTATCAATTGCAATACAAGTACCACTCTGGTGGGGGATGTTGATAATAGGGATGGCTATGCATGTGTGGGGGCATGAACTATTCACCTTCCTCTCAAGTTTTCCACGAACCAAAAACTGCTCTTTAAAAACAAACAAACAAAAATCCATAAAAAGGACTATGCACCATGACAAAATGGAATTTACCCCAGGAACACAATATTGGTTTAACACCAGAAAACCAAGTAATATAATGCATAATTATCAATAGAATAAAGGAGAAAAACTAAATGATTATCTTAACAGATGCAGAAAAAGCACTTGACAAAACTGAATACCTTTTCATGATACAAACACTCAACAAGCTAGCAAAAAAGGAAACTTCCTCAATGTTATACAAGGCAGCTACAAAAAACCTGCAGCTATTATCATAATAACTGGTGAAAGACTAGATGCTTTCTCCTTAAGGTCAGGAAGAAGACAAGTTACACTCTTGCCACTTCTATTCAACATTGCAGTGAATGTTCTAGACAGAGCAATCAGGCAAGAAAATGAAATAAAAATGATCCAGATTGGAAAGGAAAAAATAAAACTATCTCTATTTTCAGATTGCATGATTTTGTACATAGAAAATCTAAGGAATCCACTAAAATTCTATTAGAACTAATAAATGACTTCAGCAAGGTTGCAGGATATAAGAATGATATAAAAACCTCAATTCTATTTCTAGACACTTGCAGTGAACACCCAAAAATGAAATTAATAAAACAACCCCATTTACAATAGCATCAAAAAGAATAAAATACTTAAGAATAAATTCAACATAATCAGTGTAAAACTTACATTCTGAAAATTATAAAGTATTGTTTAAAAAAATTTTAAAGACCTAAAAAAAGGAAAGACATCCCACGTTCATGGATTATAAGACAATATTAAGAATGACAACACTCCCCAAACTGATCTACAAATTCAGTGTAATCCCTATCATTCATATAAAAATGAAAGGGACCCAGAATAGCCAAAACAATCCTGAAAGAGACGAACAAAGCTGGAGGAACCACACTTCCCAATTTCAAACATACTACAAAGCTCAATAATCAAGACAGTATAGTACTGGCATAAGGATAGACATAAGAGATCAAGGGAAAAAACTGAGATTCCAGAAATAAACTCTTACATTTTAGTCAATTTATTTTAGACAAAGATGCCAAGATAATTCCCTGAGGGGAAAAAAGTCTTTTCAACAAATGGTGCTGGGACAAGTAGATTATCTACATCAAAAGAATGAAGTTGGATCTCTACCCCATACCACATACAAAAATTAACTCACAATGGATCAAAGAGCTAAAACTATAAAATTCTTGGAAGAAAACACAGGTGGAGAAGCTTCCAGGTTGGTGAACACATGAAGGTGCTGGGAGAGTGGTGTGTTTGGAAAGAGCTTGGAAGCACTTTGCAGAAGGAGAGATCTGGCTGAGACGCAAAACAAGGATGAGATGAAAAAAGGAAATGAGTGAGATTGAGGATTGCCAACAGATAGACAGTCAACTGCAGAATTAAAATACAAGATGAAAAATATTTTTTAATAGATAGTGGAGGGTATAAAAAATAGAATGTCAATGCAGCTATGGAGGTCAAACCTGAGAAGCTCTCCTAGAATGCAAAGTAAAACAACAAAGAGGAAAATGTTGAGAGATGATGACAAATTGGAGGATGGAGAATGAGGATCTAACGTAAAACCTATACCTATGGCTAGGAGCCAGAATACAAAGCAAAACCAAAGGCACAAATGAAACAAAAAACTTGAAAGAGCTGAAATAAAATAGAGATATTATGACTATGTGGAAAAAAAAAAGAAGAAAAAGAAAACAAGGGTGTAATTGGATTAGGAAATGGTTTTTTAGATATGACACCAAAAGCACAAGCAACAAAAGTAAATAAAAATGGATAACAGAAAAATGCACAAATTTCGTTCTTTTAAAGACATCATCAGGGGCCGGCCCGGTGGTGCAGCGGTTAAGTTCGCACGTTCTGCTTTGGTGGCTCAGGGTTCGCTGGTTCAGATCCCAGGTGCAGACATGGCACCACTTGGCAAGCCATGCTGTGGTAGGCATCCCACGTATAAAGGAGAGGAAAATGGATGTGGATGTTAGCTCAGGGCCAGTCTTCCTCAGCAAAAAGAGGAAAATTGGCAGTTGTTAGCTCAGGGCAATCTTCCTCAAAAAAAAAAAAAAGACATCATCAAGAAAATGAAAAGAGAACCCATGGGATGGGAGAAAATATTTACAAATCATTTATCTGATAAGAGACATACATCTAGAATATATAAAGATCTCTTACAATTCAATAATAAAAAGATGAACCAATTAAAAAATGGGCAAAGGATGTGAACAGACATTTCTTCAAAGAGGATATACAAATGGCCAATAGGCACATGAAAAGATGCTCAACATCACTGTCATTTGGTGTATGTAAATCAAAATGACAATGAAATACCACTTCACATTCACTAGGATGGCTATAATCAAAAGGACAGATAATATCAAATGTCGACCAGGATGTGGAGAGACTGGAACCCTCAAACACTGCTGATGGGAATGTAAAGTGGTGCAACTGTTGTGTAAAACAGTGGGCAGTTCCTTAAAAGGTTAAGCATAGAGTTCCCATATGATCCAGCAATTCCACTCCTACGTATAAACCTGAGAGAACTGAAAACATGTCTATATAAAAACTTGCACATGAATGTTTTTGGCAACATTATTCATAATAGCCAAAAAGTGGAAAGAACCAAAATGCCCATTAACTGATAGATAAATAAAATGTGGTATATTCATACAATGGAATATTATCTGGAAATAAAAAGAAACGAAGTACTGATACAAGCTACAAAATGGATGAACCTTGAAAACATTATGCTGACTGAAAGGCAGCCACAAAGGAACACATATCATATGATTCCATTCATATAAATGTCCAAATAGACAAATCTATACAAACAAAAAGAACATCTGTGCTTGCCCACATGTGGAGCTTTGGGGGGAGATGGAAGTGATAGCTAATGGGTACAGGGTTCTTTTTTAGGGTGATGAAAATGTTCTAACACTGACTTGGTGATGGTTCTACAACACTGTACATATACTAAAAACCACTGAATTGTATTCTTTAAATGTGTTAATTTTATGGTATGTGACATACGTCAATAGTTATTTTTTTAAAAAAGTTATGAGACTATTTCAAAAATCTCAATAAAAAATAATTCCATAATAAAACATTACTGTGATAAATTCGATTATTATTCCACAAATATTCATTCCCCGACCCTAACTGATGTCCCATCCACTAATGTGGGCTTTGGCTAAGCCATTTGTTAAGGCTAAGGAAATGTTAGTGAACATGATGTGAGAAGAGGCCTGAAATAACTTGGTTCACGTACTCCATGATCTGGCAAGTAAGAGCTCACCCCAGGAAGCTGCTGCCCTTTCACCTGAATGAACACATGTGGAACAGACGTGAGCCACCCCACTGCCGGAGTCAAGGCTAGCTGACCTCCAGGCCAAAGCAGAGCCCAAAGCCCATATAGTCAACCTGCAGATTCCAAGCGTGAGGATAAATGCCTGTTGTTCTACTGACGAAAGAAGCAGAAAAGCTGAGAAGACAACCTGATTCACATACCTAAGTGAAAAAATTTTCAAGGTACTGAGTTCTCAAAATGGAACTGGATCTAGATATTTTTACTAGTTAATAGTAAGGCTGTAGAGTCTGACATCATGAGTTCAAATCCTGGCTTCAAAATTTACTAATTGTTTAACCTCGACAGCCAAATTTGAGCCCATTTCTTCATCTGTAAAGGGGCATTTTCCTCAACGAGTTGATGTAAGGACTAAAGGAGACAAAAACTGTGAAGCACTCAGAACTGAGCTTGCCACCCCAGTAATCATTCAATCAATGTTTCAGGAATAGTTAATCCCTATGGAATATAAACCATAACAAAGACAGGGAAAAACAACAACAAGAAAATAAAACATATTTTCCACTAGCTTTGACTAAATTAGCATTAAAACATCTTTTCCACTAACTCTTGTAAATGAACATAAACCTCATTCAAAAAAAAAAAACAAATAAAGATTGTACTCCTGACAAAAACTATAAAACAAGTAACAAAAGACCTAGAAGTAAATAAGGGTTAATTTCTGACTGTATAAAATGATCAATCAGTGCTCATAATAAAGTCTGTTTCCCTAAGATGTTGACTCTCTTCACATACAAATGTCAAGAATTCCATATCAGTAGTAAGGAACAAAGGGGACTGAACCTTGAAAAACATAAATTCACAGTTAGTGTCATTTTTATTCCTCCTCCTGTCAGACAAGAAAAAGACGAGTATCCCCCTGGCCTTGGCAAGAAGCCTTAACATTTCCAGACTTGTTTGCTGGTATCACAGCACTTTCCTCTCCCTCACTTTTAAGGTACTTAATAGGACAAATATTTTTTTAAAATAATAAAGTTTACAGTGAGGGAATAAAAGTAATTATAAGTCAGTTCTGTGGTGTATATGCCGACTGGCAACTTTTTACAAAAGCGTTTTTTGGGGGCCAGCCCCATGGCCGAGTGGTTAAGTTTGTGCGCTCTGCTTCGGCAGCCCAGGGTTTCGCCAGTTCAGATCCTGGGTGCGGACATGGCACCACTCATCAGGACATGCTGAGGCAGCGTCCCACATGCCACAACTAGAAGGACCCACAACTAAGAATATACAACTATGTACTAGGGGGCTTTGGGGAGAAAAAGGAAAAATAAAATCTTAAAAAAAAAAGTTTTTGTTTTTATTAAGTTACAAAAATATTAAATATTCCTTTAGAAACTTAGAGCATGACACACAAGATTTTTTCATTTCTTTCTTGGTTATTGTACACATTTTTATTTCCAAATGTATTCTAGACTCAGCTTGAATAGACTTGCCTTATTCTAAGAAAAATATTTAGAATCTTTATCAAGGTTCAGATAAATCTGAAGGTTAATTTAAGGAGAATTTATATTGATTTAATAATGATGTATCTTATCCAAAAAAGTGTATACTAAAAATGTATTTAGGGGGCCAGCCCCATGGCTAAATGTTAAGTTCACACACTCTGCTTCAGTGGCCTGGTGTTCGCCCATTTGGATCCTGGGCACGGACCTACACACCACTCAAGCCATGCTGTGGCAACATCCCACATAAAAGAACTAGAATGACTTCCAACTAGGATAGACAACTATGTGCTGGGGCTTGGGGAGAAAAAGAAAAAGAGGAAGATTGGAAACAGATGTTAGCTTAGTGCCAATCTTTTTTTTTTTTTAAAGAGGCGTTTTTTTTTAAAGATTGGCATCTGAGCGAGCTAACAACTGTTGCCAATCTTCTTCTGTTTTTTTTTTTGGCTTTATCTCCCCAAACCCCCCTGTACATAGTTGTATATCTTAGTTGCAGGTCCTTCTAGTTGTAGGATGTGGGAGGCCGCCTCAACGTGGCCTGACGAGCGGTGCCATGTCCATGCCCAGGATCGGAACCCTGGGCTGCCACAGCGGAGCGCGCAAACTGAACCACTCGGCCACGGAGCCAGCCCCTTAGTGCCAATCTTCCTCAAAAAAAAAAAAAAATGTATCTAGGGGGCTGGTCCAGTGGATAGTGGTTCACGCCCTCTGCTTCAGCAGCCCAAGGTTCACTGGTTTGGATCCTGGGCACCAACCTACACACTGCTAATTAAGCCACACTGTAGCAGCATCCCACACAGAAGAACTAGAATGACTTACAACTAGGATATACAACTATGTGCTGGGGCTTGGGGAGAAAAAGAAAAAGATTCCCTTAAATTGAAACATCTTTGTGATAGATAGAAAAGATATTTCACTCAATTCTTCTCCAATTAGTCTATACATTCTTTGCAATTCTAATTAAAATCCCAACAGAATATTTTTCCCTAGAACTAGATAAACTGATTCTACAATTCAAATGGAATCATGGAGGTCCCAAAGTAGCTGAGAAGTTTTTGAAAACCTAAGAACAACATGTCTGTGGCAGGAAGTGGGAAAATCCATGTCCAAGCAAATAGAGTTATTATAAATTTATAGTAACTAAAACAATGTAAACACACACACACACAAACAGTATAGTACTGGTATAGATATAGACAAATAGATTAAAGAATAAAAAGCCTAGAAACAATTAAGCATGTATATGATGGTGGCATCACAAAGATCTATTTAATAAATGGTGTTGGAACAACTGGTCTTTTACATGCAAAAAAATTCTACTGATAGCATTATCAGTAAATCCTTACCTCAAACCAATTACAAAATTAAATTCCAGTTGGATTTAAGACTAAATATGAAAAACAAGGCTTTGAAAAGAGACTATCTACTTCACCTAATATTAGGAAAGAGACCTTAGAAAAGACCAACAGTGGCAACTCCTGAAAGAAAGGACTATTAAATACTGATGTTGTATATTAATTTTGACTGAATTCGTATTGTACGTGCATATTTATCATACACTAAATGTAACTGTCCAAACTTAAAGTGTCTATACAACAAAAAGATACATGAAACCATAGAAGGGACAGATTAGAAGATATTTACATAAATCCTAATGCTGAAGCAGGCATTCTTGAAATTCTCTAATTTCAAGGAGAAAAAGGACTAACAATATAAAATGGACAAATAAATATGAACAGTCAATTGGAAAAATTTTCATTTCTTCACTCATGAGGGGACTTCAACCTGTACAGTATCACAGAGTGTGGCCCTGGAGTCAGGCTGTAAGAGTTTGAATCCTGGCTTTACTACACACTGGATGCATGAAGTTAGGTAAACTTCTTAACCTCTGTGCTTCACTCCCCTTCTCTGTAAAAAATAAATACCTACTTTATAAGCTTTTGATAATGATCACATGAAATAAGTTATGTAAATTTACAGCACAGTACACCTGGCACGCAATAAGTACTCAATAAAGCTGTTACTGTTGTAGAGGATTTCTCTAGCTGCTGTGTAGTCTATTCACATATAAATAAAAACTGCCATGGGATATATTCATATCTATATTCTAGAATGAATTTGGGACTGTATGCCCAGGAATATAGGCAGTCCACTTCTACGTGACAGTCCAAACCAAAACATCTGCTTCTTATTTTTTTATGTATTTATTATTTATTTATTTCTTTGAGGAAGATTAGCCCTGAGCTAACAACTGCTGCCAATCCTCCTCTTTTTGCTGAGGAAGACTGGCCCTGAGCTAACATCTGTGCCCATCCACCTCTACTTTATATGTGGGACGCCTAGCACAGCATGGCTTGCCAAGCGGTGCCATGTCTGCGCCTGGGATCTGAACTGCCGAACCCTGGGCTGCCGAAGTGGAATGTGTACACTTAACCGCTGCGCCACTGGGCCGGCCCCTGGCTCTTGTATCTGAAAGGAACTGCTGTGAATTTTTTGACAGCTAGAGTGTCCTATTTGAGGATCACAACTCCTTCATCTCCAGCTCTTTACTCTAAAAAAATTGCATGTGTGAATCATTTGGAATCCTCTCATAAAAGAAGGTCATTACACACCAATTCAGAATACACCTAAAAAATGTATCCGCAAATCTGAATGGTCTATTTCTTTGTGACATGATTATGTTTAAATATTTATTGGGCACTTGCGTTTCTTCTAACTGCTTCTTTGTGTTCTTCATCCAATTTTCTGAATTGTTAGTATATTTCTGCTGTATGTATTACAAAAACTGTTTCCAGTTTTGCCTTATTACAGTGTTTATGGTAGTTTTACTAAAAAGGATTAATTTTATGAATCCAAATCAGACATCTTCTTTTATTGGTTTCATATGTTAAACTAAAAAGGCAGGTCAATGAGTACAGCCAACACATCTAAAACCCTTTTCAGGTAGGAAAGACTGATCCAGCTAACAATTACTAATACTTATCATTTATGGAGCACTATCACTTACAGTGCATTTAACCCTGCCAACATTCCCACATGATAAACACTACTACTATCCCCACTTACAGATGATGAAACTGAGGTCAAAGAGATTAAGAAACTTGTCTATAATCATGCATTCAGTAAGTTGTTGAGCCAAGATTTCAAACCAAGTCTGTCTAGGCCCAGAAAACCACTCTACCAACAGGAGAAATAACTGGATGAGCCACATGATCATAATGATCAAAAGAGGTGTGTGTGTGTTTCAGGATGGGAAATATGAGCTGAGGAAAAGAGGCACTGAAGTGGAAAATATTTAAAATATTTAGGGGCAAGCCTTGTGGCCGAGTGGTTATGTTTGCGCGCTCTGCTCGGTGGCCCAGGGTTTTGCTGGTTCGAATCCTGGGTGTGGACATGGCACCACTCATCAAGCCATGCTGAGGCAGCATCCCACATGCCACAACTAGAATCGACCCACAACTAAAAATACACAACTATGTACCGGGGGGCTTTGGGGAGAAAAAGGGAAAATAAAATCTTTTAAAAAAAAATTTAATTTTTAAAAAATATTTGTGTGAGGGATTTAAACATTTGTGTGGCAGATTCCAGAGTTGGAAACAAAAAGAATCAGGAGCAGAGGAGAATGAGTCATTTTATAAGAAGATAAGGAATACTGTATCTTCTGAGACGATAAAAGAAAGATGTAGAGTGCTATGAAGACCAGAACTATAAGATTTTGCCATAAAATATTAGTATATATTTTAGCTCAACATGTAAAAATCTCAACTGAAGAAAATATACAGTCATGTACTGCTTAACGCCAGGGCTATGTTCTGAGAAATAAGTCTTTTGGCAGCTTCCTTATGTGAACATCAGAGTGCACTTACACAAACTTGGATGGTATAGCCTACTACACACCTAGGCTCTACGGCACAATCTTATGGGACCATTGTCACATACGCCATCCCTCATTGACCAAAATGTCATTGTGTGGCGCATGACTGCATGTGTAAGATCATTTGAAAGACGTGTTTCATTTAGTCTTCCAGATTTCAGTTTTTAATCTTTAGCCAAGACAGACTTTAAAAAAGCTGAGTTTAATATTACAAGAATTTCAGAATTATTTTGAAATTTCTTTTTGACCTAGGTACCAATGAACGGCTTTTTCTTTCCTTAATTATAAGCTTTGCATAAACAGTGCAAATTATGGAAACTTCTGTGTCCCAGTTTGCTTCTGCTTCTCCAGAGCATATTCAAATTTGAACTCAACTTTAATAATTCTGTATGGATCTCTTTCTGCACAGCCATATCTGAAATTTCAACTGGTTCTGATCTTCTATCTGCGTTTTTCCTCACTTTAATTTTCATTGATTTAGTTTTCCAACTTACTGGTAGGTTAAGGTAACCCACTGCAACTGCACTGCAAAATAATGCAGCAACAAATAAATGCTTAAAACGTACAAGAGACCTGGTCATATCCTCTTCTTCCTTGAAAAGGGCAGAGTCCTGAGAACGCCAAGCTGAGGGAAGAGAAATAAATCAGATTTACTTCAAAGCTCCAGACAAAGGAAATCTTCAGTACCACGTGGGTATAATATCTCCTATAATGTTCCTCAGAGCACTGAGAAATGTTAACTACTACCAGGCTATAAAGACACTGAAATGTACATGGATAACTAATTTAAATCATAGAGAGTCCAATGGCAATTTCTGGAGGGCTAAATATAGGGTGTCCAATGAATCTACTGACGATATAGTATTTCCTAAAGAACCTGCTATTTTATTCTTAATAGAAAATTTATCTTAAGTACATAGTAATAAATACTACAAAGATTTAAGGATTAAATCATTTATAAAGCACTGTAAAAATTTGAAAAAAACTTTAATCAGAGACAAGTTATAGGCATTGTGGAACACTCAAATGACAGAATGAAATGCAGGTATGACTCTAATGACATTTTTAAATAACTTAATTGATTTATTTTTTACCCTAAAAAACTCAGGGCCTTTAGGTGAAAAATGGAAGACTGAATACTTGCATTTATTTCTGTTCTCTCCCAAACCCAACCAAAATGAAAGGAACAAAGGAAGTTGAATCTCACAAGGTCAAAGAATATAGAAGACAAGAGATGTCTTGTCAGCAGATGAGAGATGTCAACAAAATTTTAGAAGCTAGAGAGCAGACAGATGACTGGTATTCTAACTTAACCAGAGAAAGCTGAACCTTAAGTGAGGCTGAGGGGAGGGTGGGGAAACCATGGCAGAACCCTTTACAAGCTCAGGAATGGGGGCCGGCTCAGTAGCGCAGTGGTTAAGTTTGCACATTCCGCTTCGGCAGCCCGGGGTTCGCCGGTTTGGATCCCAAGGGTGGACATGGCACCACATGGCAAAGCCATGCTGTGGCAGATGTCCCACATATAAAGTAGAGGAAGATGGGCACAGATGTTAGCTCAGGGCCAATCTTCCTCAGCAAAAAGAGGAGGATTGGCAGATGTTAGCTCAGGGCTGCTCTTCCTCAAGAAAAAGCTCAGGAATGGGGGCACGAGCTACTTCTGCAGGCAGGAGTTTGAGGTGGGGCTGAAAAACGGAAATGAATATGGAGTTGAAGCAATGTATAGAAAATAAAAGAATTAAGTGAAAGTTGTCATATTGTAAGATGAGGTCATGTGTCCCTGTGTTGTGTCCAGTGCTTCCCCACCTTTCTTCCTTTGTTTGCCTCCTCAAAGCAGGAGTTCTGGCTTATATTCCTCAAGCAAAATCTAGGACTTTTTGCTGGGAAAATTGACGAGCTCAAAAGAAAATGGATACAGATCCTGACATATGGTCAACCTTCAACCTCTAATAAAACACCATATTAGAAAGAAGGGCAAGGAGAAGAGGGGGAGGGTGAGGTGAGGGCAACAAGGAAGGGGTTAGGTAGAAAACAGACATAAATCCTTATCTCCAATGTCAAATGTCAGTAAGAAATGTCTAAGCCTGAGAAATCAAGCATTAGCAGTATGAAGATGTTATTCATAAAGGTGGAGCTGAATACTGGAATATCCAAAAAAAAATGTTCAAAGGTTGCCTCTGGAAAGTGGGAACAGGGGATGGGTAAGGATGGAATAGGAAACTTTTGTTTATGGTTATAATATTTAACAGCACTTTCTAAAATGTATTTAAGAAAAACAGAAATGACATTTAAAACATTTATTTTTAAAGAATCAAATAGTCAGGTGAATACAAATGTCTACCCAACACAGTCAATAACACCCATGTGAACTTTCTTGGTAGGAGTACTGAATTTTCTAACTCTTTTTACTCTGTCCCTGAATGTACAGGCTTCCTCTCCTAAACTCTGCTGATCTCTGAACCACCTCACCTCTCCTTCCCATCATCTGGCTCAAACGCTCCATTGCCACACAGCTACTGCTGATCTCTGAAGGTTGAGATGTCATTCAGGCCTCGCCCATTCTGAACAGAAGGGTAAAGACAGACTGCAGCTCCAGCAATTCCCAGGCCCACTCTATCCCAGGACACTCCAGCCTCTGGAGGTCGTCTCAGGTCAGGAGATCTTCTTCCATGATAGATACCTGCTCTTCAGTCTTCTTTCTACTCACATCACAGATGTGTCTTATCTTCGTGGAGCCAGGACCTGTGGGTTTACAATATAAATCAAATTTACCTAATGTCTTCTTACTGGACCCGTAACGGTAACTAGCCTCTAAGATGGCTCCCAATGATCACTGCCTTCAGCTTTTTCTACACCCCTCCCACAGTGAATAGAGTTGACCTATATAACCAACAGGATACTGCAGGAATCACAATGTATGACTTCCAAGATTAGGTCATAAAAGACATTGCGGCTTCTGTCTTGCACATTTTTGAATCACGCTCTTTGTGGGAAGCCACCCACCATGCCATGAAGACACTCAACCAGCCCTAGGGAGAGGCTCCTGTCAGCAGCCAACAATAACTTGCCAGCCATCTTGGAAGCAAATCCTCCAGCCCCAGTCTAGCCTTCTAATGACTGCAGCCCTGCAGACACCTTGACTGCAACTTCATGAAATATCCAAGCCAGAATACCCAGCTAAGTCACTCTCTACTCCCCAAAGAAACCATGAGATAATGCTTATTGTTGTTTAAGCCACCAAATTTTGAGGTAATTTGTTACATAATAATAGATAACTAATCAGTCCCGAACAATTAGCTTCCTTGCTTGTAATTCACATTCCCTGGAGTCACTGACCAGAGATGCTGGATGCAGACAGCAGGAGGAAAACTCAAAGACTCAGCAACCTAGGTTAAACCTAGTGCTCAACAGAGACACCAAGAGTCCAGAAACAAAGTGAATATAATAGTGACATTCACATAACATTTGCTCCTCAAATATCTTCTGTCAGCATAAAGGTATAGGCCTGATGCCATGACAGACATAAAATTGAGTCAAAAAACACTCAGATTTGCAGCGAACCCAGATTTGGAGTTAAAAAGAGATGCAGCTACTCCATTTCCTATCCATCTTAGCAAGTGAGGTAAAAGAGAGATGCAATTTAAAATTTCCATACTCTTCATTTGAAATGAAAATTATACTCATGTTACGTTATTGGATGAATAGATAAAATGGATATTAAGAAATATTAATTTATCATCTGCTATGAGTCTTTGCTAGGTAAAAGGGTAAAAAAAATGATACATAAGAGAGTAGACTAATCCTTGCTCTGTATGATAAAACAGAAAACATTCAATTATAATAAATTTTGAGAAGTGCTATGCTTGGGATATACTACTAATATCACTCACATGGTTTCTATTTTTTTCCCCATAGCGATTATCACTAACAAATTACACACATAGTTGTCATACATATTGTCTGTCCACCCTCTCATTTAAACTCCATGAAAACAGGGATTTATTTTTGTCTGTTTCTGTCGTTGATAGTAGATGTCAAAAAAATGTTGATAAAATGGTATAGCTACTATGAAAAACAGTATGCTAGTCAAAAAATCAAAAAGAGAATTACCATATGATACAGAAATTCCACTTCTGGGTATATATCCAAAAGAACCGAAATCAGGGACTCGAACAGATATTTGAACACCCACGTTTATAGCAGCATTATTTGCAAGAGTCAAAAGGTGGAAACAACCCATGTCCACTGACCTGTGAATGGATAAACAAACTACAGTATATACATACAATGGAATATTATTCAGCCTTAAAAAGGAAAGAAATTCTGACACACGCTTTAACATGGATGAACCTTGGAGACATTATACTAAGTTAAATAAACCAGTCACAAAAGAATACATACATACATACATACATACTGTATGATCTGGCTTATATGAGGTACATAAAGTAGTCAAATTCATAGAAACAGAAAGTAGAACGGTGGTTGCCTGGGTGGCAGAGAGAAGGATCAGGGAGTTATTGTTTAATGGGTGTAGAGTTTCTGTTTTGCAAGGTGAAAGAGTTCTATGGACATACGCATACATCTGTGATACCAATACCACAACCAAAGTACTAAACATACCCATCATCTCCAAAAATTTGCTTGTGTTCTTTGTGTTTTATGTTTTTTTGGTAAGAACACTTAACATGGTATCTATTCTCTTAACATATTTTAAAGTGCATAATACTATACTGTTAATATAGGTACTATGTCGTACAGATCTCTAGAACTTATTCATCTTGCATAACAAACTTTGTACCCACTGAAAAGCAATTTTCCATTTCCCTCTTTCTTCCAGCCCCTGCAAACCGCTATTTTATCCTCTGTTTCTCTGAGTCTATTTTAGATACTTCATATAAAAGGAATCATGTAGTATTTGTGCTGTGACTGGCTTATTTCACATAGCATAAGGTCCTCAAGGTTCATCCACGTTGTCACAAATGGCAAGATTCCCTTCTTTCTTAAGGCTGAATAATATTCCATTGTATGTGTGTACCACATTTTCTTTATTCATTCATCTGTTGATGGATAGATGTTTCCAAATCTTGGCTACTGCAATGAACATAGGAGTGCAGATATTAATATGGTAAATTTCATGTTATGTGTTTGTTATCTGTATTTTACCACAATTTTTAAAAATACATATATAAGTTGAACAAATGAAATACTATTACTAATTTGGGGTATTGAAACTAGAAGAAAATAATATATCAAACAAGAATAACAGAAATGGGTGTGTAGTTTGGAGTTCAAGTGTTCTAAAGTCTTGTTTAAGTGTGGGTTTTGTTAAACATGCCCGTTAAAAATTCAACGATAAGAACAGAAACCAAAGCAGTGGAGAGAGAAAAGAGGCTAAGGTATACCTGCATAATAAATAGAAAATAAAACAAATTTATATGAGCAATCACAATAAATGTAAATGAATTAAACTCACCTATTAAAATAACAAACAGGATAAAAGGGGGAAAAAAGCCCAGCAATATGCTCTGTACAAGAGATGTACCTGAAGCGTAAAGACACAAAGAGAAAGAGTTGGAAAATAAAATGCCTGGAAAATACTCACAATAACAAAACCTGAAAAGCAACACTATCAGACAAAAGAGAACATAGACTAAAACACATTCACCAGGATAGAGGCATGCTTCTTAATGTGGTAGATTGGAATGCTGGTCTCAATTCTTCAGCCCCCTCTAACAGGATTATACATTCACACTTTTTACCACGTTAACTCTGCCTCACTATCCAACGGTGGGTATGAGACAGGAACCAGCCTAACAAGACAGGACCATCTGCAAGGCCCCTGGCCTAACAAGCTAAGGCCCCTAACCAATTGGCAAGCTAGGAGAATCAGATAGAGGCCACCAAGATCTACATTCGGCAGCCTCTGGACTTTCTTGGGCTTACACATGCACCCTAGAACTCAGGAGTCCACTGAAGGTGACCCTAGCCCCATTACTATAGTAAAAATCACACCCGGGGTAGAAAGCTAGCACGCTAATGATACATGCAACGCACGTGGTAGCATGTTGGACAACAGTGCAAGCAGAAGCACAACCCCACCTCTCCATGCCATGACAAGGCACTCCTCCCCAGCCTCTGCCTAATAAAAGCCCCACAATCCCACTCCCGAATAAGCTGGTCACCTGCCCCTTTCCTTTCGCAACGGCTCCCTTGTGCCTCTCCTGTGCACAAGCTAATGAACTTTTACTTTTCTACTCCCATTTCTTGTCGATCTTGACTTCCATCCTGGGGGACAATAAGAACCCAATATTCCGGTAACAGGTATAATTAACGTCAAGCTTAGCCATGTGGCTTGCTTTGGCTAATGTAATATTAGCATATTTCGGAGAAGAGGTTTTAAGGGTGTTTGTGAGATCTGTCTTGTGCTCCAGTGACCCACAATGAGAAGAACATATCCTAATAACCACAATTCTTTTAGCTAAAGCTGCAGAAAGAACACACGTGGAGATCTAAATCCATCCTGCAGCCCAGCCACTCAGCCAAGTGCAGCCTAGATAAGCTGAAGACAGAGAATCTGCAAACTGGCGAACATGAGAATAAATGCTTGCTGTTGTATGCCACCGAATTTAGGGGTGATTTGTTGGCAGCATCATTATCATGGCAACAGCTAACTAATGCACATAATAAAAGAGCAAGCCATAAGATGATGAGATGATGAATCTGGAAAGCATCACCAAGGAAAACTGCAAAGCAACAGGTCAAGAACTTCTGGAGGGGAAAAGGCAGCAAAGGAGACTAAAAAGGAGTAGCCAATGGGGAAGGACGACCACTTGAAACCCAAGACAAATGTTTTTTCAAGCAGTTACCGGCTATGACAAAGGCTACACAAGCCAAATCACGTAAGAACCACCACACATATATCACAAACACCTCACCACAGACCTTTCATGACAATCACACAGACAACACCACACACGTCATCACAATCGCACACAACCACAAACATCACCATGACACACACATCCCATCACAATTAGTCCATTGCACACACACACCATCACTCACACACATTAGCACAAGCACACACACAGGATCACACCCCCCACACACTAACTCCCACCACACTTCCCTGTTCCAACAACCCCACCCACTCTCCAGGAGCGTACTCCCACCGCGAGCACTCCGCACGCACGGCCGCTACTCAGGACTCTCCCGGCCTCCTAAAAGGCCCCGCCCCGTCACGCGCGCGCCGGGATGCCGCCCAGACGGCTCCAGGCCCTTCCCTATACCCAGCTGCAAGGACGCGGCAGCGTCACCTGCCGGAAACGTCCGAATGCGCATCCAGCACGCAGTTTCTGGGAGGCTGGGTGACGGAGACCCGCAGGAAGGTCTGGGCGAGGCGCCGGCAACGCTGAACCATCCCTCCGCGCCTGCCTCCCAACGGACGTTCCAGAGCACAACAGTTCCCAGAAGGCCTTGCGGCTCGACTCAACTTCCGGCCGAAATGTTCTGTTTCCTGCGTGACGGAACGGGTGCGCCGGGTCCGCACCGGAGATTCAGCCGGAGCACGCCGAGCTTCCCTGCCTCGCAACTCTGAGACCCGGGAGGGCGCTGAGAGTTGCAGGAGCAGTCGTTTCAGGCGGGCCCAGGCGGGGCGCTGACAGAGGTCGGCCGTGCGTCGCCTTCTGGACTACATTTCCCAGAGGCTCAGTCGGCCCGTCGCTCTTCTCGCAGGAACTCGAACGTTTCGTCACGCCTGGCGGGACCGTTAGATCCGTGAGGTGAGAACTCGTGGGCCCCTGGGGAACCGGCTCAACTCTGCAGGTTCCCGCCCCGGGAGACTCGAAAGGCGTAAGTTGAGGAGACCGAAGGCCGGTACGGACCTGGAACTTCGCGCCTGTGCGGGCGGAGCGGCATGAAGAGGGGAAGTTGTGGGATTGTCTAGGAGAGAGATCGTGACACTGAGACCTGTGTGCGGATGCCTGTCATTGTGGGGTTGTGACTGTGTGTTCCTGTGGTTGTATGTGATTGTGACCCTGCGGCACTGTGGGTGTAACTGTGTGTGTTCCGTGGTGAGTGTGTGATTGTGACTGTGTTACCGTATGTGGCTCTGTGTGGGGGTGTGTGGCGTGCGTGTCCATTTAAGTATGACTCTGCTTAATGTATGTCGCATTGTGTGTGGGTATGGGCTCCTGTCAACTGTGCGATTGTGACTCCAGAACTCTGTCCCTAGGAAACCCCTGTGACGTTTGGTCAGATTATAGCCGTGGACAGCAATGACCTCATCTTTTCCCTGAGACACTGGGATTGGGCAGAATACCCCATTCTCCTCTGATCTCCATTCCCTGTGTGTGATGGGGGCTGGGGGCTGACGGCTGACCTCTGACCTGACCAGTTTGAGCGACTAGAAAAACCTGGTGTCTCACAGTTACTTTCTCCTCTCCTGCTTCCACCCTTCTCCGGGCCAGACGCAGAAGAGAAGGAAAGAATGCATGATGAACTTCTACAAGCAATGTCCAAGGTGTGTGTGGGGTTTCCTCTTTGCTTTCCTTCTTCTGAAAGTTAATGCTTAATAAAGATCGATCCCTATCGTTTCCCCATTGGAGAAAGGATAGTTGGGCCCGGTATTAAAGCCCAATGCCTCCCATATACCTAATGTTTACTTATTTGGAAAATGCTCCACTTCCGTTTGCTGAGTTTTCTTCTTTTTAAATACAATATTTATTATGATTTTAAAATGAAAGCATGGTTATTTTAGAGATTTCAAAAACACAGAATTACCAAGAAAAAAAAAATGTGACCACTCTAATTAACTAATGTTAATGTTTTGCTGTATTTTCCAAAATCAAATTATACTTTATTTACCCTTTTATATCCTCCATTTTCACTAGTAAGTGTCATTCTCCCATGTCGTCAAATGGTTTTTGTAAAATACCATTTTTCAAAGGTACGTATTATTTCTTTGTGTGAATGAGGTATGGTTTATCCTTTTCTTTAGGTCAGTTGCATCAGACTGAAAGGTTTAAATATTTGTTTATTTATACAGACACACATATTTATACACACAGGTTTGAATTTGAATTTCCATGATTAATAATGAGATTAAACACCATATGTTTATTCGCTATTTGGGTTTCTTTCGTGAAATGCCTGTTCAAATCTTTTACCTGTTTTGCTCTTGGATTATCTCTCTCGATTCATGGGAGTTCTTTATATAGTCTAGCTATGGGTCCTTTATTGTTTATATTCTTCTATTTGGATTGTTTTATCACTTTTTTTTAAGGTGGTTTTTTTTTTTAATGTTTAAAACAATGTTTATTTAGCATTTTATAAATGGCAAAATTTATAGTGATGAAGATCTATCGTTCTTTTTTTAATTTTTTTATTGAGTTATTGATAGGTTACAATCTTGTGAAATTTCAGTTGTACATTAATGTTTGTCAGTCGTGTTGTAGGTGCACCACTTCACCCTTTGTGCCCACCCCCCACCCCACCTTTCCCCTGGTATCCACTAAACTGTTCTTAGTCCATAATTTTAAATTCCTCATATGAGTGGAGTCATACACAGATTATCTTTCTCTCGCTGGCTTATTTCACTTAACATAATTCTCTCAAGGTCCATTCATGTTATTGCAAATGGAATGATTTTGTTCTGTTTTGCAGCTGAGTAGTATTCCATTGTATATATGTACCACATCTTCTTTATCCATTCGTCTGTTGCTGGGCACTTAGGTTGCTTCCACATCTTGGCTATTGTAAACAGTGCTGCAATAAACATTGGGGTGCATAGGACTTTTGGGATTGCTGACTTCAAGCTCTTTGGATAAATACCCAGTAGTGGGATGGCTGGATCATATGGTAGTTCTATTTTTAGTTTTTTGAGGAATCTCCATACTGTTTTCCATAGTGGCTGCACCAGTTTGCATTCCCACCAGCAGTGTATGAGGGTTCCTTTTTCTCCGCAACCTCTCCAACATTTGTTGCTATTAGTTTTAGATATTTTTGTCATTCTAACGGGTGTAAGGTGATATCTTAGTGTATTTTTCATTTGCATTTCCCTGATGATCAGCGATGATAAGCATCTTTGCATGTGCCTATTGGCCATCCGTATATCTTCTTTGGAGAAATGTCTGTTCATGTCTCCAGCCCATTTTTTGATTGGGTTGTTTGATGGTTTGTTGTTGAGTTGCAAGAGTTCTTTATATATTATGGATATTAAGCCTTTGTCAGATATATGACTTGCAAATATTTTTTCCCAGTTAGTGGGTTGTTTTTTTTGTTTCAATCCTGTTTTCATTTGCCTTGAAAAAGCTCTTTAATCTGATGAAGTCCCATTTGTTTATTCTTTCTATTGTTTCCCTTATCTGAGAAGGCATGGTGTCTGAAAAGATCCTTTTAATACTGATGTCAAAGAGTGTACTGCCTACGTTTTCTTCCAGAAGCCTTATGGTTTCAGGTCTCACCTTTAGGTCTTTAATCCATTTTGAGTTTATTTTGGTGAATGGTGAAAAAGAATGGTCAATTTTCATTCTTTTACATGTGGCTTTCCAGTTTTCCCAGCACCATTTGTTGAAAAGACTTTCTTTTCTCCATTGTATGCCCTCAGCTCCTTTGTCAAAGATAAGCTGTCCATAGATGTGTGGTTTTATTTCTGGGCTTTCAGTTCTGTTCCATTGATCAGTGCACCTGTTTTTGTACCAGTGCCATGCTGTTTTGATTACTGTAGCTTTGTAGTATGTTTTGAAGTCAGGGATTGTGATGCCTCCCGTTTTGTTCAGGATTGCTTTAGCAGTTCGGGGTCTTTTGTTGCCCCATATGAATTTTAGGATTCTTTGTTCTAATTCTGTAAAGAATGTCATTGAGATTCTGATTGGGATGATGTTGAATCTGTAGATTGCTTTAGGTAGAACGGACATTTTAACTGTGTTTATTCTTCCAATCCATGTACATGGAATGTCTTTCCATCTCCTTATGTCATCATCCAATTCTCTCAGAAAGGCCTTGTAATTTTCATTATATAGGTCCTTCACTTCCTTAGTTAAATTTACCCCAAGGTATTTTATTCTTTTTGTTGCGATTGTGAATGGTATTGTGTTCTTGAGTTCTTTTTCTGTTGGTTCATTACTGGAGTATAGAAATGCTACTGATTTATGCAAATTGATTTTATACCCTGCAACTTTGCTGTAGTTGTTGATTACTTCTAACAGTTTTCCAATGGATTCTTTGGGGTTTTCTATATATAAGATCATGGCGTCTGCAAACAGCGAGAGTTTCACTTCTTCCCTCCCCATTTGGATTCCTTTTATTCCTTTTTCTTGCCTGATTGCTCTGGCCAGGACCTCCCGTACTATGTTAAACAAGAGTGGTGATAGAGGGCATCCTTGTCTCCTTCCTGTTTTCAGGGGGATGGGGTTCAGTTTTTGCCATTGAGTACGATGTTGGCTATGGGTTTGTCGTATATGGCCTTTATTATGTTGAGGTAGTTTCCTTCTATGCCCATTTTGTTCAGAGTTTTTATCATAAATGGCTGTTGGATCTTGTCAAATGCCTTCTCTGCATCTATTGAGATGATCATGTGGTTTTTATTCCTCAGTTTGTTGATGTGGTGTATCACGTTGATTGATTTGCAGATGTTGAACCATCCCTGTGTCCCTGGTATGAATCCCACCTGATCCTGATGTATGATTCTCTTGAGGAATTGCTGAATTCTGGTTGCCAAAATTTTGTTTAGAATTTTTGCATCTATGTTCATCAGTGATATTGGCCTGTAGTTCTCTTTTTTCGTGGTGTCTTTGTCAGGTTTTGGTATCAGCGTGATGTTGGCCTCATAGAATGTGTTAGGAAGTGTTCCATCTTCCCTAATTTTTTGGAATAGCTTGAAAAGGACAGGTATTAAATCCTCTCTGAAAGTTTGGTAGAATTCCCCAGGAAGGCCATCTGGTCCTGGGGTTTTATTCTTTGGGATGTTTTTGATTGCTGTTTCAATCTCTTTCCTTGTGATTGGTCTGTTCAAATTGTCTGCCTCTTCTTGAGTGAGCTTTGGGAGATTGTAGGAGTCCAAGAATTTATCCATTTCCTCTAGGTTATCCATTCTGTTGGCATATAGTTTTTTGTAGTATTCTCTTATAATCTGTTGTATTTCTGCAGAGTCTGTTGTTATTTCTCCTCGCTCATTTCTGATTTTGTTTATTTGAGCTTTCTCCCTTTTTTTCTTTGTAAGTCTGGCTAGTGGTTTGTCAATTTTATTTATCTTCTCAAAAAACCAGCTCTTTGTCTCATTGATCCTTTCTACTGCCTTTTACGTTTCAATAGTATTTATTTCTGCTCTGATTTTTATTATTTCTCTCCTGCTGACTTTGGGCTTCATTTGTTCTTTTTTCTCTAGTTCAGTTAGGTGTGCTTTAAGGTTGCTTATTTGGGATTTTTCTTGTTTGTTAAGATAGGCCTGTATTGCGATGAATTTTCCTCTTAATACAGCTTTTGCTGTATCCCATATGAGTTGGTATGGCATGCTATCATTTTCATTTGTTTCCAGGTATTTTTTTATTTCTTCTTTAATTTCTTCAATGATCCATTGCTTGTTCAGTAGTGTGTTGTTTAGTCTCCACATCTTTGTGCCTTTCTCAGCTTTTTTCTTGTAATTAATTTCTAGCCTTATAGCACTATGATCTGAGAAGATGCTTGTTATTATTTCAATTTTTTTTAAATTTGTAGAGGCTTGCCTTGTTTCCCAAGATATGGTCTATCCTAGAGAATGTTCCATGTGCACTTGAGAAGAATCTGTATTCAGCGCTTTCATGGTGAAGTGATCTATATATGTCTATTAAGTCCAATTGTTTTAGTTTTTCATTTAGCTCCACTATTTCCTTGTGGATTTTCTGTCTGGATGATCTGTCCATTGATGTGAGTGGGGTGTTGAGGTCCTCTACTATTATTGTGTTGTTTTTAACATCTTCCTTTAGGTCTGTTAATAGTTGCTTTATGAATCTTGGTGCTCCTGTGTTGAGTGCATAGATATTTATAAGCGTTATTTCTTCTTGATGAAGTGTCCCTTTGATCATTATATATTGTCCCTCTGTGTCTCTCTTTACCTGTCTTATTTTGAAATCCACTTGGTCTGATATGAGAATTGCAACACCTGCCTTTTTTTCCTTGCTATTTGCTTGAAGTATTGTCCTCCACCCCTTCACCCTGAGTCTGTGTTTGTCCTTGGGGCTGAGGTGTGTTTCCTGGAGGCAACAAATTGTTGGATCGTGTTCTTTAATCCATTTTCCCACTCTGTGTCTTTTTATTGGAGAGTTCAATCCGTTCACATTGAGAGTGATTATTGATGCATGTGGACTTTGTGCTGTTAGTCTGTCGCTCATTATCTTGTTTTCCTGTGTTTCTTTTCCTGTTTGCTTTAAACTACCCATTTAATACTGCAATTTCTTATGCTGGGTTTCTTAGATTTTTCCTTATTTATGATTTGTGATTCTGTTCTGTACTTTATTTTAGTGTCTACCTTGAAGTTTGTATTTAGAATCTTGTGTATAATATAGTCTATTCTCTGGTGGTCTCTTACTTACTTGGCCAATACTGATTTAGACCCTTTGCTCTTCCCCTCCTAATTAATTATTTTCATTTTTTATTCCAACTCATCTTATTAATATGTAGTTAGAGTGTTAAGATCGTCCTTGTTTTGGTAGTTTCCTTACCTTTACCCTAATGCTATAATTGAATATTTGCTATCCTGTTCTGGTTCTATCCATCGGTCTCCCTAGTCTGTGGATTGTGTCCCCTTTCTCCCTTTTTTCTTTTTTCAGGTATGAGAGCCTTCTTGAGGATTTCTTGTAATGGAGGGCTTTTAGTTACAAATTCCCTTAACTTTTGTTTGTCTGGAAAAGATTTAATTTCTCCCTCATACCTGAGGGAAATTCTTGCTGGATAGAGCATTCTTGGCTGAAGATTTTTATCCTTTAAAGCTTTGACTATATCACTCCATTCTCTCCTAGCGTGTAGGGTTTCTGTAGAGAAACCCGCTGACAGTCTGATAGGGGCTCCTTTATAGGTTATTCTCTTTTTTTCCTTACTTCCCTGAGTATTCTCTCCTTATCATTCCTATTTGCCAACTTTACTACTATGTGCCTTGCAGTAGGTCTTTTTACATTGACAAATCTAGGAGATATAAAACCCTCCTCTACACACATTTCTCTTTTGATCCCTAGATTTGGGAAGTTCTCTTCAATAATTTCGTTAAGCACACTTTCTGCTCCATTTTCCTTTTCCATATTTTCGGGAATTCCTATGATCCTTATGTTCTTACTCCTCATTGAATCCATTATCTCTCGGAGATTTTCCACATTTTTTTTAATTCTTAGTTTTCTTTCTTCCTTTGTCTGGCGCCATTCAGCCTGTCTATCTTTGATTATGCTAATTTTCTCCTCTATGTTTTCTACCCGGGCATTCAGGGAATCCGTATTCTGTTTTATCTGGTCCATTGTGTTTTTCATCTCAAGTAATTCTGTTTGATTCTTCTTTATGATTTCAATCTCTTTTGTGAAGTAACTCCAGAGCTTGGCTTGTTTCTCTATCTTTCTCTCTACTTCAGTGAGTTTTTTGATTATAGCTGCTTTGAATTCATTATCACTTAGTTTACCTAATTCCAAGTCCTCAGGACTTAATTCTGTGTTTTTATTGTTTTCCTTCTGGTCTGGGGCTTTTATAAATTGCTGGATGGTAGAGGAGCGGTTTTTTCTCATGGTGGTAGAATTCAGTTGCAGTTACAGCCTGTTGCCACTAGATGGGGGTGGAGAGCCGCGTGTTATGAGCTCTCCGCCTTCAGGCAAGATGGCTGTGCCCACTGGCTTGGGGGGGGGGGGGCTGTTACTCACACACACTGGTCTGGGTTCAGTTCAGTTCTGTTCTCTGGTCTTCCAAGGCCCTTGATTTATGGGGTCCCCGCAGATGGAAGCTTTCCCCCTGTCAGCAGGTCTCCACTGAACCAGCGGCAGGAGTCCTGGATGATCCCCCGGTCACGCGGCCCCTCCCCTGCTCCTTCCCGACTTGCGCTGCTGCGATGGCAGACTCTAGGGGAGGGAGCGATGTTCTCTCCTACCGTTCCAGCGCCTCCGAAGGTGTAAGCAAGGTTTATGATCTCTGCCTTCTTGGTATTGTAGGTCTCTAACGAGCTGGCATTATGTTTATTTTCTGAAATTCAGTTCTTCCAATCTTTTGTTGTATTTTGGAGTGGAGAGAATCCCGTGTCAGCTCACCCCGCCATTTTGCTCGGCCCCCCAGTCCTTAAGGTGGTTTTATGAATAGGCGTCCTCATTTTTTTAACAAAGTCAAATTTATCAATTTGTTTTTCCTTTCTGGTTGGTGCTTTTTCTATCTTATTTAAGAAATCATTCCTTGTCCCAAGGTTATGCAAATATTCTCCCATATATATGATTAAAGGTCTAAGTTTTGTGTTTCCCATTTATATATTTAATCCACCTCTTACTTGCTTTTGTGTATGGTGTAAAGTAGGGGTCAGGGTTGGTTTTTTCTCCCTTAGGAGTATCCAAATTTTCTCAGCACCATATATTAGAATGTCAATTGTGTTCCCACTAGTCCACAAATATATCTGGTGTCCGTATGTGCATGGGTATGTATATGAGCTGTTGGTTCTGTTCTGTTGATCTATGTGTATATCCCTGTGCCAGTATCACACAGTCTTGTTTATTCTAGCTCCTCTCTCCTTTGAAGATAATTTGGCTTTTCTTCCTCTGGCATAAGACTTCCTCTCTCTGTTTTTGGTTTTGTATAATTTTCCTATAACATGCCTGAGTGTGCATTTCTTTTTATTTATCTGCTTGGAATTTGTAGGGGTTTTTGAATTTAGCTACAAATAAATGTCTAATAAATAAATGTCTACTAATAAATGTCTTTTATTAGTTCAGGAAAATCCTCAGCCATCTTTAAAGATTGTTGCTGCCTCATTTTCTCTCTTCTCCTTCTCAGGCTCTACTTACACATAGGTTGGTATTTCTCATTATTTCTTTTTTCATTTCTTAATCTTTTTGGTTTTTAGAGTTGACACTTAACAGCTCAAATCAAAGCAATATTAAGCAAAAGAACCTTGCCTTGTTTCAGGAAGAGGCAGAGAGCGTGGCAGGTAGCTAGAGTTTTTGGGTTATTCCTCCAACTAGTAGTAAAAATATCTTTATTCAGTTGTGTTTCAACACTTCTAATCTTGAGGAACTCACTAAATCATAAGGCTATCCATTTATCTTCTGATTTTCTTACCTGAAAGTTAGAGTGTATCAAGGGAGAGGACTCAGAATAGGGATAGGGTTTTCTCAAGGTATAAATTTAGAACTGAGTGGGTCACTCTCAGTTTTTAAAATGTATGTGTTTGGTACAGAGGCAAAGAAAATAAGGATAAGAATCAGTCTCCCCAAATCTCTTTAGCTCAAGGCCTTTCTATCTGAATTTCTTTAGAAGCAGGCTGAGTCTTTGCAATCCATTCTCCCGTGCCAAAGCCGAAATAGAATATCTTGCTCCCCTCTCCTATCAGCCTCTAATTACACTTACCATCTCTATAGTGAATATTTTTGCCCAATATTAATGGGAATAACTCTAGGGAGCTAGTATGCTATAGTAGAAAATAAATTTTTAAAGGAATAAAATGAATTTTGTTGACAGAAGCTAATGTAATGCTTCATCAGGAAATATTTGAAGCATTCCCAGTAAGATCAGAGAAAAGACAAGGATATACACCATTACCAATGTTATTTAACATTGTTCTGTAGGTGTCAACTAAACTACATAGACAAGAGAAAAAAATTGTATTAAAAATTAGAGAAGAGTATGTAAGATTATAACTTTTTTTTTTTTTTTTTGATGAAGATTGGCCCTGGGCTAACATCTGTTGCCAGTCTTCCTCTTTCTGCTTGAGGAAGATTGTTGCTGAGCTAACATCCGTGCCACTCTTCCTCTGTTTTGTATGTGGGATGCCAGCACAGTGTGGCTTTATGAGCAGTGTGGAGGTCCTCGCCTGGCATCCAAACTTCGAACCCCGGGCTGCCAAAGTGGAGCCTGTGAACTTAACCTCTATGCCAGCAGGCTGGCCCCAGATTATCACTTTTTTCAGGTGAAAATCAAATTGACTTATAACTAGCGCTTTGAAATAAGCAGGACTCTATAGAAAGCAAGCAAAAGAAAGTATCTTCCCCATAATTTCCACTCTCAACTCTTTATGGGCTAATTTTTTTGTTGCCCTGGATAAAAATTTGTGCAGTCCTTATAATTGTTTTGATCACTCTTTGGTATCCTTTGGTTGTTTTCAGTCACCGAATCAGTCTCATTTTGCTGATTACAGACTCTAGTTGAGTGTAGTAATATGTAAGTTTCATTTAAAGCCTTTTCTCTGAGCTCAGGCTTGCTTCAAGCTAGAAGCTTGCAGTGTGAAAAGGGGGACATACTAAGCTTCTTTGTATTCTCAACCTGAACTTCTCTTTCTTGCCCAGTAGGCAGTTTCTGGCTCGTATGAAATTGCTACAGGGATAGGGAAGAGGAGATAAGGAGAAAAGTCTTACTTGACTGGTACTGTTGTTTTGGTCTTGGTCTCTCTTGCTTTCATGGATGTTCAACACTGACTCATTTTCTTATGGGGTGCTTTTATGGGATTCTCAGAGAAGCCCCTGCTAGAAACCTCTAATTGCACTTTCCGTATTGTGGGCAGTATATTTCCTTTAAATGGCTACTTGTAATACCTGTCATAAAATTGGACATTCTGTGACCCACTCCTTTGTTGGGGTCACATTGTCCCTCCATTGGGTCCACATCTGATCCAAGATGGGGAATAGGTACCAGTCTCTGTTCCCTCCAAACTCCAGGGAACACAGCAAAAATTCTAAACAATCTCACCCTTCCACTTTTGACCCTGGAATTTAAAGGGGCCCCCTTGGTTGGCCTAAGATGAAGGAAAAGTAATCTAATTTCTTAAATGGGATAGGAATGTCTCATTTTCCAAACAACAACCAATTTTTAGACACCAGCTGGGTATCCTACAATTCAGTTCAGATCAATCCTGACACTAACTACCCAGGGTTAACACAGGCGCCACAGGTTAAGGGGCTCAGTTTCACAAGACTGCCCAACTTCAGAGACCAGCCCCAAGTCTCCAGTGTCCCCAAGGCACTGCACTTCTGTCCATCACACCACAAATTCAGGCATTCCCATGATCTCCACTCAGGTTCAATAATTTATTACAGTCATGCTCCGCATAATGATGCTTCAATTAACGACGACCTGCGTATATGATGGTGGTCCCATAAGATTAGTACCATATAGCGTAGGTGTGTAGTAGGCTATACCATATAGGTTTGTGTAAATAGATTTTATGATGTTTACACAATGACAAAAATCACTTCACGAAGCGTTTTCTCAGAATGTATCCCCGTCGTTAAATGATGCATGCCTGTATTAGAATGACTCATGGAACTCAGGAAAGCACTGTATTTATGATCATGGTTTTATTATAAAGGATACACCTCAGGAACAGCAAGACAGAAGAGATACATAAGGCATGGTATGGGTGGGAGGACCATATCTGGAAAGGATCTTAAGGATTTTGCCTAACAAAATGTGTGAAATAAAAGGTTTATTCAGTAATGTTTTATTGTGGAAAATTCTGCCACCAATAACATTTAAAAAGTTAAAGAGTTTATGTTAATAGAGAATAATTCTTATAACAGTCATAAGAGAACTGCAGTTTTCAAGAAATTTAAATTATGCTCTTGTCTAAGATAGTGATATTTTAAATTAATATTTAACCAGTTTTGCATTTTGAAAATTCAAGAAATATTAAAAGATTTAATGAAAAATTCGCAGGGCTCTGTCCCACTACCAATCCTACTCCTCTCAGGTGGCTACCCTCAACTCTTTTTGCTGTTTCTTTTGGCACTTTTCCTATATTTTAATTAGTATTCCTATGTTGCTGTTTTCGATAGAAATTTTCTAATGATTTCCTTAAGGTAGGTAAAGTCAGTATGGATTCAGCTTTCCCGTACCACATTCCTCATTCCCGTCCCCTCCAAAGAGTTATATCACAGTTTTTCTTTACATCATTAATATCCATGGGATAGGACCTTGCAGATATTGTTAATCTGAGTCAAGTAGTACACTAGACCCTAGTGGGGTTTTTTGTAGAATTTTTATTTTTCTGAAGGTAAATTGCTTTGTTTCTTCATTTGCCTGGTTCCCATCTATATGTTGCTAATTTTTTTTCCAAATCCACCAATGTTGCTGTCAGTTGCCTATCAATAATTCCCATGTGATCAAATATATTGGCTCTTTATTTTTCCTTGGAGACCCCTCTCCCATAGTTCTCTGTCCTCCTCTTCCTAGGTGTTGTTCTCTAGCTCTGTTGCCAGATATTGTCCTGCCTTTTACAATTATACTGGGACTTTGTTTAGCATTCTCATGTTAGTTTTCTAGTTTCTGAATATAATACCTTTCTTTTTCTTAATTTACCCCCTAATTTTGATGGGACACATAGGCCAGTAGCTTCCTAAGATAAGCGGGATGGGAGATAATTTTATCATTTCCTGCACATCTAGAATTGTCTTCATTTAATCTTCACATTAGCTTGGTATTTAATCTTGCTTGGTATATTATCTTCATACTACCTTTGGCTGGGTATAGAATTCTAGACCAGAATTCATTTTCCTTTGTAATATTAAAAGAATCACTTTGTTTTCTTATTTTAAATGGTGCCGTTGAGAAGTCCATTGCCATTCTGATTCCTGAAAATTTTTATGTGGTCCACATTTTCTTCTGGAAAGATTTAGGAAGTTCTCTTTTTCCCCGATATTCTGAAATTTTACTCCAAAGTATATTGGAAGATTTTTTTTAAAGTCCATGACATTTTTTCCTCTCTTGGGGCTTAAAGGGAAAATGGAAAGGGTGAAGGAACTCGCATTTATGCAGACTTTACTACGGTCAGACATTGAGCTGCATGCTTGCTATTTCTTCTCAGAGGAAAAGTTCACTCTGTTTGCACATTCCTGGATGTATCCCTCCGTGCATGGGAGATGTGTCTTCTACTGAGGTAGTAGGATTCCTGCCCCTTCAATTTGCTTAACAGTCTTTGTCCTTTTCTTTAGAGCCCTCTACCGCCTCCTCTACTACCGTCTTTTTCTTCTCTCCTTCCATTGTGAAAGCATGTTTGTCGTTTCAGGGGTCAATGATGTTCAGGGATGTGTCTATAAACTTCTCTCAGGAGGAATGGGAATGCCTGGACTCTGGTCAGATGAATTTATACAAAGAAGTGATGTTGGAGAATTTCAGCAACCTTGTTTCAGTTGGTAAGGATAACTATCTCCCAAAATTTGGAGTCTGCCCTCGGGAATGTCTCCTTTCTCCATTGTGAATTATTCTTTTCAAGTAACCAGCTAAATTTCTGCTCCCTGTTCCCCAAGGAATGGTTTGAGTTGGAATGGAATGGAAGAGTTGGAAATGGGCAGCTCCAATGGGCTTCAGCTGAAGCTTCATCTTCCTCTGGTCCTTCCTGTAGTGGCATCTCTTGATCACCAAGGGACTGGATCTGATTTCTGGGACACCAACAGCATAACCATGTCCCATGTCTTTTCTTGTGATCAGGACTTTCCAATTCTAAGCCAGCTGTGATCTCCTTATTGGAACAAGGAAAAGAGCCCTGGATGGTTGACAGAGAGCTGACTAGAGGCCTTTGTTCAGGTGAGTGAGAGATGATAGGGCAGGAGCAGAACCCTAGGAGATACTATCTGTAGGATGTTATCAGGAAACTCCCCTCAAAGACCCAAGGCCTCTTCCATAGGAGCTATCTTGCTTTTCTTTTCTCTTTACTTTCTTCCCATTCCGGTGTAGCAAGTACCTTTCTTCTTCATTTCCAAGACAAGTTATTCTACCTACATTTTAGATTTCATTCCTTCTTCATAGGATTTGCTGCATTTAGACTTGTATAACGGTAGATATTCACACCCTAAGAAGCACATACGTTTGTGTATATTTGTCTCTATGTTGGCTTTTATTTTATCTTCTTTCCAATTATTTATTAACTTTGTTGACCATTTTTACTTTTTGAAAAATTCTTTACTTTTTAAAAAACTCTGTCCCTTCCCAATCACTAGCCTCCTTGTCCTCTCTCAAAATAAACACCATCCTGACTTCTAACACCACAGATTAATTTTGCCTGTTTTTGAGCTTTATGTGAATCGAGTCATACAGTGTTTATTCTTTTGCCTTGGTTTTTTTTTTTTTTGCTCAACTTTATGTTTATCAGATACATCTATGATATTGCATATAGCTGATGTTGGTTCATTCTTGTTGCTATGTTGTATTCCATTATATGAATATATTTTATATTATGTATTGTATGTTGTTGTTATAAATTATGTATCCTTTCTACTGTTGACAGTTGTGTTGTTTTCTAGTTTTTAGCTATTATATGTAATACTGCTGTGAACATTCTTGTACATACCTTTTGGTACATATATATATACACCTTTCTTTTGGGGATATAGCTAGGAGTGGAATTACTAGGTAATAGGATATGTGTATGTTCAACTTTAATAGATAATGCCAGTTTTTCAAAGTGGTTTTTATACTTCCACCATATAATTTATACTTCCACCAGCAGCATGAAAGTTGCCATTGTTCTGCATTCTTGCCAATTCTTGATATTGTTAGACCTTTTAATTTTAGCCATTCTGGGTGTGTGTATGTGTGTGTTTTGTGACCTGCCTGTTTGTTTCTTGGCTAAATTCATTGGGTTGTCTGTCTTTTTCTTAGTGATTTGAAGGAGTTCTTTATATATTCCATATATGAACTCCTTGTAAATATCTTCTACCACTCTGTAGCTTACTTTTTTATTAATGTTGGCTTTTGATGTTATTAATTTTATTTTTTTTAATTTTTTTTTTATTAATGTTATGATAGATTACAACCTTGTGAGATTTCAGTTGTACATTTTTGTTAGTCATGTTGTGGGTACACCACTTCCCCCTCCGTACCCTCCCCCCACCCCCCCTTTTCCCTGGTAACCACCGATCAGATCTCCTTCTCAATATACTAATTTCCACCTATGAGTGGAGTCATATAGAGTTCGTCTTTCTCTGACTGACTTATTTCGCTTAACATAATGCCCTCGAGGTCCATCCACGTTGTTGTGAATGGGCCAATTTCGTCTTTTTTTTTGGCTGAGTAGTATTCCATTGTGTATATATACCACATCTTCTTTATCCAATCATCAGTTTCTGGGCATGTAGGCTGGTTCCACGTCTTGGCTATTGTAAATAATGCTGCGATGAACATAGGGGTGCAATGGACTCTTGAGATATCTGATATCAGGTTCTTAGGATAGATACCCAGTAATGGGATGGCTGGGTCATAGGGTATTTCTATTTTTAACTTTTTGAGAAATCTCCATACTGTTTTCCATAGTGGCTGTACCAGTTTGCATTCCCACCAACAGTGTATGAGGGTTCCTCTTTCTCCACAACCTCTCCAACATTTGTCGTTCTTGGTTTTGGATGTTTTTGCCAATCTAACGGGGGTAAGGTGATATCTTAGTGTAGTTTTGATTTGCATTTCCCTGATGATTAGCGATGATGAACATCTTTTCATGTGTCTATTGGCCATATTCATATCTTCTTTTGAGAAATGTCTGTTCATGTCCTCTGCCCATTTTTTGATCAGGTTGTTTGTTTTTTTGTTGTTAAGCAGTGTGAGTTCTTTGTATATTATGGAGATTAACCCTTTGTCGGATAAGTGGCTTGTAAATATTTTTTCCCAATTAGTGAGCTGTTTTTTTGTTTCAATCCTGTTTTCCCTTGCCTTGAAGAAGCTCTTTAGTCTGATGAAGTCCCATTTGTTTATTCTTTCTATTGTTTCCCTCAACTGAGGAGTTACAGTGTCCGAAAAGATTCTTTTGAAACTGATGTCAAAGAGTGTACTGCCTATATTCTCTTCCAAAAGACTTATTGTCTCAGGCCTAATCTTTAGGTCTTTGATCCATTTTGAGTTTATTTTGGTGTGTGGTGAAAAAGACTGGTCAATTTTCAATCTTTTGCATGTGGCTGTCCAGTTTTCCCAGCACCATTTGTTGAAGAGACTTTCTTTTCTCCATTGTAGGCCCTCTGCTCCTTTGTCGAAGATTAGCTGTCCATAGATGTGTGGTTTTATCTCTGGGCTTTCAATTCTGTTCCATTGATCTGTGGACCTGTTTTTGTACCAGTACCATGCTGTTTTGATCACTGTAGCTTTGTAGTATGTTTTGAAATCGGGGATTGTGATTCTGCCGGCTTTGTTTTTCTTGCTCAGGATTGCTTTAGCAATTCGCGGTCTTTTGTTCCCCCATATGAATTTTAGGATTGTTTGTTCAATTTCTGTGAAGAATGTTCTTGGGATTCTGATTGGGATAGCATTGAATCTGTATATTGCTTTAGGTAGTATGGACATTTTAACTATGTTTATTCTTCCAATCCATGTGCAAGGAATGTTTTTCCATCTCTTTATGTCATCGCCTATTTCTTTCAAGAAAGTCTTGTAGTTTTCATTGTATAGATCCTTCACTTCCTTGGTTAAGTTTATCCCAAGGTATTTTATTCTTTTCGTTGCGATTGTGAATGGCATAGAGTTCTTGAGTTCTTTTTCTGTTAGTTTATTGTTAGTGTATAGAAATGCTACTGATTTATGCACGTTAATTTTATACCCTGCTACTTTGCTGTAGTTGTTGATTATTTCTAATAGTTTTTCTGTGGATTCTTTGGGGTTTTCTATGTATAGGATCATGTCGTCTGCAAACGACGAGAGTTTTACTTCTTCGTTACCTATTTGGATTCCTTTTATTTCTTTTTCCTGCCAAATTGCTCTGGCCAGCACCTCCAGTACTATGTTGAATAGGAGTGGTGAAAGTGGGCACCCTTGTCTTGTTCCTGTCCTCAGAGGGATGGCTTTCAGCTTTTGTCCATTGAGTATGATGTTGGCTGTGGGTCTATCATATATGGCCTTTATTATGTTGAGGTACTTTCCTTCTATACCCATTTTACTGAGGGTTTTTATCATAAATGGGTGTTGGATCTTGTCGAATGCTTTCTCTGCATCTATTGAGATGATCATGTGGTTTTTGTTTTTCATTTTGTTGATGTAGTGTATCACGTTGATTGACTTGCGGATGTTGAACCATCCCTGTGTCCCTGGTATAAATCCCACTTGATCATGGTGTATAATCTTTTTGATGTATTGCTGTAATCGGTTTGCCAAAATTTTGTTGAGGATTTTTGCATCTATGTTCATCAGTGATATCGGCCTGTAGTTCTCCTTCTTTGTGTTGTCCTTGTCAGGTTTGGGGATCAGAGTGATGTTGGCTTCATAGAATGTGTTAGGGAGTTCTCCATCTTTCTCAATTTTCTGGAACAGTTTGAGGAGAATAGGTATTAAGTCTTCTTTGAATGTTTGGTAGAATTCTCCAGAGAAGCCGTCTGGTCCTGGACTCTTGTTTTTGGGGAGGTTTTTGATTACCGTTTCTATTTCCTTACTTGTGATTGGTCTATTCAGATTCTCCATTTCTTCCTGATTCAGTTTGGGGAGATTGTAGGAGTCTAGGAATTTGTCCATTTCTTCCAGGTTGTTCAATTTGTTGGCATATAGTTTTTCATAGTATTCTCTTATGATCTCTTGTATTTCATTGGTATCTGTTGTGATTTCTCCTCTGTCATTCCTGATTTTATTAATTTGCGCTTTCTCTCTTCTTTTCTTGGTGAGTCTGGCTAGGGGTTTGTCAATTTTGTTAATTCTTTCGAAGAACCAACTCTTTGTTTCATTTATCCTTTCTATTGTCTTTTTTGTTTCAATATCGTTTATTTCTGCTCTTATTTTTATTATTTCCCTCCTTCTACTGACTCTGGGCTTTGTTTGTTCTTCTTTTTCTAGTTCTGTTAGGTGTCGTTTGAGGTTGCTTACGTGAGCTTTTTCTTGTTTAGTGAGGTGAGCCTGTATTGCAATGAATTTCCCTCTTAGGACTGCTTTTGCTGCATCCCAAATGATTTGGTATGTCGTGTTCTCATTTTCATTTGTCTCCAGATAATATTTGATTTCTTCTTTAATTTCTTCAATGATCCATTGTTTGTTGAGAAGCGTGTTGTTTAGTCTCCACATTTTTGCACCTTTCTCTGCTTTTTTCTTGTAGTTGATTTCTAGTTTAATAGCGTTATGATCAGAAAAGATGCTTGATATTATTTCAACTCTCTTGTATTTATTGATGTTTGCTTTGGTTCCCAAAATATGGTCAATCCTTGAGAATGTTCCATGTGCACTTGAGAAGAATGTGTAACCTGCTGTTTTTGGATGAAGTGTTCTATATATATCTATTAAGTCCATCTGGTCTAATTTTTCATTTAATTCTATTATTTCCTTGTTGATTTTCTGTCTGGATGTTCTGTCCATTGGTGTTAATGGTGTGTTGAGGTCCCCTACTATTATTGTATTGTTGTTGATGTCTTCCTTTAATTCTATTAAGAGTTGCTTTACAAATTTTGGTGCTCCTGTGTTGGGTGCGTATATATTTATAAGTGTTATGTCTTCTTGGTGGAGAGTCCCTTTTATCATTATATACTGTCCCTCTTTATCTTTCTTTATCTGTTTTGCTTTGAAATCTACCTTATCTGATATTAGTATAGCGACACCTGCTTTCTTTTTTTTTTTTTTTTTTTTATAAGATTAGTATTTTTTTTTTTTTTTCCTTTTTCTCCCCAAAGCCCTCCGGTACATAGTTGTATATTCTTCGTTGTGGGTCCTTCTAGTTGTGGCATGTGGGACGCTGCCTCAGCGTGGTTTGATGAGCAGTGCCATGTCCACGCCCAGGATTCGAACCAACGAAACACTGGGCCGCCTGCAGCGGAGCGCGCGAACTTAACCACTCGGCCACGGGGCCAGCCCCGACACCTGCTTTCTTTTGTTCATTATTAGCTTGGAGTATTGTTCTCTATCCCTTGACTCTGAGTCTGTGTTTGTCTTTGGGGCTGAGGTGTGTTTCCTGGAGGCAGCATATTGTTGGATCTTGTTCTTTGATCCATCCTGCCACTCTGTGTCTTTTGATTGGGGAGTTCAATCCATTTACATTTAGAGTGATTATTGAGACGTGGGGGCCTACCACTCCCATTTTGTGTCTTGTTTTCCGGTTTTCTTCAGTTTCCTTTGTTTCTCGTCCCATGGTTTAATCTGTTCTGATGTAGAGCTGCTACTCTCTGTTGTTGTCCTTCTACTTATCTCCTCTGCTCTTGGTTTTGTAGCCCCTTTCCTTTTTTGGATTTTTCAGGAATGAGGGTTTTCCTGAGGATTTCCTGAAGAGGAGGTTTTGTGGCAATGAACTCCCTTAATTTTTGTTTATCTGGGAAAGTTTTTATTTCTCCACCGTATTTGAAGGATATTTTCGCTGGGTAGAGAATTCTCGGCTGTAGATTTTTGTCCTTCAGATTTTTGAATATATCATTCCACTCTCTTCTAGCCTGTAAAGTTTCTGCTGAGAAATCTGCTGATAGCCTGATGGGGGTTCCTTTGTAGGTTAGTTTCTTTTGCCTGGCTGTCCTTAATATTTTCTCCTTGTCGTTGACTTTTGCTAGCTTCACTACTATATGCCGTGGAGTTGGTCTTCTTGCATTGATAAAGTTTGGAGATCTATTGGCTTCTGTCACCTGAAGATCCATCTCCCTCACCAGATTTGGGAAGTTCTCAGCCATTATTTCTTTGAATAGGTTTTCTGCCCCTTTCTCCTTCTCTTCTCCCTCTGGTATACCTATAATCCTTACGTTGCATCTCCTAATTGTGTCTGATAATTCTCGGAGAGTTTCTTCATTTCTTTTAAGTCTTGCTTCTCTCTCCTCCTCTGCCTGCAACAATTCTATATTGCCATCTTCCAAATTGCTAATTCTTTCCTCCATATTATCGGCCCTACTGTTCAGAGCATCTAGATTTTTCTTAATCTCCTCTATTGTGTTCTTCATTTCCAATATTTCTGTTTGGTTCTTCTTTATCGTATCAAACTCTTTTGTGACATAGCTCCTGAACTCGTTGAGTTGTCGGTCAGAGTTCTCTCTTAACTCATTGAGAATCTTAATGATGGCTGTTTTGAAGTCATCATCATTTAGGTTATATATCTCATTTTCTTTGGGATTGTTTTCTGTGTATTTGTTACTTTCTTTCTGTTCTGGAGATTTAATGTATTTTTTCATATTGCTTGATGTTGTTGATTTGTGCCTCCGCATGGAGATAGAGTTTAGTTGCTCCTTTCACTTGTTTCAGCTGCTGCGGTGGGGGGAGCAGCTGTTTATACTTCACCAACCAGGAACCCTGTCCGTAGTTGCTAACTGGGCCTGGGCCCCTCTTCGTAGCCACAGTGGCCCTTTGGATTCCCTCCTCTGCCGTGGGGGCCGTCACAGGGGGGCTTCAGGCTGCAGGTGCCTACTGTTGCAGCCCACCTAGATGTGCTCTCTCCTTGGGGTCTGCAACGGTGTTATGGGCTCTTCCAGCGGCCGGGGTGGGATCACTTATATTTGTCGCTCCGTTGCTGTCGGCACCCACCAAATCTCACTTGTCCTCTATGGGTCGCAGGAGAGCTATTGGCATCTTCTACAGTCTGTGGTTAGTGCACCTAGCTATGCTGCTTTTGCCCTGGGGTCTTCCAGCCTTGTGGCTGGCGGCTGGGTGCCTTCTACTGGTGCTGTGCAGAGGCTTTCCCTAAGGCTGCTGTGAGCCTGTAGGGTTTCCCCCTAGGCTACTAAGCTGGGTCTCTGGAACTCTCTCCAGCCCCAGTCCTCTCCGAGATCTCCGGCAATCCCTAGCCTCACGGGGTGGGCAACGGCAGCTGGGGGTCGCCCCGCCCTCTGGGCTTCTCTCCGGGCCTCTCCCGGAGCCGTGAATGCTCAGCGTGGCCCCTCTGCTAACGGCAGACAGAGAGTTTTGTCTGCTGCCCGAGCGGAGCTCCGGCGCTTCCCCCCCGGGTCGCAGAACCGGCCTTTGAAAGTTCCCCCCGCCCCGGTCCTCTCCGAGATCTCTGGCAATCCCTAGCCCCACGGGGCGGGCAACGGCAGCTGGGGGTCGCCCCGCCCTCTGGGATTCTCTCCGGGCCTCTCCCGGAGCCGTGAATGCTCAGCGTGGCCCGTCTGCTAATGGCAGACAGAGAGTTTTGTCTGCTGCCCGGGCGGAGCTCCAGCGCTTCCCCTCCGGGTCGCAGAACCGGCCTTTGAAAGTTCCCCCAGCCCCGGTCCTCTCTGAGATCTCCGGCAATCCCTAGTCCCACGGGGCGGGCAACGGCAGCTGGGAGACCTCCGTGCCCTCCGTGTCTCTCTCTGGGACCCTCTGGGCGCCCCGAGCACCAGGCTGGGTCTCCCCGCCAATGGCGGGGAGAGACTCTCCCCGCGGGCTCAGGTGTGCAACTCCAAAGTTTCCCTCTGCGTTTAGGAGTAATTGCGGGGGGTTTAGGTAGGGTTCTGGTCACCTGTTTCCACCGTCGCTCCTCTGTTGTGTTCTTGCTCCTGCCCTAGATGTGTGTGGATCCTCTGGGGGCGTCCATTGGAAGAAAGCCGCTTGCGGGTACTAGGCTGCCCGTCGGGGTCGGAGAGTTTTCACCTATTTCCACATCCTCCCGGAGGAAAGTCCATCTGCCTTCCGATGTATAGTCGCATGGGTGTCTCAGACGTCCTGAGATGCTGTCTGGATATCCTTTGTCAAGCGATAAGTGTCCAAATAATTGTAGACTCGAAGGGTGAGAGACAAAGAGGACTACTCACGGCGCCATCTTCAGTAACTCCTGATGTTATTAATTTTAATGTAGTCAACCTTATCTATCTTTTCCTTTATAGTTGTAGCTTTTTTGTGTCCTGTGTAGGAATCATTGCCTACCCCAAAGTCATGAAGATATTTTCTGCATTATATTCTAGTAGCTTTATTGTTTTACCTTTTACATTTAGGTCTACAGTTCCTTGGAGTCGATATTTGTGTATAGTGTGAGATATGGGGTCAAATTTCATTTGTTTCCATGTGAACATCCAGTTGACCAACAATGTTTATTGAAAAGTCTATCTTTTTTCCATTCTTTGTAAGGCTACCTTTGTCATAAATCATGTGTTCCCATATCTTTGAGTCTGTCTCTGGACTTTATTATGTTCCATTGGCTTATTTGTCTACCCCCATCCCAATACCACACTATAGTAATACTGTAGCATGTAATAAGTCTTGTTATCTGGTAGAGCAAGTTCTCCTTGCTTCTTCTCTTCATCTTTTGCATTTTCATATAAAGTTTAGAATCAGCTTATTAATATTCACAATGCAAAAAATAGCTGTTGACATTTTTATTGAGGTTAAAATGAATTTATGCATCATTTTCTGGAGAATTAACATTTTAAAATAGCTAGATGTCTTTTATAGCTACACCATCTTTTTCACATTTTGGAGCAGCTGGCTTAAGGCAAAACTGTTATTTTTTTGATGAAAACATTTCCCATTACATCTCTCCTAACTTATTCCCAGATGGTCTCAATGACCCATATTAATTATAATTTTTAACCACAGAAAAATGTGGGAGGTACGTAATTGAGCTGTCATACATAAATGTTTTTAACAGACTAGAAACATCCTTAGCTCATGTGATACCAACCCCCATAGCCAGCTACATCCCTTTTAAGCCCTTGTAGAAAGGACAAAAATGTATGTTCTAGCTGTGAGTGCCTCTGGCTGTGCTATGTGGGATGCCGCCTCAGCATGGCCTGACAGAGCGGTGCCATGTCCGTGCCCAGGATCCGAACTGGCGAAACCCTGGGCTGCCAAAGCAGAGCGCGTGAACTTAACCACTTGGCCACAGGGCCAGTCCCATGTAGATTTTTTTAAATAGATTTTGTTGCTATTGTGAGCATCTATAATTTTCTAGTTGGTATTATTGGTGCAGAGAAATACTATTAACTTTTTAACACATAAAGAGGAGTTTAATCTTGTTCATTATCAGGGAAATGTAAATTAAAACTGCAGTAGGATACCATTATGACACCAGCAACATGGGCAAAAATTTAAGTCTGACGTTAGTAAAATAGGTAAGAATGTGGAGCAGTATGCACCCTCATAAGCTGCTGGTGGGTTATAAATTCATACAAGTACTTTTTTGGTGTTTTTTTCTTTCTTTTTAAAAATTTTATTGTGGAATAACGTTTAACATGTCATAAATTTAACATGGGATCTACCCTCTTAACAGGTTTGTAAGTGTATAATACAGTATTGTTAACTATAGACACACTATTGTATAGATCTCTAGAACTTATTCACTTTGCATAACTGAAGCTTTATACCTCTTGATTAGCGGCTGCACATGTCCCCTTCACCCCAGCCCCTGGCAGCCACCATTCTACTCTTTGTTTTTATGAGTTTTACCCTTTTAAATATCTCATATTAGTGAAATTATGCAGTATATGTCCTTCCATGACTGGCTTATTTCACTTAGCATAATGTATTCAAAGTTCATCCATGTTGTCAAATATTGCAAGATTTCCTTCTTTTCTAAGGCTGAATAATAATCTATTGTATGTATATACCACATTTTATTTATCCATTCATCCATCTATGGATTTAGGTGGTTTTCACATCTTGGCTATTGTGAATAGTGCTGTGATTAACACAGGAGTGCTAATATTTCTGCAAGATCATGATTTCAATTCTTTTGGATAAATACCTAGAAGTAGGATTGATGAATCAGATAGTAGTTCTATTTTTAATTTATTGAGAAACCTCCATACTGTTTTCCATAGGAGCTGTACCATTTTGCATTCCCACCAATAGTATACAAGGGTTCCAATTTCTTAACATCCTCACCAATACTATTTTTTTTTTTTTTTGATAATAGGCCTATAACAGTGATAGGTGATGTCTCATCATGGTTTTGATTTGCATTTCCCTAGTGATTAGTGATATTGAGCATATTTTCATATACCTCTTGGCTCTTTGTATGTCTTCTTTAGAGAAATGTCTGTTCAACACCATAACCCATTTTTTAATTGGGTTATTAGTTTTTTTGCTTATGTATTTTAGAAATTAACCCCTTATCAGATATTTGATTGGCAAATATTTTCCCCCATTCTATAGGTTGCCTTTTCACTCTGTTAATTGTCTCCTTTGCTGTGTGGGAGCTCTTTTTGTTTTGTTTTGCTGAAGAAGATTTGCCCTGAGCTTGTATCTGTTGCCAGTCTTCCTCTATGTTGTATGTGAGCCACAATCACAGCATAGCCAGTGACGAGTGACGTAGGTCCATACCCAGGAACCAAACCCAGGCCACCAAAGTGAAGCACACTGAACTTAACCACTTGGCCATGGGGCTGGTTCTTAAATTTGTTTTTTAGTTCTAACAGCTTTAATGTGGAATCTTTAGGGTTTTCTGTATATAAGATGTCATTTGCAAACAGAGACAGTTTTACTTCTTCCTTTCTGGTTTGGAAGCTTTTTATATCTTTTTCTTGCCAAATTGCTTTGGCTAAGACTTCATTACCATGTTTAATAGACGTGGCGAGAGTGGGCATCTTTGCCTTTATGATCTTAGTGGAAAAGATTTTGGTTTTTCACCATTAAGTATGGTATTAGCTGTGAATTTTCATATATGGCCTTTATTATGTTGAGGTAATTTCCCTCTAAGTTTGTCGAGAGTTTTTATCATAAAAAGTTGTTGAATTTTATCAGTACTTTTTCTGCGTCTATTCAGATGACTGTAATTTTTATCCTTCATTCTGTTAAGGTGGTGAATCACATTAATTGATTTTTATATGTTGAACCATTTTTGCGTCCCAGGAATAAGTTCCACTTGGTCATGGTGTATGATCCTTTTAATGTGCTGTTGAATTTGGTTTACTAGTATTTTGTTGAGAAGTTTTGCATCTATATTCATCAGGGTATTGGCCGTTTAAATGTTTGGTAGAATTCACCAGTAAAGCCATCTGATCCTGGGCTTTTCTTTGTTGGGAGGTTTTTGATTACTGGTTCAATCTTCTTAGCAGTCATAGGTCTGTTCAGACTTTCTATTTCTTCATGATTAAGTCTTGATAGGTTGTATGTTTGTAGGAATATATCCATTTCTTCCAGTTTATCCAGTTTCTTGGTGTATTTGTTCATAGGAGTCTCTTACCCTTTTTATTTCTGTGACATCAGTTGTAATGTTGCCTTTATTTTTTATTTTATTTATTTGAGTCTCCTCTCTTTTTTTCTTAGGCTGGCTAAAAGTTTGTCAATTTTATTTATCTTTTCAAAACCAACTATTAGTTTTGTTGATCTTTTCTGTTGTTTTTCTATTCTCTCTTTCATTTTTCTCTGCTCTAATCTTTATTTTTTCCTTCCTTCTGCTAACTTTGGGTTTAGTTTGTTCCTTGAGGTGTAAAGTTAGGTTGTATATTTGAGATCTTTCTTCTTTTTTAATGTAGGAACTATAAACTTCCCTCTTCATATTGCTTTTTCTACATCCCATAAATTCTGATATGTTGTGTTTTTGTTTGTCTCAAGATGTTTTCTAATTTCTCTATTCCTCTTGAGTAGAATGCTCTGCATATGTCATTAGGTCCACTTGATCTATAGTATTCAAGTCACTGTTTCTTTGTTGATTTTCTGTCTCGTTCTATTATTGAAAGTAAGCTATTCAAGTTTTCTACTATTATTGTATTTTTGTCTATGTCTCCCTTTTGTCAGTTTGCTTTACATCTTAGGTGTTCTGCATTGTTCTGCTGAGATCGTTGAGCATATTTACACTGGTTTTTAAAATTCTATCAGGTAATTCCTATACCTGTGTTTCTTTAGGGTCATTTTCTGTAGCTTTATTTTGTTCCTTTGTTTGAATTGTGTTTCCTTGTTTCTTCATTTTCCTTGACTCTTTCTATTGGTATCTACACATTAGAAAAAACCCCAACCTGTCCCATTCGTCATGGATTGACCTCATCTGGAGAAGACCCTTCACCAGTCAGAGCTTCTGTGAGCCTCTCAAACCATCGTGCTACTCCAAACCACTGTTTTTGTTCTTAGTGGCCCCCAGGCGTGTAGAGTATGCCAGGTCCCATCAGCACCCCAAGACAAGCACCAATCCCTCAAGTAGCTCCAGGAGAAATTAGAATGTTGCATGTGTCATCCAGCTCTTTCCCTCCCAGGGAGAAGGTGGGAGCTGGTGGTTTTTGCCCGCTCGCTCTGCTGTGGGCTGGCGGGTGGAGCTATGGCAAGTGTTTGCGTGAAAGTTCAAATCACCTTCTTTGTTCTCAGTGGCCCCCAAGTGTCTAGAATATGCCAGGTCCCATCAGCACTCCAGTACAGAAGCCAGTCCCTCGGGCAATCCCTGGAAAAGTTGGAACATTTGATGCAAAGTCCACTCTTTCCCTCCCTTGGAAGAAGCTAGGAGCTGGAGTTTTGCTTCTACCTGCTCTGCATTAAACTGGGGGAGGAGCTGTGGTGAGTGTCCACGTGCTACTTCAAACCAGTGCCTTTGCTCTCTGTAGCCCCCAGGGGCATACCATATGCCAGGTCCAGTCTGCGTTCTGAGACAGGTGAGACAAGCCTGTCTTTTGGGTGGCTTGCGGAGAAGAACACTGGATGTGCAGTCTAACTCTTTCTGTCCTCAGGGAGAAGCTGGAAGCTGGAGGTTTCCTCCCAGTCCAATGGCATTATGCCAGACGTGAGGGTTATGGTGAGAGGGTGTCTCTAGTTTTCCTACCAGTTTTGATGTGGCTGGTTTCACACTTGCCCAGAAAGCAGGAGCCTCTCAGCTGGTTTCTAGATTTCTCACAAAGGGAATTGATCCATGTATTGCTGTTGAATTGATGTGTGTTTGGGTGGAAGGAGAGTCTAGGGCTTCCTATTCTACCATCGTGCTGATGTTAATGGAAATACTATTAATTTTTGTAAGTTGGTCTTGTATCCAACAAGTTTACTGAACTTAAAGTTTTTTATTCTCTTGGTTTTTCTAGTTAGATCATCATATTATCTATATGTTATTAGAATTATCTCTTTCCTTCCAGTTGTTATACTTGTTATTTCCTTGTTTATAATGGTAGCTAGGACTGTCTCAGTTGGTAACAGTGGTAGTGGGCATCCATTTCTTTTTTCCCCTTGTTATAGGGAGCATATCTAAAGTTTCTTCATTTACATATAATATTTGCCAAAGTTATGATAAATTTTACCAAGTTACATATGTTACCTTGCTATGCTAGTTTGCTAAGAGTTACTGTAAATAGATGTTGCCCACATCATACAACTTTTCTGAATCTGTCAGGATAATCATGGCAGTTTGTGGTCTTATTTCACAACAGTTGTACCCTCTGGTGTGTGGCCATTTTGCCCTGTTAGTTCATGTTCCCATGAAGATATCAACCACCTTGTCTGACAGTGTACCTGGGGAAGGGCCGAGAGCCAGAACCTAGTCTGCGTCCCTCCAGGTGGATTTAAGGAATGAGAGGAGATGAGCTCAGGCATAACAAGCCCTAAGACCTACAGGTTCACTGCTGATAAACTTTATTTGCTACTGCTCCACCTGGCAACTCTTCTCATCAGAGTTTCATCTTTCAGCATCATCCACAGGAAGAGTAGATGAAGCAGCACCACAGGAAGAGTCCGCCTCCCTTTTTTGTATTCTCCCAGTTCTGGGGGTTTTCATAGTTAAGGAGGTAGAGGAGCAGACGCCTGAGAGTGGATGGTCAGCCATGTTCCTTTCTCCAGCAGTGTTTTTTCTTTGCCATCAGGTTAACACAGTGACTCAGTAGCTGTCTATTGGCTGTTACCACCAACTTCTGTGGTAAAGGCACAGGCCATTGTGGTCCCAAGGCAGTTCAGGGAAAGGCTAAGTTAGAATTTAGAAACTTGTGCTTCCAGGCTAGCCTCTCCCTGCCTCCTTTTACCACCTGTCCAGGCAGGTAGCCTCCACCCACAAACACACAAGTTTATACCAGTCTTCAGTCTCCCTAGGGTTTTTTCAGTTTGTGTCAGTTCTACAAAACCAAATTCTGTGTAATTTCTCTAGGGTCAGTTGAGAAAGGAAGCCAGAAGTTTGCACATTCAGGTCTAGACAGGAACTGTTGATTTTTAAAAAAATATTTCTATTATATTTTCAATTTCTAATAACCTTGTGTTTTCTCAGTGTTCCTTTATTTAGCATCTTATTCCTATTTAATGGATATCAGATCTGTTATTGCTCTGAGGTTACTCATTATATTTCTTTGACATTTTCTTTTCTTCTTTGCATTGTTTCCTCACAGATACTTTGTCCTCTTTTGGGCTCTTTTTCATGTTAAAAACTTTCCTCAAATGTCTGATAGTGTGGCTTACTGCTCATTTTTAATTGGGAGATACTACAAAGATGATTGGAACCTCTGTGTAGTGGGGAGTGGGTCTCATTTACTTTAGGATGATCTGGTTGGATTAATTTACTGAGGACTGCCCACTTTTGGTAACTGTTGATCTTTTCTCTTGTGCATGATTTTCCCATGAGAGGAGACCTTCACTGCTTCTCCTGGTGAGGGAGTTAGGAGCCTATTATCAGTGTTCTGGGTATTAAATTGTAGTACAGCAAGAGTCTCATCATTACAGTATTGTGAACTGACACCAGTTCTCTGATACCAGCTGGGTGTCTTATGCTTCAGTTCAATTCTGAAACTACCTACCTGGAGTTAACATCAGATCCCACAAGTTAAAGGGCAAAGGTACCCAACAACACAGCCGTTAGTTCAGACACAAGCTGCAAGTGGGATCTCCAGGCTACGCACACTTCTGCCTATCCAACTATAAATTCAGGGCTTCACACAACCCCTCAGTTTTGATAATTCATTAGAACAACTCACAGAACTCCTGAAAGCACTGTACTTATGATTCCCATTTTATGTAAAGGATATAATGAATAGTTAGATGAAGAGGTACACAGGGCAAGGTCTAGGAGGGTCTCAAGCACAGGAGATTCTGTCCTCGTGGAGTCAGGATGTGCCACCTTCCTGGTACATAGATAGGTTCATCAACCAGGAAGCTTCCCCCAGTCCTTGCCCTGAGTTTTTCACTGGAGTTTCATTACGTAGGTAGGAGTGACCAACCAGCACCTCCCTTGAAACTAAGGGCCCCCTGTGAATCACCTCGTTAGCATAAACTCAGGTATGATCAAAAGGAGCTTGGTGTAAATAACAAAAACAGTCCTGTGAGGAATTCCAATGGTTTTTGAAGCTGTATGCCAGGAACAGGGAACAAAAAGTAGATATATTCGTTATTATATCACAAGTATGTATATTTCCTGTTAATCCTTTGTTCTCCATTCAGTACCCATGCCCACAGCTATGCCTGATATTCCTGAGTCCAGATTCCCTCTGGTTCCATTTTTCTAAACTTCTAGGTTTCTGTAAAAATGAAAAAATATAATCATTCTTCTCTGTGGGATAGAGGAGGGGGGGGTCTTGGAGGTCTTACTACTAATACAGGCTTTGAACTCATCCTTCGGTTTTCACCATTCTCTGTGCCCCCCACTGTTAGAAGTGCCTGATACCTCCAATTCCTGTGCAGTTGTAGGGATCTGCACTGTGAATCAGAGCTGTGAAATTCACCCACTGTAGGCTCACTTTGACTTTCTCTGGTCTGCAGTCACTTACCATTCATCCGTTGGCTTTCCAGCTTGCAAGTTTTGTTATTGCTGTCTCACCTCCAGTATCCTTTGTCCTAGCAGGATTTTCCTGTCCCCTTGTTAAGCTTTTACTGTAATTTTCCTGTAGATTCATGAATAAGTAGTGGTAAACTCATGTACACTCTGCCATTTTTAACAGAAATTATGTCCCTTTTTAATTAAAAGTACACTTGACCCTCATTACTTAGAGATTCCATATTTACAAATTTACCTACTCACTAAAATTTATTTGTCAACCCAAAATCAATACTTGCAGCACTTTCATGGTCATTGGCAGACATATGCAGAGTGGGGAAAAATATTGACATGGAGTTCCTCTCTTCTTCTCAGAGTACGTTCCATTTTATTCTCTTCTTTCTCACACTCAAGCTGCCTCTCCTCTTAGTCACTGCCATGACTTGAAGATTCCATTCCTCTCTCTCCTAAGATCAGCATCACAGAATTCCAAGGCAAACTATTTTCAGTGTATCTCCAACACATATCAGGCTCTATCCACAGAAGACATTTACCTGTCTACCATTCTCACCAGTTTCATTCAGCACCTTAGACTTGGTGCAGGCTGTCCCCTGATGTGAATTTGCCAACAGTACACCCTTTGCAGAGAGTCACTGATCCTCCCTCCATTTATAAGTTTCAACACATTTATTCCTCAGTAGTCCTTTGATGTAGGTCTGAGAATCATCCACAAATTATAAAACATACAATACGATGCTGTGCATGTGTGCTTATATAAATGTATGTATACTTAGAATTACTGTATAGCAATGTATATGTGGAGGATGGCCCTGAACAGTGTGTTCACCAAAGTCTCAGGTGATTCTGATCCATAGCAAAATTTCAGGATTATAGAAATCATTTATTCCCTAGTCACCATCTTCAACTTCTTCCTCTGTTGCCTCTCCTTAAAGTCTGTGCTTTTCCTATCAGTTTTAGAAATTGTTTAGCCCTATTTGAGAACTAAGTGTTTACTTTCCCAGATATTATTTTCAGCTTAATCTTCCCATTTCTTTTTTAGAAGTTTAACCTCTCCCAGAATAGGAAAAATGAACATATGCCTTTATGTTTTCTTTCAGATCTGGAATCAGTGTGTGAGACCAAGATATTATCTCTAAAGAAGAGACGTTTTAGTCAAGTAATATTTACCTATGAAGACATGCCCACTTTTATTCATCCCACATTTCTTATTCCACGTCAAAAAACTATTAATGAAGAGAAACCCTATGAATGTAAGATATGCGGAAAGGCCTTTAATCAAAACTCACACTTTATTCAACATCAGAGAATTCATTCTGCTGAAAAACTCTATGAATGTAAGGAGTGTGGGAAATCCTTTAGTCGTGGCTCACTTGTTACTCGACATCAGAGGATTCACACTGGTGAAAAACCTTATGAATGTAAGGAATGCGGCAAGGCTTTTAGTTGTAGTTCTTATTTTTCTCAACATCAGAGGATTCACACTGGTGAGAAGCCCTATGAATGTAAGGAATGTGGAAAAGCTTTTAATTACTGCTCAAACCTTAATGATCATCAGAGAATTCACACTGGTGAGAAACCCTATGAATGTAAAGTATGTGGAAAAGCCTTTACTAAGAGTTCACAACTTTTTCCACATCTGAGAATTCATACTGGCGAGAAACCTTATGAATGTAAAGAATGCGGAAAAGCCTTTACTCAACACTCAAGGCTTATACAACATCAGAGAATGCATACTGGTGAGAAACCTTATGAATGTAAGGAGTGTGGGAAGGCCTTTAGTAGTGCCTCAACACTTACTAACCATCACAGAATTCATGCTGGCAAGAAACTCTATGAATGTAAAGAGTGTGGAAAGGCCTTTATTCAGAGCTCAGAACTTATTCAACATCAGAGAATCCATACGGATGAAAAACCATATGAATGTAATGAATGTGGGAAGGCCTTTAATAAAGGCTCAAATCTTACTAGACATCAAAGAATTCACACTGGTGAGAAACCCTATGACTGTAAGGAATGTGGAAAGGCCTTTGGTAGCCGCTCTGACCTCCTTCGCCATGAAGGAATTCATACTGGATGAATGATAGGCCCGTTTTTATAACCTTTGTAATAATGTTTTAAAAATCAAGTAATGTAAAAAACAAACCCACAAAACCCCAGATAATGCATGATTGAAGGTTTCCTGTGTACTAGATTTCTAAGGCTACCATAACAAAGTACCAAGTACCACAAAACTGGGTACAGAAATTTATTCTCTCACAGTTTGGGAGCCTTGAGATCCGAAATCAAAGTTGTTGGTAGGTTCCTTCTGAGGACTCTGAGGGAGAATCTGTTCCATGCTCTTCCGCTAGCATCTGGTAACAGCCAGCAATCTTTGACATTCCTTGGCTTGTAGCTGTATCACTCCAGTCTCTGCCTCCGTCTTCACAGTGCATCTCCCTGGGTGTCTCTGTGTCTCCTCTCCTCTTCTTATATGGACACCAGTCATGCTAGATTAGCACTCACCCAAGTGAACTTACCTTAACTTGATTACATCTGCAAAGACCTTATTTCCGTGTAAGATCACATTGACAGGTACCAGTGGTTAGGACTTCAACATAGTTCAACCCATAACACTCTAGCATTGTTTTTCCTAATGCATTTACAATTTTTACGTAACTTGTTAATCACATGTGTTTTAAATTGTGAATTCAGGGTCTAAATTAAACCTCCCTCCCAAAAAGAAAGATTCTGTCTCACAACTACTTATTCAATAATACCTTTGTTGCCAATTGTTTTCTTCTCCTTCTTGGTTACATATTTGTGTTTATATTAGCTTATGTTTTATGGCCATCTTTTCTAGTGCTGTGGCCTACAGATCTGTGTTTCCACCAATACTACACTGGAAGTCGTGTTACACAGGCTGTCTTTTAATTCCTGGCAGAATTGTAACTTTGTTTTTGAAGGCAGCTCTTTTTTCCTTTTGTAAACTCATATTTTCTTTTTGTAAAAAAAAACCATAGAGAACAGAAAGAAAAAAATAAAGATTATTTGTAAGCCTACCAGAGATGACTGCTTTCAAATTACTACAGCATATCCTTCCAGATTTTATTTAGTGTAACCATAATCATGACATGCATGCTGTACCATAACCTGCTTTTATCATTGCTACTGTTTCAGTAAGTACACGTTTATTTGTCATTCTTTTTAATGGGGTCATAATAATCTTTTCTGTGGTTATCATTTCACTAAATACTGACAATTATTATGGTGCCCATTGAAACTTTGCAGTTATAAAAGTTGCCTTCCAGGTTCAACTTTAGTGCTTTTTTTCTTTGTTTTTCTCTGCAAACTTTATATTTCAGTGCTGAAATAACTGATGAACATTTCCTCCCTGTAAAATACTGCCAATAGCTCTAATCCCCTCATTTGAATCACTATCAGTTTATGTGTCTTTCCAGACCTTTTTTAAAAACTATTTTTACTTATGTTCATGTGCACACACAACCAAATATGTAAATACTTGTAGAAAAAATTACTGCTGCTTTTTAAATGTTTTAAATACATATACTCCTGTGTGTACTGGATTGCTACAAGGATTAAATGAGTTAAGAAATATACAATGGTTGGGACTGTTACTAACATATATTAACTAGCTAATGTTATCCAATATTAGCATCAGTATCTTCATATTATTATTTGTGGAAGGGACTTTAACCATGTTATACACCTTAGTTGACATTAAAGAATTCATCATGAAAAAGACCAGCAGATGTAATGTTTGTAGAAAAGCTTCTCACCAAAAATTATTCCTTATTCCTCATGGAGTTTAAAAACAAGCAAATAAAACCCTAAGAAATAAGAAAGAAAAAGAATGGGTTAATAAGCCTACATTCACACCTCATATTTCATGCTGCACAATAATTTCATACCCATCAAAAAACCTATTTACAGGGGCTGGCCCCGTGGCCGAGTGGTTAAGTTCACGTGCTCTGCTGCAGGCGGCCCAGTGTTTCGTTGGTTCGAATCCTGGGCACGGACATGGCACTGCTCATCAAACCATGCTGAGGCAGCATCCCACATGCCACAACTAGAAAGAGCCACAATGAACAATATACAACCATGTACCAGGGGGCTTTGGGGAGAAAAAGGAAAAAAATAAAATCTTGAAAAAAAAAAAACCCTGTTTACATATCGAGAATAGTTGAAAACACATTTGTCAAAAAAGCAGGGAAAGGTATGCAATATTAACTCAATAATCACCGACAAAGTAGAACATGATGTAGGTCACATTCTTTTCCAGAATGGGAAAAAATTAAAATGATAGCCAACAAATATCAGAATATTGATAATACACCTCCACATAACATGAGTCAAGAAGGAAATCAATCCCTGAATTATGTTTAAATGAATGAAAATGAGCACATTAGGTAGAAAAACTTGAGGGTTGGCAAGGAGCCAAATCTGTATTCAGATAAAAATGTATAGCCCAATAGGCATGCTGGTATTTAAACACTAAGAGATTAAGAAATGAACAAAATGTACAAGACAAAAAGCTGGAAGAATGACAGCAAACTAAATCCAAAATCAGAAGAAAAGTTATCAGTAAAAATAAAGGCAAAAATAGTTCAAGGAAAAAATACATACAGATACAAACACTGGTAATTCTGACGGGGACAAATAGAAGACAGATGAAGACATGAATGATAGATGGACATGATTATGTTTAAAGAGATTAACATTTTTACTAATAGCTGGAAATCTAGATGAAGTATGTGATATTTGTAGGAAAATAGAATTTGTCAGAATTGAGCAATGTAAACCCTTAATAGTCCAAAACAATAAATGAAGAAAAAAATGTTTTCGTGTAAATAGCTCCACTTAAAGCAATCACCAGGCTAGATCATTTTATGGGCAAAATCTATTAAATATTCAAGGAACTTTCAAATCAAATGCGATAACAAGCTTACCATCTGTTTCTATGAATTTTTTGTAATCCTGATGTCAAAATAACTAGTTCACAAAATTATAATTTAGTGTCATTTAGTACTGAGTCTGTACAAATGAAAATTTATTCTAGCAGTCTATTTAAAAAAATAGATACTCATCACAATCTGAACCCATCACCTGAACTAAGAAATCAAATGCTTTTGACAAAACCTTACAATCAAACTCTAAATCAGGGGTCAGCAAACTAATCCAGACCACTGCCTATTTTTGTATGGCCTGCAAGCTAAGTATTGTTTTTAGATTTTTAAATGGTTCAAATAAGATGAAAAATAATCTATCATAATGTAAAATTATATGAAATTCAAATTTCAGTGTTCGTTAGTAAAAATGAGACAGAGCAACACATTCACTTACATGTTGTCTTTGGCTGCTTTCACACTACAACAGAGTTGAGCACCTACAACAGAAACTGAGCGGTCTGCAAAGCCTATGATATTTACCATCTAGCCTGTTACAGAAAAAGTTTGTCAACCCCTGCTCTAGTCACTTTCTGAAACACGGAAGTCAAATAGATTTTGTTAACACAGTGTTCTGTGTTATCCAAACTCAGAAAACAGATTTGGATAGTGAGGGGTTCTTGAAATGCACCAAAAGATAATTCATGTGAGAATTCTGGAGTTAATATAACTAAACCCCATTAAAGGGCCTGGCCCGTGGACGAGTGGTTAAGTTTGCGTGCTCCGCTTCGGCGGCCCAGAGTTTTGCTGGTTCAGATCCTGGGCGTGGACATGGCACGGCTCGGCAGGTCACACTGAGGCAGCATCCCACATGCCACCAGAAGGGCCCACAACTAAAATATACAACTATGTACTGGGGGGATTTGGGGAATAAAAAGAAAAAAAAAAAAGAGGATTGGCAACAGTTGTTAGCTCAGGTGCCAATCTTAAAAATAAAATAAGAAATTTATAATTTTTAAGAAAAAAGAGATCTAATGAAAAAGTACAAAATATGCAAGAAAAAATGAGTAATGGAAGCAGAGGGATGGAAATTTTTAGGAAGAATCAAGAAATGCTAGAAGTCAAAAATATTTTAACAGAAATGATGAGCTCATTAGTAGACTGAGTACTAGGCTGAGAAAAGAATTGCTCAGCTTGACGATACATCAGTAGAAACTTCCAAAACTGTAAATCAAAGGGGAAAAAGACTGAAAAATAACAGTGCAGAATATCCGAGAACGGTGGGACAACTACAAAGGGTGTATATGTGCATAGTGGGAATACAAGGAGGAGAAAAAGAAAGCAATAGGTGAAATATTTAAAATAATGACCCAGAACTTTCCCAAGTTAATGTCAAACAAATGAAAAAACCCACAGGTCCAGGAAGCTCAGAGAACATCAAGCAGGATAAATGCCAAAACTACATCTAGGCATGTATTCAAACTGCAGAAAATCAAAGAGAAAGAAAAAATCTTGAAAGCAGCCAGAGAAAGAAACACCGTATGTATAAAGGAGCAAGGATAAGAATTACATCTGACTTTCCTGAAACCACGCAAGCAGGAAAAGAATAGAGTAAAATATTTAAAGTATGAGAGGGGGAAAAAACCACCAACCAAGAATTCTGTACCCTGTGAAATTATCCTTCAAAACTGAAGATGTAAAGACTTTCTCAGACAAACAAAAATTGAGGGAATTTGTTGCCAGTAGACCTGAATTGCAAGAAATGTTAAAAGAAGTTCTTCAAAAAGAAACAAAATGAGGGGCTGGCCCCGTGGCCGAGCAGTTAAGTTTGCGCGCTCCGCTGCAGGCGGCCCAGTGTTTCGTTAGTTCGAATCCTGGGCGCAGATATGGCACTGCTCATCAAACCATGCTGAGGCAGCGTCCCACATGCCACAACTAGAAGGACCCACAACGAAGAATATACAACTATGTACCAGGGGGCTTTGGGGAGAAAAAGGAAAAAAAAAATAATAATAAAATCTTTAAAAAAAAAAAGAAACAAAATGATATAGGTCAAAAACTCAGATCCACTTAAAAATGGAGGAGCATTAGAGAAAGAATAAATGAAGGTAAAATAAAAACTTTTAATTTTCTTATAATTAACAGATAAGTTTGTTCAAAAATAATAGCAATGTATTCAATGATTATAGCTTATGTATAAGTGAAATGAGTGACAACAATAATACAAGGGACAGGAGTGAGTAATTAGGAATATTTTGTTACTATAAAGTACCTGGACTACATGTGCAGTGCTATAGTGTTATTTGAAAGTGGACTAGGATTAGCTGCAAATGTATCCTGCAAACTCTCAGGCAACAACTAAAAAAATGTTTTCTAAAAAAGTATAATTGATATGATAAGAAAGGAGAAAAAAGAAACCATATAAAATGCTCAATTAAAATCACAGAAGAAGAAAAAGAGAAAACAAAAATAGAAACAAACGCATTAAATAGAAAACAGTAACAAATATGATGGATATTAATCCAACTATATCGATAATCACTTTAAATATCAAAGATAGCATCAAAGATAAGAGAGATAAGCCATGCTAACATTAATCAAAAGAAAGCTGGAGTAGCTATATTAATTTCAGAGGGAGCAGACTTCAGATCAAGAAAAATTATCAGGGATAAGGAAGGCCATTGCATAATGATAAAGGGGTGAATTTTCAAAGAAGTAATAACAATCTTTAATTTATGGGCACCTAACAATGGACTATCCAAATATATGAGGCAAAAACTTTTAGAACTGCAAGGAGAAATAAATGAATCCACTATCATATGTAGATTCCTTCAACGCTCTTCTTTCAATAAAGGAAAATGATTAAGGACAAAGTTGAACTCTAGACCCATCAATCAACTTCATATAATTGATATCTACAGACTACTTCATCCAACAACAGTAGAATACACATTTTTCTCAAGTTTACAAGGAACATTCACCAAGATAGACACAACAAGCATCTGTGGCCTTAAAACATACCTTAACAAAATTACAAGGACAGAAATCATACAATGTATGCTCTGATACAATAGAATTGAACTAAATCAATAACAGAAGGATAGCTGACAAAAATCCCCAAATATCTGAAGATTAAACAACACACTTCCAAACATCATACAAGTCAAAAAAAATCTTAGAAATTTTAAAATACTAAATGAAAATGAAAATACAACTTATCAAAATTTGTGGGATGGAGCAAAAGCAGTTCTTGGAAATTCACAGCATCAAACTTACATACACAGTCATGCATTGCTTAACAACAGGGGTACATTCTGAGAAAAGCATCGTTAGCAATTTCATCATACTACAAACATCAGAGAGTGCACGTACACAAACCTAGATGGTATAGTCTACTACACATCTAGGCTAAATGGTACTAATCTTATGGGACCACCAATGTATATGCAACATCCTTACGTGGTGCATAACTGTATTAGAAAAGAAGAAAGATCTAAAATCAATAATCTAAGCTTCCACCTTAGGAAACTAGAAAAAGAACAAATTAAACCCAAAGTAAGTACAAAAAAAGAAATAACAAAAATTTGGGGTGGGCCCCACAGACGAGTGGTTAAGTTCATGTACTCCACTTCAGCAGCCCAAGGTTTCACCTGTTTGGATCCTGAGTGTGGACCTAACACTGCTCATCAAGCCATGCTGAGGTGGCATCCCACATAG